>NC_039359.1:150387413-151071097 GCF_003573695.1 Papaver somniferum
TATAACCCCAAAGATGTCACTATCCATATACGAAAACTCCAACACAACAAATTGTTCACAAAAACCCCATTTAATATAAACTGTCTATATTACCCTTCTAGTTTAAATCACCCAAACAAAAACAAAAATCAATCACACTTTAATTCTTATTATATTGTCACCCCCAACAAGAAATAAACAACCACCAATAAGCACCGCCGCCACCGATAACCACCGCCACCACTTCCGACCACCGCCGCCACCGACCACCGCCGCCACCTCCGACCACCACCTCCGCCGCCGCCACTGACCACTATCACCGCCGCCACCACCGACCACCACCGCTCTGCCGCCGCCCCACCGCCCCACCACCGACCACCGCCGCCGCCCACCACCGACCACCACCGCCGCCCGCCACCACCACCACCACCGCCATCGACCACCACCGCTCCGCCACCGACCACCACCGCTCCGCCACCGACCACCACCGCTCCGCCGCCGCCGCCGCCACCACCGATACTGCGCAATTGCACCACCACTGCCAGCCACCCTACCATCCAGCACCACCATTGTCGACCACCACCGCCACCACCTCCGACCACCACCACCACCACCGATACTACGTAATTGCACCACCAATACCAGCCACCCTACCATCCAGCACCACCACTGTCGACCACCGCCGACCAAAACCAGCACCACGACCGCCCACCACCACCACCTCCCAAAAATACGATGAAACCGATTTTGGTTTCATCATAAATACGATGAAACCGATTTTGGTTTCATCATAAATACGATGAAACCGATTTTGGTTTCATCTTGGTTTCGTGAGAAATCACCTGCAAGAATTTTTTTAAGGGGTATCATACATCTTCATGGATAGAAATACATTGTTGAAATACGATGAAACCATAATTGGTTTCTGCGCTTCAACAGCAATACCACCAGTTATGTCTCAAGACCCATTACTCAGCTTCACCTGGTATATCTTTCCATCTAGGTTTACAGGAAATTCCTCATTGTATTGCAGCAATTCATTGCACCTGCAACTACAGATTCACTTCAATCTCATCCTTAGCTTCACTGCAAACACACAAGTTCCACTCATTACAGCTTCAGTTAACTCAACTGACTGAAACCATTACTCCATAGTTGTAGCTTCTGCAACAGTCACCAACTCCAGTTCCATTGCAACTGCAGCCAGGTCCTGTAGTTCAATTCTTGCAACTTTACATCTCCTGCCACAAACAAAACCACCTGCGATGCTTCCATTAAACTCTCCAACAGAAACTGCAACTGAACTTCAGGCCTGCACTTCTTTCTATCTCGCAATCCCTTCTAAACAACAGCAACATGAAAGACTTTCCCGGCCTCCAAATTCTGCACATACTAACTTCCATTACATTCATTCTGCAACCACACTTCTTTAATTCAGTTCGACTGCTCGTCTAATGTAGCACTACCTCCATTTCAAACTCCATCAGCAACAACTTCAGTTTCAATTCAACCACCTGTAGCAGCAACTCCAACTGCCTGCACTTGAGCATCGAACATATCCAGTTAAATGCAAGCATAACATCTCCTCCTTGAGCTGTACCTGCAACTTCACAACTTCCCCACCTCAGTCACAGATTCAACACCACCATCATCTGCCAATTCTTGTTATATACCCAGCCATCATCTCTGTAACATCACTGGTTCATTTCAGCTGCAGTTCTCTTTGCAGTTCAAAACCCATTAGATCCTGTAATTTTTACCTATCCTAACATACATATAGGTTCAGGCCTTTCAAAGCACAACTCCTCCTCCTTGCAGTTCCATCAGTAACTCCAGTTCATCTGTGACTTCATTCATTCTGCTACTTCAGTTCAGCATCAGTTACACAATTTGCAAACCTTCTATTCCTTGTAGCTCATAACCATCACTTCATCCCAGTTTCTAGCTTCAGTCTCCGCCATCATTAGCAACATTATCTTCAGCTTACTGTCGCCACTGCTATCTCCATGTATTGTTCTCAAAAGAAACAACATAAACAAATCAAACCCATTTAGAATTCTTCTCAATTGCAGCATTTCCAGTTTCAAATCTCAGTTCAAGGAAACCCTAATACGACCCCATCTTCTCTGAATCGAACCAAAACTTCCCTTGTTCAACTGGAAATCAAATCCAAGTTAAACCTATCTTCTAAATCTTCACAAACTCTTCGAATAGAATACCCATCTTTAACAAACCCATTTTATCCTTTTCATTTTCTGACTTCTTCTCTGATATCCACAGCAACAGAAACATCTTCTCAATCCCTTGAATTTCTCGGTTCAGAACTCAATAGTTCCTTCCATCCTCTCTCAAGATCGGACTCAATTTCATCTTCAATTTTCTCCTGCTTCAATTGTACTCATCAGCAGTAGAATCAATTCGTCACCAACCCATATATGTTTTTCTTGTTCTTCAATTGTAATTATAGGTTACTTTAACTAATAACTGAACTCTTTATCTCTCTCTCTCTCTGTGTAAGACTCAAATTACGACGACGATTGAATTTACACAAGGGGGAAAAGCTCTCATTACTTTGTTTCGATCGGATCTGATCGAAACTTTTCGTTTATTTCTTGCGGTTGGTGACGAAACAAAGTAATAAAGAAGATCGGAATGAAGGAATTGAAGGAGGTGGAGGAGGGTGGTGGTAATGGTGAGATACGGACGTGTAGTGGTGTGTCGGGGGAGAATAAAATTATTGTTGGTCTTCGTGGAGATCCATTGTTGCTGCTGGTGATGATGGTGGTGGGAGAAGGAGACGGAAGAAATAAGAAGAAAGAAATCAGAGAAGAAGAATAAGAAAAGGTCAAGGGCATGTTTGTCCTTTTTTAAAGTAACAAAAATTAAATTTACACATTATTATTTGGCTTGGGGTTTTTGTCCCAGTTTTATTTGAAACGGTTTTTATTTGGTAGAAATAATATGACCGGTTTTTGTCAAATGTTAAATTATGCAAATAAGTAGGCTTGGGTTTACTGTAGCTATCGCCAATTAGCGGTGGGTTGGATGTCTAGGGTTAATGGTCCTATATGGGCTATCAGCAATTTGCTTAAAACCTGATTGTTTGGTTCATTGACCGCTCCACCCATCACTAATTGGTTTTTATTTTGTGGGAATTATATAAATAAGAACCATTTTTTAGGGACCATGGTCTTATTAGGCCAACCTCCTTATACTTATAAGGGGTGTCCTAAAGTTAGGTAAGTACACATTTATCATTTACTTTAATTTAAATTAAACTAACCTAATAATTATATATATCTAATCTAAATGAATCTATTAACCGAAATCAAAAACAAAAATAGGGGGGAATCGAAATTTTTTAGTTTTGAAAAAAAAATTATCCTCTTCTTCTTTTCTCTTTGCTTGACGTTCCTCGTTCGATTGAAAAATGAGTATTAACCATCAAAATGAGTTGAAAATGGAAGTTGCAGAGAGAAGTTCGACTAGGAATTATGTGAAATTTTTTGTCGACTAACCGAACCTAATGGAAATGATGAACATGAAGAACAGTTTGGCTATTTTTGCACAAACAAATTCCCAATCGAACCTTAGTTCGGTTATGTCGCAATAAACATTTCCCAACCGAACCCTAATAGTTCGGTTAGTAGCAAAAAACATTCCCAACTGAATCCTAATAGTTCGGTTAGTTGCAAAAACATTTCCCAACCGAACCTTTGTTCGGTTAGTAGCTAAAAACATTTCCCAACCGAACCCTAATAGTTCGGTTAGTTGCAAAAAACGTTTCCCAACCGAACTTTACGTCGCAAAAAATGTTTCTTAACCGAACTTTAAGTTTGGTTTGATCGTAAAAAGTTTTAAATTTTTTTGTAACCGAACTATTTTATGGTCACACCAAATATAGAGTTCGGGTTGATCGCAAGGAAAAATTTCAATTTTTATAACCGAACTTCTTACTGGTAACTAATCATACTAATCATTACTAATCATACTAATCATTAACTTCGTTTTTGATCATAAATTTGGGTAACCGAACTTAATCGCAAAAAAAAAAAAAAAATCTCCCAAAGAAATTTTTTAATTTTTTTGTAATAGAACCTTTTAATGGTAACTAATCATATTAATCACTAATCATACTAACCATTAACTAATAACTAATTAATCATTAAACTAACACGTTTAATTAAGGAGGGTAAGTTTGGTATTAAGAAAAACATTTAGATAAGGGTGACTTAGGATTACTTATAATGTCTTGCCTAAAATAGAATCATGGTCCCCCACAAAAAAACCATGGTCCCCAAAAAATGGTTCATAAATAACCTCCTTTTTGACGGGCTTCAAAATTACCCTTATGAAGCAATAAAAATACCCCTCTCCATTCAAAGCCCATCAGGGGCCCATTAAAAATTCGGTGAGATTACTAAATTACCCTTTATATATAGTTAATGTTCATAAACCAAACTCCAGTTTACTCAACGGAAAGAAAGACGCTGGATATAGAGAGAGAGACAGAGTTATTCGTCAGCTGGAGGAGAAAAAAATTCAAAATTTTTCTGTGAATTACAGATTAAATCAGCATAAAATCATCTTTTTCTTCTATTATTGAATCTATTTTCATCAACATCGTAATCATTAACAAAATCAATTGTTTCTTCATCAGATCTGAACTCGTTTCTTCATCAACAACAAAATTTTCTCAATCTTAAACAAATTGGTAATGCTAATTCGTGATAGAAGATGAGTTGTGATTTATTTTATATTTGCATGTTCGATTTGTAGTATCTCAATTTGTTTTTTTTATTTCAGTTTTATTTGTATTTTTTGTTACAGAGATCGAAATTTTGGAAACTCAATTCTTTGTGTTTGATTCTACTGGATTGATTGGTTCATTTACATATTATTTGAATCCGAGATTGTTATCATATCTTAAACAGGTATTTCAATCTCCAATCTCCGGTTTTTGATTTTTGAATTTCCTGCTGTTTTGAGTTTTAGATCGGTTCATAATTCAATGTTGGGTTTGAGTTTTTAGCTTCAATGTACTTTGCATGAACTATTTTGTTTTAGTTTTGAATTATTCTGGAGTATTTCATAATGTTGATGAGTTAGTAGGAGAATTATTTGGATAATACTGATTGTTTGAGTATACTTGTTGAGAATTATCAATTAGTTAACTGAGAATTAGTAGTATAATTTCATGATGTTGATCTGTTTTGGTATAATTTTGTAGTTAGAAGTTAATATAATCAATTAGAAGTTACAAGTTAGTGTTTATATACTCAGTTTACATATCTAATGTTCGACGTTGAATATATCTTTTACGAGGGGGCGCAGCCCCCCGAGTGATGTGCGACGTAATCTGAATTTGTATCTTAGATTAGGTTTAGGCTTTTTCTAATGCTTTGCGGTGAATTTTTTATCAAGGAGCATTTATGTTCATGTAGTATTTCATGTTGCTGGTTCACATTTGCACCGATCGCATACTAATGTGATGCGTAGTAACATATATGATGTTGTTTATGTAGTTTTTTTGTATTAAAGTCCTTGTTGCTGACATAAAATTTTCATTGTTGATACTGAAAATTTGTACTAAAGTCCTTGTATCAACATTGGTTATTGATTCAGGTTTGTTGGATCAACTTTCACTGTTGATGCAAATAACCTGGATAAATTTCTGATTATGGTTGTTGATATCTGTTTTATTGGATCAACATTGGTTGTTGATTCAGGTTTGTTGGATCAACTTTCATTGTTGATGCAATATCCGGGACAATTTGCTAATTATGGTTGTTGATAGATGTTGTTTTATTGTATCAACATTGCTTGTTGACAGATTATGGTGTCAACATTGTTTTTATGTTTTATTAGATTTGTTGATCCAATTTGACTGTTTTATTGTTGCAGGCCAAAGATGGTTGTTGCAGAGTTCACTTTATGCAATTTGACCGTATCGCATGTTGTTTCGGAGTCAACTACTGTCAGCGAGATGATTAGTGTGGTGAAACAATACTGGCCTTATGTACCTGAAGACCTCGTAGTTTTTAGTTACACTGTAGATGGAAGATCACATGTGATCAATCAGGATTTGCAGTTGAGGTTTTTCATTCACTAATGCATCTCCAAAGGGATTGATGTAGTGAAGTTTAACATCCAGTTTAAGATTGTTGTTGAATTTGTTCCATCTTCTTCTTCTGTTGCTCCTTCTTCGTCATCATCAAGTTGTGTTTCAAACAACGATGTGGCTATTGTAGAAGATTTGACGGATGATTCATCTTTGGTCAAAAGGGTCCCCAAGAAGTCAGATACTTGGGCCAACATCTTAACCGGAGTAGGGCATATTTTTGAAAGTAAAATTGATTGTCGTGATACTGTTAAGAAGTATGAATATCATAGTGGTTACAAACTTGAAGTATGTAAGAGTGACAAGAAACGTTACATTGTGCGTTGTTTTAACAAGAAAAGTCAAAGTTGTAGCTGGAGGTTTCATGCATCTCTCGTTGACAATACTAAAGATGTGTTTCAGTGAAAGACGTTTCACGGAGAGCATGCATGTGATTTAGCTTCTTCTGATCCAGCAAAAGTCAGGATGACAAAGTCTTTTTTGAAGGATATCTTAATAGATGAATTTCGAGCATCAAATAAGAAGAAGACTGCAGCTGATGTCCAAGATCTTCTCCATCAGGAATACGGTATTGATCTCACATATAGTCAGGCATACTATGGTTTACAATTCACTAAAGAGTCTCTTTTGGGTGATGACATCAAGTCCTATTCAGACTTTGTTTGGTATAAAGACTCAATTGAACGTTATAATCCTGGAAGCATCGTCAACTTTGAGGATGATGGTGTAACGAAGCAGTTCCAGAGCTTTTTTGTTTCTTTCGAAGCTTCCATTACTGGTTTCAATAATTACTGTCGTCCGATGCTATTTATTGATTGCACTTTTCTCACTAGGAAGTTTAAGGGAGGTCTTATGGTTGCTTGCGGGAAAACTGGTAACCAAGGTATGTTTTTTAATTTTTTTCCTCTTTTTTAAGTATTAAGTGTTTCAACTTTAGTTGTTGAATCACACGATATAGTCTTATATGTCCCTGGATTTCAATTCTATGGATCACATAACTTTGTTAATCCCATAATCATTGTTGTTTGATCTCATAATTATTGTTGTTGATCCGTTATTTTCAAATGTTGATACCATAACTGTTGTTGTTGATCCCATGATTGCAGTTGTTGATCCCTTTTTTTTGTATCAACTTTTGTTGTTGTTCCATAATTGCAGTTGTTGATCATATAATTTCTGTTCTTAATCCCATAATTCCCACTAATTCTTGTTGTTGATCCCATAACTTTTTTTGTTGATCTCATAACTGCAGTTGTTGATCACATAACTTCTGTGCTTAATCCCATAATTCTTATTGTTGATCTCATAATTGCATTTGTTGATCACATAACTGCTGTTGTTGATCCCATAAGTTTTGTTGTTCACCCAATAACTTGTTCATGGATTTCAGTTTTTGTGTGTTACTTTATGAATCTTTGTTTTTTTTTTTGTATTTTCTCTAGAGATCTATCCAGTTGCTTTTGGTATTGTACCTTGCGAAAATTGTGAGAGTTGGGAATGGTTCTTAACCAACCTGAAGGGTATTATTAGGGAAGACCGTCCACTGACCATCATATCAGACCGTGGAGCTGTCCTTCTGAATCATGTACCTATTATCTTCCCAAAGGCTTACCATTCTTACTGTTTGTACCACATGAAATGTAATATTTCGGTTCCAAAGGGTAAGAGCAGGCAAACTGCTGTGAAGTTGTTTGAAGAGTGTTATACTGCCTTAACAAAGGAGAAGTTTTTTGCTGCTACCAAGAGTATGAGCAATCTCAAGCTTGATTCAGTGATTGATTGGATGGTAAAGATTCCATTCGAGAACTGGGAAGCTCATGCTTTTCAAGGATAAAGGTTTGGTGAGAATATATCGAATATTGCGGAGAGTTTTAATAGTGTTATCAAGCATGATAAGTGTCTCCCAGCAGTAGAGATTGTGGATTGTATTCGTGCTAAGGTAATGGAGCAAAACTACAAGAGGTTGGTGGAGTCTAGTAAGTGGGATTCCAGACTTACTCCACGGATGCAAGCTAGGCTCAACAAGAGGGTGACCGACTGCCATTTCTACAAGTTTAGAAGATCAAGTGATAAAGTCTTTGAAATAATTTTTCCTACTTTAAAGCACATGGTCGATTTGGATTCTAAGACTTTCACTGCAATTGGTGGCAGAATCATAGTTTCCCTTGCACCCATTTGATGAAAGCTATTTTGCAGATTGGGCCAGACGAACCTTACAAGCACATCAATCTGTATTATACCACTGAGTACTATAGAGGTTTGTATGCACGTCCTATCTATCCTTTTCCCGACCATGAGAGGCCGCCTAAAATTAATGAAAAAGGTTATGTCTTGCCTCCCAATGATGGTCGAGCGTCAGCTGGAAGGCCAACTACTTCAAGGTATAGGGGTTCTCGAGAGAAAGTTCTCAACAAAAGGAAGTGTGGCCAGTGTGGGATACTTTCCTTCCACAACCGTCGTAGATGTCGCAGAGCTCCTTTGGCTCCTCGTGCACCAGTGTTTCACAGAGAGTCCAATTCCAGGATGATCAACTTTTTGAGGAGGATGTTGTTCTGAAGTTTTACTGGTTGATTTACTATTTCTCTGAACTTCCTTTTTACCCTTTTTATGCTAGTTCTTGAATGATCAACATGGATGTTAGTTATTTTTATGCTTTCCCTATATTTTCTTGTTGGATTTCCTGTGTTTTTAATGACATACATTATGTTTTATTTGTTCATGAATGTTATTCTTGTCAGTTTATGTCAGTTTGCAGGTTTACTGGTTTTTTTACAGGAAAAATTACTATATAAACTGTATCAACATATCAATGTTGATGCCATTACTGGATCAACTTCCATTTGTTGAGGCTTGCTGAAAAGAAAAAAATTGCATGGCTACAAGTTAACTACTTTAGCTGTGTATACCTGCAAGCTTTACTATGTAAACAGTATCAACATGTTAATGTTGATCCAAGTCATGGCATCAAATTCCAATGTTGATCCCTCTTACTGCATCAACTTCCATTGTTGATGCTTACTGAAAAGAAAAAATTTGCATGGTTTTATCTGTATTTACAAGTTAACTCCATTAGCTGAGCATACCTGCAATCTTTACTACCAACATTCATTCATTTTATGTGAAACCAATCAGTTAGTCATCAATTATTTTTTTGACCCATTGATTTTTGGAATCAACTTCCATTGTTGATCCCAAAAAATGATCAAATCCCATTGTTGATGCTCAATAAAAAGAAAAAAAATTCATGGTTTTATCTGTATTTACAAGTTAAATCCATTAGCTGAGCATACTTGCAATCTTTACTACCAACATTCATTCACTTTCATAACCAAAAACCATTCATTCACTTAATAATCACTTTCATGACTAATAGTAATATTAATTCATAACAAACTAGAACTAAAATATCCTCCAAATTGTTTGAGAACATAAACAGACTTTCATACATGGATTTACAGTAGCTACAAGATGTCTTTTAAAACTAACAATTTAAATAAATTAGCAGACCTATACAGAGTAATTAAATTACTTACCAGCATATGTTAAACTACACCTAAGTGTGTTTGCACTAATCTAATGGTTCAACAGAATCTTGTATGTTGAGTACCTCTTCGACTGAGTCTGTAATTTCTTGTACTTGGCTACCTTCTGATGGTTCAACAGAATCTTGAATGTTGAGTACCTCGACTGAGTCTGTAAGTTCTTGAACTTGCTTACCTTCTTCCAAAGTTGGTTTCCATGAACCGAATTCAGCTAACATCCTGGCAGCAATCTTCGCTCTCTTACTGTTTATGTTCTCATGGTATTGGATCTTCTTACCATCTAAATCCCAGCATTCTCCACGCTTCACCAAGCACTTCATGAACAAGAAGACGTGCATTGCGCAGTCCAAACCCCGTTGCTATGGTACCATGTAATGGTATAAAATTGTAGTTACTGGTCCACCTGTCTCAACATCTTTTATACCCATTTGGTTCAGGACTGGAGTCAATGTTTGGACCATGACATTGTACTGCTCGTTGTATCTTTTGTAGTGATAAATGGTGTTGAAGATCAACCACCTTCCACGTATCAATGTAAGAAGCACCCAATGGAAGGGTTTCTGATCCACGTCTTGTAGACACATCGGCATCAACAATATTGCGTCATTGTCATCCATTGGGAAATTGTTCCTCAACGTATCTGGAATCCCACATTTTTCCACTTTCATTGCATCTTTGCTAGCAACTGCAGCCCTCATTATTTGCTGCATCATTTTCTTGGCATTTAGTTTGTTTTTGACAGATAACAAAAATAATTCATTCATCATGTATACTTGAACCATCCCTAGTACACTAAATTGTTTCATCTCACCTAAATAAGGTTTCAACTACGATAATGTAGAACTAAATAAGTTTATGTAACAAGTTATTCAAAAGACAGATTAAGAGTTTTCATTACTTACATAACAATTTGTAGAAATAATTAGGTGCTTCTTCCCATAGTATGCCGGCTTAGATGGATTTTTCATCTTTGATTGCAACATGTTGGTGTAATAGTCAACAATCTCACTGTTAATGTTCTGTTTATCCATTAGATATTGGATGTGCCTTCCATAGACGATCTCTTCCAGTACATTGTTGAAGTAAAAGGTACATGCTCTGGTACTGCATATGCAAAGATTATGTTAACTCCCTGACATAACATAACATATTATTGTTCAAGCATTACATATTAGAAAATTCTAACTGCAACTTGGATTTTACAATCTTTTTTTTCGCAGATATTGCATAGCATCAACTTTCATTGTTTATACCTATGAATAAACATGCAATTTGTTACAGAGTTACATACCATTGTTTTGCTTGCTCAAATAATGGACGAAGGACCTCTTGTTCCTCCTCAGTGCAGGATTTCCAGAGTTTGAGGTTTTCTGGCCTCTTCAGCGGTTTTGTCTCAGGTGGCGTCACATCAACGTAATCATCAAGGTCGATTATTTCCGGTTCTTCTTAAACACCTCTCCCTTTCTTCTTTCCTTTTCCTCCTCTTGTCCTCTTCTTCACTTTATCATCAAGTGTGTATTTATTTGGTGCATTTATTGATGACCTTGTGTTATACCTCCTTGATCTTCCAGTAGCTTCAGACTGATTCCTTTGGCTTTGCGTCGCTTCAGAATCATCATCGTCTTGGGTGGTGTCTTCCTCTTCAGTTGGTCCATCAATTTCATCTAATTTGAATAGAACTTTAAGCCCGTCCAACACACTATCATCATCTGGAGTTTGAGAATCACCATGTTCTATTTTCCGTGTAGGAGTATATTCCGTTTGTTGAGTCAGAGCATCTTCCATCTTTTCTGGTGGAGTAAGAGTAAATATTCTGGCAGTGATCGCACCGAAGCTTGGGGTAGTACCTGCAGGTAAATAATCTGATTACATTAAACAGTATTAACATATCATTGTTTACTCATTGTTTTTGGTATCAACAATTGTTGTTGGTCCTTCTATTGGATCAACTTCCATTGTTTACCCCACATTATTGTATCAACTTCCATTGTTGACACTTACAAAAAATAAAAAAGTATGCATGGTTTTATCTATATGTACAAAGTTAATTCCATTATCTGTAAATGCTAACACTCATTCATTATTTTGTTGATCCATTGCTTTTATGGATCAACTTTCATTGTTGACACTTAAACAAATCAATAAAAAAAAATGCATATAAACAACTTAAACAAATTAATTCATAACAAATCAATAGATTATCCAAAGGCTGGTATGACTTAAACATATTGGCATACAATTCTTAGAGTAACTAATATGTCTTTCAAATTTATTACTTCTTCAACTGAGTTAAAATAGTGCATGTAGGGAAATAATTCGATGTTTCTGGACGTATAATGGTAATTGGAGGAGTTGAATAAACAACTACATCTCCCACGATATCCCATTTTGCATGTTTGTACTCCTTTCTCCTTCTTTTACTTCATTCTCCTCTTCTATCTGTTGAGCTGAGTTACCAATTTCTGCAACCACAGTACTGATCTGAAGATCTTTCTCCTCTTCTAACTGTTGACCTGAGTTACCAATCTCTGCTATCACATTAGCTATTTGAAGATCTGTTTCTTCTTGTCTTCTTTTTTCTTCTCTTACTTCATGGAATCCCTTCTGCCAGTTTGTCTTCAAAGCATCCGACACCGAAGGTTGTACCTTGAAATTTAGTCCACTCTGATAACCCTTCTTAAAGATTTTCTCCAAATCAATTTCACCTGCATCTGAAAGTGACAGTGCTAGTTGATTTGAATCTTGTTCTTCTTCTACATTCAAGTCAAACTGGTTCTGATTTTCAGATGGTTCTTCATTTCTAACATCTTCCAACTCAGCTTCATTTACCTTTTCAGATGGTTCTTCACCTTTATTCTCCACTTGAGTTAATTCAGTCTCAAGCATAGCATTGGCTGTTCTTTTGTACTCCTCTTGAGTACTCTCTGATCTTGCTCTCTTGAGATAATTCTCCTTTTCATTCCATAGCTTCACTTCACTAGCAATATCATCAAGTCTCTCTTCTTCCCCAGGCTGCAACTGAATCCTGTGCTTGTTACTGTCAATGATTTTCTTCATGAATATTATGTTGCTCATCAATGACTTTATTTGTCCCTTCCTATGATAAGTTATTTCCTGCTTTTCTAACTCAAGAAATATGTTTTGTTCTTCCAGATTCTCATTCCTCTGCCTCTCTTCTTCCAACTCTCTTGCTCGTGCCGACAGATCAATCAAATAAATCTCTTCATCTGTCACCGGATCAACAAAATCTTCTTGAACCTGCAAATTGACATAAAAATATAGTTAGCAAAATATTTTTTTCTCACTTTTTACTCATAATATATCTTTCACGAGGGGGCGTAGCCCCCGAGTGATTTGCGACGTAAATGAAATTGCATCAATATATAACTGGAGTACATTTCAGATATGATGTCAACTTCCATTGTTGACACAAACATAATGTGGTACATTTAGGTTACTGTGTAAACATTGGTTGTTGACTCCATGCAATTGTATCAACTTCTATGGTTGATACACAATATCTATTGTTGATACACAAAATCTATTGTTGATTCCATTCATTGGTATCAACTTCCATTATTGACACAAACAAAATGTGGTACATTTAAGTTAGTGTGTAAACATTGGTTGTTGACTCCATACAATTGTATCAACGTCTATTGTTAATACACAAAATCTGTAATACATTTCAGAATGCAACTCAGTATTCATTTATAATCACACATAAAATCACACTTGTTTTCCTAATCCTAATCTGAACCAGCTCTAATTTAAATACATAGATACAATAAATGTGCATAATGATTTTTTTTGTAAAGTAGATTTCAATTATTGTCTAATCAGTATACATACAAATGTATCAACTTCAATTTGTTGATACACAAACTTTGTTTGTTAACTCCCTAAACTGGTATCAACTTCCTTTCGTTGACATGATAAAAACTGAAATCTATTTGAAATATAAATTGAGTAAATGAATATTTTACCTTACGAGTGAACCAAGTCATGTCTATTTCGTTGTCAACTTTATCTCCAAATTCTTTTACTAGTTCTTTGCATATTGCATGTTGGCTCCATCTCAGGAATCTTGGAGTTGCGCTTTCAAAATTTGACCTCTTTGCGACGAATTTTTCTGTATGTTCGCAGAACCAATACTGCATACAGAGAATCAATGAGGTTGGTTTGACATACAGTATGCGTTTTACTATGTTCAAAAATAAATATTATATTAAATGAACTTCTTTTTTTACCGACAGTATAGTTGTGCAGGCAGGAACACTTCCATTCTTTCCTTTCTGTTTTCCAATGTATTTAAGAAGATACTTTACTATGTGATCTGGCCATGAGACTTTGTCCATGTTCAAAATATGAGGAAGCCAATTCTTTGCAGTTCATGTTGCACCAGCATATATGAAGAAAACAATTGTGCACAACCACATAGCAAAAAGTCTCACAAAATGTTGTGGGTCAGACTTATCGTTAGCTGCCTCCTTTAGTTTGAACTCAATTTCAGCCTTCGTTATTTTAGCACTGGTATCTTCATCTTCCCCTGGTCTGAACTTGTTTTTTAACCATGTAGTGACTACATGATCATTCTTTTTATTCAGCAACTTCTTCAACTCTTCACTCTCGATGACCCTTCTTATCTTAAACATTATTGCAAAATCTCTTGGTTCTAGTGAGCACTCAGAAGCATTTTTATTTTTTCTAAACCTGAACTTGTTTGTTTCCTTATCGAATGCTCTAATAAGTAGATGTATTGCAATGAAGATTTTGGTTACCACTTATCATTCGTTATATCGATCATGTCTACTGTGTAGAATGGTCTGATGAAGTCCCACAACGGGCATTCCTTTAGTGATTTCCCATTGATTGTCTTCTTCTTATTTTTGGGATCTCCTACTTCAAACAGTTTGTATAGCAATTTATACATTTCCACCAACGACATCAGACATGATTTGAACTTGGTTTCGTTCTTCCTTGTTCGACCTGCATACATGTAACTCATTCATTTATTTTTATATTTAATTTAGAATGAACTTAACTATATTGCAGCATACAACTCAAATAAAAAATAATGTATAATTCATTTAGTTTTACCTTTTCGTTCTTCCACCGCTTCGCCATCTGCGACTACTTTTTCTTCTTCTGATTCTGACTCTGATTCTACTTATTCATCCTCTGAATCTCCTTTGTCTTCTTCTTCAACTACCACCTTTTTCTTCCCTTTATGTACAGCTTCTTGTTCATTTTTCTTCTTCTTCTTTGCCGCTGCTTCCTGTTCCTGTTCATTCTTCTTCTTGGTCTCCCTCTTTCTTTTTGTTACTCTAACTTTTTGACTCTCTTGTTGCGATTCGTCTTCTTCTGAATCTACTTCTGGTTCTTTATTTATGCTCTTTCTTCTTTTTTCAACATGTTGCTGTTCTTCAAGCAATAACTTCTTATTAACCCTCTTCCTTTTAGGGGATACATTTTCATCAACCGGTTGTGAATCATCTTCTTATATACTCTTCGGATTTATCCTTGGTAATCTTCTCATTCCTTTCACCTATTTCAAACAACATTAATCTAGTCATCCATCTTATTCATTCAATAATCGCAACAATAACAGTTGAACAGTTAGTAAAGAGGTATCAACATCTGTTGCTGATCCTATCTAATGGGATCAACTCCTGTTGTTGGCAACAATTTACTTGTATAACTCTTGTTGTTGATACCATCAAATAGTATCAACTCCTATTGTTGATTCCATTTAATGAGATCAACTACTGTTGTTGATCTCATTGTACATGTACTATTATAGTTAGCATCGCAAAATTTATGGCATCAACACCTGTTGTTGAACCATGTTATTGGTATAATATGGCATCAAATACTGTTGTTGACACCAACAACAACAACTATACCGCAGTTTGTGCATCAGATATTACATGACATTATTTTGTAAGTTATTAGTTGAGGTTCATTCCTTCATTTAGAATCACTAACAACAATTACCATAACTTGTTCACATATAGACTTAGATACTAGTTTCATATTAATAGAATACTGTAAAAAAACTCCTGAGAAACAGTTGTAGAATCAACAAAGCATTTTATAGATCAACTCCAATTGTTGACCCCATCTATAAGCATCAACATCATCTGAAACTGGTTTTTTCCACATTTTTTGTCATCAACATGTAAAGAACTTACACAACACATAGAACAAAGCATATTATGGTATCAACTCCAATTGTTGATCCCAACTATTAACATCAACATCAACTGAAACTTCTTTTTTACCCAATTTTGACATCAATATACACATACAGAAAAACAAACACATACAGAGAACAACAAAGTGGGTGAAAATCAAAATTAACTGAAGAAATTATTTCTTACCTCTTTCATCTGAAACTGCTACTTCTGAAACTCAAAATCAACTCCAACTAACCTAAAACCAAAATCAATTAGATACAAAACTAAGTAGATACCAATTCAAATCAAATATATTACAAGCAGGAATTGATCATAAATCGTACATGCAACAACTTTTTTTTCTTCAGAGATATAAATGTGATTTTATAAACCGTAAGAAATCAACTTCAAAATGTTAAAAAAACATCATCGGAAGCAAAATCCTCATCAATAGGGGTAAGTAGAAGATGCGAATCGTGTTTACCTCTTTCAATTTTGTCTCTGAAAATGATTTTTACAGTTACAGAACAATGAGGGAGAAGAGATGAAGAAGGAGAGAGAGAGATCGTGGGATGTATAGTAACGGCTACTGGAGTAAATGACTCCACAACGTTATAATCGTGATATTTATTTAGGGGCATTATAGTAATCCACTTGTCCGTGATTTTTAGGGGAGGGTATTTGTGTTAGGCCTCTATAATAGGGGCATTTAATTAATGCACCCTTTTATTTTTGCTCATAAAACCTGATTATTTCTCCACCCATTACTAATTGGTTTTTATTTTTGCTCATAAAACCTAATTATTTTTTCCCATTACTAATTGTTTTTTATTTTTGCCAGTATTACCCGAGAATACTCGACCTTGTTATAAACTATTATTTATTTACTAAGATGCCAAGATGCCTTTCGTGTCTAAGTTTAGGGTTTACATATCTTGGACACCAAGTCTTCTATCTATATAAATAGAGGCTTAAATATTGTATTCTATACACACATCTAATAGAAATCTCTATCTCTTCTTCCCCTCTACTTTGTGTCTCCTTCTCTATTTTTTCCTTTTACAAGACATTATCACGCACATCGTTCTACCAATTAGGCGATTATTTTTTTTTATTATTATTATTCTCATAAGAACGAATTAGCTTTGATCTTATGATTTTTTTTCATATGGGTTTCTACTTATGTACTCAATTGATTTGATTTTATTATAATCTAATCAAAAGTACGTTAGTACATGTTTTTGTAAAAAAAAAAAATTATCATCTATTGTCTATCAAATATGATAGTATAATGGATGTCGGAAAGGATTACAAACTGGATACTCTGGTGACATCAAATTGCTTTATTATTCACGATCATGTTTTCCTAGTTTTCTTGCATGTATACGGTCCCTTATTCACAGCCGCCGCCGCAATCATGGTTGGTTGAGTTTTAGGGTTTTATCTTTCTTTTTTTTACGTCTTATATGACTCATAAGAGAAATCATGCACTAATGCACTTAACTTTCTGTCTTATACTGTCTCATATGTTCCATGCACTACTGTTGGTCATGCTTTACTACTATTCACGTCTTTACTCCAAGGACATGTTTGACGTTCTTAATCTTATACAGCTTTTGTGAGCACACTATACCGGAAACATTCTCTTTACAAGCTAATTCTTTGGATAGATTTATTTATTTCACAAGCAAGGTAAGTGTGTTGTTGATTCTTTTTAGTACTACACATATTATATCCTCTTGCTTTTATTTTCTTTTGTGTCCGTTATTTTTTTTTCTTTTTCACATAGACAGAAAAATAAAATCCATCGAAAGATGGTCTACAGTTTCTATTCCTTTCGTGAAATTGTAATCACCAAAAACTGGTGTTGTCGCATCTTTACGGTAATTAATCACGTGTATGGTTGAAAAACCTGCGGCCAATTAACTTTGGTATCCTTGTCCTTTAGACAATGATCATGTGATTTAATTATATATGGTTTCTATATATCTACAAGAAGCCATCTTCGACATAAAATGGATTTTCCATAAGCGACTGGCTATTACGACATTTCTTTTTCTTTTTGTCGATGCAATTTTGGTGTATCGTATATACCAACCGGTGTTGATTTTCTCCATCAATTCTGAGGAAAGAGGTGTTAAAATTGGCATTCTAAGAAATTTTAGCCACTATTTTTTTCTCGTAGTTTAACGACAATCGTTTAAACAAACCATTACCGATTAAGGTTTTATTTTTCTACTAATAAACCATTGATTTCCATTTCTTACGGGAAAACAACGGATTCCTCAATAACGAAAATGATCTCTTTATTTTCTTAAAAAGAATCATATAAGCCAATTGATTTGGTTTTTTCCTTATCGGTCCTAAAAGGATATATAAAGTATCGTTATTATGATATTCACAATTGCAAACACCTAGAGGAATTGTTGTATTCTTAAGGGATATTGAGCATTTTTTTCCTTCTCATGGTAAATCTCCAAAATTTTAAAACAATTCCACTTGTGGTTGGAATTGGACACTAAAGATCAAAGGGTGCGCACCCGGCTTGTTAGCCTATATTATTAGTCCTTGTAGCGACTATATTGATCTTTATTTGATATTCTTTTGATAAAGAAAGTGTCTATAATTTCATTCTAAAGTGAATGATTATCTCGTCGGCCCTATAAGTCACGATTTTTTTTTTTTGGAGATTTACTTGCATATTTTATATCTTTTTGGTTGTAACCAATAAAATCCATGCTTTGTTCAATTTGTATATATATCAAGTGGATTACATTTTTCGGATAATTTTTAATGATCCTTGGATTCAGTATCTATTGTCCAACCTGGTATTGTTAAAATCCAGAAATTATTCTAACTATATGTCCCCGAATTAATCAGATAATATTTTACGAAACTTGATTTCGTATATGAGATACAATTATTTTCGCCATAATTTGGGGAGACTATATACACTATCAAAAGCCGGTATTAATTAACTAAAGTTATATCAATTTCTCTCTCATTAAATCAAATCGATAAATGCTGCCATCAAATAATAGGCGTGAAATTATCTCATTTAGCTTTTCCATAAGCTAATGCCGTTTGAAAAGGAAAATCCAATCACTTCTAGCAAAAATGTAGTGTTTTACTACATGCTACATATAATGCTCTGATAGAGTCTATCATAATATGTTTCACATTGTCAAAATTAGTATCTTCTCATTTGACGAGGAGGAGATTATAATGCCCGCGAAAAATGGTACCGGTAAAATTTGAATTTTTAGAAGTGTGTATACACCAGAGAATTGTGTTGGGTCATAATGAACTAATGATTGTCGAATATTCATTTACGGTAGCTACTGAAATAAATGATGGCGGTTGTAGACCCCTCTGCAGAGTAATATCGACATACATGATTGGTTGGCATACAATCTAAATTAAGTTGGATTAGTTTCTCAATTAACGCAATTTTGGATCCAAGACTTGACACCATAAAATTTCCTAGCTTATTTTAGGTTGGTGTAGTCATTATAATGCGTCATATGATAAAAATAATCGTTGAATAAACGATTGAGGGGTTTTAATTTTTACTCAAATCCTAGGATTGATTCAATAACATTTGGTTCTCCTTGAACAATGCATTTGGCGTGGTAGTCTTTAAATGACTTGTATTGCATTCGGAGAATATGTTCTAATTTGTAATCCTTGTAGGATTCAAATTATATTCAGGCAGCTATTTGAATCTATTATGTCAGGTTTAACAATCCTTTATGTGTTTTTAAAAATTTGGTACAAAACCGAAAAATGGGGATTAATTAGTTGATGATATCAACTTTACATGTCTCTTGAGGAGCCCTTAAAAATACAAAATCCACGTCTTAGCAGCATAAATTCTATTCTTTTTCCTTTATTTCTAAAATCTGCAGTTAGAGTTATGCTAGCATGAACTCGTCTTTGATATAGACTAGAGTTATGATTTTGATGCTTATTTTCTGAAATGCTCATATATTTGAGTTATCATCCCTAAATACGTCGAAAGTTGTACTGTTTTCCCTTCGCTTAAGGCTTTGTCCCATGTGATTTTCCTGACAAGGTTTTAATGAGGCAAAATCTCGCCGACGATGAATATTTATTCAAAATGTTGATATTGTGCTCTTTTTTTTTTCCTTCGTCCATATTTTTTCTCCCATCGGGTTTTTACTAGAAAGGTTTTGCTGAGACAATTTAATTCAACATGGTGGTCATCCAAGGGGGAGTTGTATCAATTCTGGTTATTTGGTGGATTCCCATCATTAACTAGGTCATTTTGTTAGACCACATAAACATAACCATCTCCTATGAATTTGGATATCATTTTGATCCATATAAGGTATGATCATAAACTTTACTCATCTTTGGTACTATAATTGCATATTGGCACTTTGTTTAAGAAACTACATCAACTACTTTTGCATACATCAACTACTTTTGCAAATCATCTTCGAGAAGCTAGCAATCCAAGAAGAAAGTCCTCAATGTACTTAAAGGAGCGTGAAGATTCGAGAAAATTACTGTTAGAAGACTTATAAAAAGGAAAACTTAATCAAGTATCAATTTTCTTCACGAAAGGACAAGAATCATATGCATTCAAGAAATACGTTCATCAAATTGGGAAGTTGCGACTCAAATATTTGGAAGCCAAGATTTAACTGAAGTACTCATCAGGGGGTGTCATCATCAAAGGTGCATTTACTGGACTTATCGCGTTGTACTCTTTTTCCTTTTTCAAGGTTTTGTCCCACTGGGTTTTCCTTGTCAAGGTTTTAACGAGGCAACATATGTGTGTCCAACATTAGTCTGAGTCTTTACATGCTTATGCAATTTCAGGTTTTTCTCTTTTGAGTTTTCCTGGTATGCTTGTAATGACTTAGCCACGGTGGTCATCAGGGGGAGTGTTATAAACCATTGTTTATTTACTAAGATGCCCTTCATGTCTAAGTTTAGGGTTTACATATCTTGGACACCAAGTCTTCTATCTATATAAATAGAAGCTTAAACATTGTATTCTATACATACATCTAATAGAAATCTCTCTCTCTTCTTTCCCTCTACTTTGTGTCTCCTTCTCAATTTTCTCCTTTTAAAAGAGGCATGCCTATGTCCATATAAACCCAAAGCTTGTCGTAGCCCGTTATTAGGCAGCTGGCATGATACCTGCCCAAACAAGCCGACCTGGTACCCATTTGAATTTTTTACGAGTTTTACTTTTACTAGGGTTGTAAGTAATACTCAAACATACATGTGTTTGTATAAGCTCAAAGCTTGTCATAGCCCGTTATGGGACGCCTGACCTAATTCCCGCTCAGACAAGACAACCTAGAGCTTGAATTTCTTAAGAGTTCTACTTTTACATTGAAGTAAATCATTATGTGTTTTGGTTCTATTTTGGATTAAAAATTTTATTTTCATTTTTATTTTACAGTAATAAAATTAATTACGTAATCAGAACTAGTCATAAAAGCCCAAGGTGAGCAAACCTGTGATATTTTACAGTAAGAAAATTTGATACAAAAACCCCAAATTTCAAAATTAGTTTCATCAAATTTTGTGATGAAACCAAAATTGGTTTCATTAATTTATATGATGTTTCATTAAATTCTTTGGGGTTTTTGTGTTACTTTTGTTTTTTTGGTGTTTTTGTGTTACTTTTATTTTGATGGGCTTTTTGTGGATGGATAGTGATATCTTTGGAGTTATAACTCGCGGACCGTTACGTAATATTATTTTATATTGTAGTTCATTTAATCTCCGAATCCCAGACAGAAATTAAATCAACTATTCAAAGTTTGATTGTAGACCACGTCCATAACATTTAAACATGATTGAGTTGCGTGATTGATACTCAAAAAACTCATGAGGAATATGCCTGAAATACCTTGTAATTGACACCCATACAAATAAATTTTCTTAGGTTCATCACTAGTACATTTATGTTGTTTGATTTCATTTTTCATCTTCAATATTCTTAACATATACTTGGGCTCCATTTCTCAAAATTTTACTTATTTAATAGCAATCTTTAATGAAATAAAATTATTCTTTTTCAACTGGTTTAAATGTTCACCCTCAAAACAACTTCAAGATCATTGATTTCTAAGGCTTAACCCTTCACCGACTACACATGACCTTTTTTCATGCCATTGACAAGAAAAGTTAGCAAAACATAAAAAGCAGTAATCAAATCCACCACACAAATGAAATAGAATAACAGTTCTACCGAGTCAAAGTTGACCGCACGCGACTTTAGTCCACCATTCAAGTTTTAAGATAGAAAGAAAGTGATGATGTACACAAAAGAGATTTGGGTTTGGTTAGTAATTGAAGAACAATTATTAATACCCCTACAGTTTTTTAGCAGAGATTCAGACTTAACCAATCACTGTCTCCTCCCTCATAAGTAACATGTCTATCCATTTGCTTGTCAAAGAGAGCAAACTTAAGAAGAGCAACAGTTTGCCTTTTGATCGACTGGTTGACCTTTCATTTGCACTGTTGCAGGTCTGTTTGCTGGTTGAGTTGCCATCCTAAAAAATACAGTGTTTGCATACACAATCTTTAAAGTATGACTTTCCACCAAACAACATTCCACTCTCACCCCCTAAGACTATTTATTTGTATATAATAAAGTATTTTAAGATCTTCGTTTCTTGGTTTTAAAGAAAATAATCATATTGAAATAATATTATGAATTTATAAGTATTTATTAATGTATTTTACAAGTATTTTATCTATAATATTTTATGATATTTGTTTTTTTTTGTGAATTATTTGAACTTAAGGATTTTATTTCTTAAAAATGAGTACAAAGTATCCAAATTCATAGAGATAGTATATGCGAAAAAAGTATGTATACTAAAAGAAAATGAATCGAATTTATTGTAAAGAAGAATTCATGTGCGTGTAAATAAGAATTCATGTAAGAAAAATACGACATAATAAGTAATCAAATAATATCTATATTCATCGACTCAAGCGTAAATATTAACATCTATATATATACAATTTCGTTCAAGAAGGTGTACTAGAGTGAATTCTTGGTTGAACACACATACCTTGGTATGTTAAGTATGTTATTAAGTTTAGATGCCAAAACTATTTCTTGATTCAGCCTATTGAAGTCAGCTTCAGTTTGGAATATAATAGGTAATAGTCTCAGAATTTTTTTATTTAGTAAAGAAGAATAAATAATTTAAGATTACACGAAGACATCAATTTGAAGAAACTTCATCGAGGTATGAAACAAAAACTGGTGTTTCCTTCGTGACTTATTTCCATTTTATTTATTTATATATTTCTCGTACCAAAAGTTGGGGACTTTAGTAAATGACCATGTTCAGAGAAGGTCATATAACAGATTAGCTATTTCTAAGTCTAGTGATGTTTCAACTTCCCAAGTCTTTCTTGTCGAGAACTCGAAATAAATATTGAGAGAAAGTGCATGTTATTTAATTAATGTAAATCTCAAGACTTTTCAATTCATTCTTGAGTTTGTAAAGTTTTGTTTTTGGTAGTGTACTACTAATGGTTTTCGCTCACTTGAGTTCATGAGCCCAAAAGTTTGGGTTTTTGAATCTATTGCTTGTAGAAACCGTAAATAAAGTCAATAAGTCAATTGTGTTCGCAAACCTAAATAGGTAAGTTCACCAACCTATTATAAAACTTCTTCTGAGACCTTTTGACATTTGAGTTTGAGAACCTAAAAAGGTGATTTCGAAAACTAGTGAAGAAAACTTCTCCTGAGACTTAACGCAATTTGAGTTTGTGAACCTAAAAGGGTGAGTTCGCGAACCAAGTACAATAAAAAATTTCTCATGCGACTTTTTAAGCATTTGAGTTCGCGAACGTAAAGGCTTGAATGTTTGCTATAATGTCATTTTCATTTGAGTTATCGAACTTCTAAAGATTTTGAGTTTTATTTTCTATCTTATGAGTTCATGAAGTCATCACCTGAGTTCATGTACTTAAAAGATTAACGGTTCAACTGAATACACTGTTGGCTTTAGACTTATTCATTCTTCTTTAATTTTCAAGGAAAACTTTTCACACGCTTACAAATTGTTTTTTCTTAACTAATCATGTATGAAAAGTTTTAAGTTTTTTCAAGAACTTATCTAGCTTGAGATTCAAGATTTTAGATCATATTCTAGACAACTGAACACATTATATATTCTTAGTAGTTTGAAGTTGTCTTTGGTACTAATTATTTTCATAGAATGAACTTGGGAAAACAATAATGTACAACTTCAAACTAAGGAAAAAACCTCATTGCAAGTCTAACTCTTACTAAAGAGACAAATTTTATGTATCTAAGGAAACGACTTAGATTTAACAATTAAAAATGAACTTATGTTACAAGAACATCATTCTCTACAGCTCAAGCAACCCAATATTGATTGATTACTATAAATTGGAGACATCAGCACACCGAAAACTCAATTCCTACATGCTTGTATATATTGTTGCCAGTTTCGTTCTCCAAATATCTAGGATCTTCGTGATCTAAGGTTCGACTTTTGATTACTTCATCTTAGATTTGTGAAGCACGGATACAACCTAGTCTTAGAGATGTAGATTTTTCTAAATCGGGAAATACATTTATGTCTCCCTGATCAAGCATCGGAAAGGAAATCATCAAGTGTCCTGTTGGAGGAAGGTAGCTCTAGTCTTCAAGAAAAATTGTGGAGAACTCTTAAGGATGTAAAGGACATCACCTAAAGGAATCAAGTGTGTAGGTTCTTGTGAGAATCAAGCGACGTTGAGGCACAACTGTAACAGAGTAGTTTGGACGGTTTTTTTTATCAATTACATTCCGTACCAAAATCTTATAGTAGGCTAGTGTTTGTAACTTTTTAATATGATGTGTGCTCAAACTGGACGAGGTCTCGGGGTTTTGCTTCTTCCACATTTTTCCTTGTTAACAAAATTTTTGGTGTGTGCTTTCCATTACTTTGAACTCTCGTATTATGTAGATTTTATTTTTATATTTGAAAGTACAAGCAAGTTGTACGTCAATCAATCCTTGTGATTTAAGAATCTTTTATTGAGATTATACAAGAATATTTCTTGTTTGATTTAATCTTGATTGAATTTCATGGAATTTTTTTTCTGTATGTTTCGTAACGAAGAAAATTGATGGTGTACTTGGTATCCTCCTATTTTCAATGTGTAATGCTAACAATTAATGTAAAGATTATAAACGATATCGGTAGTCGGAATAAAGCCAAGGATAAACAACATTCATTTATAGTTTGATGACACTTATGAATGTTGTTGGATTACTTTGATGACATTTTTTTTTTTACTTTCAGTTTAGTTATGTGTTTTATCATTTGGAGTCTTTGGACAGTGTAATAGGGTTGTCGCGCATAATGTCAGCAGATTAGAGAACCTATCCGGACTTGGAAGTTTGTCAAGGTATTCAGAATTCATAACAAGCATAGATGAGAATTAAACAACTTTGCACTCTCAAATAATTTTTATAGATGAATATTTGCAATAAAAACACATTGGATGATCCGCTAAACAATGAACATATAAGAGAATTTCGCGAAATCCATATGAACAGTTAAATTTTAGTTATCAAATATTAAAAGAGTGCATTTATAATAGCTTAACTTGTTATAATAATAAAATATTTATTTGTGGAACATGGTCATCAATGTATCAAAGCTTGAATATTTACCTGTTGTCAGGTTTGTTTGTTTGTCACCCTCCTTTCCCCTCAGGGTAGTGGCCATCTAATTTATCATATTAATTTCTCAAATCCTTGTAAGTTTCTGAATATCAAAGATCCATCAGGTAAAAGATAGTCAGACTCGGCTTCACGAATCCCAAGTGAAGTCTTCAAAGTCGTAACCTAGTTATGTTTCACGGAGAAACCTATGCCTGACTATACTTTATCTGCAAATACTATACATCGTGTACGGATTGAAATTTTACTTTGCAGAGTGCCCTCTATTTATAATGATGAAACATGATATAGGTTGCTTAAAGGTTCAAGCAATTGTTTCTTATGACCAAAGCAAGCTCGTGAACTAGTTTTCATGCTCAAGAATTACTTTGATCCAAGAAAACTAAATTTCTCAACATAGACTGATTCCAAATAATGGAAAACCATGTAAGCATGTGAGAAGTTTTCCTTGTAGTACAAAGAAGAATGTGCACCTGAAAACAGACCACTTGGCCAACTAAGAAAAGTGGTTCGTGAACTCAATATGTTTGAAGTATCCATGAACATACCCAAAAGTACATTGTTCGTGAACTGAAAACCAGATCGTAAACCCATAAGCAAATTTAAAAAAGTGTCCGGGAACACCTTGAAATTGTATAGTTCATGAACATTTGTGCACCTTAGAGTTTAGTAACATCAAAAATTACATAGTTTGGGAACTAAAATACCAGTTTTGAACAAAAGTACAATCTGACGTCTGTAGGCTTATATTAACATACATAGCTTTTTTAACAATAAAAATTATTTTCAACCTCAAAAGTGGTAAGACCTATGAACATTCAATGCTTGAGTTGATGCTTCGAGTTTTGTCAAGTACAATCTTGAACTCGAAACTTCTTCTTTGTGATTCATCATATACTAAAGCCGTACGACGTTGTCTCGGAATAGAAATAGAAATACAATTGAAACTCTATTAATTAATACTCAATTATTCAATAATCTTTCTAAAATAATATAATTCCTTGATCTCAGCTAGGCTTACAATAAATTTTAACTTGTTAAATTAATAATCTTGCTTAATTAATAAATTTTGTTGGTCCCAAGCGCATTAATTTATAGAGTTTCAACTGTAATAGTAAACATGATAGTCACTGTTCACATACCTTTGTTGATCTCACATGTCTTCGTTGTTCTTCAGTTTTTCAGTCTCTCGAGGGTATTCGATGATTTCGTATTATACTCAACTACCATGCTTTATCCTATCCCGAGACTGATTGTAGTACACTATAAAGCTTGACATACAAATACCTGTGGTTTCGACCAAACGATGCTCTATCAAGAATCTTGACTTCAAAAAGTTGATACTTGAAGTTTTGGTCTTTTCGAGTTTGATAATTTTTGTTGTAATATACGTTTTCCATTAATTGTAACATCAAACTTACAACGAGATTTTTCAACAAAAATTCCTCAACTACCACAATCGTAGCAATGGCACAACCTCTTGGATCAACCATGGTTTTAGTGGAAGAAACATGGGCCATGCCTATAGTGGTCAGAACACCAATAAACGGACAGTGAAAAAAAGTTGGCTTAGACTCTAACTTACAAAACCTCATTTATTCACCTCATTAACCGGACCGAGAGTCACACCATCGTACTTGCGAAATATGATCAAAAAAATCAAAGGCCTGATGCAGTCTATTCTACATCATGCAACCCACCAAATTTATATAGAGGCCAATCAAACGGTGATGCACTGGCAAATCAGACGGCAAACGTCAATCAGCGGAGTTCTTTTGAAACTAACTTTGAGGAATACATAGGCCTTGCTTTTTAGGATTATATGTCATTGATGAATCATGGATTGTAAGTTTGTAACGTACCCACGTATAATCTTTTTTTAGTTTAAATTGATATAATATGTTTCAAAAAAGAAAAGGAATTTGATCGAAATTTTACCTTTTTCTATTAGCATATTGATATTCATCAAATTTTAGATGAATTTATTAGAAAGGAAAACATCTAAGTTAGTTCGAAGAAAATTGCTTAATCCATTATATTCTGCTGATAATTTTACATAAAAAGCAGATAGCTAGATGGAATCGGAAAGCAGTAGGCAATCCTTACATAAGAAATGGCATTCTAATGCTTCAAAAATAAAAAAGGGAAAATTAGGCGCAGGCCCAAAAAAAAACAATATTCTCATTATCAGGCCCACAATTAATTTTAGGTATCGTGACACCCATAATTATTTGAAAATATTAAAAATGTATGCATGCCGGATTATGCATTCGCATGACAGGTTATCATCAGGGGTATAATTGGCAACGCAACTTAGATGTAACATATCTAAAAATCCGCTCCTTGGAATTTTTCAGATTTTTATTTAAGAGAGATGCGCAACGAGTACAAATAAGAATATCAAATTTTTGTTTTTCACGAAAAAATCGGAGTTGATCATCATTTTAGACAAAATTTTCGAAAACTTGATACATGACCATTATGCAGCCACAAAAAAAAATGCATAACACATTCTGCAGACGCATAACGAATTATGCAACCATTTTTTCCACTGCATAACAAATTATGCATTTGGATAACAAAGTTATGCATCTATAACAAGTTATGTAACCATTGTTTTGGTTGATTTTAGTGCGTACATAAAAAAATTTGATGCATAATGCAGTATGCATCCATATTTACAGATGCATATCAGGTTATGCATCTATTTTCACGACTGCATAACATGTTATGCAGATATTATTATAGGTCCATGACAAGTTATGCAGTCTTTGTTTTTGTTGGTTTCAATAGTAACAAAAAAGTTACTGCATAACGTGTTATGCAACCGTTTTCTGGATTGCATAACAAGTTATGCAGCAAATTTTGTAGACGCATAACAGGTTATGCATCCATTTTCACGACTGCATAACATGTTATGCAGACATTTTCTCGATTGCATGACATGTTATGCAGTCATAACCACATCATCATCTTCTTTCATGTTTCAATAAATCCCACGCAAACCATTATCCTCCATCTGTAGCTCCCAATCCACCACTACCAGCTTTCACCTACTTCAATGCAGCAACAAATACCAACAACAAACACAATTACAAACTATTCCTACTTCAGTTACACCATGAACAACAAACACAAATACCAACAGCAACACCACCATTCCTACTTCTCTCTAATATTCTCATTTTCTGTAGTTTTACAGCAATTCAATGGCACCACCAGTACCTTCATTGCAAGCCTAAGCATTCATCTAGGTTCCACCTGCACCATTTCAATTGAGTTCCTGCATACCCTTAATCCTAATCCAGCGAAACACTAAGCCTTTGTTCAGTTACAGCAGCAACCATTCCTCCTTTGCACATTTCCATCCTTGTTGTAGTCAGCAGCACACCCATACTTTTCTGAATCCACTGTAAAACCACCTGCAACACCAGCTGAAACTGCAGCAATAACACAACTCCATTTCCTGCATCTTCACCAGCACCGCAATCCCCTGTAAATCATCAAACCAACAATTCCATTATTCTGCATCTCGGGTCACATTACAACTTTCACCTTCTTTCTCTGTCCATCTCTCAATCTTACTCTTCAAAACCCACAACTCAGAATTTACCTTCTTCATCTTCGATTCTTAGTAACAGCAGCAACGGTAGACTCATCTTCTTCAATACTCTAGTCTCGATCTGATTCATTTCCTTCTCTGAGATCAATTTCTCCATCCGAGAACCCTAACTTCACCGGAATCATCAAATCCGTCAAACCCATCTTTCAATTTAGCATTCTCTATCTCAGATAGCATCGTCGCTTCCTTATTCAGACAAAACGCGTTCATAATCTCCTTCAATTTCTTTATGATTCTCAGCATCAAGCCCTAGATTTTCTTCCCTGATTGAATCGACCAAATGACAACAGCTTCATCTCCACCATCACATAAACAATCAAATCTGTCTGCTTTCTTCACGATTCAAACAAAGAATCACATCAAAATCTCACCATTCCCATTCTCAATCTCAGTTCAGAACAACTTCATCTTAATTCTTCTCGTTCTTCCCTGATTTATCCGGCTCCCAAGTCTCTGAGATTTCATTAACTCTCGGCAACATCCGCCATCAAGAATTCACGGTAGAGTGGAGAGGAAGCAGAAACGGAATTGAAGATGAAGAAAAAAAAGACTGAAACATAATTTTATAAATTCTGGGTGTGGGAGAATTTTCACCCATAAAATGGGTGCGCGCCTGTAAATTTTTGGGCGTGAGTTTCACAGTAAAAAAGTCTGGGAGAATGGGTCTCCCCGTAGTTTTCACAAGAAAAAAAAGAAAAAAAATTGTAAGAAAAATTAAAAAAATTTGGGCCGTAAGGCATTAGCCTAGCTGGCCTGGTCTCTATAAGCTCTGGCTCTGCTCACCAGCCGTGGTCACGTTAGCTTGTTCGACACTGGTAAAATTATTACACTCGTCTCCAAGAACAGAATTCCAATCTCATCTGCAAATGCCTTCAGGAAAAGAATAAAAGGATAGGTAAGCCACTCTCTCAGAGATATTATAACTTCTCACCTTGGATTCTACACACAAAAAAAGGGAAATTACCAACTAACCTACCTTTGCCCCTTTCGTAGGAAACAACTCTGTTAGTTGTAAGATCACACTCATTTCCTAATTCCTACCAAAAGCTTGATAACGTTTTCACTTGCATAGTGATCGATTTCACTCAGCCATGACTTAGCATTGCTGAAACTCTCTTGGTCTGTTGCATCATAAACCACCTAGCAAAAAAGACAAGACATTCCCTTTTTCAACACTTGCATGCATAAACATCTGATGGTGATGGATGTCAGGACAAAATTAGTGCAACTTACAGTATTGCCGTGTGCACCGTGATAGTAACTACCAGTTATTCTTTTCTACGTGAGTTTCCCCTGCTTGTCATTCATCTTTTTGCCTGCTAATTCAGCTGAAGCAGACTGCTTCTGCACCTTCATGGAACCTCCTTCAGGCATGGATGTCAAAGGCACTACAAAAATAACATTACTCGAAGTTTCAGCTTCAGAAACTTCAATCAAATGTTGCACAAAAGGTCCAATGGAAACCAATTTATTATGTCTTCTTGACTCTGTACAGTTCAATCCAACTTGTACATTAGGTTCTCACACTACTGAAATTTCAATTCGGTATCTTTTTAATATTAATGGCTTCTCAGTATAAAGAGTTTGCTACAAATAACTGGAAATCGTGTAAGTTCTACTATTGGGTTTAAAAAGCAAAAAAAAAAAACTAATTTAAGAGTTCAAGAATCAAATTACTAACCTTCTCATACTCTCAAAGGGAGACCTACATTTTTCCTTTCCCTCTTTTCCGCCATTGCTCGACATTGTTGAAGCTCTCTTGGTCTGTAACATCATAAACCACCTAGCAAACAAGACAAGACATTACTTTTTAACACTTGCATACATGAACATTTGACAGTGATGGATATCAAGAAAATTAGTGTAACTGACAATAATGCTGTGTGCACCACGGTAGTAACTACTAAGTATGGTATGGACACGCTCTTGACCGGCTGCGGCAGTGTCTCACACTATGCATAAAACAGGTACTCAACATCAGGATAAAAAACTGTGCTACATAGATTCTAAAGATTGTAACTAAATGGGTACTTGCAATTTGAAGTTTTGATGGTCTTTTCATCCTGTTCCATAGTTCTAATTTTCTACAAGGAAAAGCAATTAAAGTCTAAGCGAACTTTGTAGTTACGAAAGTGATCGAGCGCAAGAATAAATCCGCAACACTTACAAAAGCCACACCGATAGTACTGATGTAGCTCTCCAAATAAGAAGTATCCTAGAGACCATGATATGAAATCCACAATATAACAACTTCCTTATCTTTAAATACGATAAAAATAACAGGAGATGGAGTTAGAAATAAAACAGCTGTCTTCGATGAAAGAGGTGGCAGTTTCAAGATGAAAGTTCTAACACAGTGCAACAGCATATAAGATGCATACGCTCAGTTTTCAATTTCATTTATCTTCAGCACTTCAAATGTCAATCACTTGCGTTCGATAGACTAAACCAAAGATATACAGCTTTCTCAACTCAACTATTTTGAGCCAAGTTGACATACTATATACTCGTTCAATGGTTAATGCTTGATGCTTCAGCATAATTAACACCATTTGGGAGAACACATACCACCTAGTATATCCTCTATTAGCCAATGCACTATCACTTATACAGATTTACTAATTTGAATTCAACAGTAGTACTTAATTAACGTCAGTAGCTTACGTGCTAGTCTGGAAAACAGTTGTTAACCACATCAAGATAAACATGCAGATCATTGTTCATGCTGACACCGCTAAATCTGATAACTAATCCATAAAAAGTTTCGAAACATCCGTGTCCTTAATTTTTTTTCTTTCTTACAATAGAACTATTCCGCTACTAGTATTCGTAGAGGTGAATCTTTACACAGCTAAAGCCTACAAAGCCATCTTTCCTTAAGAAACAAGTCCCCATGTTAAAAAGATTGATCTTGTTCTACTTTCTATTCTTTTTCTTGGACACAGGATTGTCACCATTTCCACAAAACACTTCCTCAGTTTTTTATTTACTCCAAGAACCAACTTCAATAGGGGGAATTCGCAGATGATTACATAATAAAAAATGAACTATCAAACTATATTGTAAACAAGAGCATGGAGCGAAGAAATCAGCACCAAATATGACCAGAAAAAAAATATGAATTATTACCGCTCTCAGCAGAAGACATGACTTCCCAACACCAGAATCTCCAACAAGAAAAAGCTTGAAATGATAGTCGCTGCAAAGTAAAAATAGGTCATCACAAAGCTCACGCTATTTTAGTAATACAAAGAAAAGAGATATTTTTGGTGAAGACTTCCTTTTTGGTAAAGCTTTTTCACATGACAATTATACCCTTATTAATTAAGCTTTTAGTTAATATTTGTATATTTACAGGAATGCATTGTTTTAAAAATAGATCAAAAAAATTAAAATTTAGATATTTTTAAAAATACACATCGAATTTTTATAAAATTAATATATTTAGAAAGCTTTTTAAATTATGTACGTAATCAGTACAAATATGGATGTTAAATTTTTATTTTAAGAATTTTTTTTTGCATTATTATCAAATTTGGTGTTTTTAAAAGAATCCAATTCAAAATGCACATGTGGCCTTACTAGTAACAAATGAAGACATTTGACAGTTATAACTTGATAAGCATTTGACCAACCAAACAAGATATCTAGTCTAAAATCCATATACAATCAAATGAATCAAGGAGGAATACGGTTATGTAAATTAGATTTCATTCCTAACAATGATTTCAGTAAGCAGTTGGCAGATGCACTTGACTTCTCCTACAACACTGTAATTAATCATTATATACAAAAATTCACATTCTTCTTTCAAGATTCAACTCTCGGCATTAATTATTATAAGTAATAGGTCTAACCTCGATAAGCACATAAGCCAGTAAAATTACACAGATAAATCAAAATGTAGCGTAGTATACAACAAAAGAATGGAAAAACCCATTCTTAGCTTCTCATCAAGTCAACCTCCTAAATGAAAATGTGAAAATAAGGTGAAACAAATGATGCTATGATTAAAAAAAAAGGAATTAAATTTGACATACAGGGTATATAATTAAAAACAGCAAGAACAATCGAAAGACAAAGTCGAGTACCTCCAGCATCAGAATTTGCAATCCCTAGCTCAGTTTCAGGGTAGATTGTGAGCCCATCATTTTTTTCCTTCTAGGTCGAGATGGTGGATCTACACGACACCTTCCAGACACCCTATTTCTCTTCATTTTCTTTGCCGGGTTTCTAAGTTCCAATCTCCTTATCTTCTGCCTTTTCCACCTCCTCGTACTCTTTCTTCCTCTTCTTCTTAATGCAAATATCTCATCAATCTCATTAGCTACATTCTTCCCTTGTACACTGCACTTATCCTGTTTCTCTACCTTGTATTCCTCTCGATTCTTCTTCTTACTTGAAAATATATCGTCAATCTCATTACCCCATTTTTTTCTTAGTCGGCGAAATCTCATTGCCGGGTTTGTTCTTCTTTTCTAGACTGAGTTTTCCTGCTTGTTTTTCATCTTATTACCTGCACTTTCAGCTGAAGCAGACTGCCTCTGCGCCTTCACAGAACCTTCTTTGGGCATCGATGATACAAAGGCACTACAAAAGTAAACATTACTCAAAGTTTCAGCTACAATAATCTCAATCAAATGTTGCACAAAAAATTCCGAGTAAAAGCAATTGTGGTACTAGCATTGTAGAATAATGTCTTCTTGACTCTGTACAGCTCAATCCGACTTCTATAGTTGGTTCTCTTACACTGCACACACTACTAGCAGTGTAATACTAAGGTTTCAATCACTACTACTCTTTATTAGCTTTTCAATAGAAAGACTTTGCTAGTAATCATTCAAAAAAGTATAAGTTCTACTTTTGCTGTCACCATACGGCAACATGCATCTCAGTAATGGCAGCATCAACTTACTAAACTTTTCCTCATAATCTCAAATGGAAACCTACACTTTTCCTTTCCCTCTTCTCAATCCCAACACCAACAAAAACCTTAATCACAACTACATTCCCTAAACCTCCAATCTCTATAATTTTCCCCAAAATCTTAGCTACCAAAACCCCTAATGAAGTTTCAATCAAACCACCTCCCCCCAATTGGATGAAATTTCATAAGAAATCTGTGGAGTTACTGGAGTAAGGTAGAGTTTAGTAGTAACTCAAAAAGAGTCTATTCTGTCTTGTGTCTTCCTATACAGAGAACTGAATTTCATGGAACCAGAAGAAATTTTGGTTGATTGGAATCTATAAAAAGAATTAGCAAACAAGACAAGACATTAGGGTCTCTAAACACAAAGCATCTACAAAACTAACAATCATTTCAAATGAGTCGTGCTATCCCGTGCGGCTGCGCGGGAGAGCTTAATTAGCTAGCATCCTGTAACCGTTAGATTATGTTTTGTACGGCTAGAAATAAATTCCACCTAGCAAACAAGACAAGACATTCCTTTTTGACACTTGCATAAATGAACGGTGATAGATATCAGGATAAAATTAGTGTAACTGACAACAATGCCGTGTGCACCACCGGGGTAACTACTAGTTATGGTACGGACACGCTCTTGACCGGCTGCCGCAGTATCCCACACTAGAGATTCTAAAGATTGTAACAAAACGGGTACTTGCAATTTGAAGTTTTGGTGGTCTTAATATCCTGTTCGACAGTTCTAATTTTCTACAAGGAAAAGCACTTTAAGCGAACTCTGTTGTTACAAATGTGATCGAACACAAGAATAAATCCGCGAAAAGCCATAACATATCAACTTTAATACTTACAAAAGCCACACCGACAGTACTGATGTAACTCTCCAGATAACAAGTACCGTAGACATCATAAGAATTTATTTATCTATATATGCGATAAAAATAACAAGAAATGGAGTTACAAATGAAAACAACTGCCCTCGATGAAAGAGGTAGCAGTTTCAAAGTCAAAGTTCCAACACAATGCAGCAACATATAAGCTTAATAACGCTCAGTTTTCAATTTCATTTATCTTCAGCACTTGATAGATTAAACCAAGGATTCACAACTTTCTGAACCCAGCTATTTTGAGCAAAGTTAACATACTATTTACTCATTCAATGGTCAATGCTTGATGCTTCCGCATCATTAACACTATTTGGGAGAACATATACCAACTAGTATATCCTCTATTAGTCAATGCTACAGATTTACTAATTTGAATTCAACAGTATTGCTTAATTAACGTCTGTAGCTTACGTGCTAGTCTGGAATACAGTTGTTAACCACATCAAGATAAACATGCAGACTCATTGTTCATGCTGACACCGCTAAATCTAATAACTAATCCATAAAAAGTTTCGAAACATCCGTGTCCTTAATTTTTTTCTTTCTTACAATACAACTATTCCGCAACTACTATTTGTAAAGGTGAATCTTTACACAGCTAAAGCCTACAAAGCCTCTCATTCATCTTTCCTTAAGAAACAAGTCCCCATGTTATAAAGATTGATCTTGTTCTACTTTCTATTCTTTTTCTTCTTTAATAAAGAGCTCATTTCTTGGACACAGGATTGTCACCATTTCCACAGAACACTTCCTTAGTCTTTCTATTTACTCCAAGAACCAACTTCAACAGGCGAATACACAGATGATTACATAAAAAAAAAATGAACTATCAAATTATACTGCAAATAAGAGCATGGTGCAAAGAAATTAGCACCAAATATGACCAGAAAAAAAATGAATTATTACCGCAAATCTCAACAGAAGACATGACTTCCCAACACCAGAATCTCCAACAAGAAAAAGCTTGACATGATAGTCGCTGCAAAGTAAAAATGGGTCATCAATAACCTCATACTACAACAAATGAAGACATTTGACAGCCATAACTTGATAAGTATTTGCTAAACCAAACAAGATACCCAACCCAAAATCCATATACAATCAAATGAATCAAGGAGGTAAACGGTTATGTACACTAGATTTCATTCATAATAACTAATCTCCTGACTTCAGTCAGCAGTTAACAGATGCACTTGACTTTTCTCCAACGACGGTGTATAATTCACTATATACAAATCTCACATTCTTCTTCCAAGATTTAACTCTCTGCATTATAGGTTTTAAGTAACAGGTGAATCAAATATTAAGTCTGACCTCAAAAGGCACATAAGCCGGTAAAATAACACCTAAAACTGACATTAACAATAATGTAGCGTACAACAAAAGAACGGAAAAACCCATTCTTAGCTTCTCATCAAGTCAACCTCCTAAATGTTAATATGAAAACTGGAGTGAAAGTAATGATGCTATTAATTAAAAAATATAATAATAAAAACGAATAAGATTTGACGTACAGGGCAAGAACAGTCGAAATGACAAAGACGGGTACCTCCAGCATCAGATTTTGCAATCCTTAGCTCAGTTTCAGGGTAGATTCCGAGCGCATCATTTGTTTTCCTTCTCGGTCGGGATGGCGGATCCGCAAATGCGACACCTTCAGATACCCTATTCCTCTTCATTTTATCTTCTGCCTTTTCCACCACCTCTAACTCTTTCTTCCTTTAGTTCTTAATTGCAAATATCTCATCAATCTCATTAGCTATTTTCTTCCCTTGTACACTGGGATAATCCTGTTCTACCTTGTCTTGCTCTCCTTTCTTCTTCTTACTTGCAAATATATCGTCAATCAATCTCATTACCCCATTTTTACTTAGTAGGCAAAATCTCATTGCCAGGTTTGTTCTTCATTTCTACACTGAGTTCCCCTCCTTGGCTTTCATCTTTTTACCTCCTTTTTCAGCTGAAGCAGACTGCTTCTGCACCTTCAAAGAACCTTCTTTGAGCATGGATGATAAAAAGCACTACAAAAATAACATTACTCGATGTTTCAGCTACAGAAATCTCAATCAAATGTTTCACACTAAAAAGTCCAATGTAAGGATAATCATGATACTAGCATTACAAACAAAATAATGTCCAACTTCTGCAGTTGTTTCTCTTAGACTGCACACACTACTAGCATTGTGACCATTCAAAACCGTATAAGTTCTACTTTTGCTGTCACCATATGGCAACATGAACAATCACAAAACAAAGTTTAATAACCAAAGCTTATAGAATTAGGGTTTCATCAGTAATGGCAGCATCAAATTACTAAACATTTCCTCATAGTCTTAAATGGAAACCTATATTTTTCCTTTCCCTCTTCTCATTCCCAATAACAAAAACCTTAATCACAACTTCATTCCTTACAAATTTCATGGAACCAGAATAAATTTTGGTTGATTGGAATGTTCCCATTCCTTAACCATATTCAAATCTATAAAAAGAATCAGCAAAAACAACAAACTGAAGAAATTAAAAGAAGATTAAATCACTAGAAATTCTTATTTCCATTGTCATTAATACCATTGAACCAACCTCCTCCCGCTTACTCTAATAATAGAAATTAAATCACTAGTTAATTAATCTTAATTAAAGAAGATTCTCATCTGAACTAAATACAGTTGAATAAACCAGGAGTCTTCCACATTCTAATTCTCTATCTTACCAACTCCAATCTTTTATTTCATAACCATAAACTCTAACCCCAGAACTTAATCCCTACATTCTAAAGCCAAAACTAGAACAATAGAACATGCAGGATGATACAGAAGAGATCAACGTGGATGCATATAAACATGCATGTAATAGGCATACAAATGGAAACTGATGGAAATCACCTGTTCTTTATATCACCAGCCAAGGCCATGAAAGCTTGCTCAGCATTGGTAGAATTTTAGACACTTGTCTCCAAGAACGGTATTACAATCACATCTGCAAATGCCTTCAGGAAAAGAATAGAAGAAAAATTGTCACTATTTACCTTGGATTTTGCACACAAAAAAAGAGGTAATTTACCAACCAACCTACCTTACGCGCTTCATAGGAAACAACTCTGATAGTTGTCATATCACACTTGTTTCCAACCAAAAGCTTGTCAATGTTTGCACTTGCATAGCGAAAGATTTCACTCAGCCATTGCTTAACATTGTTGAAGCTGACTTGGTCTGTAACATCATAAACCACCTCCAGCATCAGAATTTGCAATCCCTAGCTCAGTTTCAGAGTAGATAGTGAGCCCATCAATTGTTTTCCATCTCGGTCGAGATGGTGGATCCACAAACGTGACACCTTCAGACACCCTACTCCTCTTCATTTTCTTTACCGACTTTTTTAAGTTCCAAACTCTCTTTTTCTTCTGCCATTTCCACCTCCTCTCCAACTCTTTCTTCCTCTTCTTCTTAATTTCAAATATCTCATCAATCTCATTAGCTACTTTCTTCCCTTCTACACTGGACTTATCCAGTATCTCTACATTGTCTTGCTCTCCTTTCTTCGTCTTACTTGAAAATATATCGCAATCTCATTACCCAATTTTTACTTAGTATGCAAAATCTCATTGCGAGGTTTGTTCTTCATATCTACACTGAGTTTCCCCTGCTTGTCTTTCATCTTTCTACCTCCTTTTTCAGCTGAAGCAGACTGCTTCTCCCCCCTTCCTAGAACCTTGTTTGGGAATGGATGATAAAAAGCACTACAAAAATGACATTACTCGAAGTTTCAGATACAGAAATCTCAATCAAATGTTGCACATTAAAAAGTCCAATGTAAGCACAATTATGATACTAGCTAGCATTGCAAACAAAATAATGTCTTCTTGAGTCTGTAAAATTCAATCCAACTTCTGTAGTTGTTTATCTTAAACTGCACACACTACTAGCATTGTAATACTAAGATTTCAATCACTACTATTCTTCATTAGCTTTTCAATATAAAGATTTTTGCTAGTAATCATTCAAAACCATATAAGTTCTACTTCTGCTGTCCCATATGGCAACATGAATAATCACAACAAATTTTAAAAATCAAAGCTTATAGAATTAAGGTTTCAACAGTAATGGTAGCATCAAATTACTAAACTTTTCCTCGTACTCTCAAATGAGAACCTACATTTTTCCTTTCCCTCTTCCCAATCCCAATAACAAAAACCTTAATCACAACTTCATTCCTTACAAATTTCATGGAACCAGGATAAATTTTGGTTGATTGGAGTGTTCCCATTCCTTAGCCATATTCATATCTATAAAAAGAACCAACAAAATGAAGAAATTAAAAGCGAGAAGTTAGAGATGTTACCTGGAATTTATAGAGATCGTTAGGTTTTTTTAAGTTAAATGGTTTCAAGATATTCTTGTTTCATCTTCTTACTTAGTTCCCAGTACTGTTGAGAAGATTTTGTAGAACACTGGAATTTTTTATGAGAGAAGAACACCTCTTATATTATTTTGTATATTATATGGGATGTGATTAGAATAATCCCACATCGGTAAACTAAATGTTAAACTATGCAAATAAATATGTTTGGGTTTACTGTAGCTATCGCCAAATAGCGGTGGGTTGGATGTCTAGGATAATAGCCCTATACGGGCTATCAGTAATTTGCTTAAAACCTGATTGTTTGGTTTCCTGCACCGCTCCACCCATCACTAATTGGTTTTTATTTTTTCCAATATTTTTTTTTCACACATCAACATCCATGAATAAGGCTATTGGAAAGCAATCAGGCATTGCCGACGGAACGGTATGTGATTTCAAGAAGTTAGTTTGGCTATCGAATGTCAAAGCGACTTTTAGAAGTAAAGAAAATTAACTTTTTCTAAAGCAAAATTATTTTGTTTCTGATTTCTATTTCTGGAGAAGCAAAAATACCTCTGTCTCTGGCATTCCAAACTCGCTATATAGCTAGTTCTCAGACACATGTTAATATAGAAAGACTACGGAGTGCAGTTTATGCCGATGCCCGTGATGTTTCACAAAAAACAGATACAAAGATTCTCATGTGAAGAAGCTTCTTTGTAAGAAGAAGAATACTGTTTTTCAAGTTCAAAATTTAATTGTTGATGAGCGATGACATTTAACATGATCGAGTTACCTAATTGACACTCAAAGAATATGCTTCAAATACCTTGTTATGACTCTACAGTTGATGAGTGACCATAGTTAACTATTTTACGGAGCTGAAATTCTCAACACGTTCTAAAATCATCTGATCCTATGTCACTATGTGTGTGACACAATCTAAGAGCAACAGCCCTGTGAATATTATTGGCAAGGTTGACAAAAAGGAGTCTTAAAGCATTTTCTTGTCAAGAACAGTAGTAAAGGTTGTCGTCATGGCTTTATCAGAGGATCAACGGCTTCATTTCGTGTTAATTCCGCAAAAGGGTCAAGGTCATCTGATCCCCATGATAGACATGGCCAAACTCATCGCACAACGTGGTGTGATTGTCACCATAGTTACCATACCACTCGAAGCTGAAAAATTCAAATCGTTCATTGACCGCGCTGTAGGATGGGGAGGACTTCAAATCCGACTTCTTCAGCTTGATGTTGCAACTGCAAAACCAAATGGACATGACAAGGAAGCAGCCACTCTGGTGTCCCACCTAAAGAGTTTCTTTAAGACGGCGTCTTCGTTGCAACAACCATTTGAGCAATCTTTTAGAAATTTGCAACCTGCTCCGAGTTGCATAATTTCTGACATAGTGTTTGATTGGACCTCTGAGACTGCTAATAAGTTCGGAATACCACGAATTGTGTTTGATGGCTTTGGTTGTTGCTCTCGCTTGTGCTACCACAACATTCTCCGATCCGAACTACATGGAAGCATCACGAGTGATTCGGAGCCATTCGTCATACCAGGATTGCCTGATAAAATTGAGGTGACAAAAGGAAAGGTGCCAATGCACTTCCTTAGTCAGAATTCAGATGAGCAATTAAAGGATGCTATTCGTCGAATCAAAAAGGCCGATGAGACGGCTTACGGTGTCATGATAAATAGCTTTCAAGAATTGGAGCCCAAATACGCGGAGATGTACAAGAAAGCCAAGAACAATAAGGTGTGGTGCATTGGCCCGGTGTCATTATGCAACCAGGAGATAATAGACAAGGCTGAGAGAGGTAACAAAGCTTCCATTGACAAAAACCAATGCCTGCAGTGGCTTGACTTGAAAGAACCGGGATCTGTTGTTTATGCTTGTTTCGGCAGCTTCTGGAACCTAACGTCTTCAGATATGATGGAGATTGGGTTAGGCCTGGAATCCTCGGGATATCCATTTGTTTGGGTTATTGGAGGTGGAGACATTTCAGAGATAGATAAGCTCTTAGCGGAAAATAGATTCGAAGAGAGGAACAAAGGCAGAGGTCTAGTGATCAAGGGATGGGCACCCCAAGTACTAATTTTGTCTCACAAAGCTATTGGAGGATTCTTAACGCATTGTGGTTGGAACTCAACTCTAGAAGGTGTGTGTGCCGGTGTTCCACTGTTAACTTGGCCTATGGGTGCTGAACAATTCCTTAATGAGGACCTGGTTGTGCAAGTTCTGAAAATTGGAGTGAAGGTAGGCGAGGCTGAAGTTCACGCAGACGATGGTACAAAATTAATTGAAATGACAGAAGGGGTCGGCAAGAAGAAGCAGGAAGTGGAGAAGGCGGTGAAGAAAGTAATGGATGGAGGCGAAGAGGGGGAAGAACGAAGAAAAAGAGCAAGAGAACTTGGAGAGACAGCAAAGAAGGCCATGGAAGAAGGTGGATCTTCGCATTTCAACATGACACTCTTTATACAACACATGATGCATTACAAAGCTGCCAGGGAATGACTACTACCCATACTGCATAGAAATAAATTTCCTTAGGACGAATTTACTAGTCTATTTTTGTGTACTTTGATTTCATATTTCATCTTCATATTCCGAAATTTTTTCTTATCAGTAGCATTCTTCACTGAAAAGAAGTGTTTAATTGGTCTAAATTGGCACCCTCAAAACAACTGTAAGATCATTGATTTCTAAGGCTTAGCCCTTCACAGGCTACACATGATCCTTTCTTACTGAAAGCACAAAAAGCAATCAGGCTCACGGTCATGCCATTGCCAACAAAGGTTAGAAAAACATGAAAAGCAGTGATCAAATCCACACAACTACACAAATGAAATAGAATAACAGTTTTACCGAGTCAAAGTTGATCCCACACGACTTTAGTCCAACATTCAACTTTAAAGATAGAAAGAAAGTGATGATGCATTTCTATGCGACAACCCTCTCCATTGACATTTTTTTTTCTATGTACACCAAAGAGGTCTAGGTTTGGTTAGTAAATTGAAGAACAATTATCAAACCCCTACAGTTTTTTAGCAGAGATTCTGCATTAACCAGTCACCGCCTTCCCCATCAATAACATGTCTTCCAGTTTGATTGCCAAGAGAGCAGACTTAAGAGGAGCAACAGTTTGCCTTTTGGTTGACTGGTTGGCCTTTCATCTGCACTGTTGCAGGTCTGTTTGCATTCATCGCTGGTTGACTTGCCATCCTACAGATTTACAGTAGACAAACAGAAAGGTAAGTATCATTTCAAGTGGTATTTTGAACATGTGAGAACATAAGCATGTTATGTCAGACAATTCAAAACTCATACCAAGCAAAACAACAATGTCCTAAAAGAGTCAGATCAATGCTTTTAGTGGAATTCTGCTCGTTTTTTCAAGGACAGAGGAGACTTGGGATGTAAAAGGTAACCAGTCACAATCTAGAATTTCAAATTGTGTCTGAGTTCTAGTTCACAGATCTAAACACACTAGCGTAACAGTTGAATAAACCAGGGGTCCTCCACATGCAGCTTGTGCCTTGTCCAAAACGGTCTAACTCTCTATCTTATCAACTCGACAATCTTTTCTTTCATAACCTTAAACTGTAAAGAATCTAATCCCTACATGCTAAAGCCAAAATTAGAATACACCAAGGATGATCCAGAACAGAATGTAGTTACATCAGATTCATACATAGCATATTAGCATGTATTTAATAGAGATACAAATGGAAACTGATGCGACTCACCTGTTCTTTATCTCACCAGCCATGGTCATGAAAGCTTGTTCGACATTCGTAGAGTTTTTGGCACTGGTCTCCAAGAACGGTATTCCTATCTCATCTGCAAATGCCTTCACAAAGAGAATAGAAGGGTAAAGTGAGTCGCTCACTCAAAAGATACTATAACCTTTCACCTCGGACTCTATACACAAAAAAAAGGCAAATTACCAACTAACATACCTTGCCCGTTTCATAGGAAACCACCCTGTTAGTCGTCATATCACACTTGTTTCCTACCAAAAGCTTGTTTACATTTTCACTTGCATAGCGATCGATTTCACTCAGCCATTGCTTAACATTGTTGAAGCTCTCTTGGTCTGTAACATCATAAACCACCTAGCAAACAAGACAAGACACTCCCTTTTAACACTTGCATACATGAAGATCTGACTGTGATGAATATCAGGAAAACATGAGTGTAACTTACAATAATTCCATGTGCACCACGGTAGTAACTGCTAGTTATGGTACGGAAACGCTCTTGACCAGCAGTGTCCCACTAAGCATAAAAACAGGTATTCAAATCAGGATAAACAACAGTGTTAGTAAAGATTCTAAAGATTGTAACTAAATGGGTACTTACAATTTGGAGTTTGATGGTCTTTCCATCTTGTTCCACTGTTCTAATTTTCTACAAGGAAAAACAATTAAAGTTTTAGCAAATTTCGAAGTTATACAAGTGCTCGAACGCAAGAATAAATCCACAAGAAGATATAACAGATAAAATTTTATACTTACAAAATCCACACCGATAGTACTGATGTAACTCTCCAAATAAGAATCATCCTAGACATCATAAAAAAATCCACAAAATTAAGAATTTATTTATTTTTATATACAACAAAATAACAAGAAATGGAGTTAAAAAAAAATGAAAACACCTTTTTGTCCTATTTAATTCGTGATGCTTCTACATCATTAACACCGTTTGAGATACCACAAACCACCTAATATATCCTCTACTAGCCAATGCACCAACGCTTATCCACATTTACTAATTCGATTTTCAAGCTAGTCTAGAGAACAGTTGTTAACAACATGAAGATAAACCGCCATGCTCTTTGTTCATGTGGACACCAGTAATTCAGATAACTAATACCATTAAACTTAAACCACAGAAAGTTTCTTAATATCTGTGTTCTTACTTTTTTTCTTTCTTACAATATAACTATTCCCAAATTTGTATTTGTAAAGGTGTAACTTCACGTAGCCTTTCGTACATCCTTCCTTAAGAAACAAGTGCCCGTGTTATAAAGATTTTTTTCTACTTTTTTCTCTTTCTATATCTATAAAGACCTAATTCTTGTACACAAGATTGTCATCATTTCCAAAAGACACTTCCTTTGTCTCTTTATTTACTACATGAGCCTACTTCAACAGGGGAGGGGAGTAAATAAATGATTACACAAAACAAAAGAACTATTGGATTATCTTGCCAACAAAACCATGGTGCGAAAACATCAACAACAAATATGACCAGAAAAGCAAACAAGAAATTTTTACCGCAAATCTCAACAGAAGACATGACTTCCCAACACCAGAATCTCCAATAAGCAAAAGCTTGAAAAGATAGTCGCTGCAAAGTAAAAACAGGTCATCAGCAACCTCATACTACTACAAACGAAGACACATGACTATTATAAGTTTATAAGTAATAATTGCCCAACCAAATAACATACCTATTCTAAAATCCATTATATAATCAAATGAATCAGTAAGGAATAAGGTTATTTACATTAGATTTCATTCCTAACAACTAATCTCCTAACTCTACACTTCAAATAGCATAACTCATCAGTCCATCCCTTTGAAAATCTTATGTATCCTCCCCTAAAAACAATTTAAAATCTACTAATTTATGACTTCATCTCAATTAATTATAATCCAAACTTAACCTCATTCAAAACCAATTACAATATAAATCAATCTTTATTCACCAAATTCAACAATTATGTTCGACTACTACGAAATTTGAATACATTAAAATAAAAAACCACAAAAAATCAAACCATAAAACGGAATTTTATAACAAAAGCTTAATTTCGCAAAAACCCAAATCAAATCTATAAATTCATACAGAAATATGTAAATCCATGATCAAGATCCATAATTCTACCCATGCGGGGTCAAAATTCCCAGTTCAGAAAATCACATGCAAGCAAAATTCCCTAATTATGCATCAGAAAAAAAAAAGAAAAAAAAGAAAAACGGAATAAGAATTATAAGGGCTTACTATTCAGGATTCATGATGGGAATTGAGTTGAATTGATTGATAACCCAGAGAGACTAGATTCAGAAACCCTAGGCTGGTTTCAGATGAAGAAAGACGAAAGAAGAATCAGAATAATGAAAACTGGGAGAGAGAGAGAGAGAGAGAGAGAGAGAGAGAGAGAGAGAGAGAACAGGAGAAAGGTGTTGAAAAAACCCAATTTATAGGTACAGATAGTTAAGGGGAACGCTTCGTCACCAAAGCTTCAGAGAATTTTCAGGATTCTTTTTTCTTTTAATTAATAATTAAATTCCTTATTATAAAGTAATTCAGAAATGATACACGTAACGCGGCAATGCAACGTGATGTGCACCGTGATCAGATCCAAGGACCATTAGGACAATCCTAGGGGAGATTTGCAAGGGTCCGGTCCACCACCTTTTTTCCTCTCATACCAAATATCACGATGCACATCACGGTGTAATGCCGCGGTACACCAAACATTTCTGAAAGTTATTTGGATACACAAGGGCAAGCCCAATGAACACGCTCAACTTTGACAGGTAAATCAAGTTTGTTTTTTTATATATACTAAAAGAATTTCATTGAGAAAATTTAAATCATACATTAGGCATTGTTTATCAGAGAATTGTCCAAAAATTAAAAGCTTGTTGCCTGTTGTCTAGCTTTTTGAGCTAATTCATGAGCAACATTATTACCAAGTCTATTTACAGACTTACAAAACCAAAAACTACTATTTCTAAATTTGTTTTTAATAACTTGAACTAAATTTTGGTTGTACCAGTGAACCCGCAGATCAACTCCGATTATTGATTTGACTACAGTTTCACAGTCCATCTCAAAAATTGTCTTTGTTATTCCAGGTTCCTTCACCAAGTCCACAGCTACCTCCACCTCCTCATTACAGAGTAGCCCTTTTGCTCCTAGACAAGTGCCTGCAAAATTTCTTATAATCAATCCCACACTACCTGTTTTAGTTAATGGTATATAAGAACCATCAATATTGATTTTCACAAACTCCTTGTCTGAAGGCCTCTAATTCTTGATCTGCAAATCATTAGTAATAGAAAATTGATACTGATTATTCAGATTAGTACACCGATTATACAAGTAATTAATTTTAGCAACAGTAACCTGCAAATTTGGTTTCTTGTCTTGAAAGACTACTAAACACCTATCTTTCCAGATGTACCAGACTGTACACATAAACCTGCAAATCAGACTTTCATTACTCAAACATAAAGCAGAGACATTATTAACTTCATAATGAAACCATCATATTGCCCATTGCTCAAAATCCGTATGTTGATCTTTGATAGCATCAATATTAATATTCATAGCAAACCAGATGACCCTACTATAACCGCACTCCATGAAGATATGATTCATGGTTTCCTCACTGTTTTTACAGAAACAACAATAAGTTTTTATGCCTTGTTTGTATCTAACAATTCTAGTTCTAATAGGAGCTATTTTCTTAAGAATTTCCATACAAATAACTGTACTCTATGTGGAACTTTGAATTTCCACAAATTTGTCCAGACATCAGTAGGAATAGTGTTACCTGCAATAACGGAATTAACATCATTAGTACAAATAGTACTATAAGCACTTTTGACAGTGAACTTACTTTTTATATCTGGCATCCATATCATGGAGTCTTCACCTGTATTAGAAATTCTCATACTAAGAATTAGGTTGGCACACTCTTGAGAAAAAAGGCCATTAACAATATCAATATTCCATTGTTTGGTACCAGCTAAGAATAAATCACAGACAAGAGTATAATTATCAAAATTAGATGATCCAACAACTGGAACAGGTGGATTATTTAGACCAATAACCCAACAATCTAGCCAAATATTCACTTTGGTACTACATCTCACTAACCACCTAGTGTGTTTTTGCTCAATTTCAAGGCCAGAATATATACTCCTCCAAAGCCAAGAACTGTCATCCTTAAGTTTATCTAAATGAAGAATACTTTCATTTCTAGAGTATTTTGCCTTGAAAACTTTATAGCACAAAGAGGTATCATCATTACAAGAATTCCAAGCTACTTTAGTCAGCAAAGCAGTATTAAGATGTTCTAGATTTCTAAATCCTAGACATCCTAGAGCTTTAGGGATCTGAAGTTTGTCCCAGCCTATAAAGTAAATGCATTTGTGACTACCATTTTTTCCCCACCAGAATTGACTCTGAATGGAGTCTAACTGGGTAATAGTATTCTTAGGAACTCTAAAAACATCCATTTGATGAGTGGGCAGAGCATTTAAGACATGCTTTACCATAGTAGATCTAGCTGCATGATTCATATTTTTTCCTTTCCAGGGAATAAGCCTAGCACTAAAACTATGAATAATAGGTTTGAGAGCTTTGGATTTATCTCTACCTATCAAAAGTGTCACACCTAGATATTTATCAGTTTCTTTCATTTCAATCATATCTGGAGCACTAGAAACATCAGTTCTAGTAGAAGGACTAATGTTGTTACTAAAGTAAACATTAGACTTACTAAAGTTCAACAACTAACCTGAAAACTTACCAAAATGATTAAGATTATCAAGAATACCTGTGACATTGTGCCTATCTGCTTTAGCGAAAATGAGAATGTCATCTGCTAATAAAAGGTGAGTAATTGCAGGGGCATTTCTTGCTGCTTTAACACCATAGATAACATGTTTAGAAGCAGCATTAACAAGAAGTCAGATTAAATAGTCCATGGAAATTATAAAGAGATAGGGGGATAAAGGATCCCCCTGTCTTAAACCTCTAGTATGACTATAGTCACTAGTGGGTAAACCATTGAGAGGAATTAAAAGAAATTGTTATTTTGAAATACATTGTTCAATGTGTTGACAAAATTTCTCACGGAAACCAACCTTCTTAAGCATTCCTAAAAGAAATGACCACTTTAATCTATCAAAGTCTTTGGATAAATCCAATTTAAGAGCCATACCAGTACAACCTTCCTTATGCTTCATGGTATGAATCATCTCATGAGCTATGATTAAGTTATCTTGAATGGCTCTACCTGGAACAAAAGCGGATTGGTAAGGTGAATAATCTTTTTAAGAGAGGTTTGATCCTATTTGCTAAAATCTTAGAAAATATTTTATAGATTGTGTCACACAAACCTATAGGTCTAAAATCAGCAAGATATTTAGCAATGTCATTTTTAGGAATCAAAGATAGAAAAGTCTTATTAAACTTTCTAGGCATATGACCAGTAATAAAGAAATTATGTACAGGTTGAACTATATCATTAACAACTATGTTCCAGTTAGCTTGATAGAACCCAGCTTGAAAGCCATTTGGTCCTGAGGAGCTCCAAGATGCCATATCTTTAACAACTTCAAGAATATCATCAGTGGATGGAATTCTGGTAAAATCTTCAAACAAAGCATTAGTGATGACAGTAGAGATGATATCAAAAATATCCTCAGATATTTGTTGTATAACAGAACATCTCACGGAACTAAAATGAGTGACAAGAATATTGGCTATATCATCTCTATTATCAAAGCAATTACCATGCACATCATATAAACAATCAATATTTTTTCTAAACATTCTTCTATTTGCTAGAGTATGAAAGTATCAAGAGTTATTATCCATATTTATTATGAATCTGTCTCCATATTTTTGCTTATAGAATTCAGTTTTGATATTAAACTAAAGTGATAATTGTTTATTTGTGTCACTGAGTCTATCATGGTGAGTATTAGATATTGGTTCATTTTATATTCTATGAATCTGATCTTGAAGAGCATTAATATTACTATCAATATCACCAAATTAAATCTTATTCCAATAAGATAACCTTTTTCTAGTAGACTTATGCTTTTCAATCAAAAGATGGGCAGGAAAACCTACTGTATTAGTATTTGAAGCAATTTCAAGTTGATTTTTAAAACCAGCATGCTTTATCCACATTACAAAAAATTTAAAAGGTCTCCACAGATTCTTAGTTACTTGATCAGTTTGCAACATTATAGAACAGTGATCAGATACAACTTGAACTAGGTGATGTGATCTAGCATTTGGAAATTCATTACACCACTGTTGATTGCCCAATTCCATATCTATCCTAAAAGTTCTAAGACCAGTACCAAGATTATTACTAGACCAGGTAAAGTCTCTCCTTATGTAACCTAAATCCATAAGACCACAATCATTTATTTTATTCTTGACAAATTTATCATCTTGGGAAAATGAATAACTAACATCTAAGGTATGAAGATGTGCATTCAGATCCCCTATAACAAGCCAGGGATGCATGGTATTGTCACTTATACTAGTCATGATATCCCATTGTATTTTCTTAACATCAGTATAAGTAGACCGATACATGAAAAGTGACAAAACATTTAGTTTAGCAGGATAAAAATCAGCAATCACATTGATGATATTATTGATTTTATCTTGTAATTCACATTGAATACCATCTTTCCACATCAAAATGAGACCACCAGCTAGACCTACTCTATCTATGCAATCATAATTATAGTAATTTAAAGATTTAGCCAAATCAATTATTTTAGTTTATCTATTTTTGTTTCAGTTAAAAACAAAAAATTAGGAGATTGTTTTTTAATTAAAACAGATAATTGATCTTTTGTGAATTTTTTGGCTAATCCTTGCACATTCAAACAGAGAATCTCCATGGTGTTACTTGAAAAATTAAAGTATTTAGAAATCTTAAAAGAGATATGGGATGTTGTACATACCTAAGAGGAGTCTCTGACACAATTATTCATGGGAGCATAAATTATTGCAGCTGGTTCATCCGAGTCCATCATAGTCTTGTGTTGATGGTCCATATTAGTAGTATCATGACCTTGCATAACTGCAGGTGGTTGAATTAAATATTGTGAGGATTCATTGATGGCTCAGTGTTGAGAGTGGAATTTCTCATCCTTTTGACATTTCTTGAATCTTCTATATTACCTTCATCAGCTAACTCTTCCTCCATATAATTTGTTGATCTACTTTCTTCCTTATCCTTATTAACTTCATTATCTTCCTTGAGGAGAGCTTCATAATCAGCAGCATATAGGGTGTCTAAATAGAGTAAATGAGAAGTATGCTCACAAGTTTCATCATTATGATCAATCACAAAACATTTTGGGCAGATGTTTTTAGGTTGTAGTTCCCAATGATATCTGATCCATACATCCTCTTCAGTTAAAGTCTTCCACCATCCCCCTCTATGAAGAGGTTCCTTCAATTCCACTTTAATTCTTGCTTTAATAGTATTTCCTGCACGAGGTCAGCAATTCTTTGGCTTAGTTGAATTCTTTCTTCCCATAAATCCAATTGCTTCATCTATCACAGCTACATTCATATGCTCCAGCTTCAAGTATTTGAATTATTGTAAAGTGAAAACTTGCTTATCAAAAACATAATCCTTCAGTGGAATATGATTATAGTATTTCTGAACATGAAAGAGGACACCATCAATTAACCACGGTCCATCTGCAATTACTTCATCTCTTTCAGCTTCATTGTTTAACCTGACCAGCATCAGATTGTGTCCCATAATTCTAATCTCTTTGTTATGATATTTTCCCCAAAGAGAATTAATTTCCGATCTTATGACCCTCATCTTTATTTTAGATTTCTCTTTCAATTTCCCTAAGATTCCAAATGTCCATCGATCCGCAGCTTCATTGATAGTTTGTGATGAACCTACTATCTTCTTTGGTTTGTAGATAAATCAATATTTGCATTCCTTAGTTATCTAGATAATTGATTGATACGATCACCTTGAGTAGAAGACATGGTTTTTACTGAGAGATAGATTTTTTGGTTTTTTCTAAGAAATTGATCTTTGGTCTGTGACTCTTTAATCTTTTTCTCAGTATTTAAATACCATTGGGTGTTAAGAAAGGTTATGCGGATTTTAGATAAACTGATTAAGAATCTTTTGTTTTGGGAAACCCTAGATTCAATTATATATGGGAGTAAAACAAGATTTGGATTGTAACCATACGTAGTTCCATAATATCGGAGAGAAAATTTTTGAGATTTCGAATAAAATGGTAACAAAGAATATGACTGATTTACTCTTGATTGGTTGCTAAAATCTCGAAAGATAATTGACTGAAAATTGAGAGCCAAATCTTTTTGAATTTTCTGGTTGGGTTTACTGAGTTGTGAAGATGATGGAGAAAAATAATTTTCCCATTGAAAAACTGATTGAAAATCTTGATTAGAATGGATAGTTATACCCTTACTTGGGTTGTGAAACTGACTTGTTGAAGATTCAAGCTTTGATAAAATCAAACAACCTTCTGAACTACTAATTTGGCCACACCACTGTTATTTTCCCAACTGTAATCTTCATGCTTTATCCACCACCGGTAATCCCACATAATGATTGATCAGAGATCTGGAAAATCACAAACCCATAGAAAAGTTAATAAACAGAAATTGAAAAATATGAGTTTTAAAATCAGAGATAAGGGATTAGAGAGATTTAAAATAGATTGATTCCACAACCATCAATCAAGAACAAATGAAAAACATATTGTTAATCATGAATTAATGAAAAGAAAGGTTAAATATCAAAGAAACATGAGATTTCAATAACCGATTTTCATCATGAGTTGACTCGGCAATCGCCCGATACTCAGAGCTGCGTTCGTTTTCTTTAGATGGTGTGTACCAGAAATGGTAAAGAGTTTACCGTTGTAATCTGATTCGGCCACTGGGGGTTGAGACAAGGCTCGGGTCAATTTGAGACGGTCGACTCAATCCCCTGTCACAAAAGTCGAATTTTGAAAGCCAAAAAATGGTCATAATTTCAACGCCGATAAAGTACCAAACTCATTTGACTTTTTTCATTCAATCAAAACTTACTTTTTCTTGAATTTTTTCTACTAATTTTTTTTTAGTTTATGTTCAACCTCTCTAATTCTCGATAGAAATGTTTCAAGATATTAGGCACCAGGGAAATAGAAAACCACGTCAATATATGTCGGCAACACAAGGACACTCTGTTGAAGAGAACAACTCCAATCTACTTTACGGTCGAGAATTAGCCCAAACTCAAGATCATCTATTTACAAAAGTTGAGCGATGCCCAGAGGTGCTTGATACGAAGTTATAAAAGTTTATGCAGATCTACCTCCTGGTTCTAAACTAACTGTTGATTAATTTCCTCGGATTACTTTGTACATTTTGATGTGAAGAAACATCATCCCAACTTGGTGTTTGTATTGGTGGACCATTGGTGGTACACTACTCACATGTTTTTTTTACAGATATCGAAATAGGTATGTCAAATATTTTGATTCATAGTTTTAATGCAATCAATACGAAGATGTATATGAAATTAAAAATTTTAATGTTTTACAAGAATAACACTATTATAATTGTATTTTATACTTGGAATACCTTCTGGTGTGGGAGATGATGTTCCATTTGACCAATAAATCGGTAAGAAGAAGACGGATATAAAGATGCACTTCTGTTGTACTTTGCCTTCATAACCCAGGTGAAGCATTACAATACAATAAGTGGTGCAATTCCTGATTCCAATTTAAAGATATTTTTAACCCAAAAATTACATGGCAGAGGAATTTCTGATTCCGAAACAGATGATCCTGAAGTCATATACAAAATTTTCAAGTGTTTTTATTTTATGGTTACTTGGTTCATGTTCTTTTCCAAGCCCAAGCGCTAGTACTCGAGTTCGATGGATAGAGGTGCTGCAAAATGTGAAGATTGTTTCAACTTATAATCGGCGGTCCTCTATCTTAGACGAGTTGTATATTTCTCTCGACCATGATTAGGTTCGTCAAGCCTCGAGGGTCTATGAGGCCTCCTAAGTATGACAGTACATATCTTTTGGATTTATATTAGTTAAAAAGAAATTTAGCAAGTAACTAATTGTATGATATTTGCTTTCATCTTTGGTGGCATACAAATTTTTACATTGGTGTATCAAGATTTATAGACCACACCACAAAAAAGTTCCCAATTATAGTAAGGTATAATGACAATAACTAGAAAAAGAAACAAAACAAAGGTAGATAATATGCATGTATGGAGACACCAACACATGCTTAGGAACAAACATACTATTAAATGGATGTCGTATGAGGATTTTGAGGAGATACATTATCATGCTTCCCAAAGAATCAAAGATCACTTCAGTGCATTGTATTTTACAGCCCAGTCAGAGAACGTGGTGTTTATTATTATGGAGAAATATGTGTTAGACAGTTAGTTGGTAAAATTAGAGTGTCATAAAGCCTCGATCAATAGCCACCGTCTTTAGAGAAGAATACACAGGGCTGAAGAGAAGAAGCTGGAAAAGGTACAAGACATTACTCACCCCATGTGAAGAATACCAACACAATGAATGGTTCGAAACAGTCATGTGGAGTCGTTAATTGGTCAGTATGTTTTTCACATCTATGGGTTGGAATTTTTTCCGTGGTGGGTAAAGCATTACCGAAAACTAACTGTCTAACACATCCACCGCCGGTGATTTCATTTTTCACCAGTTATCCTTCAGCAGGAGCTTCATCTTCATCTACGCTTTCAAGACCGGAATCTTCATCAGCTAACCCTGATTTTCCAAAATTGATGTGGGAGCTAGAGTCTCATACCTTGGGTGGAAAACGTCTGAGACTTTTGATTATCTCACAAGGTATCGATCGTCCCAATTCATACACGAGAACTTCGTACAGTCGTGATCAATTGATAGAAAAACTGAATCAAATCTATGGAGGATGGCTAGTGTGGGTCATAAGGAGATCACAAGCTTGGCAGTTTCAAATATGACCTAGTTTCTAACGTTTTATTTGAGAAAAATGAGTTTTGGGTCATTTACGTGAAGATGTTTATGGAAAGTTTGTGTTAGAGCACAACTCGGTTGAACCCACCAAGCGTTCGTACATCAAGTTTGGTTGTCATATTTTAGTATCAAAATTAATCTAGAGTTGCTTTATTAAATACTAGAGTCAACTTCGTTTAGGTTAGACTAGAAAGTATAGGAATGTTGAGACATACAAGTATTACTCTGAAGACCTGAAGAATGAGAACAACTACAACGACGACATCATCCTTCCAATTGAGGTTAGTAATATTGACTTGGTTTTGTTTCCATTTTTAACGTATCTTTCAAGTCGTGGAATATTGAAAACATAACATGAGAAGCTGTATATATATATTTATATATAATACTCTAGTGATGAGACTTTTTCATAACAATATGATCAAAGTATCAAGGAAACATATTACGAAGTATAAACTCTTATTTTTTGGAACTTCGTAAATACGACGTCGACATAATCTGTTGTGCATAGTTATTTGATTATGTGTGCATTATATAGGTGTGATTTCATCCTAGAAAACTATGTATCTTTACATTAGCTTAACGAAGTAGATGTATGAACTTGTTTTCATAATCGAAAGGGAAATCATGATTGGTAGATTTATCTATTACCGTAGACTTTTCTGTGTGATACAAATTTGTTTATTAAAGTCTTCGACTTTGGCTCGTAGCAACTCTTAGTTGTGGGTGAGATCAGCTAAGGGAATCAAGTGCGTAGTATCCTGCTGGGATCAGAGACGTAGGAGCACAATTGTACCTTGGATCAGTGTGAGATTGATTGGGGTTCAACTATACTCTAGATCGAAGTTAGTTTGTAGTAGTCCAGTGTCTGTAGCGGCTTAATACAATGTGTGTTCAATCTGGACTAGGTCCCGGGGGTTTTCTTCATTTGCGGTTTCCTCGTTAACAAAACTTCTGGTGTCTGTGTTATTTATTTTCTGCATTATATTTTGTTATATAATTGAAATATCACAGGTTGTGCGTTTGAATCAATCAATTGGGAAATCCAACCTTTGGTTGTTGATTGAAATTGATTGATACTTGAACATTGGTCTTTGGTACCGTTCAAGTGATTTCTCTCGTATTCAATTAGACTCGCAGATTTCTATTTGCTTGAGTAAGTATTGAATCGAGAAAGAGAGATATAACTCTTTGATATACTTTCATTAAGATTGAGTCTGACTGTCTAGTTGATTCTATTAAAAGTATACTGGGGTTAGTCCATACAGATTGCTAATCGAAATACTGGGTGTGGTTGTTAGACCCCCGCTTTTTCAATTGGTATCAGAGCAGGCAAACACGTTCAAAGACCTTATAAGTCTATGTTTATAGCGATCTGACTCTATGGACAAGATTGTTATCTCTGATAAACGCATCACCAGAAATAAAAGTTATGTCTCTACTGTATCTATTAAAGAGAAAGATTCTTCAATCTCAAATATAGACGAACCTAGTGTTTTGCTGAGATAGACAAACACTGACATGTGTTGTTCCGATTACCCTTCAAAAGAGTCTATCTCCATTAATGAAAGGGAAACAGCTGAAGAGAGTCAACTGATTCTAAATCTTGTTAGAATTCAAGCTGATAGATTTAATCGATTGAAAAACCATGTCAATGTCCTTCTTGGTGTAGTAAGAGACTGCAATTCCAAAAACGCTGAAGATCAGTCTTCACATATCCTACTTGAGGCAAGTCTTGAAAAGGATGTTTTGGAAATTGAACATCGCCTGAATAAACTCTCTATTCAAGGTCGTGTCAAAAATTCCTATATACCATGTACTTCTATTGAAACCAAAGCTCCAGGTTTAGAAGTAAAATCGAAATCCTTTCCTATTAAAAAGGACGTGCCTGAAATCTCCATTAATCAAGGATGTTGCACATCAAATGGAAGGAAAAAATATTCAAACGATGATGTTAAGACGAAGCCTTATAATCATCCTCATGATCAGAAAGTATATCTCTTTTGTGATTCAAAAGGGCCTGTTAAGCTAAAGAGAAACTCTATGTTGAATAAGAATTTCATTGTTCAACTTCAACACACCTTAGACTTAATTCTCAAAGGTGTAACTGACATTCGCATGTCTAAACCAATTGGTTTTAGTACTTACCCGGTGTTTGCGACCAGGAGATTCAGTTCAATGAGTTCCTCGAATGCTCAAAAGCAGAACAAATGTCTTAACAAAAATCGTCTAAGGAAAGATCAAGTCGTTTCCTCTGGAAATAACATTACCTTTGATGTGAATGAAATCCCAGGAGAGAGAAGAAAAATTGATGATATGATAAATAACCTGAAGGAGATAATTGAAGGATATAAAGAAATTGTCAACCGGTTGTCATCCTCCTCAAGTCAAAATTCTTCTGGTAAGAACTCAAACTATGTCTCATATTTTGATGACAGTAAATTTTATGATAACTTTTCACATCAAAAGATATTTTTCCTAGACTTGAAAGGAAAAAGAAACTCAACCATGAACTTCGTTCATCTAATGAGCTGAAAGCTCATTCTTGTGCTAATTAATCACAAGGGTTGAGAACTTACTCATAAAAATCTTGTTGGGTAAGTCGTGTTAATAATCGGGTATACTTCTGTCAAAATTGTTTTCTGTTTAGTTGGGTTATCTTCTTATCGTTTATGACTCAACTATTGACTGAAGACATCTTTGCCTAAAGTATTAACTGTGTCTAATGTGGTTCTTCGTTTTGCCTTCTCTTTTTCGAATAAGTTTTTTTTTGCAACCATGTTGCTTGCTACTTTTGTGCTCTAGTATTGTTTCTCTACTGAGATATAACATTTATTGAGCGAAAAAATCTTGTGATATTTTTCACATAGCAGAAACTCTGTCTTGTCGTAAATTTACGACCGGTTGCGTACCTTTTGTGTTGGGTAAAGATTGTGTTTCGTACGAGTACCCGTGTTACTTTCACGAATCAATTTTTAGAAACCATAAAAGTTACCTTCCCTAAGAAACCATTTAAATACCAATACCCTTGAGTCTTGTACGCATACTCTGGAAAAAAGATTGGTCTGCCAAGAATGTCTTCTTCTAACTCTAGTGGTTTTGAAAAAGGGTTTCTTGACAAAGGAAGGAAGAAAATAACCCTAGTAGAAGATGATCATCCTAATGCCTCATGTTACTATGCCTATACACATCAGGGTGTTGAGAATGAGGACATGGTTTTTGCTGAAGTGGTTCATGATTTTCTTAAATATTTTGAGCAAGCAAAACTGCAGCTCGTTGATACTTTGAAGAGTCTTGATGTGTTAAAAACTGAGTTGAAAAAGGTTACCTCTAACCTTGGTCTCATAAAGACACATGTTAAAGAACTTCTCAATGAGGATATCTTCTCTGAAGAAGCATTTGATGCTCAAAGACCTCAAGGCTCGTGAGGATCCCGAATTGTCTATCTAGTTCGTGTTCGCCTTCGGCATAGGAGTCCACTTTGTCTTTAGCTTGTTGATTTTATTATGTCTAGTAAATCTTCTTATGAGAATTTTATTCTTGTGTTTTTAAGAAGAATAACTAGAGTTTGGAATAGCCATTATTGTGATTACACATAGCTATGTCCAATGTTGTCATCTTTATTGTTTTTAGATTTATTTGTTTAAATTCTAAAAAATTTGTTTGGAAGATGATTTTTGCAGTATTAATATTTATGGTTTTATATATTGCAAACTTGTTATGGGATATGTGTGTTTGCGACCGTGAACCATGATTGTCCCATACTTTGTCAAAAGTTAAGTCTTTCATATGTCAATATGCATGTATTGATAAAAGAATGAATGAGATTTTGAAATTACAAAAGTTTTAAGCCTATTATGTCATTATGAAAATATTTATGGAAGATAGGATAAACTTTTGTTTACAAGGATTATGTCTATTATATGTCATTGTGCAAATAGTGATGGGAAATATAATGAATCCTTGTCTATTCCGCAGTATTGATCTTCCCTGATCCATATTTTATGCATATATTGTGTGGCTCCGTAAGTTCTCTTATGTAGAGCATGACCAATTGAATTGATCACACTCTTGTGGTAATTTAGTTGTGTATTCCGATTGAATTAATCATGGGTTTTCTTGTGGTTAATTTAATTGAGTATTTTTGGATTCATATTCATATTCGTATGTGATTTGTTATGCCCAAAGAAATCCTTCTTTTCTTGTGAAAGTAAGGTCGCTCTTGTTGTTCTTTCGGGAATGACATTTTATGGGGGAGAGTTCTTAATTGAACTTGTGCTCAATTGTCAAATCTTTGTGGGGAGTGCGGTTGTGGAATATTATAGGGGTTATCTTGAATCTTTATAAACTCCTTGATGAATGCATTTAGCTTCGGCTATATGATGGCATCTAAGAAGTTGATATGTGCTTGCTTTTGGTCATGAAATGTCTCTATGGAAATTTCATTAAGATCCCACTAGTTTTCGTACCTTTGCCAATTTTATTGACAAAAAGGGGGAGAATTAATGTGTAGTTCACACTACAAATACATATGGTTTTCATATCATTATGTAAGGGGGAGTGGTTTCCATGTGATATGGAGTATTGACTAAGGGGGAGTGATACATATCACCATAGTGTTTGTATCCTAAATATTCTACACCAAAAATGGGCTAACTTAGGCCTACATAGCTCCTCCTATTAGCTAAGTATGGTTCATTGGGCCCTAAAAGAACTCCATGTGCAAGCCCATATGCAACAAAGTAAACAAATTAGCTAGCTAGGCCTCATAAGGTTTGAACATAGAAGCCCATGTGCAATGATCCAAGTCAAGGCAAGGAGGGACCAAATCACCACTGCCACATCAGCAAGTTGGGCGAACCAGAACGCGACACGTCAGCATTGCCTTCCACGTCGGCTGCCACGTCAACAGTATCTGCCATATCGACTTGCCACGTCGGCTGCCACGCCAACAGTATCTGCCATATCGACTTGCCACGTCAGCAAGTATGCCCAACCAGGATGCGCCACGTCGGCTAAGAAGAACAGTCAGCAGATGACGTCATCATGACGTAAGCAAGGTTAACGTCGTCAGCGTTAGTGACGTCGTTAGCGTATTCACAGAATATGTTGTCACAGTTAAACGTCGTCAGGTTATCGTTAACCGCGTCACTTAGCAGCGAATCTGGGCCGTTCATCTAAACGCCGTTAGATGAGCCGTCAATTGCGTCAGCACAGCGTCAGCAAATGACGTCATACTGACGTCAGATCGTCTTCTCGGGCGATGGCGACCGCCGGTGCAGTAGCAGGTTGCCGGCGGCCTTGCCCGACGGCTTTTATCCTGGCGGCAGTGGTCATCGGCGGCGGCAGACAACACTTCTTCGGTGTAGCACGACGCAACTGAATTATGTAGTCCTGATTCAATGTTGCACGATGCAACTTAAATCTGTAGCCCCGATTCAGTATTGCACGACGCAACTTAATTGTGTAGCACGACGCAACTTAATCTTGTAGCCCCGATTCAGTGCAGCGCGACGCAACTTATTTCTGTAGCCCCTGATTTTTCAGCCCCATACTGATTTGCCTAGAGGATTTCTACGCTCCACTGAGGGCTTAAGTGGATTATTCACCTTGGGCTTGGCATGTAAGCTTATCTGTTGGGCCAACCCTTTACACCATTTTGGCTTGGCTAGTTTCATAACCTTAGAGGAGGTTTCTGGAACATTCCAGGAGGCATGCAAGGGCCAATTATTCCAGAGCCATGCAGTTATGCAGAATATCAATGCAGAGAGGCATGCAAGGGAATTAAGACAAATTGTATTCATTTCGAAATTGGGATTGAGGGCCTAATTCAGACCATATAAATACAGGGCTCCATAACCCAAAAATGTATTCAATCTTACCCACAAAAACTCATGTGAAAATTCTCTTGCTAACTTAGGCATCGGAGGGTTTTTTGCAGGTACCCCCCCCTCCCCCCCCCCCCCCCCCCCCCCAATTACTCAATTCAATTGGAGATTAAATGGCAGATCAATCTTCAGCAAAATTATCAACAAATTCGTGTTTGGGGTAGAAGTAATTTTACCATACAAACATTGGCGCCGACCAAGTTTTTCGAGAAAAGATTATCGTGTTTTACCAAATCGAGTTATGGCAGTAGTCAAACAGACTGTACGAAGGGTCGATTCTGTTAACAATTCTCAACAACGCAGGAGAAGCGAATCTGAAAGGCACGAGATCGAGGTTCAGTCAGCTCCATCAATACCCACTGGAAACATGCAAGGTCAAGATCGTTCTCATGACAGAGCCCTAGATCATGGACGAGATCGAGATTGTTTTCGTGACGGAACTCCAGATCCGAATCTTAGAAGAGAAAAACAACTAGTGATTGAAGACGAAGCGATGGATGTGGATGGGGAAAACCCACAAGTTCGAGGAAACAAAGATCGTGTATTCGGCAGTCCATCAAGGAGGAATGGCGATCGACATGACATGCGAGATGGACGAACCGCGACTCCTAGTACAGAGGAAGAACTGTTGCGCAGCCGGCTGAACGAGGTGGAGAAAGAGAACGCTCTCCTGAGATTAGAACGTGAGAACCGGTCTAGACCTAGGACTGGTAATCTGAAAAACCAAAGGGGTCGAACTGTATGGAAGCGCCTTGGAAGTCGAATTAGCCCACAAGTTGCAGACCAAAACAGAGAAGTGATCGATCTTGATCGACCAAAGAAAAATCTGTTGGTCACTGGAGATCTACCTAAACGAAGGCGTGTACGACCCCAGCGAGTAGGGACCCGGCCAGCTGCAACTCAGCAGAGTGCGGTCAGAATTACCACCAATTCAAAACGTCTCAGGAACGATGAAGATGAGGTTTGAGATCGGCACGATCCGAGATAATTTTCGCCCGATTACTATGCTCGTTCGGAGCAAGGCAGAGCTGGAAGAGAGCCCTCTGGACACCAACGGAAAAGAATGAGATCTAAAGCTTATATTCCAGAGGACCAAGATTATGAGCAGGAAGACAGTTCCTTAGATGGCGATGTGGATGCAATAACATAAGCTCACCTTTGCAAGATGATCGAGAAAGTAATGTCAGAAAAGTGTTCCAGAGAGGAAAAGATTGACAGGTTGCATCGAGCCGATGGGGCTCCTTTCAAACTGAATATCAGATAATTCCGTCCGCCAATGAATTTTCAGGTTCCCAAGATGCCACAATTCGACGAGAAAACAGATGATTCAGATCAGCATGTTTTACACTATGAAACTGCCATGACTCTGTGGCAGTTCAGCAATGAGTTGATGTGCAAGATGTTTCCACAGTCACTGACTGGGGGAGCAATAACGTGGTTCAATCAGCTACCAGCACAGTCGATAGGGACTTACCATAAGCTAGTTGACGAATTCTGTGCTCACTACAAATACAACAGACGTGATCGAAAGGGATGCCACACATTGTTCCTTCTAGCAATTCGGAAGGAGGAAAGCATCAGACAGTTTACTCGACGCTTCAAGCAAGAGGTGGCCGATGTGGATGGTGCCAACGATCAAGTCGTCATCACGGCTTACAAACATGCATAGCAGTATGATCAAAGGGTTGTGTACGGTTCTTTGGTCAAGAGACCAGCAAATACTTTGGAAGAGTTGTACGATCGAACAGAAGAATACGCTCGGGTAGAGGATGACTCCAAAGCTCGAGAGACGAGAGATGTCAACAGATCATCCAATCATCCGAACGATGGGAAGAAAGACAAATCAAAGAACCGTTCGAGCGGACAACACAACAATCGAAGTGAAGTACGAGAGAAGAACTAAGGAGAACGAATGGAAACTGGATATCAGAAATACCATGATATGAAACTGACACCTTTGAACATACATCTTTCAGAGTTGTACGAGAAAATAAGCAAGGATTTGAGCCCCCCTCATCCTTTACCAGCAGAGACACGTGATAAACGTGATAGAAGCAAATACTGCAAGTTCCATAAAGACCATGGTCACAAGACCGAGAATTGCCGCGCTTTACAGATCGAGGTCCAGCGAATGATAGACGCTGGAAAACTACAAGAGTACGTGAAAAGGGATTTTGGGAAAGGTCCTGGATAGTTTGGCACAACACATGTGATTAACGCACATGTAATTAATGTCAGTCACGCCAGGACCCATTCAATGACCAGGTGGGCATCGGAAGATAATACCAGGAGAAAGCTTAGGCAGTTAAAAGAATGGTACTTGAAAAATCACATCGATTTTGTCAGTGGCAATGGAGCAGAAATTCAGGAGTTTGGGTGCCCAAAGATCGAGTTCTCTGCAGCAGACATGATAGGTGTATATGCTGCCCACAATGATGTTATCGTTATAACTGCTTGGATTGGCATTGTAGTTGCAGGAAATCCTACACTACACCCCTCACAAGATTTCATTAAAATTCAACTCATTTTAGATTAACAATCTTAATTTTATTGATCAATCTTTGAACAATCTTACAAGAAAAGATAAAGGAATCAAGAATAGCCACTGCTCTAGATTTTCTCTCTCCTATTTACTTGATTCTCACTCAGAAAAAGATCTCCCTTATCCTTTACAATGGAACGACTATTTATAGGGAATTACATAGTGGATGACAGCTAATCTGTCCTTTATTTTCGGATATGGCTTGCGACATTCTCGCAACCTTGCAAATGTTAATCTCGCAAACTCTCTAATTTTCGCAGGACCATCACATTTTTCTCATGATTTTAGCTGACGTCGTTTATCATTGTCATTTCAGAAATTGTACTGCGACACTGTTGTGTTGTGTTGTTGATAATTTCGTTGAGGCATTATTGTTACGAGATTCTGATCCTACATATTGCCTCTTCTCTTCGAGAAATGCCGCAACTGTCCATCTCTTCATATTCTGCATTTATCACACGTATCCTTTCTTCCATTTATTTCTTGACACGTCTTCTGTAACCGCTGCTTTTCAACCGCTCACGTATTTTCGCATTAATGGTGTTTATTTCTTCGAGTAAAAAAAATATTCTTTATATATTCTTCTTACTCTTCTTTCCATTTTCTTTTTACTTTCTCTTCTCTTTTTACTTTCTCATCTCTGCAACTCTTTTGTTCTTCCGTAAGTTCTGCTACTGTAATTCTTCCCTCTTCAATCTTCTTACTTTTTATTCATTCCCATAGTCTATATTCAGATATGCCTCCAAGTGGCCACAAACATGAGAAAAAATTAAAAGACGTCCAAAAAGATCTTGCTGAGAAAGGTTTCACACTTTCTACCATTCCTGGTGAAAGTGCCAAGTCAATTCTTTCTATCAAACTTTTCTCTGATCAATATTATGATGATCAATCAATCATAATTTCTCTAGGTCAAATTCTTGCAGGTCTCCCCATTCCTCTTTATGACCCAGATATTCCTCTGTTCTATGAAATTCTCGCTCACTCGGGATTTTCGCGAGCTATCTTCCAATTGAGTGGGGATTGCATCCGTCTGATGCTAGAGTTCGCTAACCGTGGTGCTGGTAAAGGATCTCTGTACTCCAAATAACTTAGGGATCCTAAATTCGCAGACTTGGATTTAATTGCTGAGAAATACACAGTAGCGAGTTTCTTTGAAAATAATGAATTGATCTCCATGAAGAAAGAGAATACTCGCTGGGGTATTCGTTTGAAAAGGAAAGATAACATTGATGAAGCTAGAATACTCATGCAAGACATTTATTGGCATTCTGGTAAGAACACAACTCCTCGCCAATCCAAAGATGATAAATGGTGTGTTTTTCCCTTGATGCTAAAAGGACCTTACATTGCTGGGTCAAATGTTCTTCCTGAGAATCTCGCTACCTATCAACCTTAGGTATTCTCTTGGCCCGAGAAGGATAAAGAGGTATGTTTCTTCCAGTTTCGCTCACTTTACATTTCTTTATTTATATTTATTCATTTGTTGGCTGATTCTTGCGAAATTCTACAGATCCAAAAACTGAAAGATAGCTATCACAGGACTGGGAAGGCTAGTACCTTCTTAGCTCTTCGCTCATACACAGATGAGGTAAGAAATATTCTCTTATGATTTTAAACAGTATATTGTTGCCTCTATTTCTTATTTCTATCTGTGTGTGAAGATTATTGCTGAAATAAAAGAGCCTGCCAATGTTGCGAAGACTGGAGATAAAGGCAAAGGTGCTCTTCGCAGGGAAAAACCAACTGCTCCTCCTTCAAAGAAGAGAAAAATCCGTTCTTCCTCTCCTTCAAATATTCCTTCTCATGAGAATTCCGAGAGTGATGAGGACAATGAAGATAATGATGACCTTGCTGCAAATGAAGATTCTCCATCTGAATCTTCTATGGCTAAGCTCTCTGGCCTCTTTTCTGATTCTTTGCAAGAAATGGGAGATAGTCAATTCGCTAATACCTTCAAAGCTCTCGCTACAATTTGCGATGGTCCTTTATTGGATGGTGATAAATCTCTTCGTGGAGTTTCTAGATCAGTGACTCCCAATTTCCTGCATTATTGTAACTCAAAGTCTCTTTCTATTTTAATACTTTTTATATTTTCTCGCAGGCTGGAAAAGCTTCTTTTGTTGTTGCCTCAGATCTGGAGAGGAGACGCGAAATTCTTGAAAAGAAAAATCTTCAATTTCGTACAAAGAATGAGGAACTGGAAGCTGAAATCAAATGTCTTCGCGAGAAGAACAAACAACTAGAAATTGATTCTTCTTCTATAATAACAAAATCTCTAGTCTTCAGCAAGCTAATAATCAACTCTATGGTATGTTACTTTTCTCCTTTCCCTTCATTCATTCATCCTGTTGTTTTATCTTATTTAATTGATCCTTTTTGCAGACATTTATGGTCTTTCTGATGAAGCTACCATTCTTCGTTCATTTCCTAATGCCTTGGATAATGATACCCTTCTTGAGCGTCTTAATAAATCTTTAAATAGTTTCTCAAATGATAAAATTTCATCTCTTTCTATGAATGAACTAAGATCCAAATTTCGCCTCTTAGAAATTGACCATAGATCTAGTTTAGGCTTAGCCAACTGATTTACGCGTCTCCTTCTTAATTCTAAAGAGAAAATCAATGAGTTGAGAACCAAAATTAGCGGTTTCATAGATGATAAGGATCGCATCTCTGATCAAGGTGCTAAGGCTTTAGCGAAATTCCAAGAGACCCTTCTTGAAGTTCAACTTGAACGAGATGAAGCTAACCGCAAGAACATCGAGCTCTACGAAAGAGAAAACCAAATTCGTTCTCGTCTTCTTATAAGTAATGAGGATGAATTTGCTTGGGCTGCGAAAATCTTAGACGATGACAGAAAAGATTTAGGTGTAAATGTTAGTCTCCAAGTTGAGCATACAGCCTTGATTAGAGATATGATTTCTGACAGAGAAGGTTATTAACTGTTCTTCTTCACTAATCTTTTGTTTCTTATGAATTTTCATCAAGTTATTAATTGATTGCCTTTTTATCGCAGATTCTGAAAGTAGATATCGCGAAAGGATTGAGGAACTTGAAGCTGAAAAAGAGGAACTCGCAAAGAATCTTTCTTCTCGCAACGACAAGTATTCTAGATTAAAGAATCAAATCAAGATCACTGTTGCGAACTTTAAGAATGATGTTATGCATTTTCGCAATCAAACTATCCAAATGGTTTGTGATGACCATAGTATTCCTCATTCTGATTATCCTTGTCTCTTGGAAGAGATCCCAAATAACATTCCCAGTATTATTATTTCTGATAGCGAAGTTGATGATGAAGAATCTGATGGTGATGAAGGTTCTGATGGAGATGAAAGTTCTGATGCAGATGAAGAAGGGAACAAGTATGATGAAGATGATGAAAGATCAACTAAGAAGTAGTCTTTGTTTCTTTCTTTGATCTTCTGTAATACTTGTACATTTATTTCTTCTTTCTGTATATTTGCGAATTCTTTTGGTTCCCCATGTTCCTTAATATATGAGTTTCTTTCATTTTGACCTGCATTCATTAAAACAATTCTTCCTTGCAATACAACTAATCAATATAATCATTAATTTTTGAATTTTTGTGTAAATCTATCATATGGAGACAATTAACATTTTCTAATTTCATTCATTCCCATACTTGCCTCTGTTATTTGTATCCAAATGAGAGATTTTGCAGATTTTTCTTATTTTGTGCCTCAACTTCGCAGTTATTTATGTATATTTCGCAATCTTATGCGAAGTGAATTTTGATTCTTTTTAAAATCTCATTCTTGTGTGGTCTTATTTTGCCTTCTTAATTAAAGGTCTTATTATGCCACCTCTTGTCATTGCGACAAAATCGCAGGACATTCTTGCACTTTCATGCAAAAACCCATTGATCTTGCCTCAACATTTTCTTTTGTATTATGGCCTCTTCAGGAATGTTGCGATAGTATGACAGGCCTAAATATTCTTACGAAAATAAAGCCCCATGACATTGCCGTTTTGCGACGAAATCGCAGGACGTCTTCGCACTTTCATGCGAAAACCCATTGATCTCGTCTTATCTTTTTCTTTTGTATTATTTCCTCTTCAGGATTGTCGCACAAATATGACAAGCCCTAATACCCTTGCGAGTAAAAAGCCTCATGACATTTGCGTCTTAAGACACTTATCAGCTCCCTAATGGAGGGTGCCGCCCTTATCTTCCCCCTGGTTGCCCCTTCAAGGAGGCGTACCTCTACCATACAAGGTTGGCTCCTCTCATCCGGTCTTAACAACAACCCGTAGTTTTTGCAGCCTTTTATCCCTTTTTCCTATAGGTTTTATGGTTATGAGACTGCACCCTACGTGGGGTTTTCTTCGGGCCGAGTGCAGTATAAGCCAAGACTTGTCAAGAATGGAAAGGTACACTTCAAATTCCCCTGGCACTCTTGACTCAACCGTGTACCTCGGCTCCTTGATCAGATTCTGCACTCCTTGGGAGAGTCCTTATTACCTTAGTCGCCCAACCTAAGTCATATGCTTAAGCTGAGAATCCAAGGTGCCTCTCCCGAATGAGCTTTATTGACCCCAAATCTCCATGACTCAGGTTTCGGTGCCGGTGTAGCCTTTCCCTGAGCCATGCAATAGGTACCCCCTTATATGACGTACTTTAGGTCTTACATTTGCCTCTTGCGAAATTGTATTCGCGAACTAGGGTGTACGCCATAAAGGTTTGCCCCTTTCTCTTTTGTCATTGTTCTCTGACTGTCTTCTGTAAAATTCATTATCTCTGCGAGATTCTCGCACATCATCATATCGTATTTGCATTTCGCAATATCAATTTTTTCATTCAATAAAATGTATTTTTGAGAATTTTACTTATTGCGAGAGTGTCCCAACAAATTAATCATTCATACATTTCTTATTTTTATTACCTTTGTCATCCTCTGCTTCTTTGTTATTTTCTGCTACTGCTTCCTTGGTCGTGGTATGTTCATCATTTTTTATTCTGAGCTAGAATTAGTTTCGTAACATATCTTCTTCTTTTCGTTCGATTACATCCACCATCAATTTCTCACTTCTTTGTGTCTCTTTGATTTTTTGTCGCCAACTTGCTTTCTTGTTTGCTCCTCCTTCACAGGATTCCACCTCAGTTTCGTAACACCTCTTTCCTTCAACCCAATCTCCCTTTATGATTCCTACACCGCTGGGGTGAGGAAATTTGATGCACTGGTGGAAAGTTGAAGCTATACCTAGAATCCCATGTAGCCAAGGTCGGCCAATTAATGCATTGTAGGGTGATTCTACATCAACGACACAGAATAGGATTTCATAAGATATTCCCTTCAATGGAATTCGCATAGTAACCTCCCCTTTAGGCTTGTTGGTAGTACCATTAAAACCATATATATTATATGTTGATGGTATAAGATCATCATCTCTTCCTCCCATAGTTTTATAAGTATGATAAAATAAGATGTTCACAGAGCTTCCAGTATCGATTAGAATCCTATTAATTGCCCATGAATCTTCAGCTTCATCATCCTCATCTTCTTTCGGTTTTGGATTAATTTCTAATTTTACTACCAATGGATTATCGTGTACCTATTCACCTTCGGGGATTTCTTCTGCAGTAAAAGAAATAATTTTTTTCTGCCATTCCTCTAGTGGCGAAATTTTCGCAATATTCATAATTTCTCTTCCATCATTATCTCTTGCGAACACTCTACTCAAAACATTGTCATGAAAATCTTCAATTGTCTTGTATGAATGTACGATAGAGTGACATAATAGATTCTTTGCTTTTGTACCAACTTCTATGAAGAATGTTTCCTTCTTTTTCATCGTGTTTACTTTGTGATGCTCTGGTGGTGGTGGCAATGGTTGAGATTGTGGGTGCCCTACCAAAAAGTGGTTTAGTTTTCCTTGATCTATCATTCTCAGAATAATTCTTCTTACATTTCTGCAATCATTTGTTGTGGGATCAGAATCTCGCAACAATAATGTCTCAGCGAAATTATCAAAGGCACAGCACAATAGCTTCGCAGAACAATTTCAGGAAGAATATAACAAACGACATCAGCTAGGATCATGAGAAAGATGTGATGGTCCTGCAAAAATTAGAGAACTTGCGAAATTAACATTTGTAAGGTTGCGAGAATGTCGCAAGCCATATCCGAAAATAAAGGACAAATTAGCTGTCATCCACTATGTATTTCCCTATAAATAGTCGTTCAAGTTGTAAAGAGGAGAGATCTTTTTTGAGTAAGAAACAAGTAAATAGGAGAGAGAAAGTCTAGAACAAAGATCTCTTGATTTCTTTATCTTTTCTTGTAAGAATATTCAAAGATTGTTCAATAAAATAAAGAGTTTAAACCTAAAATGAGTGGATTAATAATAAAATCATACGAGGGGTGTAGTGTAGGATTTCCTGCGACTACATAATGGCGCTAGAAACAGGGAGATTGAAGATCGAGAGTTGAAGATTGTTGATTGAGAATATTCAAGTCAAGAAAGTGATTAAATAAATAAGTGAATCAGTTAGAAGAAAGATGAATAGAATTAATGAAAATGGCAAAAGATTGGAGTGTAATATGATAACAAAAACGATGATTAATGAATTCCATGAAAACATCAAAGGAAGAATACATAAACGAAATTTTGAAGGAAGAAAAGTTATGGAGGTAAAAAACATCGTCCTTGAAAGCTTGGTAAAAGCAAAAAAATTGCATTCATGGCGGAATAAATATAAAAAGAAAATTTGAACCACACATCTCCGTTGGTCATCACAGTGCCTATTACACGGAAAGAGAAGGAGACAACAATAAAATCCACAGGAGAATGGATGTTGAATAGAACTTTAATTGATACAGGAAGTTCAGTTGATATAATATTTTATCATGCATTCCATAGAATGGGATTTAAAGATGAAGAAATGTCCAGTTCAACATATTTTGTTCACGGCTTCGGAAAATCCAAAACAAAACCTAAAGGAGAGATAATGGTACGAATTCCACTTGGAGAAATCGAAACACATGTAACATTGTGCGTAGTGGATATGGAATCACCATATAATATGTTATTAGGAAGATCATGGATACATGCGATAAAAGCTGTGGTATCAACGTTGCATCAATGTATTAAATTCCCCACTCCAAATGGAATAAGTGAAATCAGAGGAGATGTTGACAATGCGAAATTATGTCATCAGATTAAAGTAAATAATTATGAAGAACAAGCAAAAAAGAAACAATTTCGCAAAAAATTGGCAAAGGAAGCAAAGAAAGAAGAAGAATTTAGAGTATATATAATAAGTGCAAAGGAAGGCAAAGGAATACCCAGCGAAATTTCGGAAGAAGGAGAAGAGCCTATGAAAACAATAAAAGAACCAACACCAATGGGAGAACCTAAACCCAGTTACACTGCCGCAGAACCAACAAAAGAAATAAATGTTGGGACTATAGAGGAACCTCTAATACTGAGAATTGGAACCAAAATGGATAAGGAAGAAGAAGAAAGAACTGTTAACTTGTTGCGAGAATATAAAGATGTTTTCGCAGGAAGCATGGATGAGATACCGGGAATAGATCCATCAATTGCATGTCACAAGTTGGAGATTAACAAAAATGTGAGACCATTTAAACAGAGAATAAGAAAAATTGCAACAACTTACCATTCCCAAATAGAAGAAGAACTACAGAAAATGCTTGAGGCAGGAATTATAAGAGAAGCTAAATACCCAGAATGGATAGCGAATATGGTCATTGTCCCAAAGAAAAATAAAGGAATCAGGATTTGCATAGATTTCACTGATTTAAACAAAGCTTGCCCCAAAGACAGTTTTCCGTTACCAGATATTCCTCAAATGGTAGAATCCGCAGCGGGAAATGATAGGGTATCATCTTTAGATGGATACAAAGGGTATAACCAAATCCCTCTCGCTGAAGAAGATCAAGAACATACTGCTTTCTTTGCCCCTAGAGGTTTATATTGTTACACGAAAATGCCATTTGGTTTGCGAAATGCGGGAGCGACATACCAAAGAATGGTAGAGAAGGTGTTCGCAAAATGGATACACAAGACGTTAGAAGTATACGTGGATGACATGTTAGTAAAGAGTAAATAAGCTAAAGACCATGTACAAGATTGAGGGAGATTTTTGAACAAATGCGGCAGTATAACATTAAACTGAATCCTGAGAAGTGTACTATTGGAGTTGCATCGGGAAAATTTTTAGGCTACATTGTATCAAAGGAAGGAATACAGGTTGATCCAGAAAAAGTGCAAGCAGTTCGTGACATGCCAACACCAGCAACAATAAAAGATGTACAGAAGTTGAATGGGCTTCTAGCTTCGCTGGGGAGATTCATTTCGCGATCATCAGACAAATGCAAATATTTTTTCGATATACTCAAGAAGGGTGCAAAATTTAAATGGAGTGATGAATGTGAAAAGGCTTTTCAAGGAATCAAAGAACATCTTATGAATACAACTATTTTACAAAAAGCAGAACCAGGAGAAGAATTATTGATCTACCTTGCGACAACGTCGCATGCATTAAGTGTTGTGTTATTGCGAGTAGACGCAGGAGTGGAGAAACCCATTTATTACATTAGCAAAACTTTTAATACTGCCGAGAAGAATTACTCAAAGATTGAAAAGTTAATCTTAGCATTAGTTTATGCATCATTTAAGCTCCGCATATACTTTCAAGCACACAAGATAAAGGTATTAACAAAAGTACCAATTGAATCAGTGATGAAGAATTCTAAAAGATCAGGAAGGGTGGAGAGATGGAATGCACAAGTAGGCCACTTTGATATTAAATATGAAATTTTTCTTCACCAAAATCACAAGTTGTTGCGGATTTCTTGGCAGAATTTCCTTTAGAAGAAGATGAAGCAGTAGAAGAAAATGGATGTAGAAAGAAGAGCATGGAGATCCAAAAGATTTATTAACAGAACCAAATAGATGGGAAATATTGGTAGATGGATCATCAAATGGAGAAGGAAATGGAGTTGGAATTTTTTAATTTCTCCAGAAGGAATAAAGATGGCTTTTTCATTCAGATTGGAATTTGCATCCACTAATAATGAAACAGAATATGAAGCTGTGATACATGCCTTAAAATTCGCAATAGAAATGAAACTAGAAAATGCCAGGATCACTAGTGATTCGCAGCTAGTTATTCGCCAAATAAAAGGAGAGTATACTACAAATGAACCATCCTTGAAGAAATACAAGAAGCTGGTTGAAGAATTGTCAGCGAAAATCCCAAAAATAAAATGGAGGCACATTTCAAGAAAAGATAATAGACTCGCAGACGCTTTTGCTTTCATCTCAAGCATGATGACAGATCCAACTGCGAGATGCATAAAAATACAAACACTTCTGTCACCATCAATCAATAAAGAAGAGGAATGTGGATGTGATGATAATAGATAATGAAAAAGAAGAACAAAAATAATGTCGCAGACTGGAGAATGGAACTTCATGCATATTTGGCGAAAGGAGAAACACCAAGAAATAGATTGGAAACACACAAGTTAAAAAGCCGAGCAACGAATTATGAATTAAGAGATGGGTTGCTATACCGAAAATCCTTTAGTGGACCATCACTCAGATGTTTGACACGAGAGGAAGGAGAAAAGGTGCTGAAAATGTTACATAGTGGAGATGCTGGCAATCATAGTGGAGGAAGATCTTTGGCACATAGAGCAAAAAGCAAGGTTATTACTGGCCATACATGCATGAAGATGCAAAACAAATATCAAGACGTTGCGAAGATTGTCAGCGGCATGGAAAGAAAATACATGCACCAGGAGCACCATTGTCATCTTCAACAGTGTGTGGCCCTTTGGAAAATGGGGCTTAGATATTGTGGGGCCATTTTTACCAGGAACTGGACAAAGAAGATACTTAATAGTCGCAACATATTTCACAAATGGACAGAAGTGAAGGCAGTACAACATATTCGCGACAAAGATATCTTTACATTCATATTCGAAAATATCATTTGCAGATTTGGAATTCCTGCACAGTTGGTATCTGATAATGGGAAACAGTTTGAGGGCAATATAGAAATGTTACTTAATGCATTCAAGATAAAATGTGGAAAGTCACTCCTTTGTATCCACAAGCTAATGGGCAAGTAGAAGCAACAAATAAAACAATTGCAGATATATTAAAGAAGAAATTGGAAGGACATCACAGAGCATGGTGCGAACAAGTACATAATGCAGTATGGGCTTATAATACAACTAGAAGAGAAGCTACTGGAATGTCACCTTTTTGTTTAACATACGGGTTGAAGCGGTGTTACCAACAGAAGTTGTTATTCCGACAACAAAAAGAGAAGCTTGGGAGAAAAATCTTAGTGCGGGCTTAATTTTAAACAAACTTGATGAATTAGAAGAAAGAAGAGAAAAAGCTTTACAACATATGGAGAATTATCAGCGAAGATTAGCTCGAGAATATAATAAACGTGTCAAAATACGCGAATTTCAACCAGGAGATTTAGTTCTGCGAGAAACACCAATATATCAGCGAGAAAATGGTGGAAAATTAGCGAAAAAATGGGATGGACCTTACATCATTAAGGAGATAGTTGGAACAGGAGCTTATAGATTAATGGATCCAGAAGAGAGATGTTGGTCATAGATTAGACAGACCATGGAACAGGTTGTTTAAAAAGATATTATCCGTAAGAAGCTTTGAGAAGTTATGGAATTCTGAAAGAATAATTGCAAGATTACTCATATCAAAACAAGATCATGATGTGCGAAATTTTCGCAGAGATAATCACAACAATGACATAAAAAAAGGGGCGAACCTTTATGGCGTACACCCTAGTTCGCGAATAAAATTTCGCAAGAGGCAAATGTAAGACCTAAAGTACGTCATATTAGGGGGGGTACCTATTGCATGGCTCAGGGAAAGGCTACACGCCACCGGAACCTGAGTCATGGAGATTTGGGGTCAATAAAGCCCATCCGGGAGAGGCACCTTGGATTCTCAGCTTAAGCATATGACTTAGGTTGGGCGACTAAGGTAATAAGGACTCTCCCAAGGAGTGCAGAATCTGATCAAGGCGCCGAGGTACACGGTTGAGTCAAGAGTGTGGGGCGTTTGAAGCGTCCTTGCCATTCTTGACAAGTCTTGGCATACTGCACTCGGCCTGAAGAAAACCCCACTTAGGGTGCAGTCTCGTAACCATAAGCCCTATAGGTAAAAGGGATAAGAGGCTGCGAAAACAACTGGTTGTTGTTAAGACTGGATGGGAGGAGCTAACCTTGTATGGTAGAAGTACGCCTCCTTGAAGGGGCAACCAGGGGGAGATAAGGGCGGCACCCTCCATTAGGGAGCTGATAAGTGTCTTAAGACGCAAATGTCATGAGGCTTTTTATTCGCAAGGATATTAAGGCTTGTCATATTTGTGCAACAATCCTGAAGAGGCAATAATACAAAAAAAAGATAAGACGAGATCAATGGGTTTTCGCATGAAAGTGCGAAGACGTCCTGCGATTTCGTCGCAAGACGGCAATGTCATGGGGCTTTATTTTCGCAAGAATATTTAGGCCTGTCATATTGTCGCAACATTCCTGAAGAGGCCATAATACAAAAGAAAAAGTTAAGGCAAGATCAATGGGTTTTTGCATGAAAGTGCAAGGACGTCCTGCGATTTTGTCGCAATGACAAAGGTGGCATAATAAGACCTTTAATTAGGAAGGCAAAATAAGACCATATGATAAAACAAATTAATTATAAGTATTCGCAACAGATTATTTTTTGCAAGAAAGATAATGAGAGGCAAGTATGGGAATCAATACACAAGAAGCATTATCTTTCTCATCAACAAAATATTAAAAGAAAAGTTGATTCCAAAGTTGGTGAAAATGTAATCTCAAAAGTGATAAAAATAAGACAGTTCAAGAAGACAAAGCTAGATAAGAAGCTCAAGCTTCAATATTAATTCAGTAGCAGGAGATGAAAAATTCTTCGCCAATATTCTCGCAAGCTCTCCTTCATTTCGGTTTTGATCTTCGCCATGACTAGCATCTTGATTATCGCCAGCAATTACTTCTTCAGGAGAAATTTCTTTCTCATTTGATTAACACCAGCAGATACTTCTTTAGAAGGAACCTCTTCTTCATCTTCCAAGAAATTATCCTCTGCACCGCTTTCGTAATCATAATCACTATCAGCAGGACGAGGAACTTCATCATCATCTACTTCTAAAGGATCAATTGATGTAGGAGGAAGAGAGTTGGACAATAAAATGTCATTTACAAGGACTTCAGCCCGGAGATGAACTTGGCGAAGAAGTGCTTTGATGATTCCTATCTTGAATATCCTTAAAATAAGCAAGATAATCAAGTCTTTTTCGCGCGATCGGGCGAGAACCAGTAAGTAGAGACGAGCAATGCATTTCTTTGCGAATTTTGGCATATTTAGCCTCCAAAACAGAAATAGAAGAATGAAGATTCTTCTCAGACTCTGCGAAAATAGAATACAAAATTTCATTAATATAAAGAGTTCAGAGAGATATGACAAAGAAAAGATAATTAAGGAAGTCAAACTATTATGACTACCTTCCTTTTGCGAAATAAGGTGTTGAATCAAAGACAAACAACTATTCTCCTAACGATCCATTCTGTCATCAAACTTATCTCCAACTAAACCTTTAAGTCGAGACTGAAGATTTTTCTCTTTAGAAATAAGAAAGGCATTTTTCTTCGCAAGAGAAGAATAAGATTCTTCTAATTTGGAATATTGTTCTTTAAGTTGATTCGCCTTTACACTTAAAGCTATTCTACCTTGAATGAGTGTATCTCTTTCAGTGATAGATGACTCTGTTACTTCTTTAAGTTCATTTCTCAAAGAGCGAAGAGATTGCTCTTGGTCAGCACATACTTTTTGGAGAATACTAATTTGTTGCGAAGATATCGCCATCTTGTTTAAACAAGTTCGCTTCTCTTGAGATAAGGTTTTATTCTCATCTGATAAAGTTTTCATCCCTAAATTAGCTTTAGTTAAAGAATAAGAAAGACGAGATACTTCATTACTTAATAGATCTTGTCTTTGAACTAATTGGGTATTTTCATTGGTAAGATTATTTATCTAATCAAGAGAATATGAATAGAGGTTATATAATTGGTTATATTGATCCATCAAGATTTCTTTATCAACACGGGCTTCTTCAACAGCAGATTCAAATTGATATCTCTCCATTATTCGTTTCTGGTTTAATGCTTAACATGCGAAAGAGGGATTTCAAGGATAATTAAACATGGGAAGGATAAAACCATCGAAAAGGCAAATTAAAGACATAGATAAGAAAATCATACCTCTCAATTCATCATTCTTCTTGCGAAGATTGTCACGATCCAACAAAACATTCTGAAGCTTCTGATTTCCAAGACGAAGAGCATTACATTATTTTTCTAAAGCTGTCTGCGAAAAGAAGCTCTGTCAGAACCCAAATGCTTTCTTAGAATTTCGCAAACATTAGACTTGATAGGATCAGTAGAAGACTTCTTGCCATCATCCAGAATTTCAGATAAAACTTTGAAAGCAATATCTATCCCTTCCACGATTTCTTTCGAAAGAGGAAGAGACTTGGGTACAGAACTGGTAGGGATAGAAGGTTGAGAGATATTCTCAATGGGAAGAGAAGAGGTTTCATTCGCAGAAGGATCTACAAGGGGGATTTCAATCATAGAAAGGTCAGCTGAAGAAATGAAGTTAGAGGCAGCATTTTCGCGAATTGGAGATAAAGGTTTATCTTGGGAAGATGTCGCAGGAGATTTGGAAGAAATGAGTAGGTGGAAGGGAACAGAAGTTGGAACAGTTTTAAGGTGGCGAGATTTCTTGAGAGGTTTATTAATATCTTTATCACCCTGCGAATTACAATCCTGATAAGAAACAGAGGCAACCATATTGTTATTAGAAAAAGATAGTGTTTCTTACTACCTTCTCATTCGCAGACTTTCTTTTATGTGCGACAACCTTATGTTGTGATTTGGGAATGTTAGGGTTCTGAACTGTAAATTTAGTGTTGGAGCCGCTTTTGCTGAAATAACAAGAGTATGGGAATCATATAAACAACATCAAATAAGGCAATAAACAAGATCAATTTCAAATATATCAATCTCAGCAAAACTCATAAAGAAGAAAAGAGAAAGTTAACCTTTATGAATCCACGAACTATGAAGATCTAGTATGAAGATGTAGAAGAGCTTAAAAGATTGAAGAAGAAAGAATAAAAATTGTAATAATGGAATTTGCAGAAGAACGACGAAGTTGCAGAGAAAATAAAAAGAAAGAAAAAGAGAGTGGGAATGAATATATATAGAGGGAATTTCTCCTCGAGAAAATAAACACGATTAATACGGAAAGATATAAGCGGTTAAAAAGTAACGGTTACAAAAGACGTGTCGATAAATAAATGGAGGAAAGAATACATGTGATAAATGCAGAATATGAAGAGGAGAACGGCTGCGGCATTTCTCACATCATTCTCTAATTCGCAGAGAAGATATGAGAAGTGGAAAGATGTAGGATCAGAATCTCGCAACAATAATGTCTCGGCGAAATTATCAAAGGCACAACACAATAGCGTCGCAGAACAATTTCAGGAAGAATATAACAAACGACGTCAGCTAGGATCATGAGAAAGATGTGATGGTCCTGCGAAAATTAGAGAACTTGCGAAATTAACATTTGTAAGGTCGCGAGAATGTCGCAAGCCATATCCGAAAATAAAGGACAAATTAGCTGTCGTCCACTATGTATTTCCCTATAAATAGTCGTTCAAGTTGTAAAGAGGAGAGATCTTTTTTGTGTAAGAAACAAGTAAATAGGAGAGAGAAAGTCTATAACAGAGATCATTCTTGATTTCTTTATCTTTTTTTGTAAGAATATTCAAAGATTGTTCAATAAAATAAAGAGTTTAAACCTAAAATGAGTGGATTAATAATAAAATCATACGAGGGGTGTAGTGTAGGATTTCCTGCAACTACATTTGTAGTATGTCCATGAAAATGATGATAAGAACAAAACTCATGACTTCTGTGGTTTGGAGGTGGTTTCGTTCCCATGTTCCATGGTGTTAGTATATTCTCCATCAAAATTATAGCTTCCCATATTTTCTCCACACTTGCATTTAGAGGTGGCATCTTGATTTCTTCCCATACTACCTTGTGACCTCCTTGTCCTCTATTATAGTTTTGTCTTTGACCTCCATAAGTTTCTTGTGGCTGATCGAGTCTTTGAATCTTGTTATTTCCACCACGATTGTAGAAATTTCTTTCTCTTTCATACTCCTCTTGATCTCGGCTTCCCATAGCCACCAGTTTCTGTTGATTGTTACCCGTCACCTTCTCTTGTTGTACTTGCGAAGTGTTCGCCACTATGTTTATTAGTTTGGGTAATAAGCTTGCATTCGCTGTTTGTGAACTGGTGTTCGAAACTGGATATGATTCCATTTCGTTTTGCCTTTCCTTTAGAGAAATATATTCTTCTTGAAGTTCTCGCAATTCAGTCATTGTGATCGTATTCTTGAATCTGAAAATTTGGATGTACAATAGGTTGGTTGCAAACATAGCATTGATAAATGATAAGATAAGATATCTTTCATCCACACGGCCAGCCATTTCGCTACACATAGTCCTCCATCTTTTAGTTAGATGCTTCAAACTTTCGCCAATCCTTTGTTTTAATCCAAACACGTCTTCAATACCAGGTCGCGAAGAATTATTACTTATATATGCCCCCAGGAATGTAGTCTTCAAATGATTAAAGGATGTTATTGTATTCTTTGGAAGACCTTCAAACCATTTTAACGCCTCCCCTGTTAAGCTGGATGCAAAATATTTGCATAATACGGCATCATGATTTTCCCATTGCAACATACACCTCACGTGGGCTTTAATGTGTTGAATTGCACAAGTTGTTCCATTAAAAATGCTGGTTAATGCGGGCAAATTGCATTTCAGAGGTATTCCTCCTAGTTGTGCTTCCCTTGTAAATGGAGTTTTCGCAGCTTCTTCTATAGCTTCATCCAATTGTCTTCTGCCTACTTCTCCTCTATTATTTAGCATTCCTCTCATTTCTTCTAATTCTTTCAAGATTTGTTTATTTACACCTGAATTTTGATCCATTTGTCTTTTTAATTTCGCCTCCCTTCTTCTGCGTTCATGTCTTTCTTCTCTCGCGAAATTTTTCATTTCTTCTTTATTATCCTCATCTCGTCTTCTTCTGCGATTCTCTTCTTCATCTCTATCTTGAATTCGTATATGATGATGTCTCTCATTTTCCCCTTCATGATTTTGTTCATTTCTTATTAATTCCATTCGCTGTCTTTCATCCATCCTCTGTACTCTATCATACTCTTCATTAATATTACCGTTATTCCGGTTTTGTGTACACCTTCTTTCTAAATTGTCGTGATTGTTCTGGCGAATTGTCTCCTGAAGCTCTTGTTCTTCCATTTCCGCTCTCAATCTTTCACGTTCGCAAATTAAACGTGCTTGTTCAGCATAATGTCTTTCAATTTCTTCTTCAATCGTTTGTTGATTTCTTTGAGTTTCTCTCTCTCGTAAAATTCTCCTTCCTTCCTATCGATTCCCTTCGCCATATTGATCATTGTGTCCCTGACGTTGTCCATTCTCTTGATTTCTACCATTTTTCCTATCATCAAAAGTTTCATTTTGTGGAACGTAACGATCATCAGTTCTTTCTCTATTTTCGCGATATTCTTCATTAGGATTTGATATTTCTTCTTGAATATTGTTTCCATCATTAGTTATGGGTGAGTTTCGCCTCATCTCTCTTCTAGTCGATCTTGAATATGATTTTGTAATACTTCTCGATCTTCTACTCTGTAGTCTCATATTTTCCATCCTCAATTCGTGATTTTGCCTTGTTAGATTTGCACGTTCTTCTGCCTCATCTCTTCTTTCTTCATGTATTCTTCGTCTCAACGTTTCTAACGCTCCAATTTCCTCATCTACATGAATTATTCCTTCATCTGCCTCCTGATTTCTCTCTACCTGTCCATGGTTTCTGGTTTGCTGTTCTTCTTCTGCGGAATTTGATTGCCAAGTGTGTATACTCACCCTATCATAATCTATATTCCTTCCTTGTACTAGTGTTTGTTTAACTGGTGGTTGAATTTGATTTTCTCCATTATTTCTCGTTCTAGTAGATTCTCCCATTTCATTTCTTTCTCTTCCAGCAATTCTCTTGCTTCTTCTAACAGTAGTTGGTTATTCTGATGTATTTCTTCTTCTAGCCATTTCTTCAATGTTAACGAATTGCAAGAAATTATGTAAAATTCTTAATCAATCACACCAAATCTTCACAAATCTTAATATTAATCTTCAATTTTTTCTAGAATAATCTTCAATGTTTCCCTGTTTCTAGCGCCATTATGTAGTTGCAGGAAATCCTACACTACACCCCTCACAAGATTTCATTAAAATTCAACTCATTTTAGATTAACAATCTTAATTTTATTGATCAATCTTTGAACAATCTTATCAGAAAAGATAAAGGAATCAAGAATAACCACTGCTCTAGATTTTCTCTCTCCTATTTACTTGCTTCTCACTCAGAAAAAGATCTCCCCTATCCTTTACAATGAAACGACTATTTATAGGGAATTACATAGTGGACGACAGTTAATCTGTCCTTTATTTTCGGATATGGCTTGCGACATTCTCGCAACCTTACAAATGTTAATCTCGCAAACTCTCTAATTTTCGCAGGACCATCACATTTTTCTCATGATTTTAGCTGATGTTGTTTATCATTGTCATTTCAGAAATTGTTCTGTGACAATGTTGTGTTGTGTTGTTGATAATTTCGTTGATGCATTATTGTTGCGAGATTCTCATCCTACAGGCATGTTTCGTGTACACCGGATTCTAGTGGATACAGGAAGCTCAGTGAGCGTGTTGTTTTCAGGAGCTTATTCCTCTATGAATCTCCCACACAACTTGATATCGAGGAGGATGAAAATCCAATTATTGGTTTCAGCGGCGAAGTTACAAAGGCGATTGGAAAAGTAAAGATACCTATAATAGTGGCTGACAAGTCAGTTTTGTGCACTTTCTTGTTGCTGGATTGCCGAGCACCCTACAATGCGATCGTAGGACGAGAATGGATGCATGAGATCGGTGTAATAGGATCCTCATATCACAAATTCCTGAAGTATATTACCCCTGAAGGAGTCGTGAAAGTCAGAAGCGACCAGATGGCCGCCCACAAGTGTCACGAGAATGCAATAATGGGTACAAGAAGTCAGAAGTTAGCGGGAACCAAATCATGCGAGTCGAGCAGAAATAACAATTACAAAATCCTCTCCCTCCAGAATCATATATGGGAGAGGACACAGCTGAACCCCCAACAGTTGAGAAACTGATCGAGGTCCAGATTGGAGATGAGGAGCACAAAACAACGTTCGTAGGGACAGATCTTCTTGCACATGAACGTGATGGTTTGATTACATTGCTAAGGGCAAACGCCGACGTTTTCGCATGGACTTTCACTGAGATGCCTGGGATAGATCATAATGTAGCCTGCCACAGGCTAAATATCGATGAGAAGTTCCATCCAGTTTGTCAGAAAATCAGAAATATGGCGCAAAGCAAAAAAGATGGAGTTACTGCAGAAGTCGAAAAACTTTTGGAAGCAGGCTTTATTCGCCCAGTGCAGTATCCTCGTTAGCTGTCAAATGTCGTACCCGTTCCAAAGAAGAAAGGTAAAATTCGTGTTTGTATCGATTTTACCGATTTGAATAAAGCATGTCCGAGTGATCCGTACCCGCTGCCACGGATAAGAGATTTGGTGGACGCAACCTCAGGGTATGGGAGAATGTCATTCATGGACGGTTTTTCAGGGTATAACCAAATACCTTTGTTCGAGGAAGATCAAGAGCATACTGCGTTCGTGACTGACAGATGAGTTTATTGCTATACTGTAATGTCGTTCGGGCTAAAGAACGCAGGGGAAACCTATCAGCATTTGGTAGACCATGTGTTCAAGGATCTGATTGGGAAGTCGATGGAAGTGTATATCGACAATATGGTAGTGAAATCTGAACAAAAGGAGTCGCATTTTCTTGATCTGCATAAGACGTTCGATATCTTGAGGAAATATCGTTTGAAGCTCAATCCAGCAAAGTGTTCATTCGGGCTGTCATCGGGAAAGTTCCTGGGATACTTGATGACGCACAGAGGAATCGAGGCTAATCCGGAGCAAATCAAAGCCATCGTAGAGATCGCATCCCCAAGAACGACTAAGGAGGTCCAGAGGCTAGCGGGACAATTAGAAGCTTTAAATCGTTTCATTTCACGCTCTTCAGATCGATTCAAACCATTCTTCGATGTATTGAAAAAAGCAGTGAATTTTGGATGGACGAATGAGGGCGAAAAAGCTTTCGATGAGATCAAACAGTATTTGTCAACTCCTCCAGTTTTGGTGATTCCAAAAATTGGACTACCTATCGGAGTTTATTTGGCTGCAATAGAGAACGCGGTCAGTGCAGTGATGTTTTTTACGGATCCACATGAAAAACATGTTTACTTCGTCAGTAAATCTTTGACGGGGGCGGAAACACGGTACAAAAAGATTGAAAAGATAGCACTTGCACTGATCCATGCATCTCTCCGCCTCAAACCTTATTTCCAAGGGAGGCAGATCGTTGTCTACTCGGAATACCCGCTGAAGAGAATCCTGGAACGTGCTGATGATTCCAGCCGACTATCCATATGGTCAAATTTTCTGGGGGCGTATGAAATCAAGTACGAGACCATAACCGCAGAGAATGGACATGCCCTGGATGCACTACTAGCAGATTTTCCTGTGGACGACATACAAAAAGTTACCGAAGAAGAAGAGGAATTGTTCAAACCCATAGCGCCAGCCACCGATCAGACTAGAGGCGAGTCCGAAATGGAGGTAAATACACCTGAACCATTATGGACTGTATTTACTGATGGGTCATCGAATGTTGGTGGAGCTGTAATTGGATGTGTCATCCTTACTCCTGAAGGTTCGAGGATCGAGAAAGCGACCAGGCTTGGTTTTCAAGCATCAAACAATGAAGCTAAATATGAAGCTGCAATTATCGGTTTAAAGGATGTCAAACAGTTAGATGCGAAGAACGTAAAGCTGGTGACTGATTCCATGCTAGTAGTTAACCAGTTTCGGGGGACCTACAGAGCCAATGAAGAGAGGATGACCCTGTATTTGGATCATATGAGAGAGCTGGCAAATGGGTTCGACCAATTCTCTATTGGGCAGCGATCACGACTGGAAAACAAGCACGCAGATGCTTTAGCATATCTTTCTTCCGCAGTGGAAACTGATACCACCCGTTTCGTTGTAGTGAATTTCTAAGAGTTACCTAGCATCTCCGACAACCACTTTGTTTTGGCTCTCGAACACGCTAGTGGGGGCGAGAGGGCAATTACATCAGTACAGGGAGATACCGATAAAGTTGACAGCAATATGGATGTTGACAGCACAGTGATAGATGATTCGGGCAGTCCTGCTGAAAATACTTCAGACTGGCGTCAACCTTATGTTCGGTATTTGACAACCAGTGAACTCCCAGAAGATGAGCATCTCGCTTCAAATGTGAAGAAGAATGCTTGGAGATATTCAATGATCGAGGGTGAGTTATACCTCAAACCTGTAGCTTTGGAGCCATTTTTGCGGTGTGTATCGTCCGAAGAAGGGCAACAAATATTGGCGGAGGCTCACGAAGGAATATGTGGCATCCATTCTGGAGGACGCAGTCTCGCGCGCAGGATACTTACCCAAGGGTATTTCTGGCCATATATGCAGAAAGATGCTAAAGAATACGCGCAGAAATGTGTACCATGCCAAGAACATGCTCCGATCCCTAAAAGTCCCGCCAACGAATTACATCCAGTTTTCGGTCCCTGGACGTTCTCTATGTGGGGACTGGACATCGTCGGACAACTTCCCAAAGCTCCTGGTGGCGTTAGATTCGTACTAGCTGCTACTGATTATTTCACCAAATGGGTCGAAGCAGTGGTACTGGTACATGTTACCAGACATGATGTGAAAAAGTTCATATGGGAGAATATCGTCCGCAGATTTGGAATCCCAGACGCGATAGTATCAGACAATGGAAAGCAGATCGATTCTGGGGTGATCAAAGACTTCTGCGAGAACATGAATATTCGCCACAATTTCTCATCTCCTTACTATGCTCAGAGCAACGGGCAGGCAGAAGCGACCAATCGCGTTATTATGGACAATCTCAAGAAAAGGCTGGAGAAGGCGAAGGGAAAATGGACAGAAGAATTCCCTGGAGTCTTATGGTCATATCGAACAACCCCGAAAAGATCCACTGGATTTTCACCATTTACATTGGCTTATGGGACAGAGGTAGTCATACCCACCGAGGTACATCTCAAGACTGCCAAAACTCGTGCTGTCAAATCTGGGAAAAACGACAGCATACTGGCTTTGGATAAAGAGTTACTATAAGAACAAAGAGAAACAACTTTACATTAGTTGGTCCGATACCAGCAGGCAATCAAGCTGATCTATGATCGTAAAGTCAGAGAATGGTCATTCAAACCAGGGGAATATGTCTTGAAGAAAACCCGAGCAGCCACAATGAAACCAAACTGTGGGAAGCTCGGAGCAAACTGGGAAGGTCCATACATAGTGGACAGGCCAGCATCTCGTGGCTCCTACCACTTAAGGAACCTCGATGGAACTAAGGATTCGAAACCATGGAAGCCATGGAATTCGTTCCACTTGAAGAAGTTTTATCATTAAGAGTAGTTTCAAATCCTGTTGTGTTGCACTCTTTTTCCTTTATGATGGTTTTATCCCATTGGGTTTTCCACGCAAAGGTTTTAACGAGGCAGCTGTTGTCGAGCAGTAGGTATTTATCCTGTTATTTCCATTCATGAATTTAATTCAACATTATTTTGGTATTCCACACTTTATCAAAATTGTTCGTGTTTAATTATAAGTTGTTACGGACGTTCAAATCCGCAGTCAGTCCTAAATGGAAAAACAGTACAGCCAAAGTCTACTATCAGCAACGTCTCTGACACCTCACAGATAGGGTGAATGCACAGTTCGAGCATTTTTACCCTATCCCAATTGTATCCCCAATCATGTGGGACATCAACAAATGTGGCGAACATTTTCACCTGTCCAGACATGTAAAAATGTACACATCTCGACTCTGCTCGCATCTTGAATAGTAGGATTGGCCCCCTGCGCGAATTCAAGATAGCAGAAAATCTCAACTATACATCCCATGCGCGAGCGAAATGCAGCAAGGAAGTGCACCCTTGCGCGAGCATTATGCAGCATGAAACAAAACATACTGGGGGCGAGTTATATATCACATCAACCATTTGGGGGCGAGATATATAACACTCCATCACAATCATTACATCCCTGGGGGCGAGTTGCATAACACTCCGAACAACGCGCTTGGGGGCGAGTTATGCTACACTCCAGAAAAACAAAAATTTGGTAGGATTGGGGAACCCGAACTTCTTAACCCAAAACGAGTTATGGATTAAGAGGGGGCGATGTTAGTACCCTAAATATTCTACACAAAAAAAGGGCTAACTTAGGCCTACATAGCTCCTCATATTAGCTAAGTATGGTTCATTGGGCCCTAAAAGCACTCTATGTGCAAGCCCATGTGCAACAAAGTAAACAAAATAGCTAGCTAGGCCACATAAGGTTTGAACATAGAAGCCCATGTGCAATGATCCAAGTCAAGGAAAGGAGGGACCAAATCACCACTGCCACATCAGTAAGTTGGGCGAACCAGAATGCGACACGTCAGCATTGCCCGCCACGTCGGCTGCCATGTCAACAGTATCTGCCACGTCAGCAAGTATGCCCAACCAGGATGCGCCACGTCGGCTAAGAAGAATAGTCATCAGATGACGTCAGCAAGGTTAACGTCGTCAGCGTTAGTGACTTCGTTAGCATATTCATAGAATATGTCGTCACAGTTAAACGCCGTCAGGTTATCGTTAACGGCGTCACTTAGCAGCGAATCTGGGTCGTTCATCTAAATGCCGTTAGATGAGCCGTCAATTGCGTCAGCACAGCGTCAGCAAATGACATCATACTGACGTCAGATCGTCTTCTCAGGCGATGGCGACCGTCGGTGCAGTAGCAGGTTTTCGGAGGCCATGCCCGGCGGCTTTTCCTGGCGGCGGTGGTCATCGGCGGCGGCGGCAGATGACACTTCTTCAGTGTTGCACGACGCAACTTAATTGTGTATCCCCGATTCAGTGTTCCATGGTGCAACTTAATTTTGTAGCCCCGATTCAGTGTTGCACGACGCAACTTAATTCTGTAGCCCCGATTCAGTGTAGAACGACGCAACTTAATCCTGTAGCCTCGATTCAGTGCAGCGCGACGCAACTTATTCTGTAGCCCCTGATTTTTCATCCCCATACTGATTTGCCTAGAGGATTTCTACGCCCCACCGAGGGCTTAATTGGATTATTCACCTTGGGCTTGGCATGTAAGCTTATCTGTTGGGCCATCCCTTTGCACCATTTTGGCTTGGCTAGTTTCATAACCCTAGAGGAGGTTTCTGGAACATTCCAGGAGGCATGCAAGGGCCAATTATTCCAGAGACATGCAGTCATGCAGAATATCATTGTAGAAGTTGTGATACAATTGAACTTTGATGTTGTATAATAATACTATGACACTGTATAACAATGATTGAGAATTCTTGTTTTCTCATTGTTATGACTACGGATTTTCAAAAACGGTGATACTAAACTTACAACCTTTAGGATCATTGGAGTACTTGGAAGTGACGAAGATTTCGAGTAACGTTGAAGAACCAAGAAGATCATGCATGTGGAATAGAAGCTACAAAATTTTGTTTATCTATTTTTGTATTACATATGTATTGATAGTTTTGTCATTAAAATTGACAAAGGGGGAGATTGTTAGAGCACTGCTCGGTCGAACTCGCATGCGTTGCTATCTCAAGCATGTTTGTCAATGTTAGTGATCAAAACTATAAGTCTTAATTTCTAGTCTACTATTAGCTAAGTCTCAGACTAGGATAGAAAGTGTAGTTGAGCTCAAGACTCCATGGCGATCATCATACAAAGACGAAGAACTACTCAAGGAACTGGTGGAACTTCATCGACTAAAAGGTATGTGGAGACTTGAACTTATCTATCACTCGAAAGTCTATCTACTTTATCTCCTATCTTGAGACAAAAGTCGTTTTGCTATATAGACTTTGATTATACACATTTGCTATTTCGAGCCGAGTTTATCTCGCTTATCTATTTCTCTAAATATGTGTTGGTAAGCTTTCGCTTTGGCCAAGTTCATCTTTACTAGTGACAAAAGTCATGTTAAGTTTCAATCACTTGAAAATGGCTTTGACGAAAAATGGTTTGTGAACAACAACTAGATAACGTCATCTAAGAATGTTTCAATGATTGAAATGAGAGTTCAGATTATATAACCATTGTTGGATATAAGTATTGTGTGATAACTCATACATGTATAAGTCCTTATTTCTTGAACCAGAGTATGCGTACATTGTTGATCAGGAAAACCGGAACAGAATCCGCGAACCCAGTCCGCGTACTGTCGGAGGTTCTCTTCCCGAGAAAATCTGCTGGAGTTTGTGAACTATTTACAAACTTATTCCGGGTACTTAAGTCCGCGTACTTAAGTTGGTTATTTTCTAAAAATGATTATTCGTGAACTTAAACTTATATAAACTAAGGAATGCAAGTTTGCAAACCGTGGATATAAAGTTCATGAATCGATTCGAGTGAATCAAATCGTTTTTGTTTCAATTGTGTATATTATAAAGATCTAAGCAATTGAACAACTCTCTAACTAGTTCATTTGAATCATTTGAACTAGTTGTGGTAAAGAAGGATATGGTAGATATGAAAGTGCTCATATGGCTAACCATTTGGTTAACTACTGTTGAACCAACTAGATGTACATGTTTGGGTACGGTTACACAAACCTAGATAAACGTGCACTTCATTTGTGTGTAACAATCTAAGTTTCGATCTAACGGTTGAAAGATATTAGCTTGAATCTAATCAGGTTTTCATCTTACGGTGAATATTGAATGCTTTGTTACTAAGCTAACATTGATTGCAAACCATGACTTGAAAGACTATATAAGGGAGAACTCTAGCAACTGGGAAACCTAATCCCACACCTCCTGTGTGATACTAGTTGTATTAGATAGAGTCGATTCTCCTTTAACCTTAGGTATCTACCGAGACCCTGTAGGTTAACGACTTGAAGACTTCATTGGGATTGTAAAGCCAGACCGATACTACTTTCCCGTAGTTATGTGATCTGATCTTGCTGTTTCTATCGTAATAAGTACAATTGTAAGGATTGACTTGAGATTGATTTCTCCGATAGGCAAGATATAAAAGTAGTCACAAACATCTTCGTCTCATCGTTTGTGATTCCACAATATCTAGTTTCGCCATCATACGATTTAGATTCTTGTGAGGTGATTGATAATACTAAGCTGTTCTTCGGGAATATAAGTCTGGATTATCAATTGGTTCCTGTTCACCTTGATTTATCAAAAGACGGAACAAAAACTCGTAGGTATTTCTGTGGGAGACAGATTTATCTATTACCGTAGACTTTTCTGTGTGATACAAATTTTTTTATTAAAGTCTTCGACTTTGGGTCGTAGCAACTCTTAGTTGTGGGTGAGATCAGCTAAGGGAATCAAATATGTAGTATCCTGCTGGGATCAGAGACGTAGGAGCGCAAATGTACCTTAGATCATTGTGAGATTGATTGGGTTTCAATTACAGTCCAGACCGAAGTTAGTTTGTAGTAGGTTGGTGTCTGTAGCGGCTTAGTACAGTGTGTGTTCAATCTGGACTAGATCCTGGGGTTTTTCTGCATTTGCGGTTTCCTCGTTAACAAAACTTCTGGTATCTGTATTATTTCTTTTCTGCATTATATTTTGTTATATAATTGAAATATCACAGGTTGTACGTCTGAATCAATCAATTGAGAAATCCAACCTTTGGTTGTTGATTTAAATTGATTGATACTTGAATATTGGTCTTTGGTACCATTCAAGTGATTTCTCTCGTATTCAATTAGACTCGCAGATTTCTATTTGCTTGAGTAAGTATTGAATCGAGAAAGAGATATATAACTCTTTGATATACTTTTTATCTAGATTGAGTCTGACTGTCTAGTTGATTCTCTAGCAATCTGAATATTTCGCTTAGCAATCTGTATGGACAAACTCCAATATACTTTCTAGAGAATCAACTAGACAGTCAGACTCAATCTAGATAAAAAGTATATCAAAGAGTTTATATCTCAATCTCTCGATTTGATATATACTCAAGCAAATAGAAATCTGCGAATCTTTATCAAATACTAGAGAGATAACTTGGATGGTACCAAAGACCAATATCCAAGTGTCAATCAATTTAAATCAACAACCAAAAGGTCGGATATTATAATTGATTGAACAACGCACAACCTGTGATATTTCAATTATATAACAAAATATAATGCGGAAAAGAAATAACACAGACACCAGAATTTTGTTAACGAGGAAACCGAAAATGCAGAAAAACCTCGGGACCTAGTCCAGATTGAACACACACTATATTAAGCCGCTACAGACACTAGCCTACTCCAAACTAACTTCGGTCTGGACTGTAGTTGAACCCCAATCAATCTCACACTGATCCAAGGTACAGTTATGCTCCTACGTCTCTGATCCCAGCAGGGTGCTACGTACTTGATTCCCTTAGTTGATCTCACCCACAACCAAGAGTTGCTACTACCCAAAGTCGAAGACTTAAATAAACAAATCTGTATCACACAGAAAAGTCTACGGTAATAGATAAATCCGTCTCCCACGAATATAACTACGAGTTTTGTTCCGTCTTTTGTAAATCAAGGTGAACAGGAACCAATTGATAAACCAGACTTATATTCCCGAAGAACATCCTAGTATTATCAATCACCTCACAATAATCCTAAGCGACGCAACAAAAAAAGATATTGTGGAATCACAAACGATGAGACGAAGTGTTTGTGATTATTTTTCTATCTTGCCTATTGGAGATATAAATATCGAGCCAATTATTACAATTGTACTTGTAACGATAGAAGATGCAAGATCAGATCACACAACTACAAGAAAAGTAGTATTGGTCTGGCTTCACAATCCCAATGAAGTCTTTAAGTCGTTAACCTGGTTTAGAAGAAGAAACCAAAGGTTAAAGGAGAATCGACTCTATCTATGCAACTAGTATCACACGTAAGGTGTGGGGATTAGGTTTCCCAGTTGCTAGAGTTTTCCTTTATATAGTATTTCAAATCAGGGTTTCCAATCAATGTTAGCTTGGTAACAAAGCATTCAATATTCACCGTTAGATGAAAACCTGATTAAATTCAAGCTAATATTTCTCAACCGTTGTATCGAAAACTTAGCTTGTTACACACAAATGAAATGTCCAATTTTGGGTTTATGTAGCCGTTACCAAACATTAACATTTGTTGGTTCAAAAATAGTTAACCAAATGGTTAGCCATATGATTACTTTCATATCCACCATATTCTTCTTCACCATAACTAGTTCAAATGACTCAAATGAACTAGTTAGAGAGTTTTTTAATTTCTTAGATCTTATGTAACTACACAAGACACAATCGAAGCAAAAACGGTTTGATTCACTCGAATCGGTTCATGAACTTTATAGCCACGGTTTGCAAAAGAATTCTTTAGTTTATATAAACATGAGTTCAAGAAGAACCGGTTTTAGATATAACCTGCTCAAGTTCGCGGACTGGGTTCGCGGACTTAAGCTCACGGAAGGAGTTCACAAAATCCAGCAGAAATTCTCGGGTCGAAAACTTCTGCCAGTTCGCGAACTTGGCTCACACCACATTCCGTTTCTCTTGATCAACAAAATTCGCAAACTTTGGTTCAAGGAATAAGGACTTATACATATATGTGTTTCCACAACAATGCTTATATCCTACTATTGATGGTGGTTTTTAGCTTAAGGTTAAAATCGTAAAACCTTAGTCAGACAGTGACGTCACACTTGAGTAATGATGTCGCTACTAGAACATTTATTGAACCATTCAACGTGTCTGCGTAAAATTATCGGGGTACCTTTTTATATGCCATGCTCCACGGCAGAGTCCTCGGTACTGAATGGCATCATCTCTGCACATGCTAGCCACGCATGCTAGCCAAACGTGCCAATGGCGTGCCATGCCAGCCACATCTCCGCGCCAAAGTCATGCCAACCATGCCAGCCGCACCACCGTGCCAATGACATGCCATGCCAGCCACATCTCCGCGCCAAAGGCATGCCAACCATGCCAGCCGCACCACCATGCCAACAGCATGCCATGCCAGCCACATCTCCGCGCCAAAGGCATGCCAACCATGCCAGCCGCACCACCGTGTCAACGACATGCCATGCCAGACACATCTTCGCGCCAAAGGCATGCCAACCATGCCAGCCGCACCACCGTGCCAATGGCATGCCATGCCATCCACATCTCCGAGCCAAAGGAATGCCAGCCGCACCACCGTGCCAATGGCATGCCATGCCAGCCACATCTCCGCGTCAAAGGCATGCCAACCATGCCAGCTGCACCACCGTGTCAATGGCATGTCATGCCAACCACATCTCCACGCCAAAGGCATACCAACCATGCCAGCCGCACCTTAGTGCCAATGGCGTGCCATGCCAGCCACACCTCCGCACCAAAGCCACGCCGGCCATGCCTCCATGCCGCTGGCTGCCAAACGAAGAGTTGCAACAATCAACGGCCACCCTTCCTTCTGATATACAAATCTCAACCGTCCAAGTTCGCCACCAAACGCGTGATAAATTTTGGCCCAATGCCAAGCCCTAATTTTGGCCGCGCCTAAACTATGCCAAAATCCTAATTTTGGCCGCGCCTAAAACTATGCTAAAATCTTAGCTTGGCCGCGCCTATACCACGCCAAAGTCATGCCTCCATGCCGCTGGATGCCAAACGAAGGGTTGCAACAATCAACGGCCACCCTTCCTTCTGAGATGCAAATCTCAGCCGTCCAAGTTCACCACCAAACGCGTGGCAACTTTTGGCCCAATGCCAAGCCCTAATTTTGGCCGCGCCTAAACTATGCCAAAACCCTAATTTCGGTCGCGCCTAAAACTATGCCAAAATCATATGCCGGCCATGCCTCCATGTCGCTGGCTGCCAAACGAAGGGTTGCAACAATCAGCGGCCACCCTTCCTTCTGAGATGCAAATCTCAGCCGTCCAAGTTCGCCACCAAATGCGTGGAAACTTTTGGCCCAATGCCAAGCCCTAATTTTGCCGCGCCTAAACTATGCCAAAACCCTAATTTTGGTCGCGCCTAAAACTGTGCCAAAATCCTACCTTGGTCGCGCCTAAACCATTCCAAAGCCACGCTGGCCATGCCTCCATGTCGCTGGCTACCAAAAGGAGGGTTGCAACAATCAACGGCTACCCTTCCCTCTGAGATGCAAATCTCAGCCGTACAAACTTTCCACCAAACGACTTGCGGAAATCTCTTGGCTACGGTGCCAACTCTTGGCCACGGTGCCAAAACCCTAATTTGGCCACGCCAAATTCATGTCGGGCATGCCTCCATGCCGCTGGCTGCCAAACAGAAGGTTGCAACAATCAACAACTATCCTTCCTTTTGAGATGCAAATCTCAGCCATACAAGCTCGCCACTAAACCAAACGACTTGTGGAAACCTGATAGACGCATTTATATGTCTAATTTGTCCTCAATGTTTCGTATTGTTAGTACTCGTTTTTGTACTTATTATGGTGTTCTGTATGTTTTTAGGTATTTTTTGGAAATAAATATTGTTGGAAATAGAGCTGGCAAACCAGCCAAAAACCTGCGGGTTGGCCCGGTTCGTCCCGTGAAAACTTGCACCCATCTCGGATGGTTACTAAACAAGACGGGCGCGGGTTGGAGAATTAGCGGCTTGTGAAGGAACGGGTTAACCCGTCCTGTACTGTGAAACCCGCAGTTGTACCCGTAAACCCGTAATTCCATTCCCCACATCCATATATATTATTTAGGTCGCGTGTCACACACTATAACGTGTTACGTGTCTTCCCAATTCCCTCTCATATAAAAGCGAAAAAACCCTAGCGCAGCAGCAGCCTTCCTTTTCTTTCTTCTTCCTCTTTTTTTCTTCTTCTTCATACTTTCTGAGTCCTGACGGACAAAACAACATATTTAAAAAGCGTTAGATCTAAAGTTCTAAGGCATGTACTTTGATCTAAAGATTAAAGGAAGGCAGGTAATTAGATTCTCCTCTTTATTTTCTTCTTCTAGGGTTTTACATAGGAATCCTGAGAAATATTTAGTGTTCTTAGGACTGTTGTGATTCGTGAAGAGTGGAAAACACTTCTTGAATACATGTGTTCTTAATTTCATGATGTTTGTGTTCTTTCCACACACACACAAAAAAAGAAGGTTTTTTTGCTTGGATTTTTTATGTTGTTTCATATTTGTATCATTACTCATTAGTATGCTTTACAGAGATTTAGGGGATTTGTTTGTTAGATGCAACTTGCAAGAATGATACTTGTTCGGTTTGTAATAAATGTTAAACTTGTTGAATTTTGAATATGGCACTTAGATTGAATTGGATACTAGCTAATTAGGGGTGCAGAAGCATTGGTAATTGGTGATTTTCAATTAGCTCTAATTAGTCACTCTCTCTGATGTGTTTAACTCTAATTTTGTGCTATTGTTTTGGGTTACTTGCAAATACATGTACTGTAATAGTTTTGTTGGAATTTCTTTACATGTATGATGTACCTTGTTACTTGTAATTTGCAAATGATATGTTTTGCTTTGCTTATACTTTTTGTTAATGTATTTTTCACGTTTCTAAATGACTCTTTGACCTATTCTTTGTGGCTCCATCCACTCCAGGATGTCAAGTGTACAAGAACAAGACCATTATAACGATGTTATGAGTAGTGACGGTGAGGAGGATGATGATGTTGAGATGCTAGATTCTGTGAATGAGGATGCAACTGTTGGTTGTGCACCTGCACCAGTTTCACTTGGAAAGAAACATAAACTTAGATCCCAAGTTTGGGAATTTTTTAAACTCGTTAAATATAAAGATGGAACAAAGAAGGGAGTGTGCAAGGCTTGTAATGCAGGATATAAATATGAAAGCCAAAAAGGTGGAACCTCAGCCATGAAAAGGCATAAGTGCCCTAACCGTCAGTCTCAGGACGTAGGGCAAATGATATTATCTGCAAAGAATGGCCAGGTGTCTACCCGCGTACGCAAAGTTGATCAGATGAAATTAAGGGATCTGTTTTCAGCATTACTCACTGCAAGAAATGTTCCATTTGCTTTGGTGGAGTGGAAAGAATTTATGGATATATGTGCTTATTTAAATGAGGATGCTAAACCAATATCAAGGAATACTGGGAAGGCCGATGTAGTAAAGAAACATAAAGCACAAAAAGAAGTTATTCGCAACAGATTGAAACTTGCTCCAGGTATGATTCAAAATTTCAAATCCTAATGACCCATATGTTTTGTTTTATACTTTTATGTATGAGTAATTGATTAATATGATGTGCTAATGTGTATGACTTACCCTTACAGGTAGGATATGTCTAACATCAGACATGTGGACTTCTGTAACGACTACTGGATATATAAGCTTAACTGTGCACTATCTTGATCAAGATTGGGTGTTGCAAAAGAAGCTTCTGAATTTCTGTCCCCTTCCACCACCTCATACAGGTAAAGCACTTACTTTTATTTCTTTATCTTTAATATAAATTCTTGTTAACTTTTCTCCTTTCTACTACCTCAAACAGGTGAACACCTTTCTGCTAAGTTATTTGCAATGATAGAAGATTGGGGAATTGAAGACAAGGTATCCAACATCACCTTGGATAATGCTGCAAATAATGGAGCTTGTGCTGGAATTATGAAGAGTAGACTTGTTGCAAAGAAGATCTTGTTGAACGATGGAAAATTCTTTCATGTGCCTTGTTGTGCTCATATCTTAGCTCTTATTGTAAAAGAAGGACTTAAGAAGATTGATTCAGCCGTGCTTAAGATAAGATTGTCAGTGAAGTCCCTTAAAAAGTCCCAAGTAAGAAAACAAAAGTTCTTGGACATTGTTGATACTTTAGGAATGTCTGGAATAAAAAGGGGTATTCGTCAAAACGTAAAGACAAGGTGGGATTCCACTAATCCACTTCTATTCTGTTATAACTTATAAAGTTAGATAATTGTATTAAAGTTTATTATATACTCACTGAATGTTTGTTTTATACAGGTGGAATTCAACTTATCTTATGTTAGATAGTTGTATCCTGTATAAGCCAGTTTTCTCTCATTTGAAGTTGGTAGATTCAAACTATGAAGACTGTCCAACTGATGAAGAATGGGAACAAATCGAAGTAGTCACAAAGTTTCTCAAGGTGTTTCATGATCTCACAAAGATATTTTCTGGTAGTAAGTATCCTACTTCCAATCTGTATTTTAAAAGAATTTGTCAAGTTCAGGTGTTACTAAAGAAAGAAAGCAGAAATGATATTGAATTCATTAGGAACATGGTAAAATAGATGCAAGCAAAATTTGATAGTTATTGGAAGGAGTTGAGTCCTATATTGGCTATGGCAGTTGTGTTAGATCCTAGATCGAAAATGAATTTTTTGAAATTTACTTACTCCAAGTTGTATCCTGAGGTGAGAGAATTAGAACGTGAAGTTAATAAAGTGCGTAGTAATATGACAACACTTTTTAATGAGTATTACACCTTGTCAAGGTCAACAGCTTCCAACAGTTGTGCAACTCAAAATTTGGGTATTCAAAATGGTGGGAATTCTGCTGCCGAAGAAGGGAGTGATTTTTTTCAGGTAATTTTAAAGATTACTTAACTCTAATTCATTTAGTGGTGCCCAGTTATATTGCGAAGATTTTAGTCTTTTGAATTATTGCTTTTCATCTTAAAAACCTTGTAGTAGAATACTGTTTGTCTTTTGAATTACTGTCAACTGTGGATGTAGTATGTGATGGTGTTAGCTTGTTTCCAAGACTTTTAAGACTCATATATTCATAGTTCACTCACTTCTAGGTTGTTTCATGAAGGAATATGTTGCAACACAGGAACGTGGTGGTGATGTACTAACTGACTTGTCAGAGTTAGATGAATATCTTGGCGAGTCGTACAGAGGTTGTCCAAATTCACCACTCGACATCCTAAACTATTGGAAGAACCATGAACAACGATTTCCAGTACTTTCAAGAATGGCAGGGGATATTTTGTCAATTCCTATTTCAACTGTCGCTTCAGAATCTGCATTTAGCATTGGAGGAAGGGTAATTCATCGATTTCGCAGTTCCTTATTACCTGAAAATGCTGAGGCGTTGATAACAACTCGTGATTGGGAATATAGAATTGGTAAGCAAATCAGTAATATTTTTTTTAGTTGAATGTCTAAATCTTATATATAACATTGGTTGTTTTTAATCATGTAGGAAAAGAAGATATGGATGAGAACAATGGGATTATTGAAGAAGATGTATTAGGATTTGAACCTGATGCAGTGGAGTATGGGGCAGTGGAGGATGTGGAGGAAGTAAGTTCTTATGCGTCTAATTAGTATGCGTACTTCTTCAATATAAAGCTGGGTAATTATGCAAATTCCATGTTTTTGACTCGAATCTTTTCTTTTGTTTGGTTTATTTTTTCTTGAAATTACAGATTCATATTGAATAGTTGGAGCAACTGAAAGATAGACATGGAATATGAGTGTTTTTTGGACAGACAGTTATTTATCACTTACCAGTGTCTCCAAATATTGCATAGAAAAGAGATTGGAGATGTTTTTTTGGACAGTACACTTTTTTTGATTAACCACACAATATATATTTTGTGTAGGAAGTGGTTAATATCTTTGTTGTCGCACTTGGTGATACAAAATTACAAATTACAAACAATGGTATTACTACAGTCACGGGTTTTTTTTTTCTTTGTTGAAAATATCATCATGAACTGATGAAGTACTGTAACTAAAGTATTAAACTACTAATGACTAGTATTTGTGTTCCTTTAATCCTTTAAATGCAAAATTAGTTTAGTTTTGCAATTTTGAGTTTTTGAATCGAAATATCAAATGAATTAGATGAAATGATGAATGTTAAGTTAAGTACTTAGGTTGTAGGGAAGGAGATTTACATGGCCTGAATGTGGCCGGAAATAGCCCAGAAATCGATTTCTGGCGAGTTGACTCAACAAAAACCAGCTAACCCGTGAGCCCCAGTGAACCCGCAAGCTTTACCCGGGACGGACGTGGGTTAGAGGAATGACCACCCGTGAAGAATTTCAACCCGCAAGCTTAGGCTTGTATTAACCCGTAACCCGCGGGTTGGTCACAAGCCAGCACCGTCATGCCCGTTTTCCAGCTCTAGTTGGAAAATTCGGCTCGAAAATTTGCTCGGAGCACCCCCGGAGGACAGTTGCTATACGGACCCCATTTTTGCTAACTGTCACCGACGGCTATATATAGCCCAATTTTTTCCACAACACCCATTTTTTTGTCCACAACACCCATATTCTTCATTTAAAAAAATTAAGTTTTGGCGGAAAATATTTGGTTTCAATGGCACAATTGGGGTTGCGAATTTGAGCTTGCTGCGGTGAGACTAAAGGGCTAGAATCAATTGGGTGTATTCCTAAGGTCTTAATAGGGATGGTAATGTTCTTTTACTCTGTTAAATTTGGCTGGATAATCATGGTTCGACGAAAACAGGAAGATTAGAATTGGCGGGAAAACTGAGTGTGAAACAACCAGAATTAGGGTTGGAGATTTTGTGCGATTCAGTGAGACTCAACGGCTAAAATTGATTGGGAAGACTTGTTAGAGCTTCACAGGCGTGGTATGGTTGATTATTTTGATCATAATTGGCTGAATCATCAAGATTGAGGGAGACAGGGAGTTACGGGTTTTGCTCAACAAAACCCGAGTGTTGCTGGATTCGGTTTTGGAGATTTCTGGAGTGATTCAATCACTCAAGTGGATTGGTTTGGGCCTGTTACTCTTAGACAGAGTTGGTATAGTCGTTAGATTCATCTAAATTGGGCTGAATTATCCAAGAGAAGTAAGTAGAGCAACACGTATCCGAGAGAAGTATTTCACGGATTTTACCAAGCTTTGTTGTTGTTTGCGTGTCCTTAGAAGGATCCATCCACCAGTTAGATCGTGTTAGAGATAAACAAGGAGAGTTTTGCAGTTGTAGACGCGTGAAGAAAAAAAAATCAGGGAAGAAAATATTCAGAGTTTATTGCCTGCATGAAACGATTTTGGGGATTTTTCGGAGTTATTAGGGAAGATTCTCGCTGCTGTGATTGTATATATAGTGTGCTGGGGACTCAGAGACGGGTTACGTAGTGATTGGGAGTAAGACAGAGCAAAGAATAGAGTGCACCCATCGTTGATTCATCAACAGGGAAGAAAGAAGGTGAAGAACATAATATAGTCATGGACCACAGTTTTGGGCTATCATCTATTCTTCCCTTCCGTAACAATATTTTTGTAATAGTCAATACACCCTGTAACAGCTATAAACCGTTGCAAAACTCTATTTTCTTATATAATCATTTTGTAAGCAATGAAAAATCATTTTGAGCGTATTTCCAACATGATGATGTGCTAATTCTCCCACAACCAAGGCAATGAGGAAGCTATTTACGCATAAATAATTGGTAATCATTTATTTTCTCTAATTTATAATTTATAATTCACTCAATCACTGCTTTTGCAGAGTTTTTAATTGTTTGCATAATTTTCTTCATTAGTTATAATTTAATTTGATAGGTTATACTTTGTTTAGATAATCTATGCATAAGGGATAAAATTAATATTTGAGAATATGCCTGATTATATGTGAATTAAGAAATAAGGTACTTAAAATATAATTAGAGTGTTGAGTTATTTACCATAATTTATTCATGTGTAATAGTGGAATTAGTGTCTTGGTTGTCTTTAATATCTTGAAATAAATCTTGTATTAAGTTTTCTCTATTTTTAAGTTTTATTAAGTCTAGAATCTTTTGCTTTCACAAGCCTCAACGAACTTTTTACTACAACATTATTGAGATCACATCAATTTTTGGCGCCGACGACGCAGGCTTGTTTTTAGGCTAGAGTTTGTAGATTTTTTTTTCTTTTTTTTTTTTTAGGTTTTTATTTGTTTTTATTTTGTTCTTCTTTACGTTTTTGGGTTTTTGTCTTTTCCTTACATAATTTGGAATTTAGAGCGAAAGAAAATTTTGCCAAAGATTTTGGTGAATACTTAAAGACTTGGAGTAAAAGGCAACGCGAAAGGAGCGAAAGAAGAAGATTTTTTTATTTTATAAAAAAAAAAGGAAAAAAAAAAAGAGAGACATTTTTATTTTTTAGATTTTTTTAGACTTTCCTTTTCTTTTGCACTTTATTTTTGGACTTTGGACTTTGGACTTGGACATTATTATTATTTTTTAAACCCTACGGAAGGGTAGTTTAAATATAAATTGTGTGCAGAGAAGGACGACTATTACGATATCGTCTCGGCCCCTCGGGTTCGTAAATGACATAGGAGTCGTGGCCCGAGTCGACTACAACGGTTCATCCCCCGTCTGGAACGGGAGGTAAGTTTGTCGAAACACTCGTGAATCCCCTGTTAGCGAGTTATTGTCTTCCTTCGTGTGAATATATGTCGAGGAACTGAAAACGGCTGCTTTAATTTCCTAGTAAAGGGAAAGGACTGTCCATACAAGATAAGGGTTCGGATTTCATCACCGTTCTCTTCTTTCCTGCCTTAGGAAAACGATATCAAACGCGAACCTAAGCTTAAAATACTGACTAGAACGAGACCGATAGGGTAACGAGCTTAATAGGAAAGTCATTCGAAAAATATTGGTTGCTCTTTTAAGCATACTTCGAAGTTCATGATGGTTTCTGTGAGTTGAATGCGTGACTGCGCCGCCTTGTAATGCCGGTGAGGCCTTGGGTATCAAAGATCCACTAAGCTTCCCTCGCCTCTATTCAACTTACTTTAACTCGGATTGATTCCAGAGGGGTTTTCTCAAATTGTAACGAATTCCCTTTCGAAGGATTAGAAGCTGGTCTAGAAACAATCTAAGTTGAGCCATCATGCTTTTTGTTTGCTAGAAATCAATAGGTTTGCTGTGGTGGAGTCATCCTTGTTTGTGTTTGCATAGAACTTCCCTTCCTGTTAGGATTTTTCTTCTTTTTTTTTTTCTAGTGTATGCCCGAGATCATTAGAGAACGGGCTTGGAAAAGAAACACTCTAGGTCGTTTGATTAGTGACAAACCTAGTAGTTCTTCTTGTGAAGGCGGGGAGCTCGAAGACTCTTCTTTTGAGAGCCCCGTTTTTGGAAACTTCGGTTTTGATAATTTGTCTCTTCGTGAGGAAAGTACCCCTAGTACTTCAGTTGTGCCAGCGATGGCAACTTTGAAAGATTACATGTTCCCAACTAGGACCAACCGAGCTTCGTGCATTAAATTGGCAGTCAATACGGCTAATTTCGAGATAAAACCTAGTATTCTTCAGATGATCCCTATATTCTTAGGAAAAGATGATGAGAACCCTTATTTTCATATTAGGGACTTTGAGGAAATTTGTGGGACAGTTAGAATAAAAGACCTTACTGATGAAGTTTTGAAACTTAAGATGTTCCCATTTTCCTTGAAAGATAAAGCCAAGACCTGGCTAAACAACCTACCATCTGAATCCATTGAAACATGGCAGTAACTTATTACTGCTTTCTATATGAAATTCTACCCTAAGCATAAAACTGCAGCTGTTAGACAGAAAATTAGTGATAGTGTGCAACAAGAGGGAGAGTCTCTTTATAGGTTTTTAGAGAGATTCAATGATCTCCTATCCCAGTGTCCTCACCACGGATTTGATAAGATGAAACTCGTAGAGATTATTTATGATGATTTAGACTATTCGACCAAAGTCGTGGTCGAGTCTATGTGCGTTGGTGAGTTCACTAGTAAAAGTGCTGAGGATGCCTTTACCTTCTTAGGAGTTGTTGCTGAGAAATCCCAACAGTGGGAGTCTTGTGTTGAACCCCCTAAAAGACTCTTCGTTAATAGAAGTAGCACCAATATGGTAGATACGACTTTTGCGTCAGATGCTAAGTTTATTGCTTTGTCTAGAAGGTTAGAAGCTTTGTAAATGGGTCAATCTAAAAATAGGTCCCTTGTTGAACCTAATAGAGCCTCTCAAGTCTCTAGTTATGGAATAGATCCCGATAACTCATTTTGGGAAGGTCATGTTAGTGAAGAGCAAGCCCATGTTGTCTATAACAATGCTAGGTTCGAGAACCGTCAGAAGTTTGACCCATACTCAGAGACCTACAACCTTGGTTGGAGAAACCATCCTAATTTTTCTTGGTCTAAGGGCCAGAATCAAGGTCAGCCTAGTAATTCTACAGGTTTTGGTTATGCTAAGAACTCTTCAGGTCAACCCCAGTTTTAGAATACTTCTGATAAAAAGATCTCTACCTTAGAAGAAGCTCTCACTATGTTAGTAAAGAACCATGACATGTTATCAGCTAGCCACCTTAGATTTCAACAAGAAACCATGCAGGATTTGAAGAATAATTCCCAGTATCTTGCTAAATTAGAACTTCAAGTCGGCCAAATAGCTAAGTTTCTCACTGAGAGAGAAGATGGAAGGTTCCCTAGTCATACTGATCCTAATCCCAAAGGAGAGAAATCGAACAATCATGTGAATTCTATTACAACCCTTAGGAGTGGAAAGAAAGTTGACAATAAGGTTTCCATGCCTGGTAGTGAACATGTTGTAGTTCACCCTTCTGAGACCGAAAATGAGGAGACTGATAGAGTCTCCAAAGAGACCAGTGAGGGTCCTGCTAAGCCCGGCTTTGTTCCCAGAGCCCCATTCCCACAGCTGCTAGTTCCAACTAAGAGGGAGTCCAACTTTAATGATATATTGGAGGTTTTTAAGCAGGTAACTATCAACCTACCATTGTTGGATGCGATTAAGCAGATTCCCGCTTATTCCAAGTTTCTTAAGGACTTGTGTACACGAAAGCGTAAGATTAGTGTCCAAAAGAAAGCCTTCCTAGCTAGTCACGTGAGTTCCATTAATCGGAATACCACTACTCCTAAGTATAAATACCCAGGGTCCCCTATCATTTCTTGCACAATAGGTAAATACCGTGTTGAGAAAGCGTTGCTTGACTTAGGAGCCAGTGTGAACCTACTCTCATACCATATGTACCTTAAGCTAGGACTTGGTGAGATGAAACCTACCCAGATGACACTTCAGTTAGCTGATAGGTCCGTTAAAATTCCTCGTGGTGTGATCGAGGATGTTCTTATTGAGGTCGACAAGTTTATTTATCCAGTGGATTTTATTATCCTAGATACCCAACCTGTCCCTGACCCAGAGAACCAGATACCAGTGATTTTAGGTCGCCCATTTTTAGCAACATCCAATGCAATCATTAATTGTCGAACTGGTATTATGAAACTGTCTTTTGGTAATATGACTATTGAGTTGAACGTCTTTCATATTAGTAAGCTATCCTCTGAACTAGATGACTCGAGCATAGAAGAGGTAAACATGATAGGAACATTAGTCGAGGAGTCATTACCAAACACTTTATTAGAAGATCCATTAGATAAATGCCTAGCTCACTTTGGGATTGATTTCGATGATGATAATGTGATTAATGAGGTGAATGCTTTGTTAGATTCAACCCCTTTGTTAGACACTAGTAATGGATGGAAACCTAAGTTCGAACCACTACCAGTTTCTAAGTCTACCCTAGTTCCTTCGTTAGAAGAGCCTCCTAAGTTGGACCTAAAACCATTGTCAGATACCCTGAAGTATGTGTTTTTAGGCCCGTCTGAGACTTTACCTGTGATTGTTGCTTCCGACTTGGATAGTAATCAGGAAAGTAGGCTAGTGACTGTCCTTCAAAACAACAAGGAAGCTTTAGGGTGGACCATAGCAGACATTAAGGGTATAAGTCCTACTGTTTGTATGCATCATATCTATTTAGAGGAAGATACCAAACCTTCTAGGGAGATGAAACGAAGACTAAACCCTAATATGAAAGAAGTAGTTCGAACCGAGGTTCTTAAGCTATTAGATGCAGGCATTATCTACCCCATTTCAGACAGTAAGTGGGTCAGCCCCGTTCAGGTTGTTCCCAAGAAATCTGGTATTACTGTAGTCCAGAATGATAACAATGAGTTAATCCCAACCCGAGTGACCACGGGTTGGCGTGTTTGTATTGACTATAGGAAATTGAACAAGGTCACTAGGAAGGACCACTTTCCCCTTCCATTCATCGACCAGATGCTAGAGAGATTAGCTGGACATAGTTATTACTGCTTTTTAGATGGCTACTCTTGTTATAATCAGATTTTTATTGCCCCAGAAGACCAGGAGAAAACCACTTTTACCTGTCCCTTTGGTACCTTTGCGTATAGACGCATGCCTTTCGGGCTATGTAACGCCCCTGCGACTTTTCAGCGTTGCATGATGAGCATATTTTCCGATATGGTAGAAAAGTTCTTAGAGGTCTTTATGGATGATTTTTCAGTGTTTGGTTCGTCTTTCGATGAGTGCTTGCATCATTTGTCATTAGTGTTGACTAGGTGTAAGGAAAAGAATCTAGTGCTTAATTGGGAGAAATGTCATTTCATGGTTCGATCAGGAATTGTTTTAGGGCATATCGTATCTTCTAAGGGTATAGAGGTATATAAAGCCAAAGTTGACCTTATCAAGACTTTACAGGTCCCAAAAACCGTAAGAGATATTAGGTCATTCTTAGGGCATGCAGGTTTTTATCGTCGATTCATTAAGGATTTTAACTTGATTTCTAGACCTCTTTGCAATTTACTTGCAAAAGATGTTAAGTTTGTCTTTGATGATGCTTGTTTAGAGGGTTTTGAGAAGCTTAAGACTTTACTCACTACCGCCCCCATAGTCCAGGCACCCAACTGGAACCTACCCTTTGAGATCATGTGTAATGCTTCAGATTATGCTATTGGTGTTGTGCTAGGTCAGAGAGAAAACAAATTACTTCATGTGATTTACTATGCTAGCAAAACTCTGAATGATGCCCATTTGAACTATACCACTACCGAGAAGGAACTGTTAGCCATTGTGTTTTCCTTAGACAAGTTTAGACCCTATCTCTTAGGTTCTAAGATCGTCATATATACTGATCATGCTGCTTTGAAATATCTTTTGTCTAAGAAGGATACGAAACCTAGATTGATTAGGTGGATCCTTTTGTTGCAAGAGTTCTCTCCAGACATTATAGACAAAAAGGGTGTCGAAAATGTAGTAGCAGACCACTTGTCTAGGCTAGTTGTTGATTCCCCTGATGATTCCCTTCCTATAAGGGATAGTTTTCCTGATGAACAACTTTTCTTTGTTACCCAATTACCTTGGTATGCGAATATCGTGAACTATCTTGTTACTGGTTGAATGCCCCAACATTGGGGTAAACAAGATATTTATAGGTTTTTAGCTGAGGATAAGAACTTCTTTTAGGATGATCCTTATTTGTTTAAGTATTGTCCAGACCAGATTATTAGGAGATGTATACCTGAGAGTGACCAGTCCAGTATTATTTCCTTTTGTCATGATCATGCTTGTGGGGGTCACTTTAGTGCTAAGAAAACTACTGCTAAGATATTGCAGTGTGGATTCTATTGGCCTTCGTTGTTTAAAGACTCGCATAGTTATTGTGTTACTTGTGAACGTTTCCAGAAATTAAGAACCATTTCCCGTAGGAATATGATGCCCTTGAACCCGATTTTAATTGTTGAGGTCTTTGATGTGTGGGGTATTGACTTTATGGGTCTGTTTCCTAATTATTTTGGTAACCTTTACATCCTTATCGTCGTAGACTATGTCTCTAAGTGGATTGAGGCGGTTGTGTGTAAAACCAATGACCATAGGGTTGTGATTGAGTTCTTGAAAAATAATATACTTGCACGTTTTGGTACACCGCGAGCTATAATTAGTGATGGAGGGTCGCAATTTTGTAATGGGCCTTTTAGGCTTCTGATGAAGAAATATGGTATTACACATAAGGTAGCTACCCCGTATCATCCACAGACTAGTGGTCAGGTAGAGGTTTCCAATAGGGAGATAAAACGTATATTAGAGAAAAAAGTTAATCCTAATCGGAAAGACTGGTCGTCTAGGCTTACTGATGCCTTATGGGCTTACCGTACTGCGTTCAGGACCCACATTGGAATGTCGCCTTATCGGCTTGTGTATACCAAGGCATGTCATTTACCTGTTGAGTTAGAACATAGAGCTTATTGGGCTGTTAAGCAGCTAAATTTTTCACTTGACAAGGCAAGATCCCATAGGAAACTCCAGCTCAATGAGTTGGACGAGATTCGTATAGATGCTTACGATAGTGCGAAGGAGTATAAGAACAAAATGAAACTTGTGCATGATAAAAATATTTTACGGAAGTCATTTTCTCCAGGTCAAAAAGTTCTTCTGTATGATACCCGCTTGCATATTTTCCCTGGGAAGTTACATTCTCGGTGGACGGGTCCTTTTATTGTTCGCACTGTCTTTCCTCATGGAGATGTTGAAATTGAGACACCGGATGGTAGTAGTTCTTCGAAGGTTAACGTTCAGAGATTGAAACCCTTTTTAGAGCCCTTTCCTACAGGTGATGTTGAGGAGGTCCCTTTGGAGGACCCTGTTTACCCTTGATTGACCATCGAGGCAGTTGTATGTTGTATATTAGTTTTTTATTTTCTTCACCCAGGTACTATCTTTCCAACTTCTCCTCGTGTTATTTTACTTTTGGTACTGCTCTTTCATTAGAAACATTGAGGACAATGTTTGATTTAAGTTTGGGGGTGGGGAAGAACTTTTTAGTCGCATTTTTGAAACTTCTAGCGTCACATAGTATCCGGTTAGCTAAGTTTACATATTGTTTCTCACCGAAAAGATAGAAATTGGAATGCTAGAGATAACAATCTTTTGACATTAGAGAAAAAGACATTGAGATCTTTGAAATTCAGGAGAGAACTCGTTCCTTTTAGAGGGTAACCGTGATGGACCTAACCATCCATGATGGAAAGGAAAGTAGGTCAGGAAATGTCAGAAAGACAAAGCAACCTCACAATGTAGTCTTAGTTACTGGATTATGACTCTCTCTCAGTAGAAACTTATCATCATCAACAAGCGGAGCGACATCAAAATCTATGAAGAAAGTTGAAGGTTTAGAAGCAACAATAGAAAAGAATAATTCAAAAATCAAAGTTGAAGACTTAGTTACAAGAAGTTATAAGAGCAAATGATATAAGTTGTTGGAATTCATGATACCAAGACATCACAAGTTGCGAAGATCCAAGTTTTTAAAGTCCTTATCTCATGGCCATGTAAATTTTTGTCTTGTAATTTTTGTTCCAAAAAAAAAATCATCATTACGTTCTTTTTGTTCTATAATTAGTTTTTTGTTCAATAAGGCCATAGGGAAGTAGAAATTTTTAAGTCAAGCAAGAAATCGAAGAGAAGAGTTAATTTAATTGTCAAGGTTCTATGAGGTTCGATAGTTTATCATCAACAGTTGAAGACCGAAGAAGACGTTGTTTCTACTGAGCACTATGAGAGAGTCGAAGAAAGATACATTTTGGTTGCTTTTTTAGTCCACTTTCTATCTGGAACAAGATCTTTCTATCACTGGTTCAACTCATCACACGTAATTAGTCCAGTTGTGTAGTAGATGTCCATCTCATTTTTATCTCTCTCCTAATCTTATCCAGTTGTAAATCAGCGGACGCATCTTACAATGTTTATCTAGCGGTGTAGAGGATATCTCTTTATCTAGCAGTGTTACGGATGTGTCTCCCCTTTGCTTTAGTCAGCTTTAGAGCTGGCACCTTTAATTTCTCTGGCATTCTAGTTACTTGGAGATAGGTTGAGAATATGTATGTCCTCTTAGATCTTTGGATACTTGTGACCAATTAGAAGTCATGGTTTTGTGGGTACACCTCTGTTAAACCCACCCGAGATTAACTCGGTTTCATTTTTCTAGATTAGATTTGCTCGAGGACTAGCAAATAATAGGTTTGGGGGTATTTGATAGACGCATTTATATGTCTAATTTGTCCTTAATGTTTCGTATTGTTAGTACTCGTTTTCGTACTTACTATGGTGTTCTGTGTGTTTTTAGGTATTTTTTTGGAAATAAATATTGTTGGAAAATTCGGCTCGAAAAGTTGCTCGGAGCACCCCCGGAGGACAGTTACTATACGGACCCCCATTTGGGTGTATTCCTAGGGTTTTAATAGGGATGGTAATGTTCTTTGACTCTGTTAAATTTGGCTGGATAATCATGGTTCGACGAAAACAGGAAGAACAGAATTGGCGGGAAAACTGAGTGTGAAACAACCAGAATTAAGGTTGGAGATTTTACGCGATTCAGTGAGACTCAACGACTAAAATTGATTGGGAAGACTTGTTAGAGCTTCACAGGCGTGGTATGGTTGATTATTTTGATCATAATTGGTTGAATCATCAAGATTGAGGGAGACGGGGAGTTACGGGTTTTGCTCAACAAAACCCGAGTGTTGCTGGATTCGGTTTTGGAGATTTATGGAGTGATTCAATCACTCAAGTGGATTGGTTTGGGCCTGTTACACTTAGACAGAGTTGGTATAGTCGTTAGATTCATCTAAATTGGGCTGAATTATCCAAGAGAAGTAAGCAGAGCAACACCTATCCGAGAGAAGTATTTCACGGATTTTACCAAGCTTTGCTGTTGTTTGCGTGTGCTTAAAAGGATCCAGCCACCAGTTAGATCGTGTCAGAGATAAACAAGGAGAGTTTTGCAGCTGTAGACGCGTGAAGAAAAAAAATCAGGGAAGAAAATATTCGGAGTTTATTGCCCGCATGAGACGATTTTGGGGATTTTTCGGAGTTAGTAGGGAAGATTCTCTCTCGCTGTTGTGATTGTATATATAGTGTGCTGGGGACTCAGAGACGGGTTACGTAGTGATTGGGAGTAAGACAGAGCAAAGAATAGAGTGCAACCATCGTTGATTCATCAACATGTAAGAAAGAAGGTGAAGAACAGAATACAGTCATAGACCACAGTTTTTGGCTGTCATCTATTCTTCCCTTCCGTAACAGTATTTTTGTAATAGTCAATACACCCTGTAACAGCTATAAACCGTTGCAAAACTCCATTTTCTTATATAATCATTTTGTAAGCACTTTATAAGCAATGAAAAATCATTTTGAGCGTGTTTCCAACATGATGATGTGCTAATTTTCCCACAACCAAGGCAATGAGGAAGCTATTTACGCATGAATAATTGGTAATCATTTATTTTCTCTAATTATTCACCCAATCACTGCTTTTGCAGAGTTTTTAATTGTTTGCATAATTTTCTTCATTAGTTGTGATTCAATTTGATAGGTTATACTTTGTTTAGATAATCTATGCATAAGGGATACAATTAATATTTGAGAATATGCCTGATTATATGTGAATTAAGAAATAAGGGACTTAAAATATAATTAGAGTGTTGAGTTATTTACCATAATTTATTCATGTGTAATAGTGGAATCAGTGTCTTGATTGTATTTAATATCTTGAAATCAATCTTGTACTAAGTTTTCTCTATTTTTATGTTTTATTAAGTCTAGAATCTTTTGCTTTCACAAGCCTCAACGAACTTTTTACTACAACATTATTGAGATCACATCACAACCTTTGGCTACGCAGCTAACTCTTTGGTCACGGCACCAAACCCTAATTAGCCATGCCAGCACCGTGGCCACTCCACTGGCTACCAACGGAAGGTAACCACAATCAACGGCTAACCTCCCTCTCAAGATGCAAAACTCGACCGTCGAAAGTCCCCACCGAGCCGGCAAGCCTCCCAAGATCAACTTACCAAACAATAGCAACATGTTACACAAAACACACGAGACATCAAAACATGTCACAAACTGGGGGATACTCATCAGGGTATTGGTCTGGCGGTTTACAGCGTGCGGTGTACACTACGCCCGTTACAAGAAAGTGTCATAAGAGTGAGGCGGTTAGTAAATACAAGAAGTAATGGTGAAATGTTTCCTTCATTATGAAACATCAATTCCAGGCGTTACCCGTTACCGCTTTCTTCCATTTACTCAACCGTTTCCATTTTTTACGAGACCAGGGTACGTTTAGTTGCGACTTGTATAAATAGGTCTCACCTATTTCCACCAAACAACAAGTTTTTGGTCAGGAGAATACAACACTCAGAAATCACTTGTTAGATTTCCCATCTGTTAGCTTTCCACTTTCTGATACAAGTCGTCAAACAGCTACTCTTCCCGAATCAACTATTCTGGTCTCAACACTCTCTTCGCTTCCCTCCCTAGACCAACCCTTCTCCTTCACTTTGTGACCGAAGCAAGTTGATAGACGCATTTATGTGTCTAATTTGTCCTCAATGTTCCGTATTGTTAGTACTCGTTTTCGTACTTATTATGGTGTTCTGTGTGTTTTTAGTTATTTTTTGGAAATAAATATTGTTGGAAAATTCGGCTCGAAAAGTTGCTCGGAGCACCCCCGGAGGACAGTTACTATACGGACCCCCATTTGGGTGTATTCCTAGGGTCTTAATAGGGATGGTAATGTTCTTTGACTCTGTTAAATTTGGATGGATAATCATGGTTCGACGAAAACAGGAAGAACAGAATTGGCGTGAAAACTGAGTGTGAAACAACCAGAATTAGGGTTGGAGATTTTGCGCGATTCAGTGAGACTCAACGACTAAAATTGATTGGGAAGACTTGTTAGAGCTTCACAGGCGTGGTATGGTTGATTATTTTGATCATAATTAGTTGAATCATCAAGATTGAGGGAGACAGGGAGTTACAGGTTATGCTCAACAAAACCCGAGTGTTGCTGGATTCAGTTTGGGAGATTTATGGAGTGATTCAATCACTCAAGTGGATTGGTTCGGGCCTGTTACGCTTAGACAGAGTTGGTATAGTCGTTAGATTCATCTAAATTGGGCTGAATTATCCAAGAAAAGTAAGCAGAGAAACACGTATCCGAGAGAAGTATTTCACGGATTTTACCAAGCTTTGTTGTTGTTTGCATGTGCTTAGAAGGATCCAGCCACCAGTTAGATCGTGTCAGAGATAAACAAGGAGAGTTTTGCAGCTGTAGATGCGTGAAGAAAAAAAATCAGGGAAGAAAATATTCGGAGTTTATTGCCTGCATGAGACGATTTTGGGGATTTTTCGGAGTTATTAGGGAAGATTCTCGCTGTTGTGATTATATATATAGTATGCTGGGGACTCAGAGACGGGTTACGTAGTGATTAGGAGTAAGACATAGCAAAGAATAGAGTGCAACCATCATTGATTCATCGACATGTAAGAAAGAAGGTGAAGAACAGAATACAGTCATAGACCACAGTTTTTGGCTGTCATCTATTCTTCCCTTCCGTAACAGTATTTTTGTAATAGTCGATACACCCTGTAACAGCTATAAACCGTTGCAAAACTCTATTTTCTTATATAATCATTTTGTAAGCACTTTATAAGCAATGAAAAATCATTTTTAAGCGTGTTTCCAACATTATGATGTGCTAATTTTCCCACAACCAAGGCAATGAGGAAGCTATTTACGCATGAATAATTGGTAATCATTTATTTTCTCTAATTTATAATTCACCCAATCACTGCTTTTGCAGAGTTTTTAATTGTTTGCATAATTTTCTTCATTAGTTGTGATTCAATTTGATAGGTTATACTTTGTTTAGATAATCTATGCATAAGGGATACAATTAATATTTGAGAATATGCCTGATTATATGTGAATTAAGAAATAAGGGACTTAAAATATAATTAGAGTGTTGAGTTATTTACCATAATTTATTCATGTGTAATAGTGGAATCAGTGTCTTGATTGTATTTAATATCTTGAAATCAATCTTGTATTAAGTTTTCTCTATTTTTAAATTTTATTAAGTCTAGAATCTTTTGCTTTCACAAGCCTCAACGAACTTTTTACTACAACATTATTGAGATCACATCACAACCTTTGGCTATGCAGATAACTCTTTGGCCACGGCGCACACTTAGCTATGCCAATTTTATGGTCACGGCACCAAACCCTAATTAGACATGCCAGCACCGTGGCCACGCCACTGGCTACCAACGGAAGGTAACCACAATCAACGGCTAACCTCCCTCTCAAGATGCAAAATCTCGACCGTCGAAGGTTACCACCGAGCCGGCAAGCCTCCCAAGCTCAACTTGCCAAACAATAGCAACATGCTACGCAAAACACACGAGACATCAAAACATGTCACAAACTGGGGGATACTCATCAGGGTATTGGTCTGGCGGTTTACAGCGTGCGGCGTACACTACGCCCGTTACAAAAAAGTGTCATAAGAGTGAGGCGGTTAGTAAATACAAGAAGTAATGGTGAAATGTTTCCTTCATTATGGAAACATCAATTCCAGGCGTTACCCGTTACCGCTTTCTTCCATTTACTCAACCGTTTCTACTTTTTACGAGACCAGGGTACGTTTCGTTGCGACTTGTATAAATAGGTCTCACCTATTTCCACCAAACAACAAGTTTTTGGTCAGGATAATACAACACTCAGAAATCACTTGTTAGCTTTCCCATCTGTTAGCTTTCCACTTTCTGATACAAGTCGTCAAACAACTACTCTTCCCGAATCAACTATTCTGGTCTCAACACTCTCTTCGCTTCCCTCCCTAGACCAACCCTTCTCCTTCACTTTGTGACCGAAGCAAGTTGATAGACGCATTTATGTGTCTAATTTTTCCTCAATGTTCCGTATTGTTAGTACTCGTTTTCGTACTTATTATGGTGTTTTGTGTGTTTTTAGGTATTTTTGGAAAATAAATATTGTTGGAAAATTCAGCGCGAAAAGTTGCTCGGAGATCCCCCGGAGGACAATTGCTATATGGACCCCCACTTTTGCTAAGGGGCACCCTTATTCTCAGCACCCACGGCTATGTGTACCCCAAATTAATCCACAACACTCATCTTCTCCGTTTGAAACTGATTTTTGGCAGGAAAAGATATTTTTAGAAAACATATTTAAGTTCGTGATTTGGAGGGGTTATAGTGTGATTCAATGGCTAAAATTTTATGGGAAGACTTGGTTGAGCATAACAGACGTGGTATGGTTGATTGTTTCGGTTAAATTTTTCTAGATAACTCGCAAGAAAAAAACAGGGCAGCACATCAACGGGAGAAGTGTTTCACGGGATTGGACGTGTTCTCCTGTGCATGGCGTGAGATAGAAGTGTGTATAACTACATCTGAGGCGTGTACATGACGAATTGGAGCGTGCTGAAAGAAGTTTAACGCGTGGTGAATATAAAAATGGAAATTTTGGCCGTAGAGAATAATGATGATGAATGAAGATTATTTGGGAGATATGGTGTAATTAAATGAGGCTTAGGAGTATAAATAGATGGCTCCAGGTCCATAGACGGGGATGAAGAGTTAGGGGTGAGAATACAGCAGAGAATCGGGAGTTGCAGAGATTGTCTCTGCTGCTGCCATTGAAGAACATACGAAGAACATAAGACTACAAGGAGCAGTCCTAATTGTTACAGTGGTTGCGACACATAGTGACAGTCGTAGAAGCTACAACGATAACGACCCACAGCCGAGGATCGTAGTTCAGGAGACAGTCTTAGAGCAACAGTAACAGTGACACATCCTCTGTATCGTTCTCTGGTTTGTAACAAATATAATTGTTACAAACCCAATTTTGAATTATTTCTCTATTTTCTCCTTGTAAACACCTTTTTGAGCAATGAAAAATTCCTTTGAGTGTGTTTTCACCATGCGGAGATAGACCCCATCACTGGGACAACGGAGGAAGCAACTTTTCATGATTGTGGTAAATGAATTAGTTCTTTTATTGACTTTTTGCATAGATTTAATTGCTTTATGATTTCTATTAATTATTTGTTATTTTGTTACAAATAATATTTTACGAAATCTATTTTTGGCAAAGAACTAGAGTCACAACTTCTTTTGTTTGAGCTATATTGTCTAGAATTAATGACTGAACCATAACAATATGAAAAGTAGTGGAATCCCGCGTCTCAGCGTCTCTTCATCTTGTGACAAATTGTGTATATATATTTTTCCTTATTTTCTTTATTAAGTCTTAAAACAAATTCTCAACAAATCTGAGTGAACGAATCATCTTACTACAACTCAATTGAAAATCACATCACAAGTCTGGAACGGTTAATTCTTGGTTTAGGCCAGATTTGTACAGATTGATATCTCGAATCAAAGTACTTCCTTGCAATACATTGTTTAGTGTTTAGACTCGTTTCTCACCCACACACTCGAAATTACCAAAATCAGCAGAAACTGTTTTCACCCTCAAACAATTGGCGACCACAGTGGGAGATTAATCTTTCGGTTACAATGTCAATTTTCAATCCTCGATCTCATCATTCAACTCATGTCTCGGGACGATAGCACCAAACGATCCGCTCAGGGAACGACAACTCGATTATCATACGACTCAGGAACGACTGGGGATTTTCCACAATCTCGGTGGCGCTTCCCACAAAACTCGGACTTACACCCGTAAGATTCGTTTTCGTTAGGAGATCCGGAAAAAAAACCGAGGTTTGCACCAAGATGGAAGAACAAACTAAAGGAGGAACGTTGTAATACATACCTAGAATATGCTTGTTGTGTTGCTACTGCTTTGCCGCTAGCTCCAAGACGAGGGAATAAAACTGATGATACGGGATAAAGAAGATGGGTAGTGCCTTTTATGGGCACGATGTTTTTGGAGCTCGAATGGAGGAAGGTTTCCTATTTTTTGGTTACACATGGGAAGAGGCAACCGGGACCACTAGCAACGCTCCATGGCGCCAATAGGTCGTGGCCAAGCTAGCACCAAGAGACCGCCAGCGCCATCTCCACGCCCCAGCCGACACCATCTCTGCATCCTTACCAGCGCTAACATCTTTCATCCTTCCAGCACAGCTTGCATCCTTTCGGCGCTAACAGCTTGCATCCTTTCCAGCGCTAACATGAAGCTTGCATCCTTCCAGCGCTAGCGGCTTGCATCCTTTCCAGCGCTAGCATCTTGCGTCCTTCCAGCTCCAGCAACTTGCACCTTCCAGCGCCATCTTTCCGCTCCACATCCATCCAAAGTCCAGCGTCATCTCTGCACGTTCCATGACCTAGCTAGCCAGCGCTCGTTCCACGGACCAAGTTGCAGTGCCACCGTCACCGATTAGTAGCCAAAGTTGCAGCGCTGACGCCATCGCCCAATGGCCAAACCAAATTTATGCAAATCAGTGAATGCAAGGATCACAAATTCTTCATGCCTCCTAACAAAGTGACATTAATACGTCACCTATCAACACCAGCGGCGCGGAAAATGTCCCTTCAGGCATTACACCTCCGATCACCAGAGCCAGAGCCGCTGCCGCCACCCCCAACGTTTCTTCAACTGTGATAGCTCTAACCGTCACCATAGCCGCTACTACCCCATCATTAGGACGAGAGACTGGAGGAGCCAGAAGAATCCGACCTCCTCTCACCACTGTTGATTTGATGGAAAGACAAAGGTTCTCGTAAGGCTCAGACAGACATGGCTACAACTCAGAAAGAGATACTTATTTTCCTCAAGACACTCACGGAGCGGCCACCACAAGAGTCATATCAACCCCAGATGGACGTAGCAAGGAATACTTTTGACATCCGGTGCAGACACTTCAGCAGGACGCGCGTTTATAGACAAAGAGGCTCGCGTCGCTCTTGAACGCCTAGTATAAGGGAATCAGCAATCCAATTTCATCACACGGGAAGATAAGGAACGACTTATCCAAAATCGAGGCAAAGAAAATCAGCAACCCTCCTGAGTTCACAAAGTCTCTCTTCCTGTCAGGGGCTGCATGATTTCCGGGGACTTCGCCTACAAAATCGTGCAATCTATGATGAAACATTTATGTGGGATTCTATATTTCCCCAAGGCGCAACGTCAAGACATATTTGCGGCCCTCAACCGCACTGCAGGAAAGCAGCTGTTTCCAGCCAGAGAATATGTTCCCAAACCCCAACCTCTCTTGGAAAGAACGATTGATAGATGAAACTGGGGACTCCTAACCACCGTTCGCTTGAAGGGTGTCTGGTTTGACAGCACGCTGATTGACGCAGCCGCTCCGTTTCAACGTCCTCTAGCAGCGGCTCCGCTTCAACGTTCGCTCCAGCAGCGGCTCCGCTTCAACGTCCGTTTCAGCAGTCGCTCCGCTTCAACGTTCGCTTCAGCAGCCGCTGCACTTCAATGTCATCCAAAAGCTCCGTCTCAATGTTCGCTCCAGCAGCCGCTCCGCTTTAGCATTCTCTCCATAAGCTTCTCCAGGATCCGAAGACGAAGCTTCGGCGTTTTGCTCTACAAGTTTCAACAAGAATCGAAGCCGCTTCAACGCCTACTTCCTGCCAAGGTTCGTTCCCGCGTTCGCCGTTCCTCCCTACCAAGGGTCGTGCCACCATACTTCTCATGTCAAAGATCATGATCGCATCCAACCAATCCCTTTACTTCCATGGACGCTCATACAATTCCATCCAACCTACTTTGTTCCCACGACAATGTAGTCTCTTCTGACCACATCTGCTGCCAAGAACTGTTTCCGCCCGTTTGTTGATACCAGCCAGAGCTTTACCACGACAACGATCACTACAAAGGTAACCCGTACTCCTCCATATTTTCACGTAGAAGAAGTAACAAAATCACAAGTACGAACGCACGATGGTGATATCTTTATCACGGTCAACCCACCGACCCTACAAGATGGAAACCCGTAAACCACACTTGGGGACTGAGGATCTACATGGAATCCCTCCGCTGTCAAAGCTCAGAATACACGGTCAACCAAAAGGTCATATCCACAACAAGGTCATCTACTCTTCAAGGATGTAGCGTAAGAATATCATCGCCTCTCTGCCTAGAAGACGCCTGCAACACTTTACGAGGCCGCGGTGGATCCTAAGCCTGCTCAGAGGAAACAACTTCAGAAACTAAAGAAAAATACGACTGGGGACTGCTCATCGCTGTCTATCCCAACGACCATCAAAGATTCATGAGATAACTCCAGAGATGCGGTTGAAACATTTTCTTAAAGAAGCAGAGGGAGCCACGATAAACAACATGACTCTCTCATTTCTACCTCTTCACTATCCAGAATATTTCGTCCATATGATATTCTGAGCATCCCAGCGTCACATCCAGAAGAATACAATCAGCTTGTATCAAATCCGGTGGACGTGGATTCAAGGCGATGCAATGAGAGTAAGATGCACATGGGGACTACCAGCATGGGACGCTTTCACTCCCCTCAACCAGGTTATTTCTGATTTCAACATCATCACTGTCGAAGTTTTACGAGCCACGGGAATTTCTCAACATGAAGGCGTACATGTGCATCGAAGACTCCAAAAGCACTCCACAAAGATAAATTCACATATTCGACCATGCCATCGGATCCAACAGAAGTATAACTGGGGACTGCTCACCGCATCCCATTCCATATGATAATCCAAGATTCAGAAGATGGTTCAAAGGATGTAGTTTGGAACAAAGTCCTTGAAGACTTGATAGAGCACATCGGAAACAGAACGTCTCCCAACCCATCTATTTCATCCAGTGGCTCCGGAAGATTTCGTCCATACAAGCATCCACGGCATATCATCATCGCGATCAGAAAGTCCAGGCACTGAACAACCTAAAGTCGAGGATAGACCGACAACGCAACCAAAATCTCCAAGATTTGCCCTGACATGATCGTTGCCGAGCATATATTTCATCCATCCGTCCCAAGAATGCGAGGGAGTTGTTAAATTTTGGTAATCCACTGGAGAGACACTGCAGAAGAAAGCAAGGATCCGGACGAGCAACTGAAAACAGAAGAGGGTTGATACCTCTTCTCATGCGGATATAGTTTCTAGAGTTTGCACAGAATAAAGTTTCCTTCTTGCTCCATGAACGGGAATAGATGACTGGGCGCGACTATGCTTCCACGGGCCCGCAACATCCCTCCTGAATTCTTCCCGAGTTTTACTGGCGGACTGTTTTCACCTCCTAAACGAGCTCAAAACCTAAATATTCTCGCGAGGGGAGATAGGAAATTCTTTTCCAATCAGAATGGAGGGGCAGACCGTCAAAATCCGAGTTCGTACGAGAATCCTACAACGATTTTAGTAAGGGGCGCTAATTAGGGTTTCAGCTTGCTAAACCCTGATTTAGACAAAGTTGCCAGGCGCCATCACCACTGTTCGGTAGCCGAAGTTCCGAAGCCAGTTTCCATCCTTCCTCGGAACTGAAGCCGATCGCCATCCTTCCACGGAACTGAAGCCAGTTGCCATCATTTCATAGGCCCGCAACATCCCTCCTGAATTCTTCATGAGTTTTACTGGCGGACTGTTTTCACCTCCTAAACGAGCTCAAAACCTAAATATTCCCACGAGAGAAGATAGGAAATTCTTTTCCGCTCAGAATGGAGGGATGGACCATCAAAATCCGAGTTCGTACGAGAATTCTACAACGATTCTAGTGAGGGGCGCTAATTAGGTTTCGACACGCCAAACCCTGATTTAGAAAAAGTTCCAGCGCCATCACCACCGTTTGGTAGCCGAAGTTCCAGCTCCATCACCACCGTTTGATAGTCGAAGTTCCGAAACCATTTTCCACCATTCCGCGGACTGAAGACAGTTTCACCATTCCGCAGACCGAAGACAGTTTCCACCATTCCACAGCCAAGCCAAGTTAGCAGCACCAGTGGCTCCATTCCAAGCCAAGATAACGCTAGCAGCTCATTCCAAGCCAAGCCAACGATAGCGACTCATTCCAAGCCAATCCAACTCCGCACCACGGCTAAGCCAAGCCGAGCCACAATTCCGCGTTCCCCAGCCTAGCCAAGCTGACGCCAACTGTTTGCATCCCGAACAGCAACCACCACTACCACTCCGCGACCTAGCTAGCAGCACCACGAGCAGAATCTACACAAAGCCACCAACACAGGAATCACGAATTCTCCTTACCCCTCGAAAAGGTTAGACGGATCTTCCTGACCATCTTTTCATGACTTGCCATTTTGTTTTGTCCTTGTTTGTCACCATCTTATGCTTACCTCGCAACAATGCCCCTGTTCTGAGCTAAGAAGGGGACTTAATGTTGATGGTGGTTTTTAGCTTAGGGTTAAAATCGTAAAACCTTAGTCAGACAGTGACGTCACACTTGAATAATAATGTCGCCACTAGCACATTTATTGAACCATTCAACATTTATGCCTAAAATTATCGGGGTACCTTTTTTATATACCATGCTCCACCGCAGAGCCCTCGGTACTGAGTGTCATCATCTCTACACATGCCAGCCGCGCATGCTAGCCAAACGTGCCAATAGCATGCCATGTCAGCCGCACCTCCGCGCCAACGGCATGCCAACCATGCCAGCCGCACCACCGCGCCAACGGCATGCCATGCCAGCCGCATCTCCGCGCCAACGGCATGTCAACCATGCCAGCCGCACCACCGCGCCCAAGGCATGCCATGTCAGCCGCACCTCCGCGCCCAAGGCATGCCAACCATGCCAACCGCACCACCGTGCCAATGGCATGCCATGCCAGCCACATCTCCGCCCCAAAGGCATGCCAACCATGCCAGCCGCACCTTAGTGCCAATGGCATGCCATGCCAGCCAGACCTTCGCACCAAAGCCACGTCGGCCATGCCTCCATGTTGCTGGCTGCCAAACGAAGGGTTGCAACAATCAACGACCACCCTTCCTTCTGAGATGCAAATCTCAGCCATCCAAGTTCGCCACCAAATGCATGGCAACTTTTGGCCGCGCATAAACTATGCCAAAACCCTAATTTTGGTCGCGCCTAATACTATGCCAAAATCCTAACTTGGCCGCACCTAAACCACGCCAAAGCCATGCTGGCCATGCCGGCATGCCGCTGGCTGCCAAACGAAGGGTTGCAACAATCAACGACCACCCTTCCTTCTGAGATGCAAATCTCAGCCGTCCAAGTTAGCCACCAAACGCGTGGAAACTTTTTGCCCAATGCCAAGCCCTAATTTTGGCCGCGCCTAAACTATGCCAAAACCCTAATTTTGGTCGCGCCTAAAACTATGCCAAAATCCTAGCTTGGCCGCGCTTAAACTACGCCAAAGCCATGCCGGCCATGCCTCCATGCCGCTGGCTACCAAACGAAGGGTTGCAACAATCAACAGTCACCCTTCCTTATGAGATGCAAATCTCAGCCGTCCAGGTTCGCCACTAAACGCGTGGCAACTTTTGGCCCAATGCCAAGCCCTAATTTTGGCCGCGCCTAAACTGTAGCGCCCCCTAAGCTAGCAGCTGACTAATCCAAGAGATTAACTATAAAATGAGGCACTAACGATCTAAAAAATCTATTTAAACATTAAGAAAGAAGTTCTAAACAAAGATAAACCCGAATCTAAACCCTCTCTGAAATAAATACAAGAACTCCTCTCAAGTGTTACATATTTAATATTGAGTTGGTTTAAAAATATAATATAAACACAAAATAAACATAGCGGAAGCTGACCAACTAACGAAACCAACTCCTCGAAGCTTTCATAGCCTCGTGCGCATCTTGCATCTGTCTCTGAAACTGAAAGTGGGAATTGAGTGAGCACGTCATCCCGAAGGGTGCCCAGTAGAAATAACAACTAACTTTCAAGTAATCACTAGAATGATTTGTAAACAATGCAGGTTTTGTTAAAAACCGATAAAACACGGAAATACAGTAAAGCATATTAAAATAATAGTAGTACTGAAAATATAAAGTTTTACCAAACAATAAACCGGCACACATTCACAACATAAATAATAGTTGAGAGACGTCTTCCTTCGGAGTAGCAAGGCATGACTGTTGCGGATTCTTCAATGATCATTAAAGCGCCCATGAGGTTTCCGTCCTCAAGTCATAAACTATATGTACCTTACCAGTACCTCATTCTACGCGCACTCTACACATCAAGTATTCAAAGAAAACAAATGGTAACAACATTATATCCGACCGAAGTCCTTACACAGTGGAGAGCCCACAATCCGCCCACGTGTAAATCCAACAATCTTATATAATATTCTCAACATCATTCTCTCTAAACACCAAAACATAATAAAATAGCTTTTGAAAGTAATTTAAAAGAAACAGTAAACATTCACGTATGAGATATGCGTTGCCCCCGTACAGAAATAGGGAAAGTATAATGGCCAAATTAAAACCAGACCTATACAATATTCAGCCCAACGAGGCCTATCTAGGTTTGCAATAAATAGATATAACATTTGGGAGCACATATCTCACACCAATCAAAAGGAAACCTTCTCCCTTTCATGATAACAACAAATAAAGATTGTAACCACTTTCCAGTCAATGGAAAGAATCACATTTTTAAAAAATAAGTAAATACTCCCCAAAACACAGATATTAGTTGTTTCTATAGATCCAAGCCCATCCCAAAGTGTAAAAGAAAACTAGTTTGTATTACACACAGATAATACATGCATACACTATCATATAGTAACAAAGATATGCATAGATTTCACAAAAGATAGATTTGTAAAACAATAATGAATACAAAAGAGTTCGTCATCGATTCCCACCTCTTTTGATGACAAGCCTCGCATACCTTGAGATCCATAATCCACTAGTTCGTTCTTTAGATCGATTGTTGTTAATAAAGATTAATTGTTAATCACACATGCACTTTAAAGATTAGCCAAAAAGGCTCACACAAGGCTCATAACACAATCTCATACAATACTTTAGTTATAAGCTAAGTGAACTATCTAATGGTACTAAGCCCATTTATGGTTCTACATCTTTTAATTATCTAACTTTAACACACCTAAAGGTTTACTAATTCAATTGTATTGGTTCTATAGTCCATTAGATATGCCTTATGAATGAACGATTTTTTGGGGACCATGGTTTTTTTTGGGGGACCATGGTCCTATTAGGCCACCTACCCTATAGTTATAAGGGGTGTCCTAAAGCATTGAAATGACTAACCTACCCTTAACCTAATTTAATTTAAAACCAACCGAATAACCACCTATGTATATATATATATATATATATATATATATATAACCACCACCACCTCCCACCACCACCTCCCACCATCGCCGATTACCACCACCAACCACCACCAACCACCGATTACCACCACCACCACCGCCCACCACCGCCCACCACCGCCTATTATCACCACCACCAACCATCGATTACCACCACCACCTCCGATTACCACCACCACCAACCACCACCACCACTATATATATATATATATATATATATATATATATCTTAATTTAAAACATTAACAAAAATATTCTCACAAACCCATTACTTGTCAATCGTTTTTGGTTGAATAAATGAGAAGTAATCATTAAAATGAGTTGAAAATGGAAGTTGCAGAGAGGTTTAATGGAGGATTTTTTTTCAGAGAAAAGTTCGGTTATCAAGAATTAATTTTTTCTTAACCAAACTCTGAGTTCGGTTGATTCGCAAAAAAATACTTTTAACCGAACTCCTTGTATTAGAACAACACAAGTCCATAAGTTCGGTTCCTTCGCAAAATAAGGATATCACCGAACTTTAGTTTACGAAAATAATGAGAAGTCCACAAGTTCGGTTCGTTCGCAAAAATGTTAAGTTTTCTTTGTAACCGAACTCTACCTTTGAAACTTCGTAACCGAACTCTACCTAATTCGCCAAGAAATAAATTTTGTAGTAACTGAACGTTTGCCTAATTGCATATATGCATATATAAGCCTAGTTCGGTTGATTCGCAAAATATGTTGAAGTTTGCGAACCAACCGAACTTCTAACACTAGTTTACTTTTAACCTGCAGTTCGGCTGGGAACTTGGTTGCGTTGAAGTTTGCGAACTAACCGAACACACAAGATGTACCCAAATAAATTGTTAAGTTCAAAGTTCGGTTACCTACCATTTTATCCTAGGTAACCGAACATTACACCGTACGACCAAAACCTCCATTAACGAGCGAGTTCGGTAACCTGCGTGTTTGGAAAACGTAACCGAACTACACTTTCAGGTGTGTTCGGTTACATGTTCTTGACATATGGTAACCGAACTGGCCCAAATCTATATAAAAAATTTCATTTCTTTTGAAAGTTTGGAGCAATTCAACCAACAATATCTAAGTTTGAAGCCTACCTGGGTACCCAAATACTCTTCCTCCGGTTGTGGTTGGTAAAATCCATCGTTTTTCATGTTTTCCATCTTCATCTTCTCTAACTTTACTCTCTCAATAATTCTACTTCTTTAAAAAAAAAAACCATCTAATTTTTTAATCTCACTAATTATCTTTAACTTAATCATTACACTAACTAATCATCACCCAAAATTAATCAGGAGGGTAATTTAGGTATTAATATAAATATCTAGATAAGGGGTGACCTAGATTTACTTCTAATGTCTTTACCCAAAATAAAATCATGGTCCCCAAAAAAACCATGGTCCCAAAAAATCGTTGCACTAAGCCCAAGTCCACTAAACTCGACCCAATACTCAAGGCCTGGTCCATCTAAGTCAACTAACGGTCTCTAACAGTCAATGGGGTCAATTAACAGTCAACGTCTAATGCCAAGGTCAAAGTCCAGTCAAACTAAGTCAATGGTCAAAGGTCGGGTCAATGGTTCAACTCAATCATACATACTGATTCAGGTGAGTCGCCTCAGTCAGACAAACTGAGTCAGACAGAACAAGATCTAAGTCGGACATCTAACTCCGCTAACAAAGAGCAGAACAGAGTCGAACACTTTAATTCATAATCAAAACACAAAAGCAAACACACAGTCTCAACAACATTCTAACTAAACCCAGTTCTCTAAGTTACAAACTAACTTCCATCTCCAAAGTCTTGTTTTCATCAAACACTACACTCTGATTCCTAACTCAAAGTAACATACTCTTCACATCTATACATAGCTTCATAATCTGGGCGTAACCCACTTGTACCTGCGGTTGTTCTCCATTTCAATCTCTTACACAAAATCATATACAACACAGTCAACCACCTGCAACCTTCTTTATCAGCACCAACAGCTACATCCACAACTCGTCCCAACACAACTAACCAGAACGACATCACCACACCAATTCCAGACTAACTCAGACTCTTACATACACATAAGGACACTTACTTAATTCTTGTAATTTCAATTCCATGTATGAATCCTCAATCCAACCTCAGCAGCCACATATGTAACTAACTTCACCCTTTCTTAGAAATCACCACCAGCAGGTCTATCTCATGACTCAACATCCTCCGCTAGCAATCTCAGATCTTGTACAACTCATCTAGACCACCAACACCACATATTTTTGTTCTCATACACAACACAGACAACAACCTGCAATCAAAACCTACAACCTTCATTTATCTAACTAGGTTCAGCTGCAATGTCATAGTCGCAAACAATCAGCAATGTTCATTTTACAGTCCAACTCAATTTCCATTCTAAGTCATGTAACTAACCCAACCTCATCACCTGCAATACTTTATCGGTAACTCTGCTTCATTTCAGTCATACCACCTACATAACTTGAACCATGCACATACTTTGTTCCATCTGCAGTCTCAGCTTCAGTTGCAATCTAAGCATCCATACTTCATATACCTCTACCAGTTACCCTGTAACCATATCTGCCACTTCACTTGCACAGCATATCAATCAACTTCGACCCATTCAACACACACAACGTATAACACCCACACATTCAAAAAACATTTGTTACAACCTTTCACCACCAGCTCCATTAGCTTCAACAGCACCACCACCATAACCAACTTACCTGGCTAGCCAATATCCAGTTCATCTCCATCTTCTAATCACAGGACCCTAATTCCAAAACACCAACAACGATCCAAAATCACCAATTCTACCAAGACTGTTGGTTCTATCATCCACCATGAGTTGCTAGAACTCCATTCTGTTCAACACCAGACATTGTATCTACACCATCTTCCCTTCCTTTGATGTACACACGGATCTCCATCTTCTCCTTGTTAAACATCAGCATAACAACTCCAATTTTCTTCTCCACAGACCCAAATCCATACCAACTAACCCTAAGCAGGATGAACCCTAATTTCCAAATCAACTTCCTAGAAACTGAAATTAAACCTAATACATCGATCTAACTTCAATCCAAAACAAATCCACAAAACATAACATCAAACCAAACTCAATTTCATAAAGAAATCAAAATATAAACCCTAATTAAATCTCTGATTACCTTTTTCTGATCGATTCATCATTAGTACAGCATCACCTAGCCAATCCGATAACAACCCCTCGATTCTTCATCCCAGAACGTCACTTTATCATCATCAGCCTAAATCCAGATATCCCAACCTCAATTTAACTTTTACATCATCTTCTTCTTCTCCTCCCGATATAATTCAACCAAAGAATCAACATCTCCACTTTCGATTCACCTCACTAACAAGATTCTACGAATATATCACACGAAAACAACTCAATTCTTATGAACTGAGATCGACAGAAAGAGAAGGAGAAAGAACGGGAAGAAGAAAAGCGGAGAAGAAAGAAGAAGAAAGAGAAATATGATTCTCTCGACACGCGTAGAAGATAAGGCAGATGGGAATTATTAAGTCGCCCAGAAAAAGGATAAGGGCAGCCAAGGCGGTTTGTCTAAAAAATATTATTAGTTCCTATTAATTAACGTTCGTCTCTAATTAATCGAGTCATTAGCGGCTTAGTCGTCTCTTGACTGTTCCAATAGCGTTGACGAGCTTGAGTGTCGTCACATAAACCATGCCAAAGCCACGCTGGCCATGCCTCCATGTCGCTGGCTACCAAACGGAGGGTTGAAACAATCAACGACTACCCTTCCATCTGAGATGCAAATCTCAGCCGTACAAACTTGCCACCAAACGACTTGTGGCAATATCTTGTCTACGGTGCCAACTCTTGGCTACGGTGCCAAAACCCTATTTTGGCCACGGTGCCAAACCCCTAATTTGGCCACGCCAAAGCCATGTTGGCCATGCCTCCATGCCGTTGGCTTCCAAACGGAAGGTTGCAACAATCAACGGTTATCCTTCCTTCTGAGATGAAAATCTCAACCGTACAAGCTCGCCACTAAACCAAACAACTTGTGGCAACCTTTGGCCACGTTGCCAACTCTTTGGCCACGGCGCACACTTAGCTATGCCAATTTTATGGTCACGGAACCAAACCTTAATTAGCCACGCCAAGAGCATGCGCAAGCCATGCCAGCACCGTGGCCACGCCACTGGCTACCAACGAAAGGTAACCACAATCAACGGCTAAACTCCCTCTCAAGATCCAAAATCTCGACCGTCGAAGGTCACCGAGCCGGAAAGCCTCCCAAGCTCAACTTGCCAAGCAATAGCAACATTCTACACAAAACACACGAGACATCAAAACACGTCACAAACTAGGGGATACTCATCAGGGTATTGGTCTGGCGGTTTACAGCGTGCGGCGTACACTACGCCCGTTACAAGAAAGTGTCATAAGAGTGAGGCGGTTAGTAAATACAAGAAGTAATGGTGAAACGTTTCCTTCATTATGGAAACATCAATTCCAGGCGTTACCCGTTACCGCTTTCTTCCATTTACTCAAATGTTTCCACTTCTTACGAGACCAGGGTATGTTTCGTTGCGACTTGTATAAATAGGTCTCACCTATTTCCACCAAACAACAAGTTTTTGGTCAGGAGAATACAACACTCAGAAATCACTTGTTAGCTTTCCCATCTGTTAGCTTTCCACTTTCTGATACAAGTCGTCAAACAACTACTCTTCCCGAATCAACTATTCTGGTCTCAACACTCTCTTCGCTTCCCTCCCTAGACCAACCCTTCTCCTTCCCTTTGTGACCGAAGCAAATCTGAAACGGCCATTTCTTGGTTTAGGCCGGATTTGTACAGATTGATCTCTCGAATCAAAGTACTCCCTTGCAGTACATTGTTTAGGGTTTAGACTCGTTTCTCACCCACACACTCGAAATTACCAAACTCAGTAGAAAATGTTTTCACCCTCAAACACCTACCAATGGTTATGTAATCTAAACTCTCATTTCAATCATTGAAACATTCTCAGAGGACGTTATATAGCCGTTATTCACAGACCATTTTTCGTCAGAGCAATTTCCAAAGTGATTGAAACGTAACATGACATTCGTCACTAGGTAAAGATGAATTTGGCTAAAGCGAAAGCTTACCAACACATATTTCGAGAAATAGATAGGCGAGTTACACTCGTCTCGAAATAGCAAATGTGTATAATGAAAGTCTATATATCAAAATGACTTTTGTCTCAAGAGTAGGAGATAGAGTAGATAGACTTTTGAGTGACAGATAAGTTCAAGTCTCCACATACCTTTTAGTCGATGAAGATCCACCAGTTCCTTGAGTATTCCTTCTTCTTGTATGATGATTTCCATGGAGTCTTGAGCTCAACTACACTTTCTATCCTAGTCCGAGACCTTTAGCTATATAGGCTAGAAATCAAGACTTATAGTTTTGATCACTAACATTGACAAACATGCTTGAGATAGCAACGCATGCGAGTTCGACCGAGCAATTCTCTAACAATCTCCCCCTTTGTCAATTTTAGTAACAAAACTATTAATACATATGGAATACAAAAAATAAGTAAATTAACTTTTGTAGCTCCTATTCTACATGCCTAATATTCAACATTACTCGAAATCTTCGTCACTTCCAAGTACTCCAATGATCCTAAAGGTTGTAAGTTTAGTATCATCGTTGTTGAAAATCCGTAGTTATAACAACAAGAAAACAATAGTCCTCAATCATTGTTATACAGTGTCATAGTATCATTACACAACGTCAAAGTCCAATTGTATCACAACTTCAACAACAATACTATGGTGATATGTATCACTCCCCCTTAGTCAATACTCCATTTCACATGGAAACCACTCCCCCTTACATAATGATCCGAAAACCATATGTATTTGTAGTGTGAACTACATATTAATTCTTCCCCTTTTTGTTAATAAAATTGGCAAAGGTACAAGAACGGGATCCTAATGAAATTTTCCGAAAGAGACATTTCTTGACCAAAAGAAAGCAAAGGTATATCATCTTATTTAGATGCAATCATAAAGCCGAAGCTAAATGCATTAATCAAGGAGTTTGTAAAGATACAAGATAACCCCTATAATATTCCACAGCCGCACTCACCATAAAGATTTGGCAATTAAGCACAAGTTCAAAAGAACTCTCCCCCATAAAATATCATTCCCGAGAGAACAACAAGAGCGACCTTAATTTCGAAGGAAAAGAAGGATTTCTTTGGACATAACAAATCACATACAAGTATGAATTTGAATCCAAAAATATTCAATTAAACTAACCACAAGAGAACCCATGATGAATTTAATCGACAAATGCTCAACATAAGTGAACTTATGGAGACTCAAAATATACAATTAGATTAATCATAAGAGAACCCATAATTAATCTAATCGAAATACACAATCAAACTAATCACAAAAGTAATCAATTTAATTGGTCGTGCTCGACATAAGAAAAACTTACGGAGCAACAACTAAATAACCAAACAAGATGATTTATATAGTTGAATATGCTCGACATAAAGTACCTTACGGAACAACAACATGGCTAATCATGAAAATAATCAACTTGGTCGTTCAACGCTCAACATAATACACTTTACGGAGTCTCACAGTAATACATAAAATATGGATCAGGGAAGATCAATTACTGCGGAATATACAAGGATTCATTCTATTTTCCATCACTATTCACATAACGATATTTAATAGGCATAATCCTTGCAAACAAAAGATTTTAACCTATCTTCCATTGATAATTGACATAATAGGCTTAACTTTTGTATTTGTCAAAAGTCTATTCATTCTTTTATCAATACATGCATATCGACATACAAAAGACTTTACTTTTGACATGGAATGGGATAGTCATAGTTCACGGACGCAAACACACATATCCCATAACAATATTGCAATATATAAAACCATAATGATTAATAATGCAAATCATCTTCCAAACAAATTTATAATTTAAACCAATAAATCTAAAACACATGAAGATGAAAACGTTGGACATAGCTATGTGTAATCACAATAATGGCTATTCCAAACTCTAGTTATTCTTCTAATAAAAACAAGAAAATAGAATATTTAATATGAAATATGAAATAATACCTTTGAAGAATTCTTTATCATCCCCTAACTCCTTGTCGTCAACAGCCATTAGGATATAAGGTTCATTAAGGTAGGAGTTTATATCAATAAACCTTCTCGTCTGATGTTGTCGAACCAAGGCCTTCTGAATATCATGAGTCTTAAACACAAAAGCCTTTACATGTTGAATCTCCTTTCTCATCTCCTTCAACTCTTCAAGAACACCAGAAAACTTATGAGAGTTTGAAGGAACGGCTATTGGCTTCCTCACATTCTTTCTTTTTCTTTTCAAGGTAGGAGATAAAGGAGATTTTTCTTTTTCCTTCATGATTGATGGATTAACAATCATATTAACATTTTTTCCATCGGAAGACATCATGCTTGGAGTATCCATAACGTATGGGTTTGTGAGAGGAAATCACAAATTGAACTCAACAAGTAGTCTTGAGATAAAAAGAGGTTTTGAGGAAGGAAAAAGTAATTTAGGGTTTCAAAACCTTTAAAAAGGTTCGCACACGTCCAATTCATAACCCTATAAAGAGTGGAATTTTCGATAATAACCCTCCTTTGTTGATAGACAGGAAGAACAAAAACTAAGAAAAGAAGAAAGAAAACTTTTCCTAAAGCCTGAGAGGTACAAAATCATTGTCTCTTTTGATCAGGCACATGAGACAAGATTTCCAAATCAACACAATCAAGTTGTGTTGTGGTGAACAACAATTTTTCCACCATTTTCCTCTTGAGAGGAATCCACAAACCTCTGGTTATCAAAAGGATTCGACCATACTCTCTTCTCTAATGGTCTTTGTTTATCCTTGGAAACTAACTTCTTAGACGAAGATAACATCCTACATACCTCAGCGGTCTTCTGAGCAAGTTTAAGCTTCCTTGCTAAATGATTTGTTCTTCGTTGAAGTTTGTTGACGTGCCTCAATTTGTGTTTGTACTTGTAACACCTTGAAAGTTCATGACCCTTCAGAGAACAATACGAGCACGTCAAACTAGGATAAAAGTCAGGCTTCTGAGATGTGCACGCAGCTAGACACACGGTGGAACCTGAAACATTACAAACAGAGTTTCCAAGTAATTGGTCAATTTTTTCTTCCAGATTAGTTGGATTATCTTCTGAAAGAATATTGAGATTGATATATGTATTGCTACAGTTATCAAAATCAATATTTTCACCAAGAAGTGCAACACTTGATTTCTCGTCTTCATTTGAATCATAGTTGTCAGACATTTCATCAAGAGTTGCAGCAAGACCTTTGTTCCCGGTGTATTTTCTAAGATTTGGGCACTCGTTTGCAAATGACCAAATCCCTTACACTTAAATCACTGAGGCATATCCTCATCATCAGTTTCATCTGTTTCCCTTTTATTAGTAGGGATATGATTATGAGGTTTAACTGATGCTTTAGGCTTATCTCTGGAGAACCGTTTACTTCTCTTCAACAAAAGATCCCTAAACTGTCTTGTGATCATCGAAACTGACTTGTTAAGATCTTCATCTGATGAATCTGTCTCAGACTGATCATCTTCAGATATATACACTTTTTTACTCTTATCAAGTAATTTAGTGTCCTTGTGTGCTTTGAACGCAACATCCTTAGTTTTGGATGAATTTCGTGATCAAAGATCTTAAGCTTCCCAACCAGCGTATTTATGGAGAGATTATCAAGGTTATTTCCTTCAACGATGGCATGCTTCTTAGAATCTTATCTGGATGGCAACGATCTGAGAATTTTCATCACAATGTCCTTTTCAGGAATAGTCTTACCCAATGTAAAGGATACATTAACAATTTCAGACACTTTGTGATTAAACTCATCAAATGTTTCTTCATCTGCCATACGAAGGTTTTCCCAATCGGAATTAAGGTTTTGAAGCCTAGCTTCCTTTTCACTGGCATTACCTTCAAAAACGGTTTCTAAAATATCCCAAGCTTCTTGCGACTTAGTGCAGTTTGACACATGGTGCTGAAGATTTGGGGTAATGGCATGTATAATGGCATTCAAACCGTCGGATTTTTCTTTGCAGCATTTATCCCGGCAGGGGTGTATTCACCAATAGGCTTGGGAACGTTTACATCTCCAACTGCCACGACAGGAGCATTATAGCCATTAACAACATATACCCATGATTGAAAATCACGTGCTTGAAGAAAAGCTCGCATAGCAATTTTCCACCATAAGTAATTAGAGCCATCGAAGACTGGTGGTACGTTAATTGAGATAACACCTCTGTCCATAGAGTCAGATCACTACAAAAACAGACTTGTAAGGTCTTAAACGTGTTTGCCTGCTCTGATACCAATTGAAAAAGTGGGGGTACAACAACGACACCCAATATTTCTCTTAGAAATCTGTATGAACAAACACCAATATACTTTCTAGAGAATCAACTAGACAGTCAGACTCAATCTAGATAAAAAGTATATCAAAGAGTTTATATCTCAATCTCTCGATTTGATATATACTCAAGCAAATAGAAATCTGCGAGTCTTTATCAAATACTAGAGAGATAACTTGGATGGTACCAAAGACCAATATCCAAGTGTCAATCAATTTAAATCAACAACCAAAAGGTCGGATATTCTAATTGATTGAACAACACACAACCTGTGATATTTCAATTATATAACAAAATATAATGCGTAAAAGAAATAACACAGACACCATAATTTTGTTAACGAGGAAACCGCAAATGCAAAAAAAAACCCGGGACCTAGTCCAGATTGAACAAACACTGTATTAAGCCACTACAGACACTAGCCTACTCCAAACTAACTTCGGTCTGGACTGTAGTTGAACCCCAATCAATCTCACAATGATCCAAGGTACAGTTATGCTTCTACGTCTCTGATCCCAGCAGGATGCTACGTACTTGATTCCCTTAGTTGATCTCACCCACAACCAAGAGTTGCTACGACCCAGAGTCGAAGACTTAAATAAACAAATCTGTATCACACAGAAAATTCTACGGTAATAGATAAATACGTCTCCCACGAATATACCTACGAGTTTTGTTCCGTCTTTTGATAAATCAAAGTGAACAGGATTACAGGAACTAATTGATAAACCGCACTTATATTCCCAAAGAACAACCTAGTATTATCAACCACCTCATAATAATCCTAATCGACGCAGCGAAAAATGATATTGTGGAATCACAAACGATGAGACGAAGTGTTTGTGATTAATTTTCTATCTTGCATATCGGAGATATAAATCTCAATCCAATTATTACAGTTGTGCTCGTAACGATAGAAGATGCAAGATCAGATCACACAACTACAAGAAAAGTAGTATCGGTCTGGCTTCACAATCCCAATGAATTCTTTAAGTCGTTAACCTGGTTTAGAAGAAGAAACCAAAGGTTAAAAGAGAATCGACTCTAGATATGCAACTAGTATCACACGTAAGGTGTGGGGATTAGGTTTCCCAGTTTCTAGAGTTCTCCTTTATATAGTCTTTCAAATCAGGGTTCACAATCAATGTTAGCTTGGTAACAAAGCATTCGATATTCACCGTTAGATGAAAACCTGATTAGATTCAAGCTGATATTTCTCAACCGTTGGATCGAAAACTTAGCTTGTTACACACAAATGAAATGTCCAATTTTGGGTTTATATAGCCGTTCCCAAACATTAACATTTGTTGGTTCAACAATAGTTAACCAAATGGTTAGCCATATGATTACTTTCATATCCACCATATTCTTCTTCACCATAACTAGTTCAAATGACTCAAATGAACTAGTTAGAGAGTTTTTCAATTGCTTAGATCTTATGTAATTACACAAGACACAATCGAAGCAAAAACGGTTTGATTCACTCGAATCGGTTCATCAACTTTATAGCCACGGTTTGCAAAAGCATTCCTTAGATTATATAAACATGAGTTCAAGAACAACCGATTTTAGATATAACTTGCTCAAGTTCGCGGACTGGGTTCGCGGACTTAAGATCAGGAAGGAGTTCACTAACTCCAGCAGAAATTCTCGAGTCGAGAACTTCCGCCAGTTCGCGGACAGAGTTCGCGGACTTGGCTCACGCCACATTCCGTTTCTCCTGATCAACAAAGTTCGCAAACTTTGGTTTAAGGAATAAGAACTTATACATATATGTGTTTCCACAACAATGCTTATATCCTACCAATGATTATGTAATCTAAACTCTCATTTCAATCATTGAAACATTCTCAGAGGACGTTATATAGCCGTTATTCACATGCCATTTTTGTCAGAGCAATTTCCAAAGTGATTGAAACATAACATGACATTTGTCACTAGGTAAAGATGAATTTGGCTAAAGCGAAAGCTTACCAACACATATTTCGAGAAATAGATAGGCGAGTTACACTCGGCTCGAAATAACAAATATGTATAATGAAAGTCTATATATCAAAACGACTTTTGTCTCAACAATAGGAGATAGAATGGATAGACTTTTGAGTGACAGATAAGTTCAAGTCTCCACATACCATTTAGTCGATGAAGATCCACTAGTTCCTTGAGTAGTCCTTCGTATTGTATGATGATTGCCATGGAATCTTGAGCTCAACTACACTTTATATCCTATTCCGAGACCTTTAGTTATATAGGCTAGAATTCAAGACTTGTATTTTTGATCACTAACATTGACAAACATGCTTGAGATAGCAACGCATGCGAGTTTGACCGAGTACTGCTCTAACAGATGTGACATCTCATGAAGGAGTTACCAATCTTCTTGTCCAAAACAGTTTGGATATTAAGATTGATATACTCAATCTCCGTCAAGTACTCCTCAGTACTGTTAAAACTCATCATAAACAAGCATCATTACTAAAAATTGTTATCCATAACCAAAGAAAGCTGATTAAACTTAATCGGTAATAGGGAGTATGCTCGGAATATTAATCTAAAGGTTAATGCTTTATTCTGTGAATATAATCAAGGTACTGCCTGTCGTATTCGGGAAATCAGTCGTGATGTTGTAGATGAGGATCCCGAAAAATTTGAGGATATTGAGGATGATCTTTGAGAAAGACTGATCAAATATCTAATCAGGAATAAACATCAATGTGTTGATTTATTTCAATATTTTGTATAAAGTCTATTTGGATAATACTATCAATTATTATTATGAAAGGGGGCCAGAAGGCTTTTATTCATAATTTTATTATGAATAAAATTATTATTTTATAATTTTGTTTCATGTGATAGTTTCCGATTGCATAACCTGTGTATGAATGTTTATATTAACACCATATGAGATCGAAACCTTTGTCAATCTTATAGGTGGATAATTAAAAGATTGTGGTGTATTTGGGTACCCTCGTCTTTTCAGGTCGGTTCTGAAGATATGTTATGACTTGATAGTGGTAAAGTATTGACCTAAGATAACCCTTTATCGATATATGAGCATAAAACATGGTCACCTAACTCACCTCTTTAAAGAGGCTTCATATTTGGTAATTCCTTTTGTTCCCGACAATCCTTGGTTATAACATTATAAATAGTGGAGCTTGTATCTTTATAAACTCATCCCTTGACAAACTCTCTAATCGTTTATGTGGGAAGCCAACTCGTTGATATGGAAGAGTAATCTAATTGGGTGAAATCTCTTACATTTCCTTCATTTAAAGTCTTATTTGGGATTAGTAGTATCGTTGGAGGAATACTAAATCGTATTGTTATTTTCATTTTAATTATTGAATTGACTGACTAACGGTATTGTTATCCTGATAGATCAAACTTGATTATTGCATGGTGATTCTTTTCTTATACAAAGCCACTAAAGTTTGTTTGAGGATTGACTTTTATAAATCTAATGATTCGAGATTTGTAGATAGAACGAGTGACCATCCAATATTAACAGACTTTTTTCCTGTATGTAATCAATCATTAGTGAGAATCAAGTTGTATGTGTAAGTGATACTTTGAAGATTGGAGACTAGAAAACTTTTTCTTTTTGGTATTTTGATCTTTGTGATACTTCGTGCATACTTGATCTGGGATCCAAACAAGCAGTTTACTTCGATAGACGTAAGACTTGTTAAAAGATAGAACAAACAATCTAGTTGCTTCTCCTAGTATATTTTCTTGGATAAAACTTGTTTGCTGAGATAAATTATTTATAATCTTTATCTTGGTTTGATCTTTGACCAAATGAGTTTTTATTGAATAAGCGGAAAATCCTTTATCCCCACCTTATCTCTAACCATTCCAGGGTATGGTAGCTATACATTGAGAGGGTACTGAAACGTGTTAGTTCTTCACTGTTCCGGGTTATAATCCAAAGGAGTTGAGAGAAGAAGTCTTCATAGCAGGTGAAGTGACTTGAGATAGTGAACTATATCTTGATATTCACGTGCGTAGACCAGATGGTTGTAGGTGATAGACACATTTTTGTGTCTGATTTGTCCTAATTCTATATAGTGTTGGTACTTATTTTCTTACTAATTATGGTGTTTTTATATATATGTAGATATTTTTGGGAAAGAAACATTTTTGGAAAAATCGAATCGAAAAAGTGCTAGAGGCACAAAAATTGATAAAGGCATCCAAGGACAAGTGCTAAAGGCACCCCCAGTACGAGTTTTTTGTGGAAAGGTTTATACCGAATTTTAGTTGGAGGTTTTCCCTAATTTGATTTGGGATTGGCTTGTTTTAACAAAACATGGAGGATAACTGATTTGGCTTAGGAAAAAACGAAGATTTAGATTGATTATCGATAAAACATGAGCGAATTTAGTTTCAGTGTTTTAGGTTTGTATTTGGCAATTACGTGAGAAATATGGGAGGATATTCTTCTCAGATTCGAGTGTATACAATTTAAAAGTGTTTAAGAAAGCTTAAAAAGCTGCATGAGAAGAAAAATGAAAAGAATTATCGCATAATTTTATGTGAAAACAAGAATATTTTTGGGATTATCTCGAGATATTGGGTACCCATTATGTATATAAAGGAAGAGGGGGAGTCAGAGAAGGATATCTTTCGAAAAATAAGGCTACTAAGAAAACTAGTAATTAAAAATTAACAAAGAGTGACCCAAGTTTTGGTTGCATGAGAGAATATGTCTACTAAGAAAACTACATGCGAAGACAAACGATTCATGAAGAATCATTTTCCTAAGCTGATCCTTGAGAATATGTCTTCTTATGCTCCCTCCCAATTATTCTTTCTCTTTTCATCCCATATTTTAGATTCTGGATTTCTGCATCTTTATGTCGTTCCTGTAGTGTACATCACTATAGGTGTCAAGTTTTTCTACATTTCTAGTAGATAGCTAAGCCTTGACGCGCATGTTAATACCAAAAAATCGCTCCTAGGTAAAACGATGTATTGTCGAAGTACTTTCTTTAGGTTCGAAAATCAAAATCGTACAAAACGAGCCTAAACCAAGAAGTTGGTCGTTCACGTTTTGCTTCGGTTACAAGAGAGAAAATGGGTTGATCTTAGGGGAGGAAAGCAAAGAAAGTTGAGGAATCAGTGGTGATTGAATTGTGTATGTGAGGTTATCGAACTATGAAAGAAGAAGAGCTTGAGAGAGGTAAGCCAGTTCTTACTGGCACGACTTGTGGTTCCTTTCATGCATATCTTAATCTGGACGTTCAGGAAATCCATGCTTTTCAGCTGAGAATGAACATAAATTTAATGTCAGTATTTAAGAGTTCAGCTGGGAACACAACATGGGATGGATGCTCAGCAAGCGCTGTATTAGTGAATAATGCAAGTAGGAGCTCAAAAAAATTTACAGAATATTTGTGATTTTTGCAACCATCATTTTTCTAATTTAAATTTCGTATATAAATATACTGAGTTGCTCAGTACATATGTAAGCAGAGAGGCGTAGGCGCTCATCAGCTTTGAATGACTCTATTTCTTTGCAAAACGATGGCACATAAATATAGGATTTTACGATTTTAGCCCTGAACTAAAAACCACCATCAACAACGTCAAAAAGAAGTGTGTGGTTGGGTGGCTCAGCAAGCGCTGTATTAGTGAATAATGCAAGTAGGAGCTCAAAAAAATTTACAGAATATTTGTGATTTTTGCAACCATCATTTTTCTAATTTAAATTTCGTATATAAATATACTGAGTTGCTCAGTACATATGTAAGCAGAGAGGCGTAGGCGCTCATCAGCTTTGAATGACTCTATTTCTTTGCAAAACGATGGCACATAAATATAGGATTTTACGATTTTAGCCCTGAACTAAAATCCACCATCAACAACGTCAAAAAGAAGTGTGTGGTTGGGTGGCATATTAAGGATCTGAAAATATGTTTTTTTGGGTCCACCTTTAGTATCATGTTTCTAATTTTAGGGTTTGTTAATTTTGACTCAACTTTTAAAATGTAATCGGATAGACAAAGCCAACAATGGGAAGTATTTCTTGAAGCAAGGCTTGGCCATAATCATGAAATTTGGTAAAGCCTTAGCAATCCATAGTGCTAGCTCTCAATAATACCTATTGGTAGGTTATTGCAAAAAGAATTGTGACGTAGATAATTGACAATTGAGGAAGAATAATATGTTGATAACTCTGAAAAAAATTCATTGGTAGTATGGTAAGCAATTCTATTATTATTGGGATTGGTAATGTACAAAAATAGCTCAAAACACTTTCTTATACAAGATAGTCCTCGCTAGAAACTCACAGTCAATCTAGCATTTTTGTTAGCAATTCGGAATACGTGGGAAGTCCTAGATGACCAGTGAACAAGTATTATTCATTTCGATGGAATATAAATCCATTCAACTATTCGTAAATCGGGAATATTCAGAAAGGCATACATATATATATATGTATAATTCGTCTTAAAGATCCGAATTCAGTACATGAAACTCGATATACATTAACTTATAAAAGAAGCATTTTTAGCATAACCTTACCTAGATACTATGATTTATGAAATAATTAAAATATACATATGATGTATACAAAATAACATTATTTTGATAGAACAAGACTTAGTGATAGAGAGAGATAATTTAGTAATGGCATGGCATAATATTAATATTATAAAGGTCGTACAATTCAATAATTCGCAAATATGCACAATATTCATTTTAAGTTGTAAAGTCGTAAAACTGAATTGGGGTCCCAAACAAATTCGGATGATGCGGACACGGACAAATTCGGATGATACGACCGGAAATATCCGATACTCATTTTAAGCTGTAAAGTCCAGGTGGGAGTCATTGCAAAACTCGGCGGCGGGACCCAGGGGACTGTGCCTGTCTAGCACTGCTCATTAACTAAGTAAGGGAAAAGAGGGCAAAATGCTACTCACTCCGTTCCACCATTAAGTGACATATTTGGTTTTTAATTTTGTCCCATCATTAAGTGACCTGTATCACTAAACAAGGAGATATTTCTAAAATTATCTTTTTAATTGATTATAAGAAATATGCATAATTTGATAGGCATGTTTATATTCGTTACGTAGGTGTTTTAAAATGCTTTTCAATGGTATAAAGTTTGCGAACATCCATGGTGTAGTTTGAGAGATAAATCATTTCAAAATTTCGTTAATTATTATCCATAAGGATATAATTGTAAAAAATGCTTAAAAATCTCTTTTTCCTTGCTTGTCTTAAAATTTGTGCAAACTTCAAGTATGTCACTTAATAGTGGAACGGAGGGAGTAGAGACTCTCAAGTCTTCTGATCCGTGAACATCAAAGTCTTATGTGCGGCAGAAAATCTAAGCCTTCTTTTCATCACCATTTTCTTCCGACTGCTAAACTCCATATCAAAACTCCATATCAAAGTCTTATGTTCCAGCAGATATTATCCACAAATGGAGATAATATTCCATACTCTTTTGCAGCTAGCAATATTATATTCATGCACCTGTACCCAGCTGCCACACCACTTTATAAGTGCACATCGCTACTTTTCTTTATTCATTAGCTACAACAAAATAAATAAAACATTAGAGCACTTAAGACAGTCGTTCCTTGATGAACAATGCGTGTTGACGTATGAGTGGTGTTTGGTCTTCGGTGCTGGTTGGTCCCCCATTTTACGCGGTGACAATAAGCCCGACTATCTCTTCAGCTTCACTCCCGAGTTGCCTGAGGGAAAGACTCGTTTGGTCCCTGTGCTTATCTGTCGAAAAGTTATCGACTATTGCCCCTTACAACAATGAACATGTGAAATCATCCTAACATATGTAAAGGAAGGGACTCCTCTTGTGGCTATGCAGGCAGCAGGATCGTGAAAGGGGGACTCCTCCATGTAGCCCTGCATGTCCTGGGCAGGGATAAAGTGGGTATGCTATTTTAACGGTCGCGAATGCGTAAACCCTACTAAAATGGTGTGACCATCACCTGTTCTACCAGCGGCACGAAAGGTGCAAAGGATTTACTACTGTCTCCGACAGGTTGCCCAGGCAGGCGTAAAAATTTAACCATATTTTGGAGATAAGATCTTCACGAGAAATTATCTCTGCCCTACCTGATACTTGCTACTGGAAAAAGGGCTTTGATTATTGGTTAGAGCACTTGAGTTAGTAAACGCTGATAAAACGATAGAAAAAATATCCAATATTAGGCATCAATTAGCCCACCCACAAGCTAAAATGCCCGTAGGGGTACATCTGATTTATATTTTACACTAATGAAACCGGAACCGCATAGTATCTTTGACAAGATAGGAGTTTGCAAGGACGCCTTGCAGTTTACTTTTCACTTTTCATCCTAAAAGAACAGTAAAAACCAATAGACTGAAGGCCATTCCGTATCTGTTTTTTTTTTTTTAGGAAAAAGAGATTTTCCTCGTATCATAGATAAATAAGCTCCATTTTCTCTTTGTAAGGAGTTGAGGATTTCAGTTACATAGTCATTCCAGCTTTGAATGTTCAACTAGATCAGTAAAGCATTTAGAGAAGTGTCTTTCCAAGTGTGATGTATGGCATACTTGTCATAAAAAACTGATAAGCTTGCAGCACAAATTACATCAAATCTCCTAACTAAAATGAAATTCACTGCTAAAAAGTTCATCTCGAACTTAGTCTTGTTTCCAAAGTCCGCGCTTATCTTGTATCTATGTTCCCTTGCCGTTGCATACTTCCCAATCAACAGCAGTAGAGTAGGTTCAGAATTGCTTCTAAACGAGATAGTGTGCCTACTCCATTCCGTCGCCCAAAGGAATGCCGCTTCAGCCCCTCTAATCTCAAGTTGTTCCCAAGTAGTGCAGTTTACATGGAGACCTCTGGCTTCTCTAATTGTACCTGTGTAGTCACAAAGGGTTAGCCCAATTCCCGCCTTTGCTGCAGAATCCCTCATTGATAGAACTATGTTCATTTTTAGTGTCATCGTAGTAGTTCGTTCCCTTGTTTGCTGAGTTGTTATTTTCAGATTATCATCATCCAGACGAGTATAGTAGAGAGAATGTATTATGTTGTAACCCGATTTGTTTACAGTCATATAATTGTTCATATACTTGGCTATATTATCAGTCGTTTTTACACTGTTTTGAGTCTCTTTTCTGAAAGTAATATTACACATTGCTTTCCAAATGAACCAAATGATTACACTACATAGTACTTGCCATTTGACCCCATATTTGCCTTTATCCTGCTGCGCCAAACAGTCATCAAACCACTCATGGAAATTTGTTGTACCATTTGTGACAAAATGTTTATCTAAGTTAAAATGCATCCACACCTGAGTTGCATAGTTGGACTCTAGAAATAGATGAGTTAGAGATTCATTGCCTTCATTACATAATTTACATGTAAAATTAATATGAGGAAGGATGGATGAGTTGGAAATAAGATCTTCACGAGATATTACCTGATACTTGCTACTGGAAAAAGGATTTTGGTTATTGATCAGAGCACTTAAGATTAATAAACGCCGATAGAACGGTAAAAAAGATACCCAATATTAGACATCAATCAGCCCACCCACAAGCTAAAATGCCCGTAGGGGTACATCTGATTTATATTTTACACTGCTGAAACCGCAACCGCATAGTATCTGTCTTGTTTTGCAAATGAGACGCTAAACTAGGCTCACTGCATTTGTTTGGATTTCTCCCGGGATTAAATGTCGGTAGACCTATCATTTCGGTACCAAAATCTAAGGTACAGATTCCTCCTATGTTCATGCACCGTCAATTCACCATGTAGACCCCATTGAATGAGGGAAAACTGTGTTTCCTAATGAACTGAAACGTCTAGACCAATTAACTTTTAACCTAATTAGCACACAGAGGCACAGAGCCATTAATCACTTGGCGTATCCCAAAAGAAAAAAAAAGTCACGTCTTTGAATTGAAAGCTTACTTACTGGTTTTGCTTTGCAGCTTTAGCTAATAATAAACTGGTCGGTTTCCATGCAAAGCTTACTCTGCAACCAAGTCAATGTAAAGACTAATAATAAAGTGAAAAAGAATAAATGTACTTAACTGCACCATTATGTATTTGTGTTGTTGAAGATAATCAAGTCTTGCAATACTGGATTTTTATTTCAGATACAAATTTCTTTCCATTTCATATGAACCCAAAATCAGATTCACAGTTTCAAACTTCACGTGTGGGAACAAACTTTCCGGTTTTTCATTCATTAAAAGCACCCTGCCCTACCCGCCTATATTACGCCGCATGAGGTGTACACAACAAGTATTATCCTGTGCTGCAGCTTTTCCCAGGTCGGTGCGGCACACACTTACTTCAACTCACCCACACACACATACCCCACAGTTTCCCCCTTTTGGCGGTTGTTCCCTACTTTATTTTTTTATTCACTTAAAACGTGGCGTAATCTCGAGGAAAAAACCCCTAATATATAACGTCAAATAAATTCTTCACCCTACCCCACTAAAATAAACCCCCCACAATCCAGATACATCACGGCAAAATTATTTCTCCTAACTAACCATTATCTACACCAACGTGTCAGTCTACTATGGTTTCTGAAACGATATCCAAATCTCCACCGTAGATTTCTGTCGTAAGTGGACCCCGTGAAACGCGGCCGCCGCGATTCTGAGTCTGTGTAACCTAACCGGGCCCCACATCTGTGTCTCTTTCCCACCACGATTACGTCAAACGAGTTTGAGTGTGACTTTAAGAGAGAGAAAAAGAAAAGAAAAACAGGGAGAATCTATTTTCTTTTTCTCTTTCTTCGTAGACCACTCGAACGGCTTCCTTGTCTGCCGCTCTTCTCAGCTAAAATGGAAAGAGAAAAGGAGACAAGAGTACACGTGGAGGTTTGAAACATGATCATGACAACACGCGGATTACTTGCAGGCCCAAACGCTCTCTCCGCCGTCTGCCTTAAACTATCAAAAATTGATAACCTCTCTCTTCCTCGTGACAACACACCTGTATGTATCCATTTTCAGGGTTCATACAACAAGCTCTGATCAAAGAGATTACACCACAAATGACAATCATAACGCCTGATTAGTGAACAATTAGAAGAAAGAACCTGTAAACATGCAGATCGGAACGGTTTCCGGTGAATGAAATTGGACAGAGATTGCAAAATTAAGTTTTTTTTCATTTCCATTTGGTAAAAAGAAATACATTGAAGAAAGAAAGAAGGCTAATATCTGATGATTTTTGATTGGAATATATACAGTCTTCTTCTTATACAAAATCAGAGAACTGCTCATACCTTTCTTTCCTTTTTTTTCTTTTTTTTTTCGATTTGACAAAATGTAAAAATTAGAGATCTAACTAGAAACGGCTTCAGGTGGTGGAGGGAAATTAAGATCAACATCAAGAACGAGTTCTTTTTTAGGTTGTTGATTGATTTTGAAATCAACGACAGTTGATGAATCAGAATCGCTGTGTTCTTGTTGCTGAGTCTGGTGTGTCTGATGTGCTTCTCTCTTGAAAAAATCTAATGGAGTAGCAGTAGTAGTACTTTTCACGAACTGATGATTATAATGATGTTGATGATCAATCATCATCTTTGATCTCATAATCGAATCCAAATATGACAATGAAGAAGGATGATATTGTTGCTGCTGTTGTTGTTGAAGATGATGAAGATGATGAAAAGGAAATCTCATAATAAAACCAGAATTATCCACAAATCCTCCATCAAAACCAGTTGTACCACCACCATTAGAAACACCAACACGATGAATCAAATCAAGATCCAGCCTCGACGAATCAACAGAAAAAACTTGATTATCAGGACTGGACGATTCAACAGTACTTCTCTGACTAGTAGTCTGCTCATTACTACAATTATTAGGGTTCTGATTTTGATTTTGATTCTGATTATTCTGCTGGTGGTTCTTAATATCAACAACATCAGAAATCGGAAAATTAGTCTTAGCTTTAGATCCACGAAATTCTCTAGCAGCAGTATCATAAGCTTTAGCAGCTTCTTCAGCTGTATCAAAAGTACCCAACCAAACTCTACTCTTCTTACCAGGATCTCGAATTTCTGCTGCGTATCTCCCCCATGGCCTCTTCCTCACTCCTCTGTAGTGTATTTCCTTAACAGTCTCTGTAGTTTTACTAACTCCGCCTTCCATTTTCTCTGATCTTGGTGCCATTTTTTTTTTGTTTAGATTTTCTTAAAGAGGTTTTTGATGTAGAAGAAGATGATGAGAGAAAAAGGGTTCAGATTTGGTTGGTTTTATAGAGTTTTGAGTAGATGAGGAGTTACAAAAAAGAAAAAAGAAAAAAAATATATTCGGCGTAGTCAGCGAGAGGTTTGACTGTGCGCGTTTTCATGTCCTTAGCCGCCGCCAGCGCACCCAGCGTGGTGATGCGATGTTATTGTTGTCGTTGTTTATGTATGCGTGTTTGTCGGGACGGGCAAAATCTGGGTATATACGGCGAGAGAATTGGATCGAAGATGGTATGGGTCCCGACAAAATTAAATTTAGTTTCCCCGTCAAACTAATCAGATGCTTACATGTGTGTACTTTAATTGCCCTCAGATGGAGGCAATAGGAGATCTGATATGATTTAGTGTTTGATTTTTGTATCAAATGAAAATGATGATCCTTTAAACATACGTGTGTTTATCCCATTTTGGATTTGTTTAGTTGTCTATTTTGGTTTAGTTGAGACAACTTTTGATTAATATTAAGTTAATGAGAAAGATTATGAAAAAGATTCTATATCTTTCTGCTTTCTAGTTTCCATGTTGCTTCTAGGTTGTTGCTATGTAATTACGATGCACACTACATGATGTCAAGAATTGATTGTCGTTGTTTCTTTTAGAGCAAGCACCGTAATGAACAAAGTTAGCCAAATATCCCTATAATCTAGCAGTTTACAATTATTGGGTTTGGGCAATTTGCTAAATTGCAATAGTTAGCTAAGCCATGAGTGATGGGGACAACATATCAACATGACGCTGAGCATTACATGATGTGAAGAATTGAATTGGCGTGTTTTCTTTAGGCCAAGTATTATGGTTTGTCAAGAGATGAAGCCAAGCCATGAAAAAGAGAACAACCAAGTTACTATGCAAGAGGCTTTTATGAGTTTCCCGGAAATTCAATATCCATCAAATTGATTTTTGGTCCGATATTTCAGTTCTATTAGGTGTAAATATGGAAAACAGGAAATCATGATCAAATGATTAACAAAATCAAGATGGAAACTGGGTATATGTAAAAAAAAAGTTGGCGAAAACTGAGTATTTGTTAATTTACTTTATTACAAAAACTCAGTTTTCATCGTCCTTGACTCGGCTTGGCTAGAATTACTTTATTATAAAAACTCAGTTTTTCTTCTCTTGGCTTGGCTAGAAAGTAGCCAAAGCCAAAGAAATTGACCACTATAGTGCTTAGCCTTAGAAGCCTACTTTTGTAGTAGAAGGAATCTTAAGAGTGTTGAAGGATAAGATGAAATGGGATTATAGATGTAACGACCCAAACGTAGTGAAGAAACTCATCTACAACGGGTTAGGTATTTAAAACTTAACAGTTTTTATGGTGTTTCTCATGCATGAAGAATTTAATTCTACCAAAATTGGCTAATTCTTATGGTATTTTCGCATGTGAAGACTTAAAATCGGAACCGATTTTGATTGGTTTCTTCATATATGAAGAACATGGACAAAAAGATTTCATATGGTGTCCTTCACATATGAAAATTTTACTTAAAATAGCTAGGTTTTTAACGTGTTCTTTGCATATGAAGAATTCTATCTAGAATCAGCTAGGTTAATGATTAAAATCCTAATAGAATCCTGTGGTATTTTTCATATGTGAATATTTCCAAGCCAAACGTAAAGTAGTAATTTTAAGATAAACTTAGATTTATATATTATAAATTGTATTATTATGGTAATTTAAAAGAGGAAGGATCCCCTCACACTTTTATTATCACATTATCTCACACGTTGGACGTTATTTTTGCGAATAAAAAACAAACCATAATGGATTTGAAGCTAATATTTTGGGAATATGTTATTATTACAAAACTCTACGTTCCTACCAATAACGAGCGTATTCCGAAATGTATAACACCATCATCTACCACTTTGAAAATGAGACATTGAAAATCAACAGATTTCTGTCCGTCGAAACTAAAACCAGTAGATTGTGAGGTTTTATATTTCTGAATGTGCTCAATTTTGGTAGGCATATAAAACTTGGTAAGAGGAAGATGTCCTCAATATATCAGCTTCAAATCCGTTACGGGTTTGGTTTTTATTCACAAAAATAACGTCCAATGTGTGAAATAGTGTGATAATAAATGTGAGAAGGGATCCTTAGTCATTTAATATCTACTAGACACCCTTTATCCAAACCTACATATTATATTCCTCTTGCATCTCCCTCAAAATTCCTGCGGCTCAGAACATTAGATTTTTATCTAAAAAACCCTCCTCCCTGTCCACTGATAATGCCTTCTAAACTGTGGTATGCTTGGTTTCACAAGTGAATGGATCATCAAACTAAATTGAGTCTGGTTTAATCAATCACGCATGAACAATGAAAGAAAGATAAAAAAAACAACGCTCATTGTCTTCTCTTGTTATACATCCAGCTAATTCAACATTTTATGTTAGAAAGTTCAATTCTAGTATCAAGAAAATTGTCAATCTCTCTGCAACGCAATTTGGAAGTCAGTCAAGTGTTTTTGGTGGTACTACTTCTCATAAAGGTTTCAAAAGCAGGATATTAATCCTCACTAGAAGTACACGGTGGAATACTGCTTTATAACCAATCATATATGTAACCGGCTGGTTCGTTTAGCAAATAAATGCATGTTCAAATTTACAACCTCAACAAATGTTTTTCCAAAAATAATGCCGCTTTTACTAGTGTGGCTTCTATGCAGAGGAAATTTTTTGGTCTCGATATAAATGCAAGTTCTAATAATCGGTGGATTTTAGCTGAATTTGATTTGTCTGAAAACATTTCTAAGCCATCTCTTTATTCACTACATGGTTTCTGGACTCATGGATCTTCAGGTCAAGGTTGGGTTCCTGACTCTGACGCCAAAAGTTACATGAAAAATGACACAACTACACTTCATAAGGCAACAACTTATGTTGGTGATGATCAGGTCATGCTAAGAGATGGTAATACTTTTCCTTCCGATTCTTTAATCTTAGCTACACCTTCAAATAGTTTTTAACTTTTTGATATTCTTTATGTTCCAAATATTAAGCAATCTTTTATCCATTGCCAAATTCGTGAATTACATCTCATGCTCTTTTAAATTCTTTCCATGATATATAAAATCAAGACTTCGTATATTAAACAACTTCTGGTTAAAGAATTGATGCACAATCATCTATATTCCATTTTTTCCTGCTCAAGTTAGTTTTCACCAAAATAGTCGAAATCGCTCCCCAGTCATATTCGAGCTTGGCGCGAGGAGCAATAAGTTCGGACTTGCAAATCGCCAAAACTCGGCTTAATACTCTGAACATATCTATTAGAAACTTATGTATTGCTACTCATGAATCGTGACTTGTACCTAATTAGAGTTTAAATTTTAACATTATCATGTAATTAAGTGTGTAACATTGTTATATTTAACTTATTAATCATATTTTTAGAGGATTTTACATTTGATAACTCTCATCTGAGAGGTTACAAGGTTTCTTTTTTCTGATTTTGGATGCATGTAGAGCCAACTCGGAAAATCGCCAACTCATTTTGCTCAAAAATCGGTACAAATCTGTTAGAGCACTGCTCGGTCGAACTCGCAAGCGTTGTTATCTCAAGCTTGTTGTCAAGTTTAGTTGCCAAAATTATAAGTCTTGATTTATAGTCTACTTATAGCTATGTCTCGGATTAGGATAAAATGTGTAGTTGAGCATTAGACTTCACGACGTTTATCGATTGAAGACGAAGAACTACTAAGGGGAGCTTGTGGAACTTCATCAACAAAAGGTATGTGGAGACTTGAACTCATCTATCACTGAGATGTTTATTTCTATTTTATCTCCTATTGAGACAAAAGTCGTATAGCTATACAGACTTTATATTATACACATTTGATATTTCGAGCTGATTTTGACTCGCTTACATAATTCTCGAAATATGTGTTGGTAAGCTTTCGCTTTAACCAAGTTCATCTTTATTCTTGACGTTAGTCAAAAGACGATCATGTGAAAATCGCCAGGTAATATCTTACATGATTTGTGTGAGACAGTTATTTGATGTAGACTCAGAATGTTTCGTATTGATCTATGATCACTAGAAAATAGCTTTGAAGCTAATAGTTTGTATGAGATAGCTATTTCCGTCTTCCAAGAATGTTTCAATGATTAAGATGGAGTTTAGAACGAGTAATCATTGATTGAATATAACACAGTATGCGTACTTGTATGCTAACCGGGAACCATAGTATGCATACCCGTATGCATACTGGTTGGTTAGTTCAAAGTCCGGGAACTTAGTATGCATACCTGTATGCATACCGGCGTAAAATTCAAGTCCGAGAATTCAACTGAGTTTGGAGGTATGAGTACCCATTTGCATACTGGCAAACCCAAACTATGTCCGGCCACTTAGGTATGCGTACCCGTTTGCATAATTGAGTGGGTTAAGTTCTAAAATCGGTTTGTTCATGAACTAATACATTTATATATTAAATAATGCAATCTTTTGCAAACCGTGGCTATAATGTTCATGAATTGATTCATGTGAATCAAAATCGATTTTGCTTCAATTGTGTCTTGTATACTTCTATGAGAATATAAAAAATTGAACAACTTCATAACTAGTTTTATTTGAGTCATTTGAACTAGTAGATGAACAAGGTTGATATGAAAGTGTTCATATGGCTAACTTCGGCTAACTATTGTTGAGCCAACTATGTGCACATTGGTACGGTTACTCATACCTAAATGAAGTCACATTTCATTTGTGTATAACAAGATAAGTTCGATCTAACGGTTGAAAGATATTAGCTTGACTCTAATCAGGTTTGCATCTAATGGTGAATACTGAATGCTTTGTTACCTAACCAATCTCACACTGATTGCAAACCCTGATGTGAAGGCTATATAAGGGAGAAATCTAACAACTAGGAAACCTAATCCCCAAACCTCCTGTGTGATACTAGTTGCGACTAGAGTCGATTCTCCTTTAACCTAGGTTTTTCCTAAAACCATTATAGGTTAACGACTTGAAGATTTCATTGGGATTCTGAAGCCAGACCCAACTATTTTCTCTGTAGTTTCATGTTCAAATCTTACTTTGTTCTATCGTGTTGAGTGTTATGTTCTCTAAGATTTTCTCGAGATTTAATCTCCGATAGGTAAGATAAAAAGTAGTCACAAACATCTTCGTCTCATCGTTTGTGATTCCAAAATATCTTGTTTCGCTTCCATACGATTAAGATTATTGTGAGGTGATTGATATTACTAGGCTGTTCTTCGGGAATATAAGTCTGGTGTATCAATTGGTTCTTGTTCACCTTGATTTATCGAAAGACAGATAGGTATTTTTGTGGGAGACAGATTTATCTATTCAATAGACTTTTCTGTGTAAGAAAAATTTGTTTATCAAGTATTCGACTTCGGGTCGTAGCAACTCTTAGTTGTGGGTGAGATCAGCTAAGGGAATCAAGTGCGCAGAATCCGGCGTGGTTCAAGAGGCGTAAGGAACGCGACTGTACCTTAATCAGTGTGAGATTGGTTAGGTCTCAACTACATTCCAGTCCGAAGTTAATTGGTAGTAGGCTAGAGTCCGTAGCAGCTTAATACAGTGTGGTGTTCAAATCTGAACTAGGTCCCGGGTTTTTTTTGCATTTGCGGTTTCCTCGTTAACAAATTTCTGGTGTCTGTGTTATTTCTTTTCCGCATTATATTTAATTGAAATATCATAGGTTGTGCGTAGTTCAATCAATTAGATAATCCAACCTTTGGTTGTTGATATAAATTAATTGACACTTGGATATTGGTCTTTGGTACCATCCAAGTTATTTCTTATATTAATCCGGCTCACAGATTCCTATCTGTTCGGTTGCAGATTGATTTGAGAAATTGAGATATAACTCTTGGATGTATTTTCCTTGGTTGAGTCTGACTGTCTAATTGATTCTCTTGGAAATATATTGGAGTTAGTCCATACAGATTGCCTAAACAAAATATTGGGTGTGGTTGTTAGACCCCCGGTTTTTCAAAATCGTCCGTCTTAACCGTTAAAAATCGGAAATGGCTTGGAATCGGAAATCACATCGGTCATATAGCGATTACTCGGCGAGTAATCGTCCTTGGAGAGAGATTTTGACTACATTGGTTTTGACCCCAACATGCTGCATTTACATCTAGTGTTACATCGCTTTTAATTTGTTATGAACGGTTAGGCCATCCAGCAAATAATATGGTGAAGAAACTTGATACTTCGGCTGCTATCAAGCTTTTTAAAATAGGGAAACAAGTTATTAGAGCCATTTTTTCAATGATTTAACTTCTCAAAAAGCAAAGAATATATAGAGAGAATAATCACTTAAAAGGAAATTTCCAACATAGGGGAAACAAGTTATTAAAAGAGAACAATCCTTACGAGAATTCGTGAACCAACATAAACCGCGCAAGACGGATCCGTTCGCGAATTTTTAAGAGCATCGTAAATACAAGCTTTTGACAATCTTTATCATGATTACCACAAAGTTGTACTAGATGTCAGATGTTACCCCTAGGTAAGAAAAGAAATCCTACAGTCATTTTAAGTAACTTGAGTTTAAGTATCAACATTATGATTAGATAAATTTATATAAGCGCATATTCTTTTTAGCTAGTTAAGTAAAAATTTCTATAGATCATGTTCTCGTCTCTTACTTTGGAGTCAGATAGGCAAGGAAAACTTCTACAAAGAAAACAATAAGCATTAATACCCACATCGAGTCATTACATTTCAGACTCACAATTAGCGATGTGGAAGCAGCAAAGTCGGATAAAAATTAACTTGTACTTGAGTTGCATAGAAGACAAAGATGACAACCACAAGGGTTTTTTATAGCCATTTAAACAGGTTTCCTTACCTATTTTTAAAAAATTTATTCACCTTGTTGGAGCAAGAAGGCTCAACAAGAATTGAGATGAACCTTTTATTGTGTTCCCTTTATACGAGGAAAAATTGTAACCCAAATATTCAGAACCCACCAAAAAATAGTATAAAAAAGTAATGAAATCATAAAAATATTATACAAAGATAAACTTGAGCATCGTTGCTATCAGAAATAAATCTCCTGATATTTGTGCAATCCTCATTTTCTCAAGTCAATAATGAGGATGCACCCATTACTACTGAAAAAGTGGGGTACAACAACCGCATCCAATATTTCGTTTAGGCAATCTGTATGGACTAACTACAATATAATTCCAATAGAATCAACTAGACAGTCAGACTCAATCAAGCAAAAACATCCAAGTGTTATATCTCAGTTTCTCAATACAATATGCAATCGAACATACAACAATCTGTGAGCCTGATTATTATGAGAAACAACTTGAACGGTACCAAAGACCAATGTGCAAGTGTCAATCAATTTCAATCAACAACCAATGGTTGGATTTACCAATTGATTGAACTACGCAGCTTGCGATATTTCTATTATATAAAAATATAATGCGGAAAAGAAATAACACAAACACCATAAGTTTTGTTAAAGAGGAAACCGCAAATGCAGAAAAACCCCGGGACCTAGTCCAGTTTTGAACACCACACTGTATTAAGACGCTACATACTCTATCCCACTACGAGTTAACTTCATACTGGAATGTAGTTGAGCCCTAACCAATCTCACACTGATTAAGGTACAGTCGCATTCCTTACGTCTATGAATCCCAGCAGGACTCTGCGCACTTGATTCCCATAGTTGATCTCACGCACAACTAAGAGTTGCTAAGACCCAAAGTCGAAGACTTGATAAACAAATTTGTTTCCCACAGAAAAGTTTATTCTGATAGATAAATCTGTCTCTTACAGAAATACATACAAAGGTTTTGTTCCATCTTTTGATAAATCAAGGTGAGCAGAAACCAATTGATAATCAGGTCTTATATTCCCGAAGAACAACCTAGAAATATCAATCACCTCACAATAACTTAACTATATGGTAGTAAAACAAGTTATTGTGGAATCACAAAGAATGAGACAAAGACCTTTGTTATTATTTTTTATATCTTACCTATCAGAGATAAATCTCGAGCAAATCTTAGAGAAGATAGTGATCAATACGATAGAACAAGTAAGACCAGAACACGCAACTATAGAGAAAATAGCTGGGTCTGGCGTCAGAATCCCAATGAATTCTTCAAGTCGTTAACCTATAATGGTTTTAGGAAAAACCTAGGTTAAAGGAGAATAGACTCTAGTCGCAACTAGTATCACACATGAGGTGTGGGGATTAGGTTTCCCAGTTGCTAGAGTTCTCCCTTATATAGTCTTCAAATCAGGGTTTGATAACTTTGTGACAAAGCAATCAATATTCACCGTTAGAATGAAAAACTGATTTAAGATTCAAGCTAATATCTCTCCACCGTAGATGGTCTTAGCTTGTTACACATAAATGAAATATACCTTCATTAAGATATAGGTAACCGTACCTAAACGTGTATATTGAGTTGGCTCAACAATAGTAACCGGAGTTAGCCATATGAATACTTTTGTCTTAACCATGTTCATCTTAACACTTCTAGACCAAATATAATCAAATGAATCTAATTGTGTTATTCATAGAGTTGTTCAATTGTTTATATTCTCATAGAAGTATACAAGACACAACTGAAGCAAAATCGGATTGATTCAAAAGAATCAGTTCATGAATATTTTAGCCACAGTTTGCAAAGATTGCACTCCTTAATATATAAATGTATTTGTTCATGAGTATTGATAAATGCTTAATTCTTACATATTTACTACTCTAATTTACATTTATTTAATTCTTTATTTTGTACATATTTGATGATTTTATTTAATTTTGCAGTTTTTAGACAATATAAAGCTTTATGGACTAAAATACGGAATTCTGCTGGGTTAAGCCCAAAAGGAAACATGAAGACTTATTTGGATATGGGCGTATGTAGAAGTGTGCCACGACGTGTGGAGACCATGTGCAAGATATTATGATAAAGGATATTTGAAGATATGAAAAAAAATATTTCTTTATGATGTGGAGTAATGGAATATATGAAGATTTGGAAAAGAATATTATTCTTTATGGTTGGAAATAATAATTGAGATATTGATTGCAGTATTTGACACATGGCGCATTCTGATTGGAGGATTTTTATATTATTTGACACGTGGCATACTTTCATTGGATGATGATGTGGTAGTGGATATGAAAAAGGAAAGTGATTTCCTTTGAAAATTATAAATAATGGTTGAAGCAGATGGAAAAGGAAAGTCCGGTGTCCGTAGTCCAGAGCAAAAATAATAGAGTTCTTTTTTTTTTGTAATGGAGTAATCTCTTCACTAGGGTTACTCATGAAACCCTATTATGTGTTAGAGATTTCAATTCATTTTTAATAATACTTTATCTTGGTCCTATATTCTCGTGCGTTAACGGTAATAGTTTTATTCATACGTCTATGCTTGCTTTCTTAGACCAACATCTAAATGGGTAGAATTATTACTCCTTCTGTTTCAAAAAGACCGTCCTCTATTCCATTTCCGCCAGTTTCAAAATTGTGTCCAGCTTCTGTTTATAGGCGTATTTTTTTAATGAACTCTCTATTATAACCTTTTATTTTCTATATTCATAAATGCATATTAATGGGACCTAATCTAAAATATTAAAGAAATTTTGTACAATTAAGGAAACAAATATATTCTTCATTCCTTTTAAAAGACAATGTATTTGGCTCCATGAATTAAATTCCCTAAAGAGTTTATACTCCATAAATTCGATATCTTTTAATTTTCTTTTTTTATTTCCTATTTAACAATTTTAGGAAGTTTTTAATACTTGCATTTTTATTAACATAAAATAGGTAAATAGTTAAGGGTAGTCAAGTAAAGTATTATGGTCTCCTTAATATTTTGACAAAGTCAAAGCAAACTGTCTTTTTGAAACGGAGGGAGTAGTATTTTGAGAAATTTATTGATTATAAAGCTTTATCATCCAAGACGTACCCGTGTCCTAAATCGTCTTGTACTAATGAGAAAAGTATTCTAGAGAAATGTTGAATGATTTACGCATAATAGTGGTGGATTGTTGGAACCCTAGGTTTTTCTTTTCTTATTTACTTATCTTATTAATTTTAATTAATTTTTATCTTATATTATTTTCTTGCTCACTTTATTTAATTAGAAATTGAAGGTAACAAATTTAGTCCCTGTGGAACGAACCCGCATTTGTATATTGTCCAATCGGCAGTCGTGCGCTTGCGGTACAATTTAATTCCCACCAAGTATGAAATCATACTTAGCCGATTTTAGAACTTAATCACACAAGTTTGCAAACTGGTACGCAAACTTAAGTTCCAGACTTGATCCTTTCCAACAGTTCGCAAACGAGTATGCATACTGTCATTCCAGACCAAATTCAGGTGATACAGTTTGCAAAAGGGTACGCAAAGTTAGTTCCCGGACTTTCACAGTTAAACCGTTCGCATACAGGTATGCATACTTGGTTCCCAGGCCTGAATCATTCTTACAACAGTTTGCATGCAGGTATAATATTGTGCTATATCTAGACAATGATTAATTTTTCTAAACTCCCATTTCATTCATTGAAACATTCTTAGAAGACGACAATAACCGTCTCACACAAACTATTAGCTTATAAGCAATTTTCAAGTGATCGAATGATCAATACGAAAGAACAATAATAACGACCTTACCTTTACAAGAAAAGAAGGATTTATTTGGACATAAACAAATCACATGAAACATGAATTTGTATCAAAAAAACTCAACTAAATTAACCACAAGAGAACCCATGATTAATCTAATCGGAAACGCTCAACATAAGAGAACTTATGGAGCCACACAGTACTTTCACATAGAAGTGGATCAGGGAAAAATCAATACTGCCGAATACTCAAAAGTTCATTCTATCTTTTATCAATATTTGCATAATGACATAATAGACTTAACTTTTGACATATATGGGATAATTAAAGTTCACAGACATAAACACACATATCATATAACAATTTTTGCAATATATAAAACCAATAAAGATTAATACTGCAAAATCATCTTCCAAATAACTTAGAATTTAAATAAATAAATCTAAAACATTGCAAGATGAAAATCGTTGGCAATAGCTATGTGAAATCAAAATATTTTCTATTACAAACCCTAGCTATCCTTCTTAAAACACAAGAATAAATTCTCATAAGAAGTGTCCTAGACATTGTAAAAATCAAGTTTCTTTGATAACAACATACCTTTGAAAGACTTCATCATAAAAGGTATCACTGATATCCTTGATTCTTTTGACCGTGGGAATTCCATGTTCATGGGTTAGAACATTTACTTTTCGATCAACAATATGGGCAAGCTTCCTAGCTTTGATGTAATCCACGATGAGTTTCTTCTGATTCCGTATCAAGACATTTTGATTTTCAAGGATTTTGGTCTGACCATCAATGAGTTGATTTATTTGCAGTTGAAGGTTTGCAAATTCGACATTTAAGTCATTCTGAAAAAGAATTAAATCCTTGATAGATTCACCAATCCAGGAGTTGTACTCTTTCCTTGCAATCATCTTTCTCAAAACAAGTTCTTGAACTGAATCACATCCTTTAATGTCTTCTTCCATCTCAAGATTCACTACTTCCTGAGGTCTTGAAGAGTTTTCCATATATAATTTTTTTATCAGGGATGGAAAAACACAATATATATATTTATGAAAAAGAGAAGGACACTCTTGTTATGGAAACCCTATAAACTCCCAAGCAAAAGACACGGACGTTCGTAGACCCGTTATGGAAGGTTAATGGATCAAAACAGATCCAACTATATTCTGATACATGAGTATCGTAGCAGAAGTTGAGTCGTACGGAGGCTAGAAGACTGACGTGAATATTATCTTCACATAGCCGTATCAACGGCTAGATAGTTATATGTGCAGATCATATGCACATAACTTAAGTGGTGTGAAGATTATATTCACACAAGCAAATAACAGAAGCAGAGGGACAGCTAAGGATGCCAGATGAGGCTAATCATTAGCCTAGGTTTAATTGAGCCATATTACTACTAGAGAGTATCTAGAAGGTACTAGAAGAGGTGGAAGTTTGATAACTGAGCCTAGAAGTTTGAGGTTTCCTACTTTAGATAGGATTCCTAGTTTAGATGGGTTCTAAAACTCATAGCTTTATTTTCTTTTTCAGCAAGTTTACACTCCTATAAAAAGATGAGATTTGTAGGCTAGAAAGTCAGAGAAAAACAAGAGAGAGTGCAACCATAGTTTTTGTTTGTAATAAAGTTTTTCTTTCAAAGAAAATAAAGAAGAAGAAGTTAGAAGAATCAATTGTGTTCTTTTATTTTTGTTCTATTATCTTTTCTTTTGTGTTCTTCCAAACTTCCTATTAAACATCACTGACTCTAGGTACCCTTGATCGATTACATATCAAGTGGTATCAGAGCCACGTTATGACTTCTAGGGTTAGTTGTGGTGCATGGTCTTAACACGTGAACAATATACGCGATCAAAGGAAGCAACTGTTGTTCTACCAGACACAAGATAGCCTAGAGGAAGTACTAAAACCAATATGGAAAGTGAAGATGATAAGAATACTAAACTAACAGATGAGGACAAGTATGCTAAACTTGAACGTAAGGTCCAAGATTTAGCAGATACCCTTGCTGCATTCATAAAAGCAAGTGTTGTCAAGTCAAAACCTAAAAATAGAAAAGAAAGTACAAAAGGAGAAAAAGAAGGATTAAAGGAAGATGAAGAAAGCTCATCTGAAGAAGAAGAAGAAGAAGATGATGATGATGATATAATAAATAAAAATCCATATGGAGGATTGAAAATTGAATTCAAGCTCGAGATATCTGACTATGATGGAGTCATGGATGCTGAAAAACTTGATGGATGGCTAGATAAGTTGGAAACATACTTCACAGTACACCAACTTGTTGAGTCACAAAAAATCAGTTTTGCAAGTCTAAAATTGTCAAATCATGCCTCAACATGGTGGAAAGCTTATAAGAAGAGGTATATTACTGAAAACATGACTTGGAAACAATTTAAGACTATCATGAGGAAACACTTTTACCCTGTGGGTTATCTGGATGAAACATGGTATAAGTGGCAGCATCTTCGACAACAATATCAACAAAGTGTTCAAGACTACACTACAGAATTCTACAATCAAGCTCTGACTTTAGATGTAGATATGATCAATGATGAGACTTTACGAAAATACAATGGTGGACTGGACTATATACGAACGGAGTTGAAACTTTTCATTATACAAGACATTGAAGATGCTATAAACAAGGCTGTGGCCATTGGGAAGAAGATCAAGGGTAATGCTGGATCCGACGACAAAAGAGTTTCCGTGAGAGGAGAAGATAAAACTCCAAGAAGAATTGAGACAAGTAGAAACAAAACTCTATCAGCTGAACGAGAAGAAAAGGTGTGTGAATATTACAAGGAGAAAGGTCATATCAAAGATACTTGTTGGGTTCTCCATCCTCAACTGAAACCAAAGAATCTACGTGAGGCTGAAGGGCAAAGAAGTTATAAGAAGAACACTATGACTGCGAAAGCTGTTGATACTGAAACAATATTCGATATAGAGCAACCAGATCCAAATCTCTTGTTGATGACAAAGCTGACAGAGGCAGAACAGATAAATCTACATGAAGAATTATTCCATGTCAAGATTCAAGTAAAACAAAGCATTGTTGAGGCCATCGTTGATTCTGGTAGTTAAAATAACTTGATTTCAGAAAAACTGGTGGAGCAAATGAAATTATCAACAACTCCACATCCAAAATCTTATCCTTTGGGGTGGATACAGAAGGATACTGAGTTTCAGGTAACGACACAGTGTCGATTCAAATTTGCTATCACTGATAAGTTTATTGATGAAATTCTCTGTGATGTTGTGTCATTGGATGTAGCACAAGTAATTTTTGGAAATCCATATTTATGGGAACGAGATGTTGTTGTTTATCATAGAGAGCGTGCTTATTTGTTTAAAAAGGATGGGAAGGAATTTTGAATTCTGGCTAACAAAACCCATCTACCCATGAAAATGGTTACCACGAACCAAGTCAAGAGATTGATTAATGCTTGTGGTAGATTCACTTTATTATTAATCAGACCAGTGAACACAGGAGAAAGAAAAGTAACATTACATGTTACACTCTCCACCAAACAAGAAAGTGAGATAAGTTCATTAAAGAAGCAGTTTGTTGATTTATTTCAAGAAGAGGTTGTCATACCACCTAAAAGAAGTGTGGAACATGAGATTACACTTGTTGGAGATGCTTCCTTACCAAACTTGGGGTTATACAGAACCTCTATAACTGAATCTGAAGAAATCAAGAGACAAGTACAAGAGTTACTTGAACAAAGGGTGATAGTGCCAAGTTGCTCTCCATGTGGCTCTTCAGTTTTGCTTGTACCAAAGAAAGATTGTTGATGGTGGTTTTTAGCTTAGGGTTAAAATCGTAAAACCTTGCATCTGACGTCACTCTGCAAGGAAACCGTGCCATGAGTGCTAACCTCTCCACCGGCATATTTATTGAGCCATTCAATATATTTACATGAAATTTATCCAGACTGGCGAATGTAGCAACCATCCCAAACACTCTGTAACTTTCGACACCTTGCCAATGCAAGACTCGCTGAGTACCTTCTTGTGCTGTGTTCCCCGGCAGAACCCTTAATATCGGTATGGCATGACGGATTTATGTTCACTCGCAGCGGAGTGGCATGAACCTCCAAGTACCAAAGTTAAGGTCATCGCACGAAATGCTCAGACGGAAAGCACATTGCATTTTGTAGATAAGGATTTTTGTGTGGCAGCATACAAAATCCAGCCAATTATTGTGATAACTCACAACGAACTCATGAACCCGACTAATTTGCAAAATTAGGGTTTCGCGCCCCGCGCAGTATACTAGACCTCGTTGGTCGAAACTATGCTTAGCCAAACTACGCAACCAAATCCGCCACAATGCACTAAAAGTGTGGCAGCGCCCTAGCATGCCGGCCCTGTTTCCATCGACCAATCAGGCCGCTTTAAACTCTCCACGCTCACTAGAAGAGTGGTCGCTCCCTAACTTGCCGTCCCCTACTTTCATTTACCAATTAGGTTGCTCCAAACCTGCCGCAGCCTCAAAAGAGGTCGCCATACTAAGTCGGCTTCCCAAAAGCGCCAACTTCCCAAAACGCGCCAACATGCCGCACGCGCATGCCGCGCATGCCAGACGCGCATGACGAACGCGCCACTGCCAATTAAAGATATCCATGATCGACGACTACCTTTCCTCTTGAGATGCAATATCAGCCATCCAAGTTTGCCACCAAACTAACATGGATTGTGGCAACTTTTGAGCGACCATGATGCCAAACCCTAAACTAGCACGTCGCTATGCCACGGCTACTGGCATGCTACCATGCCACAGCTACTAGCACGTCGTTATGCCACGGCTACTGGCATGCCACCATGCCACAACCACTAGTACGTCGCCATGCCACAGCTACTAGCACGCCACTGTGCCACAACTACTAGCACGTCCCTATGCCACAGCTACTAGCACTTCGCGATTCCACGGCTACTGGCATGCCACCATGCCATAACTACTAGCACGTCGCTATCCCACGGCTACTGGCATGCCACCATGCCACAGCTACTAGCACGTCGCTATGTCACGGCCACTGGCATACCACCATGCCACACATAGCAACCTGCTACACGTTTTCCACAAAAACACTCGAGACATCAAAACATGTCACAAACTGGGGGATACTCATCAGGGTATTGGTCTGGCGGTTTACAACATGCGGCGTGCAATGCGCCCGTTGCAAGAAAGTGTCATAAAGTAGGGAAATTAGTGGTGGTAAAAGTAACGGTGTAACCAATTAATTTCTTTCATCATGGAAGCATAATGACTGACGGTTACACGAATTCACTTCCCTCATCATGGAAGCATAACGCTTTACGGTTACACGTTACTCTTTTTTTCCACCACTCAAATGTTTACTTCCTACGAGACCGAGGTACGTTTTGTTACGAATTGTATAAATAGGTCTCACCTATTTCCACTAAACAACAAGTTTTGGTAAGGAGAACAATACAACATACAGAAATCATCTGATAGCTTTTCATCCAGCTAGACAGTTCAACTTTCTGATACAAGTCACGAAACACCCACACTTCCAGAATCAACTATTCTGGTCTCAACACTTTCTTCGCTTCCCTCCCTAAGACCAACCCTTCTCCTTCACTTTGTGACCGAAGCAAGTCTGGAACGACCATTTCTTGGTTTAGGCCAGGATTGTACAGATTGATCTCTCGAATCAAAAGTACTCACGTGCAGTACATTGTTTTGGGTTTAGATTTGTTTCTCGCCCACACACACAAGATTACCAAAATCGGAAGAAGCAGTTTTCACCCACAAACAATTGGCGACCATATTGGGAGATTAATCTCTCGGTTACAATATCAATTTCCAATTCCTAATTTCATTTTTCAACCCCGATCTCAAGATGGTAGAACTCGGGTCCGGATCAACAACAAACCCTGAGAACACTAGCGTTGTAATCATCCCCGGTACTAACGTTCCTTCCAATGGCATTAATACGCCACCTTACAACACCATCGGCGCGGAAAATGTTCCTTTAGGTGTTACACCGCCGATCACCAGAGCCAGAGCCGCTGCCTTCAAGTGTGACAGCTCCAACCATCACCAGAGCCGCTGCTACTCCACCATCAGGACGAGAGACTGGAGGATCCAGAAAAAGCCGATCTCCTCTTACCACTGTTGATTTGATGGAAAGACAAAAGGTTCTCGTAAGGCTCAGACAAACATGGATACAACTCAGGAAGATATACTTATTTTCCTCAAGACACTAACGGAGCGGCCACCAAAAGAGTCACGTCAAACCCAGATGGAGCTGACAAGGAATACTTTTAACATCCGACGCATGTACTTCAGCAGGACGCGCGTTTATAGATGAAGAGGCTCGCATTGCTCTTGAACGCCCAGTAGAAAGGGATCAGCAATCCAATTTCATCACACGTGAAGATCAGGAACGACTTCTCCAAAATCGGGGCAAAGAAAATCAGCAACCCTCCTGAGTTCACAGAGACCCTCTTCCCGTCAGGAGCTGCATGATTTCTTGGGACTTCGCCCACAAAATCGTGCAGTCTATGATGAAACATTTATGTGAGATTCTGTATTTCTCCAAGGCGCAGCGTCAAGACATATTTCCAGCCCTCAACCGCACTGCATCAGGAAAGCAACTGTTTCCAGCCAGGGAAGCCGTTCCCAAACCCCAATCTCTCCTGGAAAGCACGATTGATAGATGGAACTGGGGACTCCTAGCCACTGTTCACTTGAAGGATGTCGACTTCAACATTGTATCCGTCAAGGCTCTGAGAGTTGCGAGGGAAAATCAAACAGAAAAAGCGTATTCTTTCCCATGAGGAGAAAAACACGACTTTCCGACCAACACTATTTGTGACGTCTTCCCATATGCCATATCGTATCAAGTCGTTTTTTGAAGTCAAGGGTTAATAGCGCCCTCACTGGAGTTTTCTCCAGGAGACGCTTCGACGTTTCTCTCTAGGAGCCGCTTCAACGTTCCCCCCAGAAGTCGCTCCGCTTCAACGTTCTCCAGCAGAGGCTCCGCTTCAACGTTCTCTCCAGAAGTCGCTCCGCTTCAATGTTCGCTCCAGCACCGCTCCGCTTCAGCATTCTCTCCATAAGCTTCTCCAGGATCCGAAGCCGAAGCTTCAACGTTTTTTCTCCATAAGCTTCAACGTCCTCTCCAAGATCCGAAGACGCTTCAACGCCTCCTTCCTGCCAAGGATCGTGCCGTAGCCGCCACTCCTTCCTTCCAAGGTTCGTGCCCGTAGCCACCACACTCCTCCCTGTCAAGGATCGTGATCACAGCTAACCAAGGATCGCAGTTGTGGCCACTTTTTGATCCATCTCTACAAACCTCATGGTTGTGGACAGTGTACTCGCTTACGCATCCAGCCGATCCCTTTGCTTCCATGGACGCCCATGCAACTCCAGCCAAACTATTTTGGCTCCCACGACAATGTAGTCTCTTCTGATCACATCTGCTGCCAAGAACTGTTGCTGCTCGTTTGTCGATACCAGCCAGAGCTTTACCATAGCAACAACCACTACAAAGTTTCACGTGGAAGAAGTAATAGAGTCACCAGTACAGATGCAAGATGATGTATTCATCGTGGTTAACTCACCAACCATACAAGATAGAAACATGTAAACCACACTTGGGGACTGAGGCTCTACACGGGATCCCTTCACTGTCAAAGCTCAGAAGACACGGTTAACCAAAAATTCATAGCCACGACAAGGTCATCCACCCTTCAAAGGTGTAGCGTAAGAATATCATCACCTCTCTGTCTAGAAGGCGCCTGCAACATTTTACGAGGCCGCGGGGGATCCCAGGCCTACTCAGAGAAAACAACTTCAGTAACCAAAGAGAAGTGCGACTGGGGACTGTTCATCACGGTTTATCCCCGACAACAATCAAGCATTCATGAGATAACTTCAGAGACGCGTCTGAAACATTTTCTTGAAGAGACAGAGGGAGCCACGATTAATGACATAACTCTCTCACTTCTACCTCTTTGTCATCCAGAATGTTTCGTCGATGTGATATTCCAAGCATCCCAGCATCACATCCAGGAGAGTATGATAAGATTGTATCAAATCCCATAGGCGTGGATTCAAGGCGATGCAATTAAAGTAGGATACACCTGGGGACTGAAGCCTCCTTCATGTTTAGAAGCTTAAACGCAGTCACCACCTTACCAGTGAATGCAACAGAAGCACATCTTCCACGAGAAAATAGGCTCAGGATAATTACACACGGGGACTACCAGAATGGGATGCCTTCACTGCCCTCAACCAGGTTATTCCCGATTTCAACATCATCACTGTCGAAGTTTTACGAGCCGCAAGAATTTCTCAACATGAAGCCGTACACGCGCATCAAAGACCCCAAAAGTACGCCACAGAGATACATTCACATATCCGGCCACGCCATCGGATCTAACAGAAGTATAACTGGGGACTGCTCACCGCATCCCATTCCATACAATAGTCCAAGATTCAGAAGATGGTTCAAAGGATGTCGTTTGGAACTAAGTCCTTGAAGACTTGATAGAAGCACATCGGCAACGGAACGTCTCTCAACTCATTTATTTCACCTAATGGCTCCGGAAGATTTCGAGCATACAAGCATCCACAGCGTGTCATCATCGCAATCAGAAAGTTTAGGTACCAAATAACCTAAATTCAAGGATGAGCCAACAACGCAACCACAATCTCCAAGATTAGCCCTCACATTATTTCATCCATCCATCCCAAGAGTGCAATGGAGTTTGGTAAATTTTGAAATCCACTGGAGAGGTCAGATACTCATTCTTCTGGAGTCAGAACCTTATTACATATTCTGGAGAAGATCGATGGTACTGTTGGGTGGATACATGCGAGAACACCTACTTTGAGTTCTCCTGGCTCGCCTTGCTGATAATTATAACTATTGAAGATTGCTTTGTTGGCATCAATGCTCGTTCTACCACTAACAAATGACGAAGAGGAGCCATATACTGCAGATGAAAGTATGGAGCCGGATGAACAACAAAAAACAGAAGAAGGTCGATACCCCTTTTCATACGAACGCAGTTTCTAGAGTTTGAACAGAATAAGGATTCCTTATTGCTCCATGAACGGGAATAGATGACTGGGTGCACCACACTCATGCTCCATAGCCGAACAAGTAGTGTGTCAATACCTCCGTTCCATGACCGAACCAGCAACGCGCCACAACGAGGAACACCAGTCACTCAACCTGCAACGCTCCATGGCTCCAGCACTCCGTGGTCAAGCCAACTCTCCATGGCTCCAACAATCCGTGGTCAAAGCCAACTCTCCATAACTCCGACACTCTATGGTTAAGTTAGCGCCAACGCTCCAGCATTCCTTGATCCATCCAGCAAGCCTTCCAAGTGTCATTTCCACCATTCCACAGACTGAATCCATCAACGCCACCATCACCATTTGGTAGCCAAAGTTCCAGCGCCATATTTTCACCATTCCACGGACTGAATCCAATTTCCACCATTCCGCGGAATGAAGCCAGTTTCCACAACTGAAGCCAATTCTCACCATGACATGGACGTAGCTAAGCCAGCAGCACCACGCCCGTGCTAGAAGTCCGCGTCCAGGCCAGCAGCGCCATCCACCGTTCCACGAACCAGAAGTCAGCCGTGCCATCTCTGCTTCTCTGTGACCTAAGCCAGCCAAGTTCCATCCACCGCTCCACGGACCTAGCCAACAACACCATTCCACGGACCTATCCAACAACGCTGCTACGCGGATCTAACCAGCAGCACCATTCCATGGATGTAGCCAAGCAAGCAGCGTCGTCCATCATTCATCCATCATTCAAAGCCAACGCTCCATTGGCCTTTCCAAGCAATCCACGCCATTGTCCCTTCCAAGCTAGTCATGTCATTGGCCCTTCCAAGCTAGTCATTCCATTGACCCTTCCAAGATAGCCTCGCCATCGGACCTTCCAAGATAGCCACGTCATCCACCTTTCCGTAGTCGTTCAAAGCAGCGCCATCTTGGCTGTTCAAAGCAGCGCCATCTCCACCAGTCAAGGAACCACCATCTTGGTCGTTCAAGACAGCGTCATCTCCATGCATTCCGTAACTTAGCCGTCTAGCAACATTCGCCGCTCCGAGGACCAAGTCGTAGTACCACCTCTGCCAATTAGCAGCCAAAGTTGCAGTGTTGAGGCCAGCACCCCACGACCAGACCAAATTTATGCGACACCGCCGATGCAAGGATCGCAGATTCTTCATACCTCCTGACAAAGGTTAGCCAAACCTCCCTGACAATCTCTTCATGACTTGTTGTTTCGATTTTATCCTCATCTGTCACCATCTCATGCTTACCCGCAACAATGCTACTGTTCCGAGCTAAGCAGGGGACTTAATGTTGATGGTGGTTTTTAGCTTAGGGTTAAAATCGTAAAACCTTGCATCTGACGTCACTCTGTAAGGAAACAGTGCCGTGAGTGCTAACCTCTCCACCAGCGTATTTATTGACCCATTCAATATATTTACATGAAATTTATCCAGACTGGCGAATGTAGCAACCATCCAAAACACTCTGTAAATTTCGACACCTCGCCAATGCAAGACTCGCTAGTACCTTCCTGTGTTTTGTTCCGCGACATAACTCTTAATATCGGTATGGCATGACGGATTTATGTTCACTCGCAACGGAGTGGCATGAACCTCCAAGTACCAAAGTTAAGGCCATCGCACGAAATGCTCAGACGGAAAGCACATTGCATTCTGTAGATAAGGATTTTTGTGTGGCAGCATACAAAATCCATCCAATTATTGTGATAAATCACAAATAACTCATAAACCCGACTAATTTGCAAAATTAGGGTTTCGCGCCCCGCGCAGTATACTAGACCCTGTTGGTCGAAACTATGCTTAGCCAAACTAGGCAACCAAATCCGCCACAGCGCACTAAAAGTGTGGTCACGCCCTAGCATGTCGGCTCTCTTTCCATCGACCAATCAGGTCGCTTTAAACTTTCCACGCGCACTAGAAGAGTGATCGCGCCCTAGATTGCCGACCCCCTACTTTCATTTACCAATTAGGTTGCTCAAAACCAGCCGCAGCCTCAAAAGAGGTCGCCATACTAAGTCGACTTCCCAAAAGCGCCAACTTCCGAAAACGCGCCAACATGCCGCACGCGCATGCCGCATATGCCAGACCTGCATGCCACACGCGCATGCCAAACGCGCATGTCAGGCGCGCATGCCACACGCGCATGCCATACACGCACGCCATACGCGCATGACGAACGCGCCACTGCCAATTAAAGATAGCCATGATCGACGGCTACCTTTCCTCCTAAGATGCAATCTCAGCCATCCAAGTTCGACACCTAACTAACATGGCTTGTGGCAACTTTTGAGCGACCATGACGCCAAACCCTAAACTAGCACGTCGCTATTCCACGGCTACTGGCAGGCCATCATGCCACGGCTACTAGCACGTCGCTATGCCACGGCTACTGGCATGCCACCATGCCACAACCACTAGCACGTCGCTATGCCGCGGCTACTGGCACGCCACCATGCCACAGCTACTAGCATGTCCCTATGCCACAACTACTAGCACGTCATGATGCCATGGCTACTGGCATGCCACCATGCCATAGCTACTAGCACGTCGCTATTCCACGGCTACTGGCATGCCACCATGCCACAACTACTAGCACTTCGTTATGCCACGGCCACTGGCATGCCACCATGCCACACATAGCAACCTGCTACACATTTTTCACAAAAACACTCGATACATCAAAACATGTCACAAACTGGGGGATACTCATCAGGGTATTGTTCTGGCGGTTTACAGCATGCGGCGTGCAATGCGCCCGTTACAAGAAAGTGTCATGAAGTAGGATAATTAGTGGTGGTAAAAGTAACGGTGTAACCAATTCATTTCCTTCATCATGGAAGCATAATGACTGATGGTTACACGAATTCAGTTCCTTCATCATAGAAGCATAACGCCTTACGGTTACACGTTACTCTTTTTTTCCACCACTCAAATGTTTCCACTTCCTACGAGACTAGGGTACGTTTTGTTACGACTTGTATAAATAGGTCTCACTTATTTCCACCAAACAACAAGTTTTGGTCAGGAGAACAATACAACATCCAGAAATCATCTGATAGCTTTTCATCCAGCTAGCCAGTTCAACTTTTTGATACAAGTCACGAAACACCCACACTTCCAGAATCAATTATTCTGGTCTCAACACTTTCTTCGCTTCCCTCCCTAAGACCAACTCTTCTCCTTCACTTTGTGACCGAAGCAAGCCTGGAACGGCCATTTCTTGGTTTAGGCCAGGATTGTACAAATTGATCTCTCGAATCAAAAGTACTCCCGTGCAGTACATTGTTTTGGGTTTAGATTTGTTTCTCGCCCACACACACAAGATTACCAAAATCGGCAGAAGCAGTTTTCATTCACAAACAAAGACGGAGGATGGAGAATGTGTTTAGATTACCGAGCTTTAAATAAGATTACTATCAAGAATAGATATCCATTACCAAGGATTGACGATCTTCTTGATCGATTAGGAGGTGTTATATTCTTCACCAAACTTGATCTCAAATCTGGATATCATCAGGTACGAATTAAAGAAGAAGATACTTGGAATACAACATTTAAGACTCGAAAAGGATTATTCGAGTGGCTCGTTATGCCCTTTGGGTTATGTAATGCGCCAGCTAATTTCATGAGACTCATGAATGAGGTATTATGAACTTTCATTGACGATTTTTTCATCGTATACCTAGACGATATTTTGATATTTAGTAAGACATGGGAGGAGCATTTGGTACATGTGTCCAAGGTGATGTCTGTGTTAAGAGAGAATTCGTTACGATTGAATGAGAAGAAATGTGAGTTTGGTAGACAAGAATTAATTTTTCTTGGTTTTGTAATTGGGAGAGGAAAGATTAAGGTCGATCCAGGAAAGGTTGCTGTTATTTCTGCATGGCCAGCACCTACAAATATTACTGAAGTTCGGAGTTTCTTAGGAGCTTGTCAATACTTACGTAAATTTATAAGATATTTCTCTCAAATTGCAGCTCCTTTACATGGTTTAACCAAGGTTAATACCGTGTTCAAATGGGAGCCTAAACATGAAGCTACTTTTCAATTACTGAAGAAGAAGATTTCAGAAGCACTAGTTCTGACATTGCCCGAGTTACAAAGGTCTTTCGAAGTGGAGACAGATTCATCTAACTATGTTGTAGGGGAAATACTGCTACAAGATGGAAAACCAGTAGCATATCATTCAGAAATGTTCACATGACCTGTTCAGAATTATCCTACATATGACAAAGAGTTGTATGTCATGCATCAAGATATGAAGCATTGGATACCATATCTATTGGGAAAGCAAGTTGTGGTTCACACTGACCATAAACCTTTACAGTATCTTCAGACTCAATTGAAGTTACAGCAGGCTCGACATATGAAATGGGCATTTTACCTGGAGCAGTTTTCTATTCACATCAAATACAAGCAAGGAGTAACAAATAAGTTAGCTGACATGTTATCTAGACCATCTTCAAATAAGACTTTGGTTGTAGCAATGCAGACTCAGCCATTATTTCCAAGTGATTATGCTCATAAGTATGAGGGAGATGAAGATTTTGGCGAAGAATACAAGAAGTTAAACCAAGGACATACAAGTGAGTGTCGCTTAGTGGATGGGTTAATGTACAAGGGAACTGCTCTGTGCATACCACGCTATGAAGATAGAATGCACTGTATTAGATAAGCACATATTTCACGCGTGGCTGGTCATTTTGGTATGGAGAAGACATTGCTTAATTTGAAGCGATATATGTATTGTCCAAAGATGCATATCGATGTCTCCAAGTATATTCGAGGGTGTGTTCTTTGCAATACTTCGAAACCATCTAATAGGAAGAGAGGGTTGTATATGCCATTACCAGATCCTACCAGACCATGGGAAATCATTTCAATGGATTTTCTGTGAGGTTTACCAATGACAAAAACAGTGAATGATTACATTTTTGTTGTTGTTGATAGATTCAGCAATATAATCAATTTGATACCCTGTAAGAAGACAGTAACAAGAGAAGGTGCAGCCAAGCTATTCTTCCACCATGTTCGGAAACATTTTGGACTACCCACATCCATTATCTCTGATAGAGACAGTCGCTTCCTAAGTCAGTTTTGGACCAAGTTGTGGAGTCCAATGGATACAAGACTGCTTTCATCCTCAAACAGACGGACAAATAGAAGTAGTGAATAGAACTTTGGTTCATCTTTTAATAGGGTATCATTCTAAACACCCTAAGACTTGGGATGACAGCTTACCTTTCATACAATTTTCTTTTAATAGAGCATTTCATGGAAGTACTCTGAAATCCCCATTTGAAGTTTGTCTAGCTTATTTGCCCCAGAGTCCATTTGATATGGGGTTTACTACACCACAAAGTGTGATATCTACAGAAGAAGAAGATAATAGAGCTAAAGTTTATGGAGAAAATAAACAAGATACATACTATAGTAGAAGCTCAGTTACAAAAGTCACAAGCTAAATACAAGGCTAAACATGACAAGCACTGTGTTCCTTGTAATTTCTCTAACGAAGATCTGGTATGGTTACGTATAGGGAAAGAGCGTCTCAAGGGAGAATGGAAAAATCTTAAACCCATACGTTATGGTCCATTCAGGATATTGAATCAATTGGGAGATAATGCTTTTCAGTTGGATCTACCACCTTATATGTAGATGTATTCTGTTAATGCAAAATATCTGAAGCTTTTCCAACCTCCACTACTTAGTGAAGAAGAAGATGGTCAAGAGTTGAAATTACCACCAGCAGAAGACTTGTGGGTAGAACGAGAAGAATTTCTTAAAGAAGATTGTATTGTTGAGACAAAAGTAACACCTACCATAAGAGGAGATCGTGTAATGTTTCGCGTGGGACGTGCAGGTCAAATACCAAGTAAAGCAAGGTGGTTCAACAAGGAACAAGGAGAGACTGAATTTCCCCACCTTCAGTTCAAAGCTTACACAGGAGTTCCAGCTTCCTAAAATAAGGGAGCCATGATACATGAGTATAGTAGCAGAAGTTGAGCCGTATTGAGGCTAGAAGAGTGACGTGAAGATTATCTTCACAGAGCCATATCAACGGCTAGGTAGTTAGATGTGCAGATCATATGCACATAACTTAAGTAGTGTGAAGATTATATTCACACAAGAAAATAACAGAAGCAGATGGACAGCTAAGGCTAATCATTAGCCTAGGTTTAATTGAGCCATAATACGGCTAGAGAGTATCTAGAAGGTATTAAAGAGGTGGAAGTTTGATAATTGATCCTAGAAGTTTGAGGTTTCCTACTTTAGATAGGATTCCTAGTTAGATGAGTTCTAAAACTCATAGCTTTATTTTCTTTTTCAGCAAGTTTACACTCCTATAAAAAGAGGAGATTTGTAGGCTAGAAAGTCAGATAAAAACGAGAGAAAGTGCAGCCATAGTTTTGGTTTGTAATAGAGTTTTTTTTTTCAAAGCAAATAAAGAAGAAGAAGAAGAAGTTAGAAGAATCAATTTTGTTCTTTTCTTTGTGTTCTATTATCTTTTATTTTGTGTTATTCCAAACTTCCTATTAAATAGCACTGACTCTAGGTACCCTTGATCGATTACGTATCAAATACACTTTGTTATTAGATATCTCATATTTTCACAGCTCAATAATTAAAAGATTTTCTTTAAATCAGAGCATATGAAAAAGATACAATAGTTACTAGGAGTCAAGATATGACTCAACATTCACAAAAGAAGAAAACAACTATTTCAAACATAAGACAGATGGTAACCTATAGTAGACTTGAGCATCTCGTAAAAATCATTCTTGCAACTCTCAAGTTAGATACAAGGATGAAATTACCTAGAGCTAGGTAACAGAGTGAGATGTAATCCCACTATGAATATTGAGAGACGAGTTGTAAATACCTTCTAAATGTTTGAGCCTTGTATTTCTTACCTTCCTTCGGTTATTTCTTATTCAAGAGGAATCGGACATAAACCTTTTATAATATCCATCAGAGGGATTTTTCTGAGGATTAAGTCTAGGATCTCTAGAGATTGGTTCCATAGGATCAGAGTTGAAAGATCTCTATATCCTAGACTTAGATTTCCAGACTTAATCTCATAAACACCGGGAATGTGTACATATTTGGCGTAGAGATAAGCACCATTAAGAGGAACATGATTCCTATAGAGATTTCTAGAAGAGTTACCATCGAAATCTCTTTCAGGAGAGTTCTGATTTCTGCAGGAATGAAATCCATTGTACATGTCGTCAGAAAATTTACTCCGTCGACAGTAAAAAGAAGTAGATTTTGAAGATCAGAAATCTGTTTCTTTCTAGCAAAATAATATATAATATTGTGATTCCTTTTCCCACATAATGAACAAGTTTGTGGATAAGAGACGTTAGAATCATCTCGTTTCAGATTCATAGCCTTTCCGGAATTCTATAAGTCGCATAACTGTTTCTTAGAAAGAAAATTTCTTCATGCAAGGTAATATTACATGAGTATTAGAGATAGGCACTAAAGAAGATTTACTCATTAAAACAAAGTTTTCCCTTTTCAAGGAGTTCCGATGTTCCTGGGCTAGCAAAAGAGATGAAACAAGTTTCTCTTTTTCAACACGACAATTGTTCAATTCTGATGAATGGGTCTTGATTAAACGTTTTTATCTAATTGAACCGTCTTTAACAATATCCTCAAGCATACTAATCTTTTCGCGTTGTAGAGTAGTTTCTTGAACAAGGTTTTTGATATTGTTAGAAAAAGACTCAACAATACTACAGATTTCCCGTTCTCTATTGAGAGACTTCTCAAGTTCATCAGTGAGCTGAGCATCTTTTTCTTAAAGAGATCTAATTTTAGATACTTGAACATCAATAATCCCAGCAGATTTTTTCAAAGTTCTGGTGAGTTCCATTTCAGATTCTGACATAGTGCCAATTGTCATTTTAGAGGGAATGTTATCAGAATCTGATAGCAAAATTTTTTTACCTCGGAATTCGGAAGAATCAACTAAGGAGTTATCCTTTAAGGTAATCCCAAGACATTTGACATAGTCAAAAACTTTGGAAGATATTTCTATTTGCATAATTGCGAGATAAACTTCAGCCCGCAGAAATCAGATTGCTACAAACACAGACTTATGAGGTCTTAAACGTGTTTTCCTGCTCTGATACCATAAGGCGGGGTACTGTTTGTACCCTATTAAAATAGTGTACGTGCGTACCGCACAAACTATTTGATATCGGTAAAATACGGTTTATTGTGGAAACCGGTGGGTTTATTGAGGAAACCCACATGGCTTATTATGGAAGCCCAATACGGTTTATTATGGAAACCGGTGGGCTTGTTATGGAAACCCACAAGGCTTATTATGGAAACCCATAAGGCTTATTTTAGAAGCTCAATCTGGTTTATTATGGAAACCCACTTGGCTTAATATGGAAGCCCAAATCAATTTATCATAGAAACCCACTTGGCTTATTATTGAAGCCCGTTGATTTTGTTATGGAAATTCATTTTGGCTTATTATTGAAGCCCAAATGTCCATGGGTAATAAGATCTTAATAAAAGGAGGTTAAAATTTTCATGGAAATAATTATTATAGATAATTATTAATATTATTTAAGATAATTGCAGGATCCTAACATAAAGAGGATAATTATCTTAAGTAGTTATAATTATTATTCAAGATAATAATTATTTGAGATAAATATGGATTATGATGAGTATTGGATAGAATAACTAATTTTATCATGAATCTGGTTGTTATTTGGGATGTATACAGATGGGAAAAATTATTTGGATAACTATTGAAACCCTAAAGCTACATCCACCTTCTGCATATATATAGAGGCTAAATCTCAACTCAAAAGGTACGGAATTCTATTCTTTTCACCACAATACACTTGCATAGAACATCCGCTGATTTTTGCATCGGAGTGTTTTTGCGGGTACCCCCACCTCTTTTGATCAATTCTTTGGGAATTCTTCATCAACGGTAGTGATTGGATCAACTTTCCCGCATCTCGAAGATTGTTGGAGTGATCACTTTTGCACCAACATCTTTTGGCGCCGACTAAGGGGAACCGAAGAAAAGATCGTGCTCCCCCAAATTGAGAAAAGCTTTTTTTTTCAAGTGTTTTTGTAAACTAGGGTTTCAAAGACGTTTGAAAAGGAAGCAAATCAGATCGCAACTTTTCTGAAAGTTGCAATCACGTTCAGTTTGCAACTTTTTAGAAAGTTGCAGTAAGTTCCAACAACGTACCCGAAAGTTGCAGGAAGTGCTGAACACTTTCAGAGGGTTGCGGAAGCTTTCTGAACGTCTCCAGAAGGTTGTGGGAAGATCCAAAAAAGTCGCTGAAAATTCTGCCAAAGTTGTTAAAAGAAAAAAAAAAGAAAAGAGAAACGAATAGATTATCAGGAGCAAATCAACTTGAGATGGATGTAGATGTACCCACTGGAAATCAATCCAATCACCAAGCAAACGCTCCAACTTTGAGAAGCGCTGTAGTGCAAAACAACTATGATGAAAGGGACGGGAGAGAGACGTCGATATCGTCATCGACATCTGCTTCTCGATCTCGATCTGAGAGATCTTTTCCAAGGTTCAGGGAGAGCAACGTTCCCCTGCATAGATCACCACCTCAAACCGTTAGCAGAAGCTTCCATGAGCGACGACAGGATGATATAGTTAACAGAGGAGTACGTCCTCGAGTTAACAGTCCACCAGCTGAACGAATCAACGACCCACCTGCTGCACAAGCCAATGTCCGATCTGCCGCTCAAGTCGCTATCCCACCAGCGGTACAAGCCAATGTCCAACCTGCGGCACAAGTTAATAACCCACGAGTTACACAGATTAACAACCAGCGGGTGATGCCTATTGACTTAACAGTAAGGGAGCGATTGCAAGAGCTCGAAAGAGAGAACAAGCGACTCAGAATCCCACTTGAAAAAAGAAAAAGGAACAAAGAAGCTCTCACCGGAAGGAGCTAGCGAAGAGAAAACGACGACTGCATATGGGTTGTTATCGTGATTTCTCTTCCATATTTATATTGAACAGAAACAGTGACATGCAAGAAACAAGTTCGAAGAGTTTGACAGGAATATAATTTCGATAGAAATCAAATTCATGGGTTCAAACAGCTACGTTTCTTAGTTCCACAACTTTATGCGGAATCAAACTCTTATTGGCCATCGGTTTTGGCTGGCAAAATATAGTACGAAACTTACCTAAGCGAGCGAACGTAGTGCGCGGGAATAGAAGAGCAGGCTAGGAGTTTGAAGAGAAACAAGTTTTTTGGAAATCCCAAAAGACGATCAGATTCGTAATTCCGTATGGGATTGGTTTTCCTCCTGGCAGTGATGTCGGTCGATGACCGAGTACGATAAGACTTTGTATCTGTGACAAAGTTAAGACGTGAAATGTACGCGGCAAAATGAAGGTGTTGGCATCATCTCAAGATGGAAAGGCCCCACCATTTCTTACGCGGGATCCAAATCCATAGTTTTACACAAGGCTATGGCGGTGGAAAGACACAGTACGAAACGTACTATACTTGAAGCGCGTTAAAATTGGAAAATGCCGATATTTTACCAAGCCGATCACTTATGGGAGAAGTAACACGGAGTGGAATCATGAGGGGACGTGTTCTTTTTGAGGTAATATGGGAAGACATTAACACGTGGGCTTATGACTCATGTGATGGCAGCAATGAGATTCCACGATGGCAGTGATATAGAGACAAAAATGTAGGACGCATTTGATAATTAAGGAATCACAGCTTCGAAATACCAAGGATGCTGTTGGAATTGCGTCTAATCTTGGTAAGAAGGATATTGCTAGAGACACCCGTCACGAAGGAAGAGATTGGAAAGATGATGCAAGAAACATAAGTGGTCATTCAGACTTTTTATCAAACAGATTATACTCCTTGACCTCTTATACACCATCATCGGAGCCATGGCTAGATGTCAACGGAAGCTTGGTCTGAAACTGGTTCAGCAGGAGACAACAGAGTCGTGCTTTAGTCCATCACCAAGCGCACGTACGAATCCAAGACTGAGTCGACAACTCAGGCTCATACGCACTGGACTTCACCCGGTTTTTGAATACCTAAAGACATAGAGTGCACTAATCACCCAATGATTTGGCATTCAGTCGTTCAAGGCGTATGAGGTTGTTAAATGCATGCTTGACACTGTATTATTAAGCCAAGCTCGAGGCAAATTCATACCTCAGGCTGGACAAGGCCTTCAAAGGTTGCTAAACCGTCCGGGGGCGACGTCATCGGGTCTGCTGCCATGTCAGCATAGAAAGCGCCACGTCAGCACCACTAGAGTTCCATGTTAGCAAAATATCCCGGTCAGCGGTGCACGATATGTCAGTATTGGCCGACATGTCAGCATTGCCTGCCACATCAACACGTGCCCGCCACGTCATCAACATCGGTCTGATGATTGACTGCCATGTCAGCATTTGGATCCAGTCAGCAATTCACGTCAGTATAGTGTGCCACATCTGCAACAACATGCACGCTTTGTTCAAAACTTGTTTCATCAGTAACTTCTTCGTTTCAAGCCCGAATTGAGTGATTTTTGGCTCATTTGAATCATCTTCCGATTCCCTATAGCATGGTAGCAAAATTTTCTATATTTGAGAAACTTTTGCATGCACTTGGTGCAGCAATATGACCGAATTCGAGGTTCGTGGATAGCAACATAATTAATTGAAGAAAGCAAAGTTTTCACGTACGACGAAAGGGTTCGGAACCGAGGGACACGCCGCACCAAAACAACATTTTGAGGGCGATTCCAAAAGGAAAAATCACGATGAACCCAGAAATAAGATCGCAACGGAAAATATATCATAAGCCCAGATCCATCTAGCAAGTGAGGATCATATATTATAGATCTAGTTCCTGCTTCACATGGGGGCGTCTTTGCTATTTGGAAATATCTCTACAGATATTGGGGGCGGCTAAAGTGACGCCTAGCATGCAAACAAAACCAACATGGTGAAGGAAGTCAAACAATAAGACACATCATTTTCAATATCACTGGAAGTAATGGGGGAGACTAAGGTGGAAGGAACGAACACCTGGGAGGTAAGTCTTCCCCGATTACATTATAAATCAAGTTTATAGTCACAATTGAGAACACTTTTTGCATGTATTTGTTAAAGAAATACGCGCAATGTCTTTCTATAAAAGAGGAAGACAAAGACGAAGTATTTTGGTTATAAAGGGAGTAATTGCGATGTCTTTCTAGTAAAGAGAAAGACAGACGAAGTATTTTATTATCAAGGAAATACTTGCAATGTCTTTTCATAAAAGAGAAAGACAAAGACGAAGTATTTTGGTTATCAAGGGAGTAATTGCGATGTCTTTCTAGTAAAGAGAAAGACAGAAGAAGTATTTTATTATGAAGGAAATACTTGCAATGTCTTTTTATAAAAGAGAAAGACAAAGACAGAGTATTTTGGTTATTAAAGGAAATAGCTACCATCTCTTTCTAATAAAGGGAAAGAGAAGAAGAAAGTGTTTCAATAAAAGCTGAAGCTAAAAATAGAGCGAAAGGAAAATATTAAATATTGCATATATTTATTAAAGAAATACGTGCAATGTCTTTCTATAAAAGAGGAACACAGCGAGAAGTATTTCGATTGCTAAAGAAATAGATACAATCTCTTTCTAATAAAAGGGAAGGAAAAGAAGAAGAAAGTGGTGAAATGAAAGAAAGGAAATGTATGACGAGAAGCTAGAGACAGTCAACCTGTACACCAGAAATCGTCGTATATTCATTATTCGCAGACACACGAGCATTGAGTCGGCAAATTATAGGTCAGTACGGGAACAAATGGGAAACCAATGTGCCTAGAAAGTTACGTGAGCAACCTACATTCGAAGTGAGATATGTTCTCAAAGTCGAAATTGAGTTATTAATTTAATCCTGAGCGATAAATTGGAGTGTTTTTCTATCAAAGAGAAAAACCAAGGAAACGCTTCATCCACCATAAGGGTGGGAGATGAGATTAAAGAAGATTTACAAGACCACCACTTAGGTCATATGTTATCTAATGGAAGAGCAAGAGAACATAACATGCCGATCTGTTTGGCGTTTGGGTAATTACTATATGGAGTTTTAAGTACATTATTGGTACTTTGAACATGTTTGGTGATTTGAGATAGTTAAATACATTTTTGGTACTTTAATTATCAAGCCGAGTTCGGGGCGAGTCCATACTACAAGCTGGCCAAGGACACAAAAGTTTATCGGATAAGCAGCATATGGCGAATTTGAACGAGCCGTGAAGGTTAGTTTTCTTTTGATTTTCTTAATCCACACAACAAGCTGGCCAATGCCACGAAAGTTTATCGGATAAGTAGCATACGGCGAATTTGAACGAGCCGCGAAGGTTAGTTCTTCTTTTGATTTTCTTAATCCATCAACAAGTAGAGAATTAAGAGGGGGCAATGTTTGTACCCTATTGAAATAGTGTACGTGCGTACCGCACAAACTATTTGATATCGTTAAAATACGGTTTATTGTGGAAACCGGTGGGTTTATTGAGGAAACCGGTGGGTTTATTGAGGAAACCCACATGGCTTATTATGGAAGCCCAATACGGTTTATTATGGAAACCGGTGTGTTTGTTATGGAAACCCACAAGGCTTATTATAGAAGCATGGATTTGGTTTATTATGGAAACCGGTGGGTTTATTATGGAAACCCACAAGGCTTATTTGAGAAGCTCAATCTGGTTTATTATGGAAACCCAATTGGCTTAATATGGAAGCCCAAATCAATTTATTATAGAAACCCACTTGGCTTATTATTGAAGCCTGTTGATTTTGTTATGGAAATTCATTTTGGCTTATTATTGAATCCCAAATGTCCATGGGTTATAAGATCTTAATAAAAGGATTTTAAGACTTTCATGGATATAATTATTATAGATAATTATTAATATTATTTAAGATAATTGCAGGATCCTAACAGAAAGAGGATAATTATCTTAAGTAGTTATAATTATTATTCAAGATAATAATTATTTGAGATAAATATGGATTATGATAGGTATTGGATAGAATAACTAATTTTATCATGAATCTGGTTGTTATTTGGGATGTATACAGATGGGGAAAGTTATTTGGATAACTATTGAAACCCTAAAGCTACATCCACCTTCTGCATATATATATAGAGGCTAAATCTCAACTCAAAAGGTACAGAATTCTATTAGTTTCACCACAATACACTTGCATAGAACATCCGCTGATTTTAGCGTCAGAGTGTTTTTGAAGGTATCCCCACCTCTTTTGATCAATTCTTTGGGGATTCTTCATCAACGATAGCGATTGGATCAACTTTCCCGCATCTCGAAGATTGTTGGAGTGATCACTTTTGCACCAACAGGTACAACAACCAAACCCAATACTTCGTTTAAGCAATTTGTATGTACTAAATCCAATATAATTCCAAGAGAGTCAACTAGACAGTCAGACTCAGTCAAGTAAAAACATCCAAGAGTTATATCTCAGTTTCTCAATACAATCTGCAATCGAATAGATAGAAATCTGTGAGCCTGATTATTATGAGAAACAACTTGAACGGTACCAAAGACCAATGTTTAAATGTAAATCAATTTCAATCAACAACCAAAGGTTGGATTTACCAATTGATTGAACTACGCACAACCTGTGATATTTCAATTATATAAAAATATAATGCGGAAAAGACATAACACAGACACCAGAAGTTTTGTTAACGAGGAAACCGCAAATGCAGAAAAACCCTGGGACCTAGTCCAGTTTGAACACCACACTGTATTAAGCCGCTACAGACTCTAGCCTATTACAAGTTAACTTCAGACTAGAATGTAGTTCCCTAATCAATCTCACACTGATTAAGATACATTCGTGTTCCTTACATCTCTGAATCATAGCAGGACTCTACGCACTTGATTCCCTTAGCTGATCTCACTCACAACTAAGAGTTGCTACCACCCAAAGTCGAAGACTTGATAAACAAATCTGTCTCCCACAAAAAAGTCTATTATAATAGATAAATCTGTCTCCCATAGAAATACCTACGAAGTTTTTGTTCCTTATTTTAATAAATCAAGGTGAAGAAGAACTAATTGATAATCTGGTCTTATGTTCCCGAAGAACAACCTAGAAATATCAATCACCTCACAATAACTTAACTATATGGTAGTAGAACAAGTTATTGTTGAATCAAAAAGAATGAGACGAAGAGCTTTGTGATTACTTTTTATATCTTACCTATCGGAGATAAATCTCGAGAAAATCTTAGAGAAGATAGTACTCAATACGATAGAACAAGTAAGATCAGAACATGCAACTACAGAGAAAGTAGTTGGGTCTGGCTTCAGAATCCCAATGAAGTCTTCAAGTCGTTAACTTATAATGGTTTTAGGAAAAACCTAGGTTAAAGGAGAATCGACTCTAGTCGCAACTAGTATCACACAAGAGGTGTGGGGATTAGGTTTCCCAGTTGTTAGAGTTCTCCCTTATATAGTCTTCAAATAAATAACTTTGTGACAAAGCAAACAATATTCACCATTAGATGAAAACCTTATTTAAGATTCAAGTTAATATCTCTCTACCGTTAGATGGTCTTAACTTGTTACACACAAATGAAATATACCTTTATTTAGATATGTGTAACCGTACCTAAACATGTATATTGAGTTGGCTCAACTGTAGTTAACCGAAGTTATCCATATGAACACTTTTGTCTTAACCATGTTCATCTTAACACTTCTAGACCAAATGATAATCAAATGAATCTAATTGTGTTACTAATAGAGTTGTTCAATTATTTATATTGTCATAGAAGTATACAAGACACAATTGAAGCAAAATCAGATTGCATCAAAAGAATCAGTTCATGAACATTTTACCACGGTTTGCAAAGATTGCATTCCTTAATATATAAATGTATTTGTTCATGAGAATGAAATCATACTTAACTTATTTTAGAACTTAATCACATAAGTTTGCAAACGGGTACGCAAACTTAAGTTCCGGACTTGATCCTTTCCGACGGTTCGCCAACGGGTACGCATACTGTCGTTCCAGACCGAACTCAGGTGAAACAGTTTGCAAACGGGTACGCAAAATTAGTTCCCGGACTTTCACAGTTAAAACCTTTCGCATACAGGTATGCATACTTGGTTCCCGGACCTGAATCATTCTTACAACAGTTTGCATACATGTATGCATACTGTGCTATATCCAGACAATGATTAATTGTTCTAAACTCCCATTTCAATCATTGGAACGTTCTTAGAAGACGATAATAGCTGTCTCACACAAACTATTAGCTTATAAGAAATTTTCAAGTGATCGAATGATCAATACTAACATTCCGAGTCTACATCAAATGACTGTCTCACACAAATCATGTAAGATGTTACAAGACGATTTTTACATGATCATATTTTGACTTTCGTCAAGAATAATGATGAACGTAATTAAAGCAAAAAGTTTTCCAGCACATATTTCGAGAAATATATAAGCGAGTTAAGCTCAGCTCGAAATATCAAATATGTATAATGTAAAGTCTATATAGCTATACGACTTAGTCTCAATAGGAGATAGAACAGAATAGACTTCTGAGTGATGGATGAGTTCAAGTCTCCACATACCTTTTGTTGATGAAGTTCCTCCAAGCTCCCCTCAGTAGATATTCGTCTTTAATCGAAGAACGCTGTGAAGTCTAAATCTCAACTACACATTCTATCATAATCCGAGATATAGCTATAAGTAGATTAGAAATCAAGACTTATAGTTTGACAACTAAACTTGACAAACAAGCTTGAGATAGCAACGCTTGCGAGTTCGACCGAGTGATGAGTGCTAAAAAGTGCATATTTCTATATATTTTTCTTGGCATTTAACTCATCTTTTGTGCATTAATTCTACATTTTATCCCATATTCTGTATTTTCATTGTTTTCAAGAATAAATATTTTTACTAATTAATTTTGCATTTTTAGGTAATAAATAAAGTTTGGATGAATAGCGGAGCGAAAAGAGCAGAAAAGTAGTGAAAAGCCGGGAGGAATTACACAAGGAAGCCGCGAAGAATGTTGTGCACAAGACCAAAAGGCTAGAAGTGGGCTTGAAGAGGAAGAATTGTTCTTAAAGAAGATATGGGCTTGGCATACCCAAGGCCCAAAACCCTCACCCAAACCCATTTCCAATATCCATACCCGCCTTCATATTCAGCCGTCGGATTGGATCATCGAAATCCAATGGTCGCTTCAGTAGAGTGCATCAAAATCCGAGGTTCTTGTCAAACACCGTAGTGCTTAATTTCCAAGCCTTCAGATTATATTGCATCTGAATCCTACGGTCGCTCCTATGCATGTGCATCAAATATCGATACTTCCGCTAAACACTACAGCACCTAACCTCGATCTTCGCCGTTAACTTCGTTGTATCAAGACATCCGACGGTCGCTACCAGCCTCTTGGGGTAGCCATCCGATTCACCTACAGCTTCGCATACAGTGACTCAGATTCGCCAATATAGAACTTTGATACCCCGCCTCACACACTAGCAACCTATACCTATTAACCTAAAAACATCGACCATTCTTCTGTTCTCTTCTCTTTCTTCTTCTCCCTCTTTCTCCCCTACCCCGACAGTTGCAGAACCACCACCACTCCCTGCAACTGCCGCGCCACCACCTCTACCTGTCTCACATCATCCCTAAACTACCAACCCATCATCACCCCCTAACTATCTAGCCCCCTATTCCCTCAATCTCTCACGTTTCTTCCCTGAAACCCTAAGCGTGAGAGGTTGATGAAGTAGGTGACCTAGAGATGAAATTGAAGCATGGGAATTACGCAAGGGAAGCAGAAGAAGTATGGGTCGAAGATGGAATTGTCTCATCACAGTTGGTGAGGTAAAAATCCTAAACCCTAGTTCACAGTCAATTTGGGGAAAATCATAAAAACCCTGATTATTGTTGAGAAGAGTATAGAGAAGATAGAGTGGGTGAAATAGGGTAGGTAATTAAACCCAATTACTGTTTAATTTGGGAATTTGTGTGATTTTGGAAAACCCTAATTTTTGGGGAATTTGGGGATTGTCTGTAAGCTATAAATAGATTTGGGTGTTGTGTGTTGCAAAACTTATGCCTGGATTAGCCAGTGTGTCCAGAACTGTGAGTTCTGTAAGAAATTCCATTTTATGCTCTGTTTTTATCCTTTGTTCTTCACTGTTTTGCTATCCATGTTTTTCCATGTTCTGTGTATTGTTCAGTTTCTCCATTTGATGTAATGTTCTGTACTGTTTCTGTTATGTATGTTCTGAATCCCAAATGCTAGGACTAGATGAAATTATGAACCAGCTGAGATAGTCTTCATCATGTGCAGCTCATGTTCAGTGTTGCTAAGCCCTTAGACTAGTTGTGCTTTAATCAGACAATTAGCACTTTGGTAATTATCTTAGCTGTGAGTAGAATATCCCTTAGGTTAATGGTGGATTCAACATCCTAGTGTTCTTTCATCACTCTTGTTTACTGTCTCCCTTCATTGCTGTTTTCTCAATAGTTCACTGTTAGTTCATTGTTATGTTTAGTGTTTAATGTTTAGTTCCTCAAATGTTAAGTTTGTTCACTGTTAGTGGTGGAAGTTTAGGTTAGAATTCATGTAAATTGAGCTGATTGAGAAATGGAGGAATTTAGTGTCCACTGTTGCTTGTGATTGATTGTGCTGTTAAAAGACAGTCAATGCTAGGAGTAAAACAGTTGGACAAGCTTCTTCTCCTTCCATTCCATTTATGTATGCCCTGGAACATAGGAAGGCTAGAACCTCCACCTAGCTCCATTAGGGACAAGGATTTAACCAAAAACAGCCACTGCCTAGCATCTTTCCTGTTCTTCTTTGTTGTCTATCTGTTTTTGTGGCTTCTTATCACTGTTTTTATAACTGTTTTTATAACTGTTTTGTGCCCTGTTATTCCTTTGCCTTTGGCCCTTGGCCATTGCCTTTGATTTATCACTGCCATGCCATTGTAAATTTGCATCCTTTTTGCCCTGTGTTGCTTCCATGTATATACCATTGTCACTTTTTCTTTGTACACGTCATTGTAAATGCCATCCTTGGCCCTGTGTGACTTAGTGCCCTGTCTGCCTAGAGCCTGCTTTACCTTGTCTGCCTGCACAGCTCCTGCTCTCCCTTTCCCTGCTGAGCACCTGCCCTTTGCACTGCTGCTGCTGCAACTGAGCTTGGCTCAGCTAAGACCAAAGTTTAGTTCATATCCAAGGCCCAGTTCACTACAAGCCCAAACTGCTTCACAGTTAATCAAAGCCCATCTTGCTCTTATTGTGAAAGCAAAAGCTTCAAAGTTATTCAAAGCCCATTGATATTCAAAACCCTTTGGTACTCCAAACACACCCAGTCTCTGTGGATCGACCCGTACTTGCACGAGATACAACCGACGACCGTGCACTTGCGGTTATAATTTGTAGGACCTTTTAGAAGCCTACCACCGAGCAGTGCTCTAACAACTACACTTAGGTTGTGATGGGTTTATTGTGTGGCGCACCACTAGTATCACCAGAGGACACCTCAAGGTTATTTGAATTATCATGACCATACCCCCTTTTCTCTATTTTTCCTTTATTACGCTTTGAATGCGACTTTGTGGAGTCTCCTTATGTAAAATTCTTCAAGGATTGATTCGTGTTCTATATATCATTTTAAAGTTTCATAACGAACTTGTTATTTTTTGTTATTTTTCTTGAACTTCGGTACCTTTACTGAAAATGTCCATAAATGTCACAAAATGAACGATGTTTAGAAGGTTTTTATTTTTGAGTTTTTAACTCCTTTATTAGCAGCACCGGAGCTATATATATTCTTCTTGGAAGTTCCTACAAGAGTGAAAGAATTATCATTGGTATGGGATGTGTTGCCATTAAAACCTATACCACTGGTGTTTCCAAAGGATATTAATCTATATTTAACCAAAAAGCACAACCGATATTCTATCTGAACTTATAGATAGCCTTTGTGGATCGTTTTTCATGGTATTAATCTCGTTTTTCTTGAGATATGTGGTCTTTATCATAGAGTTCCTCATACTAAAAGAGAATTTTCTGCCTTGCCTAAGTTTTTCTTCATGCATTTCTTCACTTTTGTTAAAAAAAATCAAGGATAAGATCGTAAAATACCGTAATCTACAGATGTTTTAGCGAACAAAAGCTAAATTAGCTGTACAGTTTTCAAAGATGTGTTTATCAGGCATACCATCAAGAGGTGGGAGTTGAAATGAGTTTCCGTTAGTTAAATGATTATGTTAAGCTAATTAATGATTAGTGTAAAATCAATTACGACATAACTGAACTTAATATATAGGTTTTCAAAGAAAAAATCAGTTAGGAGAAAAAATGCGACGTAACCGAACTCAATATATAGGATTTCGTAGAAAAGTTCGGTTAGGAGGTAAAAAATTGCGACGTAACCGAACTTTTATCTGAAAATTCAGCTAGGAAATCAGAAAGTTCGGCTAGGAAAAATGTTCGGCTAGGATTTTTTTTTTGCGAAACGAACTTTTCTTCATTTCCAGAAGGTTCGGCTAGTTCGACAAAGTTTTTCACAAAATTCTTAGACGACTTCTCTCTGCAACTTCAATTTTTATGATTACTACTCACTTAATTTATCAATCACAAATGCATAAAGAAGGCATGGGTTCGTGTCGGAAAGTACCTCTAATATACAACTTTGTAAAATCCGATTTAAAAAGATTATGAAAATGGAAGAAAAAACAAGAGGATCGAAGAAGAGTTGGAAATGAAATTTGGTTAGTATAAAAAATTGGGTTTTTGTGTTCATGAATTATAGTTTTAATAGGGTGAGTTGGGGTTAGTTTAATGTATTGTGAATCTTGGGGATTTTAAGGGAGTGTAAGAGAGTGTAGGAAGTTTGAGAAAGTTTGGTGTTTTGAGTTTAGGGAGTTTGGGAGACTCTTCCAAAATCTCTACTCTTTTGAGAGATTTGTAGTGAGGCAAAAACACACTGTAAACTCCCAAGAACTCCCTAAAACAACCAACTCCCTAAATAATGGGGTAGTCAAATGTGATTTGCATAGACTTTCATAGATTTTTTATTTGAGTGATTTCCGGAGACTCTCTGAAAGACTAAAGATTTCTCGTGATTCTCAGAGAGTATTCTAGAGAGTCTTTATGACTTGTAGAGACACAAAAACGAGATTTGTAAAGAGTTTCTGTGATTTATAGAGACAAAAAATGTATAATATTTAACTAAAATTTTAAAACATCTATCGATTTTTTTAATTATGCGCGTGACAATGTTAATAAAACTACCATGAATACCTAGTACAATATTTGTTTGTTATCAGAATAAATCTCACTGTTGTTATATGCCTAATTTTTCAGTCATCCCACATTTTCTATTTGATATGCTATCTCATAGCTGGTTAGCATCTTTTTGTTATTTCATATGAGGGGATGTCCTTTGAAGTGGCAAAGAGAAAGCCTGGTCGGTATACACGAGGAAAAAGAAAAAGAGAGAGGAGATGTCCAATATATTCAGATGAGGTCGGCTGTATTACTGCGCAAATGGCTCGTCCCTTGGTCATCAACTCAAACAATAAAAAAGAGAAAAAGCTTGGTCATGCTCTCAAAAACAAATATTCCCTAAATTTCCAAGTCTCCCGAAATATCGCCTCTTGAGGAGAGATTTCTACCATGCCTATTTTTATTAAAAAGTTTCCCCAATTCTCTGAAAATTATAAATCAATGACTTTTAATTCTTCTTCGAATAACAAGGGTGTTTGAGTGACTCTTACGAAATCCTAATACAATAACATGGAGTTCCAGAGAATTTAAATGACTTAAAAAAAGTCTCTAACCAATAACAAGTGACATTAGGAGACTTTTAAAAATTCTCTATGGACTAACAGTAGATTTGAAAACTCTTCGGAAGTCATTTGAAAATCTCATTTGACTACCTCCATGTAAGAGAGTGTAAGAAGTTTGAGAAAGTTTTGTGTTTTGAGTTTAGGGAGTTTGGGAGACTCTTCCAAAATCTCTACTCTTTTGAGAGATTTGTAGTGAGGCAAAAATATACTGTAAACTCCCAAGAACTCCCTAAAACAACCAACTCCCTAGCATTTTAGGGTTTTACCACTAACATGGAGTTCAACAATTTCTTTCAAACTCCCCCACGACTAACGGGTTTTTTTAGGGAGTTTGAGAGACTCTTCTAAACTCTCCCATGACTAACAGGGATTTTGAGAGACTCCTTCGAACTCTCCCACGACTAACGGGTAAAGCCTGAACTCCCCAACTCTCCTAAAGACTAACCCCCTATAAGAAGGAGGTTATTAGGTTAGTTATAATTTAAACAAAGGTAAATAATAAGTTAACCATTTACTAATAGCTTGTTTGGATACAGAAACAGAAGTCAGAAGTGCTTCTGGGAAAAGTAGAAATAACTTTTGAAGGGTCAAATTTTGCAGAAGCTTGTATGGCAAACACCTTGCTTTTAAGTCATTAAGCAATTAAGCTAGTTTGGCAAGTAACAAAATTCAGAGCAAATGTTCCTTAATTTTATCAAATTCTATAATTTCTTTGTATTTCAGAACAAAATCAAGAGTCACCACTAAAAGTTGAGAATGCATAAATACATGTCCATTGTGATCACGAGAACATCAAAATTAGATCAGACCATTGTGGAGTGTCCATCTGATTTCTATGGCTTAAGAGTATGAAGAATCAGAAAAATTAAATAAGAAAAAAATGCACAATGAATGTCCTGATTCTCTAGACATCAAAAACAAATCTGATCATAAAACAGATTAGATTATAAAACAAATCCAACCACGTCTTATTGTTTTTCCAAAAACACAAGGCTTAATTTGAATCATTAGATCATAACCAAACCCTTTTATATGTTCTCACCGTATAGAAATAGCTTAGTGCATGACCATGAGAAGAGAAGATCACGAAGACGAACTCAATATCTTCTTGCTCTTAGCAAGAACTATCACGGGGAAGGAAAAAAACAGACGAGGAGGAAAGAGAATGTGTCCCACCAAAATCGAGGAGAAGCAACTTCTCTCAGAAGCAAGAAGCAAAAAAACTTTGCTTCTCCCTGAAGTGCTTTTTTTAACTTCTACTAACTTCTGGAAGTCGATTTAAATTTTCTAAGGGGTTTCCAAACAAGCTATAACTTTAGGACATCCCTTTTAAGTGTAGGGAAGGTGGCCTAAGTACATCATGGTCCCAAAACAGTAATTATCTCGCCTTACAAACTACTTGGGCTTTCACAATTTCTTTTACACCGGGCCGGGCTTAAGCCCAATTGTCAAATTCATACGTACTGTAACTGTTATAGTCCCTTCCCGTGAACCGGTTCTTCATCTCCTCCCCCAAATAAGAGAAATAAACCAGAGAAGGGATCTGGGATCTTAAAATTAAAAAGTGAAAAACCAGAAGAAGAAGATGGTTTGCATACAAAGCTGCAATGGGGTACTGGTATAAGTTATTTTGGCTATGTTGAAATTTTCTGTGATATACTAAGCAGACTTCCAATCAAATCTCTGATGCGATTCAAATCAGTGCTTAGAGATTGGCGATTGTTAATCGAAAAAGATTTAAACTTTATCAATTTACAGCTAACCCGTTCAAAATCAGATGTCAACAGGACCAGCCTCCTTGTATTACCACTTCATAAACCCCGGTGTGTAGGCGCAGAAACCAGAATTATTTTCTTCTCAGGCGAAGAAGAAGAAGAAAAGGATGAAAACAGACCATCTTCAGGTGAAGTGGTAATACCCCATGAATTATTATTATTATCGTCTCGTAATATTATTGATACTGATTTCAGTGTTCCTAAAGAAGTAGAAATACTCAAGCCTGTCAATGGATTAGTCCGTTTTGCAAATCTTCTTTATGGGTCTGTTCTTATATACAATCCTAGCACTAGACAAAGAACTTGCTGGATCAAAACAAACGTTGAAATAGAAAAGGAGGAGGAATTTTCAAGAGAAAGTAATGTGGCAGTATGCGACACTTATGAATGTAAAGTATGGTCGCGTTGCTGTGGATTTAGTCTCATGGATATTTGATTTTCTAAGGATTTGATGCAGAGATTTGAATCCATTCTTCCCTCCATATTCTCTTGTCAGCAGATCATCACCTTCATAAAAAGCAGAAAATCCTAAATTCCTCAGTTTTTTGCACATGGATGTCTAGTTTTCTGCCAGGAACTATTTGGAAAATGAGTAGCAGTCGTGGTCTGAAGTAATGGTGCAGTAGAAGCAAAATTGATGCTAGAAGTAGGAAAAGCCAACAGGTTGGCTGATCCAAAAGGGAAGAATACTAGTGTGGCGCTGAAGAATCTGGTGATGAAGTAAAAACAAGCAGACGAAATTGCAGTAGCAAAATGACATTGCAAAAATCAATGAGTTCAAGTCTTCTTGTGCAGAGAAGGGGATACCCATAATATATTGACAACAAGCTGGATGAAGAAGATTAGACTTCACCAGGAAGTACATTGTGAATAACTTTCCGCAAGAAAATCTGAACCTTGTATGGAAGCTGTTGGAGCCTCCAAAATTTCCCTTTTAACACTAGCTGACCAGTGTTACATAAGACATATGCCTCGCCCGCAAAACCTTAGAAGATGCGTCATTTTTCTTCTTATAGCATGTCTCTTAATGCAGCTTTAGTGTCCACAGTCAAGACGCACCTCAAGAAAAGTGTCTCAACATGATCATAATATTACCTCATCCGAGACACTCTAACCTACACCAAATCAATAATGACGACACATTCACAAACAACATTGACACACTTGCTTGGTTGCATTTTTTTTTTCTGTTGGCGGCATTTTGAAAGCCTATTTGAGGCTTGGTTTGGTTGATTTGGTAAATGCACAACTTTAGCATTGCCAGACGTGCATCCGGTCCGATTGATTGTTTTCCCTTGTGAAGCCCAAAATATGGTGGTGTCTACGATTTCACCGTCACCGGTTCTAACTCAGGACGATTTAAAGAAACTAGCAGCATATAAAGCAGTTGAATACGTTGAATCGGGGATGGTATTGGGGTTAGGAACCGGTTCGACAGCTTATCACGCCGTGAATCGAATCGGAGAGCTATTGAAACAAGGCAAACTCCACAACATCATAGGAATCCCAACTTCCAAAAGAACTGAAGAGCAAGCACTTTCATTAGGAATACCATTGTCCGACTTAGATACTCATCCAGTTCTTGATCTTGCTATCGACGGGGCAGACGAAGTCGATACGCATCTCAATCTAGTCAAAGGACGTGGTGGATCGTTACTCAGAGAAAAAATGGTTGAAGGAGCGTGCCGTAAATTTGTTGTAATCGTTGATGAATCCAAGATGGTGGAAACATTAGGTGGGAGCGGGTTAGCTATGCCCGTTGAGGTTGTTCCGTTCTGTTGGAATTTCACCGCGACACGGCTTCAGAATTTGTTTACTAAGGCGGGATGTGTTGCGAAACTGAGGGCGGCGGATGGTGGCGGGAAACCGTATTTGACTGATAATGCGAATTATATTGTTGATTTGTATTTTAAAGGGGAAATCGGTGACTTGAAGGCTGCTAGTGATGAGATTCTGAGACTTGCTGGGGTTGTGGAGCATGGGATGTTTATTGATATGGCAACTACTGTTATTATTGCCGGTGAACGCGGAATCACTGTCAAGAATAAATAAATGAGAATGCACTTGTACTGCTGGATGATCAAATGAAATAAAAGAGTTAAATGTTTAAGAAATCCTTGTAAATTTTGCTTGTTGGAGTCTACGAAACCAATTAAGGTCAAGAAATTTTAATCACATGAATCAAAAAGAACGATTTTTTAGGGATCATGGTTTTTTTGAGGGGACCATGATTTTATTAGGTCACCTTCCCTATAGTTATAAGGGGTGTCCTAAAACATTGAAATGACTAACCTATCCTTAACCTAATTTAATTTAAAACCAACCCAGTAACCACCTATATATATAACCACCACCTCCCACCATCGCCGATTACCACCACCACCACCTCTGATTATCACCACCACCAACCACCGATTACCACCACCACCACCGCCCACCACCGCCGATTACCACCACCACCACCTCTGATTATCACCATCATCACCCACCGATTACCACCACCTCCGATTACCACCACCAACAACCACCACCACTATATATATATATACATAACTTAATTTAAAACATTAACAAAGATATTCTCACAAACCCATTACTTGTCATTCGTTTTTGGTTGAATAAATGAGAAATAATCATTAAAATGAGTTGAAAATGGAAGTTGCAGAGAGGTTTAATGGAGGGTTTTTTTTCAGAGAAAAGTTCGGTTATCACGATTTAATTTTTTCTTAACCGAACTCAGAGTTTGGTTGATTCGCAAAAAAATACTTTTAACTGAACTCCTTGTATTAGAACAACACAAGTCCATAAGTTCGGTTCCTTCGCAAAATAAGGATATCACCGAACTTTAGTTTACGAAAATAATGAGAAGTCCACAAGTTCGGTTCGTTCGCAAAATGTTAAGTTTTCTTTGTAACCGAACTCTACCTTTGAAACTTCGTAACCGAACTCTACCTAATTCGCCAAGAAATAAATTTCGTAGTAACCGAACGTTTGCCTAATTGCATATATGCATATATAAGCCCAGTTCGGTTGATTCGCAAAATAAGTTGAAGTTTGCGATCCAACCGAACTTCTAACACTAGGTTACTTTTAACCTGCAGTTCGGTTGGGAACTTGGTTGCGTTGAAGTTTGCGAACTAACCGAACACACAAGATGTACCCAAATAAATTGTTAAGTTCAAAGTTCGGTTACCTACCATTTTATCCTAGGTAACCGAACATTACACTGTACGACCAAAACCTCCATTAACAAGTGAGTTCGGTAACCTGTGTGTTTGGAAAACGTAACCGAACTACACTTTCAGGTGTGTTCGGTTACATGTTCTTGACATATGGTAACTGAACTGGCCCAAATCTACATAAAAAAAATTCATTTTTTTTTTGAAAGTTTGGAGCAATTCAACCAACATTATCTAAGTTTTAAGCCTACATGGGTACCCAAATACCCTTCCTCCGGTTGTGGTTGGTAAAATCCATCGTTTTTCATGTTTTCCTTCTTCATCTTCTCTAACTTTACTCTCTCAATAATTCTACTTCTTTAAAAAAAAAAACATCTGATTTTTTAATCTCACTAATTATCTTTAACTTAATTATCTCACTAATCATTACACTAACTGTTATTAACACTAATTAATCATCACCCAAAATTAATCAGGAGGGTAGTTTAGGTATTAATATAAATATCTAGATAAGGGGTGACCTAGATTTACTTCTAATGTCTTTACCCAAACTAAAACCATGGTCCCAAAAAAAACATGGTCCCCAAAAAATCCTTCGTCAAAAACTCGGATACATCAAGCCCATTACCCAAGTTTTTGCATATCGCATTGTGGTCCTCACGCAGGGCACAACCTTTGGGTCCTTAGCCGCAAGACACATTGATGTTTTGTTGTATTTGGTGTTATGCTATAGTTCCTTCCCCAATGACGAGTTTCATATCTGTGTCAGTGGTCCCCTAGAAACGCCACCTTGTTGGTATTTTAGGAAGTGAGAATAAAGCAGGGAAATTACATTTCAAAACATTTACATATAACAAGCCAGGAGTCAAAAGACTTCTCTTTTTTCAAGAAAAGAGAGTAGTACCTTCTTTGTGTTGTTTCTGTTTGTCAAACAACAAAGACAGGAAAAAAATTTGAACTCCAGTGCGAGTTCAAAAAAGGAATTCGCAGTATCAAAGCCGTTGGATGATGGAGATGCGACATCATCAAACCAGGGATTTGACTACAGTTACAGATTCAGATTTTTCAAGATATATGCCGTATTTTTACTAAATATATTCGAAGAATCTAAAATTTAATAGAATTGAATCAATTGATGAAGTACATAGCCAACAGTTCAGCCAAATTTGAATCGCATCCAATTGGAGAATCTACGCCTTGCCATCGATATCTACCATTGTACCATCCACAAATTTACTATGATGAGGTCTACACGTAAATGAACTTCTTCTCCAGTTAAAATAATAGCTTGACATGTATGATTGGTTAATGATCATATGATATATTCTATGAACCAACTATGATGGAAGGTGAAGCAATCCATCATGATCAGTTTGATATCAAATACCAGTAATCTATGTAATTTGACGTGCTACTCTTTTGTTGGTCGATATAAATCATAGTAGTTTCAACATTGAAGGTCTTCTGATAATTAAAAACAAATTATATGTAGTTTTACTTCATCCGTTCTTGAGACCTATAACTACATAGTACTTACAGATCAAAAAACCTATTACTAGTTGCTACGATTAGCACCGGGAGATTGAAGTGTTAAGCATGATTGTTTTTTGTTAATTATTGATTGATTATTAATTTAGCTATAAGTTCTCCATCAGTCATAGCATATGTGAGATGATTTCATCTATGTTTTTCCTTTTGATTGGTATGCCTTCGTCTCTGTTTTGATCAGTATGATTTTCTCTCTGCTAATACGTAAAGATACAGCGTATATTTGGAAATATAAATACATAACTGTGGTTAAGTCATGACGTCACATCTCCCCCACCTAGCGGCTGTGATGTTGCGAATTCCTTTTTTGAACTCGCGGTTTTTTCTACAAAGACAGTCTCATCTCATCTCGTCATGTTTTATTTCAATTTAGTTGTACAATCTAGTTTAAGATTTCTTTACGATGGGCTCTAAAGAAAGCCTGAAAGGGATAAATGCAATTTTGGGGCTTTGCTTTATGATGCAAAAATCACAATGGGGGACATTTTGTAGAAATCAAATGAATAAACACGTACAAGAAATACGCTATCGGGATACTATGCCGTGAAACCAAGAACATTGAGAAAAAAATTTAATGGCCAAATTGCAAAATAAATTTCAAACTCAAAGTTTCTCAAAGAAAACCCAAATACATGTCTTTTTTTTTAATAGGAAAAACTTAGGCCTAGAAAGGCACTTAAGACCATTACAAAGAGGTTGTATTGGCATTGGCAGTGGATGAACCACTCAGCCTGCCAACATTCTTCTTACAAAAAAGAGCTAAATTGAAAGCATCCATGTTTTACTAAGATTCAGTAAAACAAAAGATATTGGGTTTATGTCAATATTTCTACTACTTTCTTATTGACAGGTTCTTCTTTCATAATAACTAAGATGAAATCTTCCTCTAGCGGCTTCATGGTAGAGCATCTTGAAATGGACCATTATATCCATTGACTCAGCAGATATGACGATGTTTGTGTGCTGCAATTCTTTGGATCACTGGAAAGCTAGGTCTGCCCCTCCTGTTGCTCCCCCTTCTCCAGAGTATCTTGGATGTCCTTTGGTTCCAATGATGTTTCCTGCAAAATCTGTCATAGTTAGAGCAGTATAGTATAATGAATTCTCAGGGTCTTGTAGAGTGCATATTTTGATATTATTCCCAAACTCTGCTTCTGCATTCAGAGTATAAGGAGTAATGGTGTGTTGTAATGGAGTATCAGTTTCCTCAGGTAAGAGTGGGAATCTGTTCATAATATGATCCTGCATATAATGTATTCTATTATGATTGCACAAATGTTGCTTAATACGGAGAGAAAGTTACTCCCACATTAGGCTAAATTTGTTTGAAGATAATATCACATCTAGCTTTCCAGATATACCAACAAGTAGTGGCATAGATGTTGCAGTCAGTGCTAGTGATTCCAGGTTGGAACCAGGAATTCAACCAGTCAATGAATATAGTATTGTTGTCGAATTGAGTACGGGAGGAGCCAAGAATTTCTTGCCAAACCAGAGTAGTAAAAGGACAATTTAGGAACATGTGAGACATGGTTTCTTCTTCCCCACTATTGCAAACAGTGCATGTAGGGTCTATGTAATGGAGTATGCTAGCTGTTTTGGCATTAGTGGGAAGAATTCCATGTGCACATTTCCAGATAAAGATTCTGATGACTGGAGACACTTCCATGTTCCAGATGGCTTCCAAATTCCCTGTTATAGTATCATTTCTGTAGAGGTGACCAATTTTTTCCTTGTACAGCTCGTTGACAGAAAATATTCATGGGTCATTAAGATTCCATATTATCATGTCTTCTTCATTTAGATGTGTCTGCAGGGTGGTAATCATTGCAGCCTTATCATTGCTGAAGTAGGTATAGACTTGAGTTTCATCCCAAGTTCCATCTGGAAGAAGTTATGACTCTAGATTTTCAATGTGTTGTGGGAAGTTCTGGGGTTTTCGCTGTCTTGATGTGGTGTTTGGGATCCAGATGTCTTCCCAAAGTTTTATCTTTCTTCCATTGCCAATTTTCCAGGAGCAGTGTTGTTGGATGTTGCTTATGCCTTCTAGGATTCCTTTCCATATCCATGAGTCTCCATCCTTTGATTTCCATGTTGAGTACATTTCTGCCTAAGAGATATTTGGCATCCATGAGCTTGTACCATAAGGAGTCTTTATCCTGCTCAAGTCTTCATCCAATCTTTGTTATCATAGAGTTGTTGAATAGTTCCATATTCATGAATCCTAGACCCCCCAGTTCTTTTGGTTTGCACACCGCAGTCCGGGATTTAGGATAATAACCAGAAGGATTTTCTATATGTTTTCCTCAGAAAAAAATCTCTTTGAAGATTGTTGATGTCTTTGCAGGTTTTCTTAGGCACCTTGAAGCAGTTCATTTGGTAGATAAAAACTGAGGAGGTTACATACTTTATAATTACTTCTCTTCCAGCAGGATTTAGAGGTGTATTTTTCCATCCAGTAAGTCTCAGCTTCAATTTTTCCACTCCAGGCTTGAAGGAATTTATTTTGCTTCTATGTGTGAAGAGGGGTGAGCCTAGATATTTATCATCCAACTGTAACACTTGAACTCCCATAGAATTGCTGATTTGAGGAATGAGGTCTGGATTAGTGTTTTTGTTGAAGAAGACTCCAGATTTGTGAAAGTTAATTAGTTGCCCAGAGGTGCTGCCAAATATTTGAAGAAGCTGCATTAGATTTTGAGCTTCAGTCATATTGTCTTTGCAGAATATCATGCAGTCATCAGCAATAACACCTAATTTTATATCTATAGTTTATGCTTTCTTTGCTATTTTTCTTGAAAATTATGTATCTTATGTTTGAGTTTGAGTTTATTAGGTGCAATGGAGTCATTTGGAGCAAAAGAAGGAGAAGCGTCCATTTGGAGCGAAAAGCGCAAAAAGGTCAATTCACTGGCGATATTTGGAGCAGACTAGGTCATGCAAAACGAGTTATGCAGAAAATTATATTGTCAGTCTCCTAGAACTGACAATTGAATTGAGAATTAAGCTGTCGGTTTTCTGAAACCGACAAGCCATGTTCGAAGCGGTTAGCCCTTGTCCAGGAATGCAGGGTGCCAATATCACTTCGTATCATTACAAGCCCTAAATTCAAGAGAAGTTTTCTTCTTCTCTTCCCATTATTCCCCCGAAATTGAGAGAAGCCATGGCGGCAGTGAAACTCGGTAAAAGGAGATGAAATTGAGACAGTGATTGAAGTCTGGATCGAACAAAGAGAGAAAAACTCGATGCTGATGCCATTGATTTTTGCTGCTGCTTAATAGGGAAACTCATATTTGATGAGTGTTTGATTGAATTGCAAATGGAGATCGGAGAATTGGACCTGAGAAGAGGGGTTGTGTTTGAATCAGTGAAGAAAAGAGAGTTGGGTTCGATTGTGTGAGTTCAAAAATGGGTTTTAGATGGATTCTGAACTGAGGATGAAATTGAAGTTGGTGGTATAAATTAAGGGTTTGCTTCTGATCTAGGAACTAGGGATTTTGTATGATTTTGAGATGAAATGGATGAAGAAGAGAAGATCCCTCTGAAATAAAAGCTAGGGTTTGAGGAAGCTTCAGTGAATTGAGGGTTTGAAGCTGGAATTTGGGTTTGGCTTGAAATGGAAGTGGTGAACAAGACTGAGATAGATTCTTTGCTGGTGATTGAGATGTTGCTGCTGCAGGAAGGAAATGTGCAGCTACAGAATGAAACTAGATGTATGCTTAGGATTAATTGAATGTGATTGCACATTACAAGCAGGGAGGAGCTACAGAATGGATGCCACTGAAGATTTCGCAGCTGAATGTTGGATGTAGCTCAGGTTGCAGGATATTGATTCATGGGTTTGAGCTTGGTGTTGGTCAAGGAACTGAGATATGAGTCTGGTGTATGGGTTTGGTTTGAGCTCAAATAGGAGGTGCTAGTAATGCAAGGAGCTACAGATGGTGGAATTGACAGGGTTGAATGCTTTTTGTTTGAATCAAGATTGCAGAGAAGAATTGCAGTCAAGTGTTGAGTTGGGAGGCATGAACTGAGATGGGTTTCTGGTGGAATTATAGGAGATTGAGTTGGTGTTTGAACTCAGGTGAAGAAAAAGTCGTAGTTGCTGCTGCAGTGCAAGACTCAGGAAATGGTTCTGATGGGTATTTAGACGATGTCAAGGAAGAATTGTTGCTGCCGTTCAAATTGCAGAAACGAAGCTGCAGTCGTAGGGATTCTGATGCGATGCTGCGGGTAACCCGAATTCGAGAAATGAGCTGCAGCAGAGAATGGCAGGTGCTGTGGTGATGGTTGTTGATGCAAAGAAAGCTAATGCAAGAGCAGAATGCGCTAAAGGGAGTTGATATGAAGCTGCCTCTGAAGTTTAGTGGTGATTGCGGCTTGATACTGTAGAGTGGCGAGAAGGAATGAGCATGGGATTGTCTGTGTACAGACTGGTGGTTGTGCTGTTATACAAGAAGAGTGCAGCTGATACTCAAGAAGCTGGTTGTGCAGATTACAAAGTCTTTGTGTTGGAATTTGGTCTGAGATGAAGTGGGGTGTTCTGGTGTCTTGGTTGATGCTGCTGATGTTATTATGTTGTCATATCCTGGCCTTGTGTGGCTGGATTACAATGGAGTTCCTGTTGAACTGAAATGGTGGGTGATTGCACGTGGCCTAACTGAAATGAAACTGAGCTGAAAAGAAGCATTGCAGGCATTTGAGCACTGCAGTAAGGAGTTGCTGGAGCTGTTAACTAAGCAGTACATTATGTGCTTAAAAGTTCAGATTTCAGATGAATGGTGCTGTGTGGTTGGATGGTTTGATGTTGGCTGAGAGAAGAATACGAAGACTTGTTGCAATTGATGGTTAACTGAGTTGAGATGGTCGAGAAGCGCAATGGAAAGTGAGCTGCAGATGGAAATGATGATTGCAGCTGAACTGAAATAGCAATGGGTATTATTGTGTTGTTTGTTTTGGAGTTGTGAAGCTACAGAATTGTAGTTGGCTATGTTTACAGCCAACAATGAAATGGTTATGATGGTGAGCTGCAGTTTGGTGGTAGAATGGGTCTTAGCTGAAAGTGTTGGCGAATATAAAATGCAAAGAATGGAGCTGCAATTGGTTTGCAGTGGTGCAACTACAGATGCAGGACAAAGAAGTTATAGGTACCATTTAGCTGATGCAATGAAGAGAAGAAAGTGAAGGTGCAGTTCTGGCTGGCTGAGTTGCAGTGAAGCCAATGTAGTTAATATCGGATATCGGTTCATCTCGGCCGGGACCGATACACTGGTACGATTTTATATCGGGGATATTATCGTTGAAATATCGGTTCTAGATTTAGAGACTATAATTTTATGTTAAACATTTCTCCACACATTTTCGGATAAGATATAATAGATAACATCAATTTTATCAAGAAAACAAAAGAGTAACTTTAGTAGACTTGCTTCGAGAGCTACATGCACCTCTACTACCACCTGGAAGACTTTCTTCGCCAAAATTACCCTTAAACTTTATAGAAAACGACCAATACCGTCTCATATCAGGAAATGTAGGAAAATTTCGTATCGACCGATACGGCCGATATTCGACCGATACGGCCGATATTATCGGGCGAATATCGTATCCCCGATATCCTTCTTATCGTATCGTTCTGGGCCGATATCTGAAATATCCCCGATATATCGGCCGATACGGCCGATATTGACTACATTGAGTGAAGCACAATCATCGTGCAACAACAAGCTCAGGCTGTGCAACAGTTTGGCCAGGTCTAGTCAACTGCTGAGTTAGACTCTGACTCTGACAACTCAGACCTGACTCGTCTGACTGGTACCAACTGACTGACTCGGTATGACTCATTGAGTCTGACCGAGTTGACTCGTTCACCGGAGCTGTTTTCCGACGACTTTTCTGGCCAATTTCCGGCGACGATTTTGGACATATTTTCTACATGGGTTTTCTCACATATGGGCTTGGTGGACATCTTGCTATTGGACTTTGGACTTTTAAAAATTTGACCTAATTTTGGAAGGGAGAAAAGCTACAAAAAGAAAAGTTTTCTACAACTTTTAAAATCACGTATTATTCTTGGAGCTTTGGAGATAGCTACAACTAGGGTTTGCTTTCGTTTTATTTTTCATCTTCTTCAATTATTTTATGATTATGATTATGATGAACTCCATTATTATGAGTAACTAAACTCAATTATTGGTTATGGGATAAAAGTTGATTTCTCAAGCATGTTATTTGAATCAATGAATTAGTTTTGTCTCAAAACTTTATTGTTTATGATTCATGGTTGATATTGTTTTATGATTTGAATGCTAGTTTGGTTGAGTCCGGAATCAATTAGATTAGTCTTCATCTCTATTGCTAGATTAGGGTTTTCAATACGAAATAGTTGTTTATCCCTGATTCTAAGTAGCATAGTGCCATTATTACTTGTACTGATACATCTTTATAATAGCATATGAATCATAACCTTTGTTAAAAATAATTAGTGTTTTTACACGTTTGTTTGCATTGATTAGTCTTATTTCATAGAACTTATTGCTCTTAGGCAGTTAAACTTAATTGTGCTTTTACACTTTAGGTTGCTTTCTAGGTAGATTTCACAATAGCATCTTTTAATGTTGTTTGTGATAAAATCGGGAAATCAATGGGATACTCTTGCGATCAAGATATCCTAGGACTTCTAATAGATGAGAGATTAAATTTAAATTCTAATCATTGATGAAAATACATGTTTGTGAATGATACTATCCCGTGACCAATATCTTCTCCTTATTGATTATTCAATTATTTTATTGCTTTTAATTTACTTTCATTGCTTTGTTTATTTAGATAAAACAACCCCCCCCTGGTTACTAAGAAACTGAAAATTGATAACAACAAAAGCCGCTTTGTGGGAACGAACTCTTTCTTATCGCATACTATATTTATTTCTAGTTGAGTGAGGAAGTGAATTATATTTGCACGGCTGACAACCGGTCAAAGAGGAGGTGGTTGATAGAGGGTGCAGCTTTGCAGATCCTGATGCCATTAATTATGCCCATCCCCTCAGCATGTAGAAGGGTCCTTGAAAGGGATTCCATGCAGAATAGAAACAGATAAGGGGATAGAGGGTCACCTTGCCTTAGCCCTATAGAGGGTTTGAAGAATTTATCAGGGGAGCCATTTATGAGAATAACAGAGGTGGAGGTTGAGATACATTGGAAAATTTTGTTGCACCATTGATCATCAAACCCAATTTTCTTTATAATAGTCATTAAGAAAGACCAGTCAACTCAGTTAAAAGCTTTTGCCATATCTATTTTTATTCCCATGGGACCAGAGTTTCCTTTTTTTCCTCTTTTAGATCTCATAGTATGAATAATTTCATGAGGAATAACTATGTTGTCAGAGATTTTCCTTCCAGGGATGAAAACAGACTGGTAAGGGGATATGATTTTGTTTAGAAAAGGCTTCATTCTCTCAGCTAGTAATTTGGATATGATTTTGTAGGTGGTATTGCAAAGGCTGATTGGTCTGAAATGGCTAGAAGAAGTTGGGGTATCGATTTTGGGGATGAGAGCTATAAAGGTGGCATTCATCTCCTTAAGTAGGTGACCTGAGAGGAAGAAATGTTGAACCATTGTGACAATATCATTGCCAATGATGTCCCAGTTAAGTTTGAAGAAGTTTGGTGGGAACCCATCTGGTCCTGGAGCTTTATCATTTTCCATACTAAATAAGATATCTTTAATTTCATCAGGTTCAGTTAATCTGTTGAGGGTTGAGTTGTCCTCAAAGGTTATGACTAGGGGTATAAGTTTGATTATTTCAGAAGTGTTAGAGCATTGCTCGGTCGAACTCTCATGCGTTGCTATCTCAAGCATGTTTGTCAATGTTAGTGATCAAAACTATAAGTCTTGATTTCTAGTCTACTATAGCTAAGGTCTCAGACTAGGATAGAAAGTGTAGTTGAGCTCAAGAACTCCATGACAATCATCATACAAGACGAAGGACTACTCAAGGAACTGGTGGATCTTCATCGGCTAAAAGGTATGTGGAGACTTGAACTTATCTATCACTCAAAAGTCTATTTATCTCCTATCTTGAGACAAAAGTCGTTTTCCTATATATACTTTGATTATACACATTTGGTATTTCGAGCCGAGTTTATCTCGCCTATCTATTTCTCGAAATATGTGTTGGTAAGCTTTCGTTTTGGCCAAATTCATCTTTACCTAGTGACGAAAGTCATGTTATGTTTCAATCACTTTGAAAATTGCTCTGACGAAAAATGGTTTGTGAATAACAACTATATAACGTCCTATGAGAATGTTTCAATGATTGAAATGAGAGTTTAGATTATATAACCATTGGTGGATATAAGCATTATTTTGGAAACACATATATGTATAAGTCCCTATTCCTTGAACCGAAGTTTGCGAACTTTGTTGATCAAGAGAACCGGAATAGTGGTGTGAACTTAGTCCACGAACCCAATCCGCGAACTGGCGGAAGTTCTCGATCCGAGAAAATCTTCTGGAGTTTGTGAACTCCTTCCGGGAAATTAAGCCCGCGAACCCAGTCCGCGAACTTGAGTTGATTATATCTAAATACGGTTGTTCTTGAACTAATGTTTATATAAACTAAGGAATGCTTTTGCAAACCATGGCTTTAAAGTTCATGAACCGATTCGAGTGAATCAAACCGTTTTTGCTTCGATTGTGTCTTGTGTAGTTACATAAGATCTAAGCAATTTAACAACTCTCTAACTAGTTCATTTGAGTCATTTGAACTAGTTAAGGTGAAGAAGAATATGGTTGATATGAAATTGCTCATATGGCTAACCATTTGGTTAATTATTGTTGAACCAACAAATGTACATGTTTGGGTACGATTACACAATCCTAGAAACGTGCATTTCATTTGTGTGTGACAAGCTAAGTTTTGATCTAACAGTTGAAAGATATTAGCTTGGATAAATTAGGTTTTTCATCTAACGGTGATTATTGAATGCTTTGTTACCAAGGTAACTTAGATTGCAAACCCTGATTTGAAAACTATATAATGAGACGTCTAGCAACTGTGCAAAACTAATGCCCACACCTCCTGTGTGATACTAGTTGGTTTGATAGATTCAATTCTCCTTTAATCGTAGGTTTCTTCTCGAGACCCTGTCGATTAACGACTGAAAGACTTCATTGGGATTGTGAATCCAGACGAAACTACTTCTCTTGTAGTTGAGCGATATGATCTTGTCATTTTCTATCGTACAAGTTCAATTGAATAATTTACTTGAGATTATATCTCCGATAGGGCAAGATAAAACGAAATCACAAACATCTTCGTCTCATCGTTTGTGATTCCACAATATCTAGTTTCGCTACTATACGATTTAGATTATTATGAGGTGATTGATAATACTAGATTGTTCTTCGGGAATATAAGTCCGGTTTATCAATTGGTTCTTGTTCACCTTGATTTTATCAAAAGACATAACAAAACTTTTAGGTTTATCTGTGGGAGACAGATTTATCTATCCTTGTAGACTTTTTTGTGTGATACAGATTTGTTTATTAAAGTCTTCGAATTTGGGTCGTAGCAACTCTTGGTTGTGGGTGAGATCAACTAAGGGAATCAAGTGCGTAGTATCCTGCTGGGATCAGAGACGTAAGGAGCGCAACTGTACCTTGAATCAGTGTGAGATTGATTAGGGTTCAACTACAGTCCAGACCGAAGTTAGTTTGTAGTAGGCTAGTGTCTGTAGCGGATTAATACAGTGTGGTGTTCAATCTCGACTAGGTCCCAGAGTTTTTCTGCATTTGTGGTTTCCTCGTTAACAAAACTTCTGGTGTCTGTGTTATTTCTATTCCTCATTATATTTTGTTATATAATTGAAATATCACAGGTTGTGCGTTGTATTGATCAATAGTGAAATCCAACCTTTGGTTGTTGATTGGATATTGATTGATCCTTGGAAATTGGTCTTTGGTAACATCCAAGTTTATCTCTCTTGTATTTAATCAAGACTCGCAGATTGCTTGAGTAAGATTTAAATCAAGAGATAGAGATATTAACTCCTTGATATACTTTTTATTAAGATTGAGTATGACTGTCTAGTTGATTCTCTTAAAAGTATATTAGAGTTAGTCCATACAGATTGCTAATCGAAATATTGGGTGAGGTTGTTAGACCCCCACATTTTCAATTGGTGTCAGAGTAGGCAAACACGTTAAAGACCTTATAAGTCTGTGTTTGTAGCGATCTGATTATGGACGAGTCTATCTCTAATAACGTACAAGTTTAGAAATTACCAGATGATTCTAAAAGCTTGGATTCACCTGAGAGAACTGTCACATCTATGTCAATATCTAAACATTCTCTTGATGTAAAATGTTGATTGGGAAACTCTCCTAGAAGAACAGCTGGATGAACTTTCTGATGAAGGTGATTCAGATATTGATAGAGATGTTGATGAGGAAGTCTCAGAGTATGTTAAGTTTTTGGATTCGTGGAATATGAAGAAGATTACAACTTCTCATGTCTCACCTCTTCTGACTCCTCTCTGTCGAGAAAACAAGAAATTAAGAAGATGTTACGCAGGGGTGTTTATTTTTCGAATCGTTCCAACGAATCGATCCTCAAGGATTCTGAGGAAAACCTACATATAAAGTCACTTGAATGTGATAATATTTATTAAAAGTATTTTTTGTTGGAAGAGAAACTTGCAGAATCTGAAGCAAGGTTTAACTCTCAACAAATTAGTTTTGATGACAGAGAAAGTGCTTGTCTCGTTCGACAAAAACGCCTTGAGGCTGATTTAACTGCTGCTCTTGATAAAATCAAGATGTTGGAAGATGACTTGAAAAAGTTCAATACTAGTTCAAGCAAATTAACCATTATGCTAGGAACAAGTAAAAATCATAGTGATACACGAGGATTGGGCTATAAGGGAATAAATGCTCCAAGTATTAGCAAAGAGGTAAAATTTGTCAAGGCTAGTGATTCTTCTCGACAAAAGGTTTCCACTGATGGAAAAAGTGAAATACCTTCACTGGCAGTTAAGGTTCGAAAGAGCAAAGTATATCAACCTCCAAAGCCAGCACATACACATCGAGGTAAGAACATTTCTTATGTTTGCCACTATTGCGGAAATAAAGGTCACCTAGAAAGGAGATGTCGTTTCCGTATAAGGAATGAGAAACTTCATGATGTTCTTGTTTGGGCATCACAAGAAGTTGTGAAACCAAGATCATATGTTAAGGCTGGGTCTAACCATCTCCAAGATCCAAGATAAAGCACTGTGGAAGTGTCGTTTATCCCGCTACAGTTGCCTTGCTTCCCAGAGAGCTGCGTGTGGCTTGGATCCAAGATGGAAGTAACCTGGGCACGCGATTTGAAACTGCGTGTGGGAAAAGCAAGATACGCGGTTACAAACTGCGTACCAAAGAATATTCTAGGGAAATATTCTTCCCCACGTGGTTGCTAACAGCGTGCCACGCTGAGTCAATACACGTTGACTGGTCAACATGGTTTGTCTTTTTCTTTCTCCTCTGTTTTGCTCTATGCATGTTGTATCATTTCGGGCACCAAGAAGCCAAATGACAATTAACAAATGCAGTCTGTTTAATTTCCTGTTGGTAACTCCACATTGGTTTTATTAATCGACGTACAAGAGTTGTTTTGTTGGCTTTGCAAAATTGTGATCTCGATCTTCCAACTTGGATAAACTCGATGCCTTGTCTTTTTTCGCTTTCTCTTTCTCTTTCTCTTCTGTTTTGTTATATGCATGTTGGGTGTATCGTTTCCTGCACCAAGAAAGCCAATTAACAATTAACTAATGGTGTTTATTTAATTTCTTCTTAGTAACTCCGCTAATCAGCAACTAAAATCAATGAGCATTACTTTTTTAGTGCACCAAAGCTTAGATTATAACGAATGAAGACCAGTTGTCTTTGGAATTACCATCACACACCTTTTTCAGTGACTGACTCCTCTATTCAATTTCCCAACTAACTCGATCGGCAGATTTTTCTTCTATTCAAATAAAAAGATAAACATTTATGGCCATTTAATTACCGGAAGATATGAACAATAACAGTGGACCGGTCAACACGGTCAATACGCAGTTAGAAACAACGCATTTGAATTTTCTAATGAAACGTTGTTTCTAAGTACGTGTCGCGCGTCTTCAAACAGCGTATCTACTAGGAATCTTGGATTCCCACTACGCCCAGGCGATGATTTTTGATGACGTGGATCCGGTGAGAAACTTGAATCTTGAATTACGATTAGACCCATCCTAAGGCTAATCCCCTTAATGCTACAGGTTGTAACTGTCCAACCTTTAGGCAAATGAATCAGTGCTGTGATAAACCTATTTTTTACTATAAACTTCATACGAATCCTTTTCACAATCGTAATGGTTATCAAAAGGATAACTTCGTAAAGACGAAGCCAAGATCCGATGTTCCCAGTTGGAGAAAGACTAACTTGCAAAAGAATAGTCAATCCAATCCTCTTTCGAGAAATCTTGAAGAGAGTAACGGGAAGAAGGTTCGGGTTGTTTCTAAACGCACTCATAAGTGGGTTCCAAAGAAAGTCAATGACACTTTGAGTGTGAAAAGGAATGATCTCCCAGAAAATTTCATGACTATGGAGAAGGCAGTATCCATGATGTTGGAACTTAAAGAGTTCTTAGAAAAGATGGATTTGGATGTGAAAGGTTCTAAAAGTGATCTCTTTCTTGATAATCCAAAAGTCATTTGTGGTGAGCAAGACATTGTTCACCTCAACAAAACTTGAGTGTGTTTTAAGTGCATCCTCACCAAGGAATGCGCTGTTATGTATACGGTGAGGGAATCACGAAAATTGGAGCGCACAGATTATGTTTGATAAGGCTGTAGAATTCAATTGGATTCATCTAAAAAGGTTATTAAATGTTTAGGTTTGAAAATAATAGTTAGGCATGTTTGGACTACATGGTACACATATCAGGTATGCATAACATCATTTAAAATCAAAATCCAGGGGATTAGGTATGCATACCTGTTTGCATACAGCTCCAGGATACGAAAATTCAAACCCGTATGCATACTTGACGTCGATATTCGGTAAATTTGTTTTGGCCGTAACTTCTTCGTCCGAACTCGGAATGACCTCATTCTTTTTGCATTCTATTTCTCTATGAATTATCTTAAAAATGGTGATGAGAAATCCTAAATGTGAATGAGTTGAGGTTGGTCTTTGTCTCGTATCTTATTTTTGAGTGTTTTTCTCCGCTTCGTCGCACTTGTTCTACTGGACTTGGGCACTTAGATTCTTGGAGTAATTCTCTTCTAAGCTCATTTGTAGCTTTTACAAGAATGATGTTGGTGAATCGCAAAGAAAGAAGTTCAAGAATGGACAGTAGTACGCATTGCTATGGGATTCTTGAATGTTCACAATCATCTTATGTGAACTATGATGCATGGTCTTTAATGACTTTGTATGTTCTTCTTTGTTAAGAAAATCTTTTTATACGCTTTTGGTAACCACTCTTGGTGTAAATCCGTGCAAAAAATATTGATTCTACCTTCTAAGGACAAAGATGATTTTTGCAGTATTAATCTTTATGGTTTTATATATTGCAATATGTTATGGGATATGTGTGTTTGCGTCTTTGAACTATTATTGTCCCATATGATGTCAAAAGTTATCTCTTTTATATGTCGATATGCGTGTATTGATGCAAGATCGATGAACTTTTGACAAACAAAAGTTAAGCCTATTATGTCAATTATTGATGGAAGCTAGGTTAAAATATTTTGTTATCAAGGATTATGTCATTGTGCAAATAGTGATGGAAAATAGAATCAATCCTTGTATATGCCGCAGTATTGATCATTCCCCGATCCATATTTTATGTGTATACTGCAATTCTCCATAAGTTTTTCTTGTGTTGAGCATAAGACGATTGAGTTAATCATTTTTTATGGTGAACTTAGTTGTAGCTCCATAAGCTCTCTTATATCGAGCATTTCCAACTAGATTAATCATAGATTCGTTTGTGGTTATTTTGGTTGTGTATTTCGATTAAATTAATCATGGGTTCTCTTGTGGTTAGTTTAATTGAGAATTTTGGATATAGAAAATCATTTTTATGGTTTTTGGTGTCCAATAAAATCCTTCTTTTGTTGTAAAAGAAAGGTCGCTCTTGTTGTTCTCTTGGGAATGACATCAAATGGGGGAGAGTTCTTTTGGACTTGCGCTTAATTTCCATATCTTTGTGGGGAGTGCGGCTGTGGAATTATTTAGGGGTTATCTTGTATCTTTATAAACTCCTTGATGAATGCATTTAGCCTCGGCTTTATGATTGCATCTAAACAAGCTGATATGTACTTTTCTTTGGTCTTGAAGCGTCTTCGTGGAAATTTCATTAGGATCTCATTTTCGTACCTTTGCCAATTTTATTGACAAAAAGGGGGAGAATTAATGTGTAGTTCACACTACAAATACATATGATTTACGTGCTTTACGGGTCATTATGTAAGGGGGAGTGGTTTTCATGTTGAGACGAAAGTATTGACTAAGGGAGAGTGATACATATCACCATAGGATTGTTGTCGAAGTTGTGATATGAGAACTTTGATGCTGTGTAATAATAATATGACATTGTATAACAATGATCGAGAGCTTTTGTTTTCTCATTGTTATGGCTACGGATTTTCAACAACGGTGATGTTGAACTTAAAACCTTTGGGATCATTGGAGTACTTGGAAGTGACGAAGATTTCGAGTAATGTTGAAGATTAGACATGTGGAATAGGAGCTACAAAAGTTAATTTATTTATTTTTTGTATTCCATATGTATTGATAGTTTTGTCACTAAAATTGAAAAAGGGGAGATTGTTAGAGCATTGCTCGGTCGAACTCGCATGTGTTGCTATCTCAAGCATGTTTGTCAATGTTAGTAATCAAACCCATAAGTCTTGATTTCTAGTCTACTATAGCTAAGGTCTCGGACTAGGATAGAAAGTGTAGTTGAGATCAAGAACTCCATGGCAATCATCATACAAGACGAAGGACTACTCAAGGAACTGGTGGATCTTCATCGACTAAAAGGTATGTGGAGACTTGAACTTATCTATCACTCAAAAGTCTATTTATCTCCTATCTTGAGACAAAGGTCGTTTTGCTATATAGACTTTGATTATACACATTTGGTATTTCGAGCCGAGTTTATCTCGCCTATCTATTTCTCGAAATATGTGTTGGTAAGCTTTCGCTTTAGCCAAATTCATCTTTACCTAGTGACGAAAGTCATATTATGTTTCAATCACTTTGAAAATTGCTCTGACGAAAAATGGTTTGTGAATAAGAACTATATAACGTCATCTGAGAATGTTTCAATGATTGAAATGAGAGTTTAGATTATATAACCATTGGTGGATATAAGAATTATTGTGGAAACACATATATGCATAAGTCCTTATTCCTTAAACTGAAGTTTGCAAACTTTGTTGATCAAGAGAACCGGAATAGTGGCGTGAACTTAGTCTGTGAACTTAGTCCGTGAACTCAGTCCGCGAACTGGCGGAAGTTCTCGACCTGAGAAAATCTAATGGAGTTTGTGAACTCCTTCCGGGAACTTAAGTCCGCGAACCCAGTCCGCGAATTTGAGTTGGTTATATCTAAAGACGGTTGTTCTTGAACTAATATTTATATAAACTAAGGAAATGTTTTGCAAACCGTGGATTTAAAGTTCATGAACCGATTCGAGTGAATCAAACCGTTTTTGCTTCGATTGTGTCTTGTGTAGTTACATAAGATCTAAGCAATTTAACAACTCTCTAACTAGTTCATTTGAGTCATTTGAACTAGTTATGGTGAAGAAGAATATGGTTGATATGAAATTGCTCATATGGCTAACCATTTGGTTAATTATTGTTGAACCAACAAATGTACATGTTTGGGTACGATTACACAATCCTAGAAACGTGCATTTCATTTGTGTGTGACAAGCTAAGTTTTGATCTAACAGTTGAAAGATATTAGCTTGGATAAATTAGGTTTTTCATCTAACGGTGATTATTGAATGCTTTGTTACCAAGGTAACTTAGATTGCAAACCCTGATTTGAAAACTATATAATGAGACGTCTAGCAACTGTGCAAAACTAATGCCCACACCTCCTGTGTGATACTAGTTGGTTTGATAGATTCAATTCTCCTTTAATCGTAGGTTTCTTCTCGAGACCCTGTCGATTAACGACTGAAAGACTTCATTGGGATTGTGAATCCAGACGAAACTACTTCTCTTGTAGTTGAGCGATATGATCTTGTCATTTTCTATCGTACAAGTTCAATTGAATAATTTACTTGAGATTATATCTCCGATAGGGCAAGATAAAACGAAATCACAAACATCTTCGTCTCATCGTTTGTGATTCCACAATATCTAGTTTCACTACCATACGATTTAGATTATTATGAGGTGGTTGATAATACTAGGTTGTTTTTCAAGGATATAAGTCCGGTTTATCAATTGGTTCTTGTTCACCTTGATTTTTATCAAAAGACAGAACAAAACTTTTAGGTTTGTCCGTGGGAGACAAATTTATCTATCCTTGTAGACTTTTTTGTGTGATACAGATTTGTTTATTAAAGTCTTCGACTTTGGGTCGTAGCAACTCTTGGTTGTGGGTGAGATCAGCTAAGGGAATCAAGTGCGTAGTATCCTGCTGGGATCAGAGACGTAAGGAGCACAACTGTACCTTGAATCAGTGTGAGATTGATTAGGGTTTAACTACAGTCCAGGCCGAAGTTAGTTTGTAGTAGGTTAGTGCCTATAGCGGCTTAATACAGTGTGGTGTTCAATCTGGATTAGGTCCCGGGGTTTTTCTGCATTTGCGGTTTCCTCGTTAACAAAACTTCTGGTCTATGTGTTATTTCTATTCCGGATTATATTTTGTTATATAATGGAAATTTCACAGGTTGTGCGTTGTATTGATCAATAGTGAAATCCAACCTTTGGTTGTTGATTGGATATTGATTGATCCTTGGATATTGGTCTTTGGTACCATCCAAGTTTATCTCTCTTGTATTTAATCGAGACTCGCAGATTGCTTGAGTAAGATTTAAATCAAGAGATAGAGATATTAACTCATTGATATACTTTTTATTAAGATTGAGTCTGACTGTCTAGTTGATTCTCTTAAAAGTATATTAGAGTTAGTCCATACAGATTGCTAATCGAAATATTGGGTGAGGTTGTTAGACCCTCGCATTTTCAAGAAGAGGGGTTTATAATTTCAGCAGTTGCCATTTTAGATAAATGATTGGTAAAGCAGATCTTGACTTCTTGATAATCAGTAATCCAGTTTCCTTCCTCATTCTAAATAGACTCTATTTTATTCCTTCTTGTTCTACTTTTAGTGGTTCTGTGAAAATAGTTTGTGTTCTGATCTCCCAACTTGTTAAGCTGATCCCTGCTCTTAGTTTTCCAGAAATTTTGTTCTATGTCTTGCCAATTTTTGAGCCGTTTTCTTGCATCAGCTAGGGCATGTCCTATATCTTCTCTAAAGTAGTGAGTATGTATCCAATTTAGGTGTGAACACAGTATGGAACTGTTGAAGGCTGAATTTTGGTACTAGGAATAGGAATTGAACATGTTAGTGGGTTTTACATGGTAGAGGTTCTGTAACTACTGATGAAAACTGTGAAACTTCCTATTTGTGTCCTGATCTAATGTCAATCAGATGGTTCAATTTTATGAGACACTCCTTACTTATTTAACGATTATTTTGATTCAGAAATATCTGAATTATGGTTTAGATCTCATAATACGTTGCGTAGGAGTGAAGTCTGTCTCTTGGATTTGGCTGTATGGCATATTTTATTTAGAAGTTGTTCTTAGTTGGATTGTATTGTGTGTTCAAAGACAGTATAAACATTTCTGTTAAGTAAGTGTCGGAGATGAAAACGAATCAATTTACCCCTTGTTTCTTTTAAAATAACGAATCTATGGACATGAGACAACAGAAAGGACAGGGATTATTTGGTCTTTTACATATGTTAGGCGGGTAAGCGGGTAGGGTAGGATAATTTCGGGTTTTATCCGTCACCCTACCCATTTGACCGCGGATAAAATAGTGTTTACCCGTCACCCTACCCGTCAATGGCGGGTAGGATAGGATACGGGTAAAAATTCTGGCGGGTAGGATAGGGTGGCGGGTAAGGGTAGGATATGTGCACCCCTAGTTTGGATAGATGGCAATCCAGTCATCATTTGCTAGCCCTCTATCCAATCTTTGTTCAGTAAGAGCATGGCATTTTCTTTTTTTTGACCAAGTAAAAGGGCAACCAGTAAAACCAAGGTCAATGAGGTCCAAATTAAGGATATTTTCATTGAAAATGGAAGCTTCATTAGCATCTATGGGATGTGTGCTAAACTTTTCAGTATCATGAAGAATAAAATTGAAGTCCCCAATAACCATTCATGGCAAGTTATTGAAAGTTGCAGATTGCTCAAGCATTTTCCAAGAGTTTAGCTTGGATAAAGTGTCATGAGGATTGCCATAGTAGAATGTAAATAACCAGGGGGGTATTGGCAGTTCTGATTATTGCATTGATATGATTTATAGAATAATCCAAAATTTCTATGGAAATATTGCTTTTCCATAACAATGCTAATCCACCAGCAGTGCCACTTGCCCCTCTTGGGTTAACTGACCAGAAATTATTGACCCCTAATTCATGCATAGTTTTCTTGAGTTTATCATGCTTTTGTTTAGTTTCAGATAAAAATATAATGTCAGGATTTAGTTTATTGAGCATATCATTGAGATATCTCTTAGCATCTCTGGTGCCCAGTCCTTGGTAATTCTATGCTAGGGAAGTAAAGAATTGCCAGAAGTAAGACACAACTGGATACTTGGAGATGAGTCTTCTAGTAATATTTTCATAATGTTCATATATCAGGAAGTGCACAATATATGATATATTATGAGTTCTTAAAAAATGGTAATAAGAAGGGTTAAGAGCAAGTACCATTGTTCCAGCAGAGGACCAATCCAAAATGCCATTAGCCATGAGAAAAGGGATGTTGTCCATTTGCTCACGAGGAGTAACATTCAGATTTTTGAATCTTTTGACACTTGTCATTTCCATGTTGTTGAGGGAAGCATTTTCTTCAGTGGGGGTAACCTTCTTTCTCTTGGTATCTATGATAGGTGTGGATGAGGTGTTGAGAAAGATATCATCTAGGTTCTCAAAAGTATGATATTTTTTCTTTGGTTTTCATGCAACTTTTTTCTTCTTATTAGCTTCAGCTTCCATGTTAGCTTTGATTTGAGCCAATGTAGGTAGGGTATTTAAAGGGAAATGTTTTGGAGTGTTGGTGACTGGGAAAATTTGTTCAGGAGCAACAAGGTCAGCAGCAGCAGTTTCCTCATCAACCTTTCTTGAATCATTGTTGTTGTTGGGATTAGTTCTTGCAACAGTTTCCCACTTTGGGAGTTTTTTCTTGTTAGAGTCAACTATCTTTTTTTTGCTAAATCCAATTTTTTGTTTCTAATTTGACAAGCTAGGAAATCTGGGTGTGGAGAGGGAGTTGAATCAAACTGCAAGGACTGAGCTCCAAAGGTGATAGGGGAATTTGAGGTAGAAGCAATATTAGCTATTGACTTTTCAAGCTCCAACCTTTTAACAAACTTTATTTTTGCTTCAAACTCAGCAGCAACATCTGCATCAGAATAAGGTCTGTGAATGACATACTTTCCAACTTGAACCATTTTTTGTCTAGGGGTTATTGGTGGATGAGCTGGTTGAGGGGTTGGTACTTGATCTTAACCCTTCTTATTAACATTTGATGCGATTTGATTAATATGTGAGGGGAAGGGGGGGTTAAGATGATCAAGTACTCTGCAAACTTTACAGAATTTGATGCGATTGAGAGCATAAGCACATTCTAGCCAGTGAGACAAAGTAGGAGTTTCAAATGCTTCTATTCCAAACTTGAGAGATCTGGTAACATTGATTGTGACTTTAACTTCCAAGTTTTTTTCAAATTTGTCTCTACCATAAGGTTTTTTGGATCCCTGGTAGACTCCAATTGGTTTAATTATGTTTTGTATGTCTGGGAGTATATGAGTTGGAATCCTCTTCACTAGAAGCCAGATCATAACTTTAGAGAATAGTTCTTCATCAATGAGCTCAGGACCATTAGGAGGAACTCCTACTAGAACCATCAGTTTGTCAAAGACCCCTATAGTGCCTCCATTCCTCAAAGTTGAGTAGTCTTCTTCTTGTGTGGTTCTGAGAATGTAAAAGTTTCTTCTTCTGTTCCAAACTTCAACCTCAATTCTGCTAAGTATTTTCCAGTTTGCATTGATAAAGTTACTAAATCTGTAAGTTTGAAAATATATATTTCCACAAAGTTTGCCAATGAAACACCCTTTCCAGTCTTGGGTTTGTTTAGATTTGATGTTTTCAGAATTGATGTAAACTTTTGGAAACAAATCCTCAAGGATGGTTAAAGCAGAGTTCATTTGTTTTACCAGGTTATCAATGGATTGTGGGTTTGAGTTTGAGGAGGAGGTCATGAAACTGAAACTTTGGTACCAGAGGAGAAAGTATGAATGAGGGTTAAGTTCACTAGGAGCAAAGAAGGTAAGGCGTATGACAGTAAGAGTGATGTTGATATGACTAAATTTAATTTGAAATTTGTTCACGGGTATACTTTGAGCCTTGTCATAAGTGAAGTAGATAATAAATTCAAAATTGAGACTGTTGAATTTGTACTTGTGTAAGTTGTAGTCTTCAATAATACTATTGCATTGGTCTTCCATGGATAATGGCAATTTGGATCGAGACCTGTTATCAATGACACAACTATGTACTATAAAGTTAGTAGAATTTGAATCAAAATGTGGTGAATGCATACTTACCCCGTTATTTTGTTTATCTACTGTATCGAGAACTGGTGTAAAAGAAGTGTATTTGGATTTTTGTTTCCCTTTTGAAGTAGTGTTGGACTGCGTCCATGTAGTGATGGGCTCGACAAAATTGTTGCAAAAAATTTCAGCCCAAAGAAATTTCGACTCAGCCTGCGTCTGAGATCTTATGTGGAGAGTAAGCATCTGAGTTAGAACTGTGTGAGTGGTTGGTGTGAAGGACCGTGAATCTTTGCATGTCAACCATCTGTTGAGTGTTAGTGTTGTGTTGTCCATCGAAGCGTTTCCACCTGTCAAGACCATCAACAAAACAATTATATGGGGTATGCGTGTGGAGATAAGTTCCTGCAACATAGGCTATTATAGCCTAATTGCGGGAGATTTGAAACGACATAGATAGTAGGAGAAGAAAATTGTTGAGTGTGCAAGTGACGATATTGGGAATCGTCGCAATTTATTGGTGAAACGGTCGAGGCTTCTAGGATGAGACCCTTTATAAGGGATTTTTCTCTTGCTGGGAGAGGAAACAATTGTTTTTCTCTGCAATTTTTCCTTCTAAAGTTCTCCTGAGAAATTCATCATGGCTGGAGGACAAGAACCAATCGATTGCAAAGGCAAACGTAATTGGATGAAGTAGAAATAGAGCCCCGTATCCACTGGTATCCTTATGAGCATTTGGTTTATCGTCTGCCTTATGGAATAGCTTTTCCACAAGGATGTGAATCTCTAATTTTAGAGAAAGCTTCGACTGGTATTTGAAGGAAATGCAATATAACATTAAGGTGAAGATTGAGGAGGAGAAAATGGTGCACGGTGGTCCACCAAGGTATGTGCATGAGTTGTTTCTCGATTCGCCAGTTGAGAGGTTGATTCAGTTCTTCAAGCAGCCCAAGCCTTCTCCCGTGAATCAAGATACATGTAATCCTTTTGTTAGACCTGATTTGTGTGTTGAATAGGGTGGATGTAGAATGCCTGGCGCTACACATCATAGTGAGAATAGTGCTCCTGAAGAACCACCAGAGCAGGTAAAGAAGCCAAAGCGACACGGTTCTGATGATCATGATTGGGTCTTGTACGCTTATCATCCGAAGTATGGGCCCTTTGAGGTTCATGAGGGAGTAGCAGTTGTTGCTGATCGATTTCTCATCTCTGGATTGAGTAGGATTGATTTTCAGTCTATCATTCTGCCTGCTGCTGCACAGTTCATGGTTCGACAGTTGGCGGCGCAACCTTGGGCTGAAGAGGAGCCTATGCATTTTTCAGTTTTGGATGCTCTCTGCCCTGCTACTGGAAAAAATTGGACGAGCCATCTTTGCCGGAAACAATCAACCCGCCACCGATCCTTCCTCCGATCCAGCTGCCGATCCTATGCCTCCGGTGAGTCCGACCAATGTAGAGTCTGACCAATCTGAGTCTGAGAATGTTCATGAGGAGAAGGGAGGAACTCCGTCCAGAGTTCAGATTCCAAGGCCAACCAGGCGATTGACTCGAAGTCAGACTCGCAGTGTAAGCCAATGAACTCGGAGTCGAACTCAGCGAAAGAGTTAGAAGGTGAGCACATTGGTTCTCTTGTTTCCTGTAGTCAAAATTCAAGTAGGGTAGATTTTGAATTTGATTAAAGGGGTGTTGGTTACCAGTCTGTGAAGAGAACTGTGGTTTACGTTTTGGGTTTGTTTGAAAAATATTTTGGATACTTTGGAGTTTTTGGATTCTGGTATTGTTATGAATATTTGGTTTATGTTTGTTTTTATGAAAATGTTGGAATGGGTGGTAGGCTTCTAAAAGGTCCTAAAAATTATCCCCGGCCAAAAACTTGGTGGGCCCGGAGATATGTATAAAATTAAGCGCAATAAAAACGCGGGCCTACAGTAATACCGCAAGTGCACGGTCGTCAGTTGTAGCTCGTGCAAGTACGGGTCGATCCACAGAGACTGGGTGAGTTTTGGAGTTTTCTAGCTAATTGGGTTCCTAAATTGTTGTTGTTGGGCTTTGGGTAGGAATGGATTTTGGTAACCAAAGGGTTATGATTGTGCTTTGGGCCTTTGAGTTCTTTGGGAATGAACTGGGCTTTAGCTTTAGCCTATCAGTACACTAGGCTTTGGCCTTAAACTTAGGCTTGGGCTGAACTGGGCCTCACAGGCTTTTGGGAGCTAGGCCTTTTCTTGTTCTGAACCTATTTCTGGGCCTTTGGTTGTGAACTAAACCTTGGGCTTTGTACCTTTGGAATTGCACTGGGCCTTGGGCTTTAAACCTTTGGTTTCAATGAACTGAATTGGGCTCAGCTTTTGAAGTGAGCTTTGGGCTCAGTTGGCTTGGTTTAGCTAGGCCTTTGGGCTTAGTGAACTGTGGCTGGGCTTTGGAGAGGAAACAGCAGCAGCAGGGTAGCAGACAGCAGCAGCAATACTGCACAGTAGCTGCTCAAGCAGTGCAAGTAGTAGCAGCAGCAGAACAAGGCAATGAAGAACAAAGGCAGTTAACGGGAAAGACAATGGAGAAAATTTACAAGACAATGACTAAACAGGCAGAGAACAATGCAAAATGAACCAAGGCCTAAGCCAAGGGCAAGGGAGATGGTGAAGCTAACAGAGCAAGGCTAAGGCATTCTTCTAGAGTGGGAAGAGAACTAGCTTGCTCATTGTCACTAGTGAGCACTAGTTTCTCCCAATGCTCAATCAAATCAGTGCAACCTAAGCATACAAAAATGGAATGGCAAGATAATCAGCTTGCTATGAGCACTGATTTCTTCCATTACTCAATCAATTCAGTGCTTCAAAGGTTTCTAGCCTAGCATTCCATCAAACTAACAGCAGTGAACTAAACATTAACATTACACAAACATCAACAGGAACATCAAGCATTAACAGTGAACAACATTAACCTAACATGATAAACTAACACTAACAGGGACTAAAACAGTGAAAGATTAAATCATTAACAAAACATGAAACAGCACACACATTGAAATTAAACATCAAAACAGGAAATTATCATACAAAAATTAAACATTAGTATCAAAACAAAATTAAAAATAAGAACATTAAATTATAAAAACCCTAAAATTGAACAGTTAAAATAAAGATTGGAATTAAACTAAAAATTGAAATTAAACCTAATTGGTAACTTGGCTAGTCCAAGAACACCCCTAACAGTAGCAACAACATCCATATTTATAGTTTACAACAAACCCTAAATTTTCGAAACCCTAAATTGAAATTAGGGTTTTCTCAAATTCCCAAAATTACTCACTGATTTCTGTTGATTTGTGTCTAACCCACGCTTTATCTTCTTCTGCTCCTGTCTCTTCAAGTTTTGTCCCCTCTTTCGATTGTGTAACCCTAGCTTCTCACTGTTCTAGCTTGTAGCACCTAGTTTGATGCTAAAAACGAGACAAGGGAGAAACTTGGGATGGGGTGGTGATGTACGGTGTGGTGTGGTGGCTGTTGCGACAAGGAAGAGAGGCAGGAGCTCGAGTTGCAGAGCTCTGCAACTGTCGGGTGAAGGAGAAGGAAAAGAAAGAGAAGGAGAGAAATGGAATGGGTAGTTCTCGATGGGTTTTTTAGGGTATGGGATGTTCTGGTGTGAGTCGGGTTCATCAAGAGATGATGTTTCACGAGCTGGGCCATCGGATCATTAAGTTCAGATGGAATCGAACGGCTTTAAGGAAGGGGATGGAAGCGACCGTAGGATTTTTTTGGTACAACTAAATAGACGGATCCAGATGGGGTTAGGTGCTGTAGTGTAAGGCGGAGATATCAAACTTTGATGAACAGCAAGGGAGCAACCGTTGGATTCAACTACCATCTAATCTGAAGGCTTGGAATTTCAGCGCTGTGGTGCTTGGCAGAGACTTCAGATTTTGATGCTCTATGAAGGAGCGACCATCGGATGCTTCTGAGAACTGATCTGATGGCTGAGAACGAAGGCGTTTTTGTGTGTAGAAAATGAGGTTGTGCGCACCATTCTTCGCGGCTTCCTTGCGTGATTTCTCCCGGCTTTTCACTACTTTTCTGCTCTTTTCCGCTCCGCAAGTCATCCAGACTTTATTTATTACCTAAAAATGCAAAATTAAGTAAGAAAAATATTTATTCTTGAAAACAATGAAAATACAGAATATGGGATAAAATGTAGAATTAATGATCAAAAGATGAGTTAAATGCCAACAAAAAGGGATAAATATATACAATATTTGGCACTCATCAATGGGTAATTGTTGTTTTTGAATTTGTGGTTATGTATGGCATTTTTTGATCCGAGCTTTGGTGGTTTTGACCTTCAATCGAGCACTGATATAAATTGCTAGGATAACTTCTGATTGAATAATATCTGGTGATCCCTGAGTATTACTTTCTTCTAGGAGTTTCAGTCTAATACTCTGCTCAGTTAGAAGAATAACATTGCTTAGTTTAAGAATGTGAGTTTGCTGAGAAGTAGTAGGAAATCTCATTAGGGGTTGAGGTTTGCATCCTTCTGAAAAGTAAAGTATTACTGATAAGGACACTGAGGGTATTTGAGTGGCTAGTGTAATGTTTAAGTGTAATTAGGTGATGGGTGGTATTGTCCCTGAACCAGAATGATTTGTTTTCCATAATAATTTTTGTGATACTAGAGACTGGGATGTTGGTACTGCCTGTGTTGTTAGTGTGATTGAGAAGAAGGAACATTGTTCCCAAATACATGTCTAAACAGTACATGAATCAGCATGGAACAACAACTTGCAAGCTAGTCCAAAAAAAAATAATTAAGAAGGACCTAAATTAACAATAGGTGTGCCGTGCACATAAGGTCAAGGTTAGGAGTAGGGCTGCACATGGGCGGGTATAAGCTAAAACCAACCTCGCACCCACAGACTGCGGTTTTTTTTTTTCATAACCAACCCCGCACCCACAAACAGCGGGCGGGTATGGGTTTAAACGGGTTTAAACCCGCTTTATATTCAAGTATTTAGAGTAACTTCTATTCTCCTTGATTAAGTGAGAAAAAAAAACCAAAACCCCCAAAATATTCATATCTAGGAAGTTCACAGATGAAGATTAAGTGTTGAATCTGTTGATTTTTCGATTGTTGTCGATTTCTGGTGAAGATTCGAAGTTGTTGTTGTCGATTTCTGGTGAAGATTTCTGGTAATTGTCGTTCGTAGGTGAAGAAGAAGAACTGAGGAGGAAGAAGAGGAGAGGCCGAACAGAGAGAAGAGTGTAGAAAGTGAATGAGGGTTATCAGTTATCCTATCTACTAGTATTAGGGTTTCATAATGGACGATTAGGATTAGTTTTATCTAATGATATATAATCTGCGGGTTTTTTGGACGGGTATGGGCGGGTATTAGCTTAAACCAACCTCGCACCCACAGACAGCGTTTTTTTTTTATAACCAATCCCGCACCCACAACGGACGGGTATGGATTAAAAACCCACGAATTTAGCGGGTACGGGTGGATTTGGGTATCGTGGGCGGGTCTTGTGCAGCCCTAGTTAGGAGTCTTGGGATTTGGTTCGTTCATGATAGGCTTACAGCAAGACCGAAAAGTGAAATAGTGCAGCTAGGTCTGTGTATTTGTACAGAGTGAGTTATTATGATGCTAAGGTTCAAATGTCTATTCTAGGATTACTCTGCAAACCTAGATATACCCTATAAACCCTGAGCATCCTCCACTTCCATGAAACATAAGGCAATATTTTTTATTTTTTTGGAATGGGACAAGGCAAAAAAGACTTTCTCCGTCCGAAACCCTCCACGAGCCTCATTAACAGACAAACCAAGAAAAATACAAAAATAATGTTTGTACTCTTCTCACATGGGGCCCACCGCACCAGTGAATTCACCGATTGTAGCCACGCATCATATAGGAAGATCCAACGTCCATGCTAACGTATTCGATGCAAGTCAAACTCACGGTATCAGCCAATTAGAGGCGCTACTAATTTACAAGTGTTATATTACCCACTTCGCAACGTGGGTAGTTCTCCAATGACAAGGCAAAACAATCTCCTTACAAATGTGCACCCAAAAACTGCCAAGGTTCAGCAACGTGGAAGCCATCTTACTCGTCGGTTACCTCCCGGGAAGAGTAATAAAAACCGTAGGGAGAGGAAAAGCTGAAAAGTGGAACCCACGGAGTAAGACTAGACTAAGATGAGCATTTTGTAGGAAACAATGGGGAATAGCTAGTCTGGTATTGGGTTTTAAATTCCTCTTGGAAAACCAAAAGAAGAAAAGGAAAATATTTGAATTTATTTTATTGCAGTAAAATTTTTGCTTTGGGAAAATAAAGGAAAAATGTGGTGAACGGTGATAGGAGGGGGCAGCTGTCAAAAAAATATTACTTGAAAATCAAATCCATCTTCTTTTTAGCTGGATACTAATCCCTACCTGCCTATAGGCCTGTCAATATTTGTCCGATATCCGGTATCCTTTTCTGAGTATTCGAGATCCTATAGGATTTTATCCGTTTTATCGGATATCGGATATCAGATCGGATATTTTATCGGATATTTCTTCGTTAACATATCGGAAACGGATTAGACCCCATCCGAAATGTTAATATCCGATATCCGATAGTATAAGAACTTATTTGTAATTTATCCTAATTTCGAGTCTAGTATCGGATATTGTCGGATAAATATCCCATAAGTGTCAATTATGAAAATGTTTTACAGGGGTTTTTAAACTTTTTTGTTATAACCGGATACTATCGGATATCCGACAGCTTAGCCTATCGGAATCGATATCTGATTTTGATATCCTGTAGGATATTATCGGATATCGAATATCCGGTAGTGCTTAACATGTCGGATATCGGATTTCTAAATATCCGACGGATATTCTTCCATTGACAGGCCTACCTGCCTACCTATTGGTGTGGATTCGAATGACTAAAATGCCCATGTCCTCTGTACCGTTATTCATCTTGTCGATATTGCATGTTTAAAATATTGAAAAACAATTTTTTTTTAATGACTCAAAAAAATGGCATGAAAATAGAAAAATGTAAACCCCAAGATAAATTTAACAATATTCATTTGCTCAAAACCAATGTGGATTACTCTTCCTTGTTGGGGACGAGCTCTCAAGTTATAGGTCAAAGGTTCAAAATTGAGATTTTTCGTATTAAAAGAAAATAACGGTATTTATTTACACATTATTGTCTTTGAACATCACAGTCTTGCTTTTGTCATTGTTGTTGTTTTATTAATAACAATTTTTTCTGTTGACGTAACAAATTGTGACACTGTTAGAAAAATGATTTGATAATTATTCTTGTTACGTTAATGATTGTATAGATTTTCTTGTGATTTTTGGTTTATCTTTACTTTAGAAATATTATTGGATCTTGAAAGATTTTAAAGTTGATGTTTACTAATATGCCTTTTGATATTTTTCCAATGTTACTTACATTTTGAGCACTTGATCCTAGACACGTATTTACTGTCTTCTAAAATATGAATCAGTTAATGTTCTTATCGTCTAGTATTTATAAAAATTCCAACGATGATTAAAACATTTAGTCATGTGCTCAAAGGTTTATGGATCTCAAATCAAGTAGATATAAAGTTGGATCTACAATTTACATTCGAGTTTTTTCTGACCACTAAATCTTTTTAGTTTATATGCTTTTGTATTGCTTCGATTTCTAACTGAAATTCGGAGGATCCGGTAAAACACTTAGCCACGTATTCAAATTTTGGTAATAAACGACAAAAAACTAAATTAATAAATTTTTAGTGCACGTGTCGCCACTCTCGTGACTGTTGATCTATTTATTTATTCGACAACCATATTAACACCGTCAATTTATTCAAGAACTACAACCATGCTAATTTATTGATCTACATCCATGATAATATATTTTTGTGACAACAAGTTATTAGGAAGATAGTGATATATTTATCATTCAAAGGTCTTATATTTCTATGGCATTGTATCAGGAACAGTTTGTCGAAATGAACACCATCATCAGAGGATCCCAGTTTTCAAATTTCTAATTTACATTTTGAGCATTTGATTTTAGACACATAGTTGCAGTCTTCTGAAGTGTTTGAATCAATTAACACTTTTATCGTCTAGTATTTACAAAAATTCTAACAATAAATAAATTATTTAGACACATGTTCAAAGATTTCTGGAACTCAAATCAGGTGGATATAAAGTTGGATCTACATTAGATTTTTTCTGACCACTAAATCTTTTTTCGTTTATAGGTTTTTGTCAATTATTGCTTCAGTTTATAACTAAAGTTTGGAGGATCCGAGGAAACACTTAGCCACGTAATTCAGATTTAGTTATGAACCGACAAAAGGCTAAGCTCAATAATTTTCGATTTAATTAATGTAATTCATAATTATCTATTTCTTATTCGACAACCATATTAATACCAGAAATTAATTTATAAATTACTCATCCATATTAACTTATTATCCTAAACATAAAACATCTTCCTACCAGTTAAATATAAAATCTTCAAAATGATGAATTATTTTTATAGAAAATCGAAGTACATAAAAAGAACAAGAAAAAACATATTATCCATTTTTTTCCCGATAATCAACCATTAGGAAACGCTTGTATGATGGTTTTCAAGAAAAATAAGCACATTATAAACAAAAATATAAATACAACGAAAAATGCAAAACATGATAAGTCGCAAAGAGAAGAGTGATATGCAACTGTAGCACTAGCACCCTAATCTTGGAAGACGGTGAGTATTTACCATTAAAATCTTCACGAGAAACAATTTATCTACATGAATGAAGAGGATTCCATATCAATAGTCAGTAAATAAATAATAAACAAAATTTAATACTAAATAAAAAGAAGGAATTCAAAATATATAATTTCGTTTTCAAAATTCAAAAGAAAGAAGCATGCTTAAAAAGCCAAAGGGGTAATTTAGGAACACAAAACCAAAATTACAGAGAAAGATAAAACAAGATTATCCATGTACAGAAAATGTTTCCAAAAGTAATATTATTTTTTCCAAGACAAAATAGAGGGAAAATTCAAACCCCTTCCGAAAAACGCTCCTCTCTATCTCAAAAAACCCTTTTAAATCCCCCTGGTCTCATTCGTGAAATCGAAGGTCCCATCACTCTCACCACCACTCCGCCTTTCTCTCTCCAACACTTCCCCTGTTTATCCTGCGCACCCACCATCACCACCACCACCTCCGCCTCCGCCTCCATGGCTCAACTCCCATGCGACGGAGATGGAGTATGTATGCGTTGCAAAACAAAACCAATATCAGAACTCGAAACCCTAGTCTGCAAAACATGCGTCACACCATGGCACGTCAGTTGTTTAACAACACCACCAGAATCATTATCTTCTACTCTGAAATGGGATTGTCCAGATTGCTCCATGGTTTCTGATGATTCGGTTCCTGTTGTTGATGCATCGAGTTCTTCTAATGAACTGGTGAGTTTGATTCGTCAGATTGAAGGTGATACTACACTTACGGATCAGGAGAAAGCTAAGAAACGGCAACAACTGTTGTCTGGATCATTGAAATCTTCAGATCTTGATGATGAGGAAGAGGAGAAGATGAAGAAGAAAAGTGGTGGTGGAAATGATATGATGAAGATTCTGGATGATAAACTTAACTGTTCCTTTTGCATGCAGTTACCGGATAGACCTGTTACTGTAAGTACTTTCTCTCATTTGATTTTGATTTTTTTTTGATTTTTTTTTTTTGATTTTTTGATTGTGATTTATTAGGGTTTTAACAGTAATGGTGAATATTAATTGAAGTTTAGTTAGGGTTTTGATAAATTGTTTTAATTAATTATTAAGTTCGATTACTGAAGTATTTAGAGAATTGATTTCATGGCGGATTTCTCTCCTCATTTGGGTTTTTTTTTGTTGTTTGTTTGTTTGAATTCGTCTTTGATTATTTAATATTGTTCTTTTTGTCTCTCCCTGTAATTTTTAAAAGGAGTAAAAAAATGTCCTAAATCAGGGGTGTTGATTTGATAGGGGGAAATTTTCTGTTTGTTTATATTGGGAATGGAAACTTTTATTTATGGTTTAATGGTGTTTTTTACTTTGTTTTTTAAACTTTCCACTGTTATGTTGTGGTCACTGGTCATAGACATTGCCATTAAAGTATTCTTCATTGTTTGGAAGTTTTTAAATTTACATTGTGGTCCTTAAAAGGACTTCAATTGACATTCGTGTCTTATGTTTTGACCATGGGTATAGTGAGTACATGATTGTACTTATCAATAGGTCTTTACATTTGGTTTTTGGATTTTTAAAACCTTCATATGATGTAATAATTGTTGTTTCTTTTCGTTTTTGTGTGAGTAATGATGGATTCAGCTTGTAGTTTGATTTTTGGTTGAAATTGGGTTGTTAATTGTTGCAGACTCCTTGCGGTCACAATTTCTGTTTAAAATGTTTTGAGAAGTGGGTAAGGGCGAAGCAAGTAAGGAAACCAGAGTGTCCCCGGTGTCGCACGGAGGTTCCTAAGAGCATGCTAACTAATCCAAGGATTAACTCGGCCCTTGCTGTCGCAATTCGTATGGCAAAGGTAGCACGGAATAGCGGTTCAGTGGCAGGTCCAGTGAAAGTCTATCATGTTGTTCAGAACCAGAGTAGACCAGATGAAGCATTTACAACAGAGCGGGCAAAGAAAACTGGGAAAGCTAATGCTTGCAGTGGGAAGATCTTTGTCACTATCCCAGCTGACCACTTTGGACCCATACTTGCTGAGAATGATCCTAGGAGGAATCAGGGAGTGTTGGTTGGGGAGTCATGGGCAGATAGACTGGAATGCAGACAATGGGGAGCCCACTTTCCTCATGTATCGGGAATTGCTGGGCAGTCTAACTATGGTGCGCAGTCTGTGGCTCTTTCAGGAGGTTACCAAGATGACGAGGACCATGGAGAGTGGTTCCTCTACACGGGAAGGTAAAGTGTTTGAACTCTTGTTCTGATGTTGTATATTGATGCTTTATGTCTAGGTCTAGGTCGTTTATTGCTCATCTGCTATCTCATGTTAATGTTTTAATGCCTATATTCTAATGGTTAATTTAATGAAATCCATTGTCTGGTAAACAGTGGGGGAAGAGACCTCAGTGGCAATAAACGCACAAATAAAGAGCAGTCATTTGATCAAAAGTTTGAGAAATATAATGAATCACTGCGTGTTAGTTGCCGAAAAGGATATCCAGTACGTGTTGTGAGGTATGTTCTATTTTTTCTTACTTTTCCTTTTCCTTTCCTGGGAAATAAATCCATTCAATTGAGATAGTGAATCTATTGTCCATTTTCACAATGCAGTGAAAATCCATATTTTTATACTGCATGATTTATTTGTGTATGCTTGAAAGATCTACTGCACTTGGCCTTCTTGTTGGTTGATGATTAAGTTGTTGAATTCTTAAACTGGTGGTTTATGTTACTTGATCCATCATGATTGTTTGAAGCTATTGTCTAGTGCTGCCATGAATATATGAACTCAATGCGACTGTAGTAATAGTTCATTCAGTTTATTAGATCTTCTTATTGTATTTTTATTTTTGAAATTACCATGTGCTTTACATATGTATCTTATCAAGTTAAATTATCTTTTGGTTAAATTTGTTTCTTTTTAAATTTGTGTTTAACTTTTAGACATTGCAACTTTCAGGTCGCATAAAGAAAAGCGCTCATCATATGCTCCAGAAACTGGGGTTCGATATGATGGAGTTTATAGAATAGAAAAATGTTGGCGAAAAATTGGGATCCAGGTGTGATGGTTTCTTTTGTCTCCTAACTTTACACTTTGGGCACATGTCTTTACTTTCTTGCCAGTCTGGATTGATCTAATGTGTAAGTGTTATTTACAGGGCCACAAAGTCTGTAGGTATCTCTTTGTTCGATGTGACAATGAACCTGCTCCTTGGACAAGGTTCTTTATTTTTCTTTTCAGTATGTTTTGGTTCCTTTTCTCTCCTAATTACAGAGATCCATAGCTACTTGGTAATAACTTAATTCTCTGCTTCATCAACTGTAGTGATGAGCACGGAGACCGTCCCAGACCTCTACCTGTTATTAAGGAGCTTAGTGGGGCAACTGATGTTACAGATAGAAAGGACAGTCCATCTTGGGACTATGACGTGAGTTACATAGCTGTTTTATTTCCACTTGTTCTTTACTGAGTTTCATTCTCTTTTAGTATTGGTATCCCTTCAGATATTGCTATTTTAGTTTCAGCTTTATTTTCATCTTAACATGTAAACATTTTCCTTTACTCTCAATTTCCTTACTTTTCAGTCCTTTTTAGGTAACTTGTAATAGCAGTGTCTGTTATATTTAGCTATTCTATTTTGAAGTATATATGCATGTTTTATGAAAAGGTTAACCGGGAGTTTCCTTGTCTTTCAGGAGGAAGAAAGTTGTTGGAAATGGAAAAAACCTCCACCTCCGAGTAACAAACCCGTGCAGACAGGAAATCCTGGAGATACTGAAGATTTTAAGAAAGAAAGGAAAGCATGGAAAAAGGCACAAAATAAGTCCCTTACAGAACAGTATCTGAAAGGTTTGAATCTCTCTCTCTCCCTCTCTCTTTCTCTCTCTCTCTCTCTCCCCCTCTCTCTCTCACATATACATCTATCCATTACGAACAAAATCACTACGACCATGGTGGTATTCAATTCTAATTCAGCTTCTTTCCTGGTTCTTGTTGCAGGGTTCAAATGTCAACTTTGCCTGGAAGTGATGACTCTTCCCCTGACAACTCCTTGTGCTCACAACTTTTGCAAGCCTTGCTTAGAGAATGCTTTTGCTGGTAAGACTTTTGTTAGAGAGAGGTCTTCTCATGGGAGGACACTCAGAGCACAAAAGTCAATAATGAAGTGTCCGTCGTGCCCGACAGACTTATCTGAGTTCCTTCAGAACCCTCAGGTATATAATTTTTTCACATTGTTACAGCTAAGATCTGTCTGCACTCATTTATGTGACAAGGTCATCATGCACACATTATATAGTTCATGTACTCTGCTTTGTAAAGAAATGAAGGCCATGATGCACTACCGGTGTTTGCTTTGTTGAATAAGGGGTATTAACCATGAGTTTATATCAGGTTAATAGAGAGCTGATGGGTGTCATAGAAGATCTCCAACGCAAGGCCAAGGAGGAAAATGATGAGGACCCAAGTGAAGAGTTAGATGAGCCCGAAAACATGATTGAAGCCGCTGAAGAAGGGAGTAACAATTCTGACTTGGTGGAAGGTAATCCAGAGACTGAGGGTGAGCCTAAGCAGATGAACAAGCGCTTAAAGACTGAAGCTTCAGATTTATCCGGAAATGCAGGCGGGTCTGAGTTCAAGGATGGCGAATCTGCAGTGGAGGAGATGAAACTTGATGTCACAGATGGAAACAATGTTGTAGAAAGTAGTGCAGCAGAAGAAACTATTGCAGCTGAAACCAAGCTTAAAAAGGTACCAGCAAAAAGAGTTAGCAAGAAGAAAGCTGAGGGAGAGCTTAAGCAGATGAACAAGAGCTTAAATACTGAAGCTTCAGATTTATCCAGAAATGTAGATGGGTCTGAGTTCAAGAGTGGCGAATCTGCAGTGGAAGAGATGAAATATGATGTGGCAAATGGAAAGAATGTTGTGGAAAATAGTGCAGCAGAAGAAACTATTGCAGCTGAAACTAAGCTTATAAAGGTACCAAAGAAAAGAGTTAGCAAGAAGAAAGCTGAGGAGACAGCAGTCGCCGTTGTTGTGAGCGATGGAAATGATTCACCATCTAGCCCTCTTCAAATTGGTTCAGATGACAACATTGAATGATGTTGGTGGTAAGAAATTCTATATACACACTGATACATGGTGTTTTATTAATTGGTAAACGGAAAATAGGGTGGTATACTTGGTAGTCTTTTGTGGATCTTTTTTGGGAGTTTTTTTTTGGGGGTATAGTTGAAAGCAGGTATATAATCACATGGATCAGGAGAAAGGGGGTATACAAGCGTATCAATACAGAAGAGATAAAGAACATTGCAAGCAGATTTGATCTTTCTGTTTTATTTTGAAGTATCTAAATGTCTTTGATTTTGAAGTCTGGAAACTAATTTGAAGGTTAAACTTTTTATTTAAACCTTAAGTGGTGAATCAATATAGATTTTATCACTGTTATATTTATGTCTCTGAATCATGGTTTTATTGTTATGTTAAGTTTTCCAGATCTAGCAATTCTGATTTTAAGCAGGAAATATATTTGTTGAATCTGGATATTATACCATTGGAAGTATTCTTGGTTACCAAATGATGTTTTTGACAGTCGAAAGAGCACATTTACTTGTTAATCAGGTGCTCTCGTTGTATATTTTCTGTGCCTTTTCTGTTGTAATTTCCTTCTGTAGGCTCCTATCAATATGGTCACTGTCAGGTTAGCTGCTTATCCAGGTAGTATGGGCGCATGTCGGAAATTTGTTGTAATCGATGATGAATCTAAGATGGTGAAGACATAAGGTGGAAGTGGGTTAGCTATGCCTGTTGAGGTATTCCAGTGACTCCCATTCTGCAATAGCTATGCCTGTTGATGAATATAAGATGGTGAAGACATAAGGTGGCAACACGGCTTCAGAATTTGTTTTCTGAGGAGGGATGCATTGCGAAACTGTGGAGGGTGGCAGATGGAGGCGGGAAGCCGTATTTGACTGATAATGCGAATTATATTGTTGATTTGTATTTTAAAGGGGATATTGGTGATTTGAAGGCTGCTAGTGATGAGATTCTGAGACTTGCTGGGGGCTTGGAGCATGGGATGTTCATTGTTATGGCTGCTACTGTTATTATTGCTGGTGAACTAGGAATCGCAGAAAACATAGTTGTAGTACTAATACCTCTCTTAAACAACCTAGATGGGCTTGGGCACTAAAGAACGGGAGGGATATGTTTTGGGGCTTTATGATAGAAAAACTCACAATGTTAGACATTTTGGACCAATCAAAATAAATATTTCTTCATTCTCACATCTCTCGTTCTTTTCACGCTACCAATATCAATACGTATTGTGAGATTTACTTGGTAAAATTGTAACTGTCTCTTGGCTGCTTCTTACTGGAATAAATCTAGGATATTTCTGTAGGGTTTGTCTTTCTTTTTACTTGTAATGACCGCCATATAAGTCATACTAGGTTAACTTTTATACCGCTGCCGAGGTTAACTCTTATCTAATCAATACAGCTTATCATCGATATCTCTTTAACTTTTGTTACTAATCAATCATTTTCAACACTGATATCTCTGCTTACATCATTAATACCTATGTTCTCACATGGTATAAGAAGGAAATCATTAATTATTTTCCTGGGATATGTGTTTAAAATCATTGAACCATCACTTTCATCACTTTTGTTTGAAAAAGTCTTCTTATATGACTACACCAATTGATAATAATATCTCAGAAAATACACCACCTAACCCACCACAACCACCAGAGTTGGAATTTACCTTCAAATCTGTGCCGTTTAACACCATTGTGAGTTTTGTCTCTAAATTTTTTTTACTGAGAACAACTATTTGGTATGGAAGAACCAAATGGAATCTATCCTTATCGGCACAAATCTATTTGGTTTTATAGATAGAAGCATTCCACCACCACCGCGTCTACTCTTGTTGGAGACACTGAAGTTCTGAATCCTTCTTATTTGAGGTGGAGAAAATGGGATCGCTTCGTTATGAGTTGTTTAAAGGCTACCTTCTTTCCATCTATTTCTTCTGCTACTGTTGGACTCTCTACTTCTAAATAGGTACGGCTCTCTCTTGCGAAAGAGTTCTCTGATCAGTTTGTGGCTAGGAAATCCATGTTAAGAAATCAACTTTACAACATTAGAAGAGACTCTGACTCGATGTCTACATATTTACTTAAGATTAAAGAAATAATTGATGATCTTGCTGCCATCAATGGACATATCCTTGACTCTGATCTTGTGATGTACACCCTAAATTGGTGTTGGAAGAGATTATGATAGCTTTATTATCTCAACTCAAAATAGAGATGTACCCATTACTTTTGCTGCCTTGAGATCTTGTCTCATACAACATGAGCAGTGGTTAGCTGCTTAACAGTCTGATATCTCCAAGAGTCTTGACACAACCATCAACTCTTCTTTCTTTACTAAAAAAACCTTTTACCCATCTTCTTCTAAAGATACCTCTCAAAAACCTCACAAAGATAATTCTTACAAACCTTTCAATGATAACTCTCAAAAACCCACCAAAGATAACCCTCGACCCTTTAAGATTACTGACTTCAGTTCAATATAATGCCAAATCTGCAAAAAGTTTGGCCATACCGCAAACAAATGTTTCTACAGATACCCTACCTCAAAGTCCAACAACAATAGTCCCTCCCAAGGTAGTACTTCTTCTCCTCAGGGCAACATGTGCATCCAAGTTCACACTGTTTCTATCGCAGAGGATACTTCTTACCCTGATGTTGTGCATTGGTTAGCAGATTCAGGTGCTACTGCACATATGACAAATGATTTATCTGTACTTCAAGATTCCTCTCCTTACGCTGGGTCTGATTATGTCATTGTTGGAAGTGGAGCTCAACTACCCATCTGAAAAAGCGGGGGTCTAACAACCACACCCAATATTTCGATTAACAATCTGTATGGACTAACTCTAATATACTTTTTAAGAGAATTAACTAGACAGTCAGACTCAATCTTAATAAAAAATATATCAAGGAGTTAATATCTCTATCTCTCGATTTGATCTATACTCAAGCAAATAGAAATCTGCGAGTCTTTATCAAATACAAGAGAGATATAAACTTGGATGGTATCAAAGACCAATATCCAACGATCAATCAATTTCCAATCAACAACCAAAGGTTGGATTTCACAATTGATCGATACAACGCACAACCCGTGATATTTTAATTATATAACAAAATAGAATGCAAAATAGAAATAACACAGACACCAGAAATTTTGGTAACGAGGAAACCGCAAATGCAGAAAAACCCCGGGACGTAGACCAGATTGAAAACCACACCGTATTAAGCTGCTACAGACACTAGCCTACTACAAACTAACTTCGGCCTGGACTGTAGTTGAACCCTAATCAATATCACACTGATTCAAGGTACAGTTGCGTTCCTTACGTATCTGATCCCAACAGGATACTACGCACTTGATTCCCTTAACTGATCTCACCCACAACCAAGAGTTGCTACGACCTGAAGTCGAAGACTTCTGTATCACACAGAAAAGTCTACGGTGATCGATAAATCTGTCTCCACAGATAAATCTATAAGTTTTGTTCCTCTTTTGATAAAATCAAGGTGAACATGAACCAATCGATAACTCGGACTTATATTACCGAAGAACAACATAGAATTATCAATCACCTCATAATAATCTAAATCGTATAGTAGCGAAACTAGATATTGCTGAATCACAAACGATGAGACAAAGATGTTTGTGATTTCTATTTATCTTGCCCTATCGGAGATATAATCTCAAGCCAATCTTACAAGTGAACTCGTACGATAGAAAATGGAAAAATCAGATCGCTCAACTATAAGAGAAGTAGTTTCGTCTGGATTCACAATCCCAATGAAGTCTTTAAGTCGTTAACCGACAGGGTCTCGATAAGAAACCTACGGTTGAAGATTTTCATGATAATGTTTTGAGTAGAGTGTTTGCAAGAGATAATGATGGAAGAGAAATTATGAATATTGCCAAAATCTCGCCACTAGAGGAATGGCAGAAACAGATCATTTCTTTTACCGCAAAAGAAATTCCCGAAGGAGAAGAGGTGCACGACAATCTATTGGCAATGAAATTAGAAATTAATCCAAAACCGAAAGAAGATGAGGATGATGAAGCTGAAGATTCATGGGCAATCAATAGAATTCTAATTGATACTGGAAGCTCTGTGAACATCTTATTTTATCATACTTATAAAACCATGGGTGGAAGAGATGATGATCTTATACCATAAACATATAAGATATATGGTTTTAATGGTACTGCTAACAAGCCTAAAGGGGAGGTTACTATGCGAATTCCATTGAAGGGAATATCTTCTGAAATCTTATTCTGTGTCGTTGATGTAGAATCACCCTACAATGCATTAATTGGTCGACCTTGGCTACATGGGATTCTAGGTGTAGCTTCAACTTTTCACCAGTGCATCAAATTCCCTCACCCCAGTGGTGTAGGAATCATAAAGGGAGATTGGGTTGAAGGAAAGAGGTGTTGCGAAACTGAGATAGAATCTTGCGAAGGAAGAGCAAACAAGAAGGAAAATTGGCGACACAAAATCAAAGATACACAAAGAAGTGAGAGGTTGATGGTGGATACAATCGAAAGGAAAGGAGAAGAGATGTTGCGAAATTAATGCTAGCTCAGAATAAAAATAATGAACATACCACTACTAAGGAAGCAGTAGCAGAAAATAATAAAGAAGCAGAGGATGACAAAGGTAATAAAAACAAGAAATGTATGAATGATTAAGTTGTTGCGATATTCTCGCAATAAGCAAAATTCTCAAAAATACATTTGATTGAATGGCAAAATTGAGTTTGCGAAATTCAGATACAATATGATGATTTGCGAGACTCTCGCAGAGATAATGAATTTTACAGACAGTAATCAGAAAAAAAAATGACAAAAGAGAAAGAGGCAAACCTTTATGGCGTACACCCTAGTTCACGAATACAATTTCGCAAGAGGCAAATGTAAGACCTAAAGTACGTCATATAAGGGGGTACCTATTGCATGACTCAGGGAAAGGCTACACCGCCACCGGAACCTGAGTCATGGAGTTTTGGGGTCAATGAAGCCCATCCGGGAGAGGCACCTTGGATTCTCAACTTAAGCATATGACTTAGGTTGGGAGACTAAGGTAATAAGGACCCTCCCAAGGAGTGCAGATCTGATCAAGGCGCCGAGGTACACGGTTGAGTCAAGAGTGCCAGAGACGTTTGAAGCGTACTTTGCCATTCTTGACAAGTCTTGGCTTATACTGCACTCGGCCTGAAGAAAACCCCACTTAGGGTGCAGTCTCGTAACCATAAACCCTATAGGTAAAAGGGATAAGAGGCTGCGAAAATAATTGGTTGTTGTTAAGACTGGATGGGAGGAGCTAACCTTGTATGGTAGAAGTACGCCTCCTTGAAGGGGAAACCAGGGGGAGATAAGGGCGGCACCCTCCATTAGGGAGCTGATAAGTGTCTTAAGACGCAAATGTCATGAGGCTTTTTATTCACAAGGATATTAAGGCTTGTCATATTTGTGCAACAATCCTGAAGAGGCAATAATACAAAAGAAAAGGATAAGACGAGATCAATGGGTTTTCGCATGAAAGTGCGAAGACGTCCTGCAATTTCGTCGCAAGGCGACAATGTCATGGGGCTTCATTTTCGTAAGAATATTTAGGCCTGTCGTATTGTCGCAACATTCCTGAAGAGGCCATAATACAAAAGAAAAAGTTAAGGCAAGATCAATGGGTTTTTGCATGAAAGTGCAAGGACGTCCTGCGATTTTGCCGCAATGACAAGAGGTGGCATAATAAGACCTTTAATTAGGAAGGAAAAATAAGACCACACATGAATGGGATTTTGAAAAGAAACAAAATTCACTTCGCATAAGATTGCGAAGTTATACAATAAGAATTTTTTTATGAAATCTCTCATTTGGATTCAAATAGCAGAGGCAAGTATGGGAATGTATGAAATTAGAAAATGTTATTTGTCTCCATATGAGAGATTTACTCAAAGATTCAAGAATTAATGATTATATTGATTAACTGTATTGCAAAGAAGAATTGTTTTAATTAATGCAGGTCAAAATGAAAGAAACACAAATATACAGAAAGATGAAATAAATGTACAAGTATTACAAAGAATCAAAGAAAGAAGTAAAGACTATTTCCTAGTTAATCCTTCATTATCTTCATCAGACTTGTTTCCTTCTTCGTCTGCGTCAGAATCTTCATCACCATCAGAACTTCCATCACTATCAGATTCTTCATCGTCAGCTTCACTATCAGAGATAATCAAACTGGGATTATTCTGTGGGATCTCTTCTAAAAGACAAGGATAATCAGAATGTGGGATATTATGATCGTCACAAACCATTTGGATAGTTTGATTACGAAAATGCATAGCGTCATTCTTAAAATTCGCAACAGTGATCTTGATTTGATTCTTTAATCTAGAATACTTGTCGTTGCGAGAAGAAAGATTCTTTGCGAGTTCCCCCTTTTCAGCTTCAAGTTCTTCAATCTTTTCACGATATTTATTTTCAGAATCTGCGAACAAAAGACAATCAATTATTAACTTGATGAGAATTCATAAGAAGCAAAAGATTAGTAAAGAAGAGCAGTTAGCAACCTTCTCTGTCAGAAAACATATCTCTAATCAAGGATGTATGTTCAACTTGGAGACTAACATTTACACCTAAATCTTTTCTAGCATCATCTAAAATTTTCGCAGCCCAAACAAATTCATCCTCACTACTTATGAGAAGACGAGAACGAATTTGATTTTCCCTTTCGCAGAGTTCGATATTCTTGCGGTTAGCTTCATCTCGTTCAAGGAGAGCCTCTTGGAATTTCGCCAAAGCCTTGGCACCTTGATCAGAGATACGATCCTTATCATCCATGAAACCGCTAATTTTGGTTCTTAACTCATTGGTTTTCTCTTTAGAATCAATAAGGAGACGCTTAAATCGGTTGGCTGAGCCTAAACTAGATCTATGATCAATTTCTAAGAGGCAAAATCTAGATCTAAGCTCATTCAGAGAAACAGATGAAATTATATCATTTGAGAAGCTATTTAAGGAATTGTTAAGACGCTCAAGAAGGGTATCATTATCCAAGGCATTAGGAAATGAACGAAGAAGGGTAGCTTCATCAGAAAGACCATAAGTGTCTGCAAAAAGGATCATTTAAATAGGATAAACAACAAGATGAATGAATAAAGGGAAAAGAGAAAAGTAACATGCTGTAAAGCTGATTATTAGCTTGCTGAAGACTAGAGATTTTGTTCTTATACGAAGAAGAATCAATTTCTAATTGTCTATTTTTCTCGCGAAGACCTTTAACTTCAGCTTCCAATTCTTCATTCTTTTTGCGAAATTGAAGATTCTTCTTTTCAAGATTTTCGCGTCTTCTCTCAAGATCTGAGGCAACAGCAAAAGAATCTTTTCCATCCTGCGAAAAGATATAAAAAATATTAATATAGAAAGAAATTTTGAGTTATAACAATGAAGAAGTAAAAGGATAAAAGTATACCAGACTATTGAGAGAATGCAAGAAGTCGGGAGTCACTGATCTAGAAACTCCACGAAGAGAGCTATCACCATCCAATAAATGGACATTGCAAAGGGTAGCGAGATCTTTGCAGGTATTTGCGAATTGGCTATCTCCCATTCCTTGTAGAGAATCATAAAAGAGGCCAGAGAGCTTAGCCATAGAAGATTCAGGTGGAGAATCTTCACTTGCAGCAAGATCATCGTTGTCCTCATCACCCTTGTCACTTTCAGAATTTTCGTGAGGAAGAATATTTGAAGGAGAAGAAGAACGAACTTTCCTTTTCTTTGGAGGAGGACCAGTTGATTTTCCCTGCGAAGAGCACCTTTACCTTTATCACCAATCTTCGCAATATCGGCAGATTCTTCTACTTCAACAATAATCTTCACGCACAGATAGAAATAAGAAATGGAATTATGGAAGTAACAGTATACTATTTAAAATTATAAGAGAAAATTTCTTACCTCATCTGTGTATGAGCGAAGAGCTAACAGAGTACTAGACTTCCCAGTCCTGTTATAACTATCTTTCAGTTTTTGAATCTGCGAAATGCCGCAAGAGTTAGCGAAAAGAATAATAAAAATCAATAAAGAAATATAAAGTGAGTTAAATGGGAAGAAACATACCTCTTTCTCCTTTTCGGTCCAAGAGAAGACCCAAGGTTGATAAGCAGCGAGATTCGCAGGAAGAACATTTGACCCAGCAATGTAGGGTCTTTTTAGCATTAAAGGAAAAACACACCATTTATCATCTTTGGATTGGCAAGGAGTTGTGTTTTTGCCAGAATGCCAATCAATATATTGCATGAGAATTTTGGCTTCATCAATGTTATCTTTCCTCTGTAAGCGAATTCCCCAGCGAGTATTCTCTTTCTTCATGGAGATAAGTTCAAGTTCTCAAAGAAATTCGCTACTGTGTATTTTTCAGCAACTATTTCTAGGTTTGCGAATTTAGGATTCCTAAGTTCTTTGGAGTAAAGAGATCCTCTACCAGCACCACGATTAGCGAACTCTAGCATCATACGGATGCAGTCCCCACTCAGTTGGAAGATAGCTCGCGAAAATCCCGAGTTAGCGAGAATTTCATAAAATAAAAGAAGATCTGGGTTATAAAGAGGAATATGGAGACCTGCGAGAATCTGACCTAGCGAAATTATGATTGATTGATCATCACAATACTGATCAGAGAAAAGTTTGACAGAAAGAATTGATTTGGCATTTTCACCAGGAATGGTGGAGAGTGTGAAACCTTTATCAACAAGATCTTTTTGGACATCCTGTAAATTCTTTTCATATCTATGACCACTTGGAGCCATGTTTGAATATAGAGTATGGGAATGTATAAAAAGTAAGAGGATTGAAGAAGGAAAAAATTACAGCAGCAGAATTTGCAGAAGAATAACATAGTTGCAGAGATGAGAGAATAAAAATAGAAGAGAAAGTAAAAAGAAAAATGGAAATAAGAGTAAGAAGAGTATATAAAGGAGATTTTTTTTACTCGAAGAAATAAACATCATTAAGACGACGAGACGTCAGCGCTTGAAAAGTAGCGGTTACAAAAGACGTGTCAAGAAACAAATGGAAGAAAGAATACGTGTGATAAATGCAGAATATGAAAAGATGAACAATTGCGGCATTTCTCACATCATTCTCTACTTTGCAGAGAAGAGATGAGAAGAGGCAAGATGTAGGATCAGAATCTCGCAACGACAATGTTTCAGCGAAATTATCAATGACACAACACAACAACGTCGCTGAACAATTTCAGAAATGATAAAATAAATGACATCAGCAAAGATCACGGGAAAGATATGATAGTTCTGCGAAAATTAGAGAGTTTTCGAAATTAACATTTGTAAGGTTGCGAGAATGTCGCAAACCATACCCGAAAATAAAGGACAGATTAGCTGTCATCCACTATGTATTTCTTTATAAATAGTCGTTCGAGTTGTAAAGGAAAGGGGAGATCTCTTATGAGTAAGAAACAAGTAAATAGGAGAGAGAAAGTTCAGAGCAGGGATCATTCTTGATTTCTTTATCTTTTCTTGTAAGAACATTCAAAGAATAATCAATAAAATTAAGAGTGTAAACCTAAAAATGAGTTGATTAACAATGAAATCATATGAGGGGTGTAGTGTAGGATTTCCTGCAACTACACAAAGGATTCAATAGTCACCATTAGATGAAAAACCTGATTTATCCAAGCTAATATCTTTCAACCGTTAGATCAAAACTTAGCTTGTCACACACAAATGAAATGTATTCATTTAGGTTTGAGTAACCGTACCTAAACGTGTACACTTAGTTGGTTCACAAATAGTTAACCAATGGTTACCCATATGAGCACTTTCATATTAACCGTATTCATCTTTTTCACAACTAGTTCAAATGACTCATATGAACTAGTTCAAGAGTTGTTCAATTGCTTAGATCATTATACATAGACACAATCGAAACAAAATCGGTTTGATTTACTTGAATCAATTCATGAACAATATAACCACGGTTTGCAAAGATTGCATTCCTTATTGATTTACTTGAATCAATTCATGAAACTACCGATTTGAGAGATATAACCAGCTTAGGTACGCGTACGGGTACGTATACCATAGCAACCAGACTTGAGTTTGAAAACTCAGCAGAAATTTTTGGTTTGAAAACTTCCGTGGGTACGCGTACGGGTATGCGTACCTAAAGTGACTGGTTTTCAGTTTGCAAACTTACAAACTCCAGCAGAAATTTTTGGTATGAAAAATTCCCCTAGTACGCGTACCTAACCTGTCTCCTTCACCAATACCGCATGCACACATATGCACGCACTTGGTTTCCGGTACATGGATTTATACACTAATATGCGAACACACTATATATGCTTATATCCATATTTGTTTACGTAATCTCAACTCTACATTTCAATCATTGAAACATTCTTCTATAATGTTATAATAGTCGTTAGACATAAAGAATCGACTATCGTCATCAAAGCTATTTTTCAAGATTGAAACGTCATCATGACTTTCGTCACGGGTAAAGATGAAAATGGTTAAAGCAAAATCTTACCAACACATATTTAGAGAAAAAGATAGGCGGGTAAACTCGGCTCGAAATAGAAAATGTGTATGTATGAAAACTATCATACTTATACGACTTTTGTCTCAAGAGTAGGAGATAGAGTAGATAGACTTTTGAGTGACATATGAGTTCAAGTCTCCACATACCTTTTGGTTGGATGAAGTTCCACTGGTTTATTGAGTAGTTCTTCGTCTTCGTAAGGTAATCGCCATGGAGTCTGGATCTCAACTATTCCTAACTATCCTAGACCGAGACTTAGTCATAAGTAAACTAGAAATCAAGACATATAGTTTTGATCACTAACATTGACAAACATTCTTGAGATAGCAACGCATGCGAGTTAGACCGAGCAATGCTCTAACACCATCACTATGATAGGCTTATCTGTCCCACACACTGATACAACATCTTTCAGGTTGCCAAATGTACTCTATGTACATAGCTTAGAAAGGAACTTGATCTCAGTTGGAAAGTTCACAGAAGAACACTCTTGCTCTTTTGAATTATTACCATGAGGCTTCATAATTCATGATTTATCTACCCAACAATTTCTGGCTGAAGGTAAGGTGCACAAAACTTTGTATCCTATAGAAAACACCTCTACATCAGATGTTCACGCTCATGTCATCTTGCAAGCTTCTCCAACTGTGTGGCATAGAATATTTGGTCACCCTGCAAATACTATCCTTCAGAAGCTGTCCTCAGCCTCTCACATACAACTCACGGTGCTCAGATGAGTTCCTATGTTCTTCCTATCAAATGGGTAAAAGAAAAAGACTACATTTTCAAGCATCTACTAGAACTACTACCACTCCTCTTGAGCTCATTCACTGTGATGTATGGGCTCCATCACCTGTCGTTTTCACTTTGGGGTACAAATACTATATCTTGTTCATAGATGACTTCAGCAGGTTTCACTGGATCTATCCAATGACAACAAGGGATGAGAGATTGGTATGCTTCTAGCACTTCAAGAGACTTAATGAGAACCTTTTATCTCAAACAATCAAAAAATTTCAAACAGATAGAGCTTATGAGTTAGTCAAGGGACAGTTCAGAGAATTTTTGGATGCTTGTGGTATTATATTATGCATTTATTGTCCAAATACCCCTCAAAAAAATGGAGTTGCTGAGAGAATACACATGCATATCACTGAAATTGGTAACACCATGTCGATTCAATCTTGTATGCCCAAGAATTTTTGGTATGACTCGTTCTTAGCTGCTACATTTGTCATCAACAGGACACCCTCCAAGCTACTTGCTTTTAAAACTCCTTATGAGGTACTATTTCATAAATTTCCTGATTTTTTGCATCTCTTAAAGTTTATGGCTGCAGTTGTTATCCTTTTCTTGGCCCCATTAGAAAAGATAAATTAAGTCCAAAATTCTCAAAGTATACCTTCATTGGGTATAGTCCTATGCATAAGGGATATAAATGCTATGACAATGCATCCAACAGAACTTTCATCTCAGGGCATGTCATTTTTGATGAATCAAGCTTCCCTTTTTGCACTTGCACAAACTCAATGCCTCTTAGCCCCACACCACCAGTGTGTCTGCCTCGTTCACCAGCTCTTACATTAATTCATGACCCAACACCTATTGATATTCCTGAAGACCCTTCTGATGGATGTCGTAGCCTCAACAAATTAATAATCTTATTTCCACACAATTAACTGGTAATATAATGGAAGTAAGGATCGTTCCCACGAAGAGCAGTGAGTTTTAGTTGTCAAAGTGTCACAAGGGGGGTTTTGTTTTAGATTGTGAACAAAATAAATAATCAAAGCAAATAAAATTGTATTGTAATCAATAGAGAGAGATATGATCGAGGAATACTTCTTCGTATATAAACCCCCAATGAGTTATTATAATTTCCTACTTGTCGTTAATCATAGATTATCACCAACCATAGAATAACAGCTAGATCAGTGCTATCCCCTAAATTCCTTATATCACTAGATACATAAGTTCTCTCCTACCAGATTCTATCCAACGAACCACCAAGTAGTAGATCACTCAAGGTATAATCCAATCGAACGCTTTAAGCTTTGTGAATTTATAGGTTGATCCTACCAGTTAGACTCTTATATCAAGGTCCACTTTTTAGTGTTGTTTATACACACAATCGCTCCACAGATCTCTCTGCAAGGTTTTGTGTTCTATACTTGTGTAGAAGTTATTCGACGATTACTTATCTCATAATTCAATACTAGCAATAGATTGAATCAGCAAATCAATTTAGTTGGCCACCTAAACAATCTATCAATCAATCATAAATATTAATTAGTATAAACCAAATGATAATCATATGAAGATTTTCAAAGTAGATTAATATAATAACTCAAATCTTGTTTACAACTTAGAATGCATCCTCAATCAATAGGTGTTTTATGTACTCATGTATGTAGAAACATCCATGATATACATATGAGAAAAGTAAAGAGATAAAGTTACGATTGATAATCGCTCCGTATGATGTTTCTTCTCTCCAAACCCTAACAATTTCGTGACCTAATGATATGATGTATGATATTCTTCCACATAATTTAATACCTTTTTATAGGTTTACATTGCTTGGCCTTCACGTATTAGGTTTGGTTCAAGAATCCGACCCAAAATAACGGAATAATGTTCCCAAACGTGCCCTTAGGTCTTCAAAGGAGTAAATACACATTTCCTATTTGCTAAGTGCGCGAACCCAGTCCGCAAACTTCAAAATCCAGCAGAAATTTTCGGAATTAAGTCTGTTAACCCAGTCCGCAATCCCAGTTCGCGGACCGCACTATCTTTGGTATTCGATAAAAACTGTTTTGGCCACAACTTCTTCATCCGAACTCGGAATGACCTCTTTTTTTGAATTCTTTTTATATTTCAATTCTATTCAAGATGATTATGATAAATACTTAATTTGAATGAGTTAATCTTGGTCTTTGTCCCTTCTCTTGATTTTGAGCGTTTTGCTCCTTTTCGTCGCTTTTCTTCCACTTCTCTTGGACTTGGGCGCTTGGATACTTGGAATACTTCTCTTCCTAGCTATTTTCAGCATTTTTAGCTCCTTTTTGGATGATTCACCTATTAGAGGCAAACAAGAGGAAACAAGAGTAATAATACGAATACATGCAAGAATAATAACTAAAACAAGTATGGAATGGACACTGAAATCATATGAATTATGCACTTATCAAATTACCCCACAATTAGCTTTTTCTAGTCCTCGAGTAAACTAAATAAAACTAATCCTAAATACAACAACTCTATGTCGTGAGGATACGGGTACTCTTAGCATGAATAAAAGGTCTTTAAATCCCTAGGTGTCCCTAGTGGACGAGTTATAGTCTCGTAATGATTTACAAGAGGTATACCCATAAAACCTACTCCAATTTATCTCCTTGGAAGAACCACTAATGATAGACACAAAGTAGAAAGCCAAATAATTAGCTTGCATATGTTCTTTAGCTACAACCATCCCACATACATTCCAATCATCACACTTAAGAAATTACTTGCATGTGTCATTCAACCTGCTTGCAAAACTCTACTAAGATAGTCATCGTACTTGTTGCAACGTTTATCACAACACTCGCATACTGAAATCACATGGATAGATAAGAAAATGAAAACATAAAAGTGAAGTGTGCAAATGTTGACTTAAGTGAAAGATGTTGCCCACAATACTTGTATGAATGTCGTCAAAGGATATATATTTATAGCGCACTAGTTGAGAGAATCACCCATATAACTCGACCACATGAATAGATATTCTAAGCGCATGTTCCTTTTCAGCAAGTATGTGATAGTTGCCTTGGATCCTGCACTCCACGCTTGCTTAGGCGACGGAGACAGGGACAACGTTTCACACATACTGCTATCAAAGTGTCAAGAACCTCATCATTAGTCTCTTTGACTTGCAATATAATTATGATATGGTTTTTGTTTTCATCGACTATGATTAATCCGCAATTCCGGATCTATCATTTATTAGTGTCGATAAATGAAGAGGAGCCTCTTTTTTTTTTTGCTCACTCTTGATGATGTTAGACAATTGTCTATGGGGCTTTCAAATAAACTCAACAAATGATTACCTTGATACAACATCCATGGAAGTATCAGGATCCCACCAAATTACTTTAGAGAAACATAAAACTGCAAAAATAAAAAGAAAGTGATTCAGTAATGATTAACTGCAAGGATGAATCTTTCAAACGACTACCATAGCTTAGTTTCACATTCAATCATGAACGTATATATAATTAAGGATTGTAGAATGACAAAGTGGAACTCCATCTATAGCCGTAAGAACTGTTTCATCCTTAAAAAGGTTTAGAGTGTCATCCTAAATATCTCACAATTAACTCCAAAAGATGAAGTCTCAAGAATGCAAGAAATCAAAAAGTATTATTATTATGTGTATATGCAAATAGTATAACACTAAATGCTCCCCTAGGACCCCCACACTTAAACTCAACACTGTCCTCAATGTTAAAAACCGAAAATTCTGATTTCTGACATAACAACCCTGAAAAATTCAAAAAACTATACCAATGGGTAGGGAAATAGAAAAAATATCCTAAACTAAAGTTGTTCGCCTATGTCTTTTATATAACGTGTCAAAAGATCACAATGTTTCGACAAATGTTCTGACTTTTATGGCCTCCGGACTTACTGACATGCAATCTGAAAAAGTTCTGGAAAAATACCGAAACTCAAATGTCCAGGCCTATCTCTCCAACTTAACAGTATCTGAATTCATATTTTATTTTTGGAAAAGAAATGTATGTCTGTCCTCTTTAAAATTTGGGGTCAAACACTCAAATCGGACTCCGTATGAAGTCTCGAGAGCTATTTTCGTAAAAAGTGCGCAGTCAGAATTTTCTGACGAGAATTCGTCAAAACTTTCATTATAGATATAGGACTTGTAAAATCTAAGATGGGAATGCAAGATATGATATGTAAAACTAAGAAAATTAAAAGAAAAAAGATAGAGATACAAAACCGATGGGTTGCCTCCCATTTAACGCTTAGTTTAATGTCCTCAGCCCGACTTGGCATCCTTTTAATTACCCCTCCAGAGGGAGATAATCATGAAATCCTTGCACATCCATATCCACATAAGCGATGCTTTCATAATATGGCTTCAATATATGGCCGTTCACCTTTAAATTTGTTCCATCTCTATGACTAGAAATTTCAACTGCGCCATGAGAATAAACATTAGTAACAACATATGGTCCAATCCATCTGGACCTTAGCTTACCAGGAAATAGTTTAAGACGAGAATAAAATAAATTTTTTTTCCCCACAACAAAATTCTTTCGAGAAATCATCTTGTCATGGAAAAGTTTCGTCTTTTCCTTGTAAATACGAGAACTCTCGTACGCATCATTGCATATCTCCTCTTGCTCATTAAGTTGTAACTTCCTTTGTTTCCCCGCATTGTCATAATCCATGTTGCACATATTTATCGCCCAATAAGCCTTATGTTCAAGTTCAACCTGAAGATGACAAGCTTTGCCATAAACCAACCGATATGGAGACATACCAATCGGTGTTTTGTACGCCGTTATATATTCCCATAATGCATCATTAAGCCTATAACTCCAATTTTTCCGTGTAGTGTTCACGGTTTCTCAAGAATGGATTTAATCTCGCGGTTCGAGATTTCGGCTTGCCCACTAGTTTGTGGGTGATACGGTGTACCAACCTTGTGTGTTATGTTGTACTTTTTGAGTAGAGCATGGAAGGATTTCTGAAAATGTGAACCTCCGTCACTGATAACCACTCTTGGTGTACCATGTCTAGAGAAAATATATTCCTTCACAAACTCACAAAAAACTTGAGAATAATTAGTAGGGGTGGCTTTAGCTTCCACCCATTTTGAAACATAGTCCACAACAAGAAGTATATAAAATTTTCCATTAGAATTGACAAAAGGACCCATAAAATCAATTCCCCACACATCAAATACTTCAACAACAAGAATTGGTGTGAGTGGCATTTGATTTCGAGCACCTAGATTGCCCGTTCTTTGACATCTATCACAAGATTTGTAAAAAATATATGCATCCTCAAATAGGGTAGGCCAATAAAATCCACTTTCAAGTACTTTGAAAGCGGTACGTTTAGAAACAAAGTGACCTCCACATGCGTAAGTATGATAAAAAGTAAGAATAGATTGAAATTCAGAATTAGGTACGCACCTGCGGATGATTTGATCAGAACCGTATTTCCACAAGTAGGGCTCATCCCACACATACTGCTTGGATATTTTCTTAAGCTTAAGCTTTTGAAAATTAGACATCGTACTAGGTACTTGTCTTGTAACCAAGTAATTCACTATATCCGCGTACCAAGGTGTTGAATCTTCAATTGAGAAAAGTTGTTCGTTTGGAAAACGATCTTGTAATGGAAGTTCTTCTTCGGAAACAACAAGTCTATTAAGGTGATCAACAACAGTATTTTCAACACCTCTTTTATCCTTGATTTCATAATCAAATTCTTGCAATAGTAGAATCCACCATATAAGTCTTGGCTTAGCTTCTTTCTTCTTTAGTAGGTACCTAAGTGCTGCATGATCAGAATATACAACCACTTTTGAACCCACCAAATAGGATCTAAATTTTTCTAGTGAAAATGCTATAGCCAAAAATTATTTCTCAGTGGTAGAATAGTTGATTTGTGCATCGTTTAGGGTCCTAGATGCATAATAAATCACATGAGACAACTTGTCTGCTCTTTGACCCAAAACAACTCCAACTGCATAGTCACTTGCATCACACATTAATTCAAATGGTAAACTCCAGTCCGATGACTTGATAATTGGTGCAGTTGTCAACAATTCTTTCAATTTATCAAAGGCATCCTTGCACTCCTTGTTGAAGTAAAAAATAACCTCTTTTTGCAATAATCTGCACATCGGCATTGAGCTTTTGGAGAAATCCTTGATAAACCGCCTGTGGAAACCTGCATGACCAAGAAAAGAACGAATTTCCCTCACCGAAGTGGGATATTTTAAGTTTCTTATCAAGTCTATCTTTTCTTTTTCAACTTCGAGCCCTTGAGAGGACACAATTTGACCAAGCACTATGCCATGGTTTACCATAAAGTGCCATTTCTCCCAATTTAGAACACGATTAGTGTTCATGCATCTTTTAAGCACAAGTTCAAGATTTTGTAAACATAAATCAAATGAATCACCATAAAAACTAAAATCATCCATAAATACCTCAATGATGGGTTCCACATAGTCAGAAAATATACTAACCATACACCTCTGAAAAGTGGCAGGTGCATTGCAAAGACCAAACGACATCCGTCTATAGGCAAAAGTACCAAAAGGACAAGTGAAAGTAGTCTTCTCTTGATCCTCAAGTGCAATAACAATCTTATTGTAGCCTGAATAACCGTCCAAAAAACAATAATATGAATGTCCCGCTAACCTCTCTAACATCTGATCAATGAAAGGCAAAGGAAAGTGATCCTTTCGGGTTGCGGCATTAAGCTTTTTGTAGTCTATACACACTCTCCATCCAGTTTGAACTCTTGTAGGAACGAGTTCATTATCTTGATTTCTAACAACAGTGACACCAACTTTCTTAGGTACTTTTCTGTCAGAAATTGGGTAAATCACCCCCACACTTAGCAATTTGAGGATCTCTTTATTCACGACCTCCATCATTTTGGGGTTAAGCCTACGTTGAGCATCACGTATTGGCTTGAAATCATCTTTCATTAGGATTCTATGCATGCACATGGATGGAATAATTCCTTTGATATTAGCAATTGTCCAACCAATAGTCGTTTTGTGCTCTTTCAGAACCCTAAGGAGGCGTTATTCTTGTATTGGGGTGAGGTTCTTTGCAATGATCACCGAAAGTTCTTATTTATCACCCAAGTACGCGTACTTTAGGTGGTCCGGAAGTGGCTTCAATTCAAGTTTCGGTGCCTACACAATAGAAGGTAATGGAACCTCATTAGTTACGGGTAAAGAAATATAAGAAATATTACCCGGTTTAGCTTCTTGTAGTGCTGTTAAAGCACCACACATCTCCACCAGATCTTTGGCTATCTTAACGTCCAGGTTCGGTTGCACGTGAACGTCCAAATCAATACTGTTCTGTAACACAACTCCAAGTTCATCTTGATCATTCAATTCAAACATTTGTTGTGCTAACGAACCAATAACATCAATGGAGAAAGCTGAGTGAACATCACTAGGATAGCGCATGGTTTCAAAGATATTGAACCGTATGATCTCCTTATCAAATTCCATAGTGAGTGCACCACTATCAACATCAATCTTCGTCTTTGCATTTTCATAAACGGTCTCCCAAGAAGTAACGAAGTAGATGAACAATTACCTCCATTGTGCATATCCACAATATAGAAATCAACCGGAAAGATTAACTAATTCACTTGAACTAACACGTCCTCCACGACTCCCTTAGGATATATATTGGACTTGTTAGCCAATTGAATAGTGATTTTCGCCTCTTTTAAAGGTCCGAGATTCAAAGAATCATAAACATCGGCTGACATAACACTTATCGATGCTTCCAAATCAAGCAAAGCACGCTCAAATCGTCGGTTACCAATGGTAACTGGAACTGTGAAGCCGCTAGGATCTTCACACTTTGTATGCATATTCTTAAGTAACATTGCTGTAGCACTTTCTCCCACCTGAGTAATCTCATTAGCAATCAACCTATCCTTCCTTGTACACAAATCCTTTAAAACCTTGGCATACCTGGGTACGGTTCTGATGGCTTCAATAAAGGGAATGTTGATTTCTATCTTGCTGAAAATATGCATGATCTCCTTGTCTTGAGCTTGCTTCTTCGACTTGGAAAAACGACTAGGGAAAGGAGGTTGTATGGTAAAAGTGGGAACCGTGTCCTTAGGTTGGTTGGGATTGGCTTTTCTTTTGGGACGGTTTCCTCGTCTACTTCCTTTTCCATGTCGTCACTAGGTGCGTGTACTGCCCCTGTATCCAGATTAGAACCTCGTTGTTGTGGATCCTCAACTTGTATTCCACTTCTTAGTGTCACTGCATTGACGTGCTCTCTTGGGTTGAAAAACGGTTGAGATGGTAACTTTGTTGATGCTTGTTCCTCCAACTTACCCACTGTTGTAGCCAATTTCCCCATTTGAGTCTGCAATTCTTTAATGGCGGAGTTAGTTTTCTGTTGATTTTGTTGGAACAAAGAGGTAATACCTTGCATCATGGCACTTAGTTTATCATAAATAGAAGAATTCTGCTCTTTATGTTGTTGTGGTTGGTGGAATTGTTGCTGAAAACCACCTTGTCTTGCATATGGATTAGAAGCTGCTGCTTGCTTGTTGGCATAACTAAAATTAGGGTGATCTTTCCAACCAGTATTATAAGTATTTGGGTATGGATCATACCTTTACCTTTGATTAGGAAATATATCATTTACCTCAGCATCATCTTCATATGTAGGAATAACTGCAGAAGTTATCCGTTGAAGCATCTTTTCCACATTACCCATTCTTTACTCAATTTACGATGAATCCAATTTCACTAATTTTTCTAACCACCGATGAATTTCTAGTATAAAATTGTTGCGTATTCGCAGCCATGCTCTTGATCAAACTAGTAGCCTCCTCGAAGGTTTTATTAGCCAGTGCACCACTGCTAGCCGCATCAATCAAATTTCTCTCATGCGGTAGTAACCCTTCATAGAAGTGTTTGATGATAAGTTGTGGTGGTATCTGGTAGTGTGGAAAACTATCTAATAATCTCTTGTACCTCTCCCAACAGTCGTACAAAGATTCTCCAGAGATTTGTTCAATGCCACTGATTTCCTTACGAATAGCTGCAGATTTAGAAGCAGGAAAATACTTCTCTAGAAATAGCTTTTTCATTCCGGTCCATGTGGTAATACTTCCGGAAGGGAGATAATATAACCATGATTCTGCTTGGTCTGCCAATGAAAATGGAAAAGCTTGTAGAAAAGTTGTATCATCATTATCATCGCTCTTTTTCATACTTCTTACTGTATTCTGAAACTACTACAGGTGTCAATTAAGATCTTCACCCGGTAGTCCCTTGAACTTTGGAACCCAATGAAGAAGATTTGACTTAAGTTCCACTGTGTCAGTTAGAGTAATACACAGTGGTTGAGAATCCAAACATGGGGATGTTAGATCTCTCAAAGTTTTCCTCTCCTGAGGTGGAGGTGTATTATTTGAACCGCCTACCATCTCTTCTGAAGGAGGTTCTTGTTGCAACTGCTGACGTGCTTGAAGTACCGTTCCTTTACGGGTTTGAATTCCGCACCTCTGGTATTCCCAGTCTTTCGGTGCCAGAGATTAAGCACCTGAAGACAAAAATCTATAAAACGAAATTAAAACTAAAAAGAAATTCTAAAAACAAGAATAAAACTAATAAAAATAACAACTAAAGCTACCGACTGCTCCCCGGAAGCGACGCCAAAATTTGATGGATGTCGTAGCCTCAACAAATTAATAATCTTATTTCCACACAATTAACTGGTAATATAATGGAAGTAAGGATCGTTCCCACGAAGAGCAGTGAGTTTTAGTTGTCAAAGTGTCACAATGGGGGTTTTGTTTTAGATTGTGAACAAAATAAATAATCAAAGCAAATAAAATTGTATTGCAATCAATAGAGAGAGATATGATCGAGGAATACTTCTTAGTATATAAACGTCCAATGAGTTATTATAATTGCCTACTTGTCGTTAATCATAGATTATCACCAACCATAGAATAACAGCTAGATCAGTGCTATCCCCTAAATTCCTTATATCACTGGATACAGAAGTTCTCGCCTACCGGATTATATCCAACGAACCACCAAGTAGTAGATCACTCAAGGTGTAATCCAATCGAACACTTTAAGCTTTGTGAATTTATAGGTTGATCCTACCAGTTAGACTCTTAGATCAAGGTCCACTTTTTAGTGTTGTTTATATACACAATCGCTCCACAGATCTCTCTGCAAGGTTTTGTGTTCTATACTTGTGTAGAAGTTATTCGAAGATTACTTATCTCATAACTCAATACTAGCAATAGAGTGAATCAAAAAATCAATTTAGTTGGCCACTTAAACAATCTATCAATCAATCATAAATATTAATTAGCATAAACCAAACGATAATCATATGAAGAACTTCAAAGTAGATTAATATAATAACTCAAATCTTGTTTACAACTTAGAACTCATCCTCAATCAATAGGTGTTTTATCTACTCATGTATGTAGAAACATCCATGATATACATATGAGAAAAGTAAAGAGATAAAGTTACGATTGATAATCGCTCCGTATGATGTTTCTTCTCTCCAAACCCTAACAATTTCGTGACCTAATGATATGATGTATGACATTCTTCCACATAACCTAATACCTTTTTATAGGTTTACATTGCTTGGCCTTCACGTATTAGGTTTGGTTCAAGAATCCGACCCAAAATAACGGAACAATGTTCCCAAACGTGCCCTTAGGTCTTCCAAGGAGTAAATACACGTTTCCAATTTTCTAAGAGCGCGAACCCAGTCCGAAAACTTCAAAATCCAGCAGAAATTTTCGAAATTAAGTCTGCGAACCCAGTTCGCAAACCCAGTTCGCGGACTACACTATCTTCGGTATTCGATAAAAACTGTTTTGGCCACAACTTCTTCATCCGAACTCGGAATGACCTCATTCTTTTTGCATTGTTTTTATCTATCAATTATATTCAAGATGAGGATGAGAAATACTTAATTTGAATGAGTTAATCTTGGTCTTTGTCCCTTCTCTTGATTTTGAGCATTCTGCTCCTTTTCGTCACTTTTCTTCCACTTCTCTTGGATTTGGGAGCTTGGATACTTGGAATACTTATCTTACTAGCTCTTTTCAGAAATTTGTAGCTCCTTTTTGGATGATTCACCTATTAGAGGTAAACAAGAGAAAACAAGAGTAATAATATGAATACATGCAAGAATAATAGCTAAAACAAGTATGTAATGGAAACTAAAACCATATGAATTATGCACTTATCACCTACTAATACAAATGAAGATGAAAACTCTTTATCAGATGGTGAAACTACTTCTTCAACCACCCCACCACTACCATCTCTAAATGCACTTGCTCATTCTATGATTACCAGGTCCAAAGTGGGTGTTCATAAACCTAAATATCTTCATGATTTTGTCACTCATTAATCTGTTTCTCACCCATTTCATCCCACCTTCAACAATGAGTTGACAAAAATGCAATAACCTAAAACCTTTAATGTTGGAGCAAATGATCCAAAATGGATGAACCTTCAACAATGAGTTGACAAAAATGCAATAACCTAAAACCTTTAATGTTGGAGCAAATGATCCAAAATGGATGAAATCCATGGTTGAAGAAGCAACCGCTCTTAAAGAAAATAACACTTGGTCTTTGGTTCCAGCTCATCCATCTATGAACGTCCTTGGCTGTAAATGGGTGTACAAGATCAAGTATAGAGCTGATGGTAGCATCGAAACGTTAAAGTCCAGATTGGTGGCTAAGGGGTATCATTAAGTGGATGGACTGGACTATAATGAGACTTTCAGACCTGTTGTGAATCCTAACACAATAAGAACTCTCCTAACTATTATTGTTACAAACAATTGGAGTATCATATGATACGTATGATCTCTGTACCTTGGTAGCTATTACTATAAAGGCGAAATTCAGAATAATAATAGACGAGAAACTTGGAAAAACACAGAACACAAGTAGTAATTCGAAGAAAGATATCTTCTCTAGATTATGAACAAGAAAACGATTACAATTCTCTCTTTGTTACGCTCACAATCTCTCTAAACAGTGGTTCAACCTTAAACTGTTTGCTAGGTTTTCTGTGCCTACAATCTGTGTGTTTTAGCTATCAGCTAAAGCCCTCTATTTATAACCTTCATCGTACTCAGCCGACCAAGGACTTCTATTAGGAATCTATTTCCTAAACTAAGAGTATTTCCTAAAACAAAACTCTTCCCTAACTAGGAATTCTGCCTAAACAAGGATTCCTGCCTAGAATAGGATTCTTCCCTCAACTTAGCTTGAGGTTAACTAAGTTCCCTTAAGGAGTACGGATACACCTGTATCATGGCTCCCCCTTTTAAGAACTTGAAATCCTGTGAGAGTTAAAAATGAAGGTTAGGGAACTCGAGAGTCCCTTTTTCCTTGTTAAACCACTTGGCCTTGCTAGGAACTTGACCTTGACATCTAATTAGAAAAGCTTCTTTCTCTCCTTGTCGTGTTTTAGTCACTCTTCGCTCCAATATACAGTCTTCGTTCAGTGGTTCCTCTCTATCAAACCATAAGTCTTCTACTCGTGGTAAGATCATAGTGTCGTCGCCGTCATCATCAAGTAATGGTGGTTCAAACAACTTCAAGTATTCGACATTGATAACCGAGTACATTCCTAGATAAGGTGGTAAATCTAGACGAAAGGCATTGTCACCATTCTGATCGAGTATACGAAATCGTCCATACCTCAATGGATTCAACTTCTTACCTTATCCCTTCAATCGTTCCTTACCCAATTTTAACCATACCAAGTCACCAACACCGAAATTACAAGGCACGAGGTGCTTGTCATGCTTTGCTTTTTATTTTGCTTGTGACTTCTTTAGTTGTGCTTCAACAGTCGCATGAATCTGAGATATCTTCGCCAAGAACTTTTGTTCCTTTTGTCGTTCACTTCCTTCCTTCCACCCCATTGGGGTGTCACTAGAAAAATACTAGATCGAAAGGACTAGGTGGTAAGTAACCATAGAACGCCTCGAAATCCCCGAAGAACTGTGAACTACTATATTGAAAGAAAACTGTAGATATGGTAAACTCTCATCCCAAGTTTTAGGATGCTTAGAATTATATCCCCTTAACATGTGAACCATAGTCATGTTGACCACTTCTGTTTGTCCGTATGTTTGTGGATGAAAAGCTGTACTCTTCTTCAACCTAGTGTCCATCATCTTCCATATAGAATCCCAAAAGTGACTAAGGAACCGACTGTCCCTATCAGAAATAATCGAAGTAGGTAAACCAAAATGCTTCCACACATGCTCAAAGAAGAGCTTTGCTGCACCGGCTCCCGTAATCGTCTTCGTACATGAAATTAATGTGATCATCTTGCTGAATCGGTCGACCACAAGGAACAAGTAGTCATACCCAGACTTGATCTTTGGTAACCCACAAATAAAATCCATAAAATACTCTCACAAGGCCTTGATGGTACTGGTAATGGTATATATAACCCACGTTTTCTGTTGGAAGGTTTAGATGTGCTACACAACTTACACCCTCTAACTAACTTAGCCACATCATTTTGTTTTTTTGGCCAAAAGACATAACGCCGGAGGTTAAGAAGGGTTTTATTCATCCTAAAGTATCCAGAAACTCGGGAAGTGTGTGCCTCTCTCAACCACTGTAAACCATCTCCATCTTCTGGTATGCAAAGTAACTGACCTTTGTATAACAGCCATCTCGAAGTTCATACTCGCCTTTCAAACCACTCTTTACACCTTCTAACACCTTCTTGAAGTCTTTGATGGATGTGTATGACTCTGCATACTCTTGAGGAACAATTGGCTGAATTCTCATGGCCACCATTAATGCTCGAACTGGAGGTCGAGATGACATATCTGCCAACTTGTTTGTTACTCCCTTCTTGTACTTAATAAGAATGTTGAGACTCATCAAGTAAGACATCCACTTCATATGTCGGGCTTGTTGTAGTTTCATCTGAGCGCGCATATACTCCAATGGTTTGTGATTTGAATGTACCACTACCTGTTTTCCTAAGAGATACACTCGCCAATGCTTGATACATTGGTATAAAGCATAAAATTCTTTGTCATAAGGTGCGTAGTTCTTAATAGCACCTAAGAACAATTCTGAATGGTAATCTACTGGTTTACCATCCTGTAACAACACTCCTCCCAATGCATAGTTAGAAGCGTCGGTCTCAACTTCAAAAGTACGTTGTAAGTTAGGCAATGCCAACACTGGTGCTTCTGAAATCTTCCTCTTTAGTAACTGAAAAGCGTCTTCATGAGTTTTCTTCCATTCAAACTTTGCACTATCTCCCGTCAAACCATGTAATGGTCCTGCAATATTTGAAAAATGCCGAATAAACTTACGCAAGTAGGTGCAAGCCCCTAAGAAACTCCTGATTTCAGTTACAATACTAGGTCTAGGACACTTAGTGATCACTTCAACCTTCTTTGGATCAATCTTCCATTGTCCTCCACCAACAATGAATCCAAGGTACACCAACTCTTCCTTTCCAAACTCACACTTCTTACATTCAACTTCAGCTGGCCTTCATGTAACACTTTAAACACCTTCTCAACGTGAACAAGGTGCTCTTCCCAAGTTCTGTTGTATATAAGGATATCATCCAAATACACAATCACAAAATCTTCTATAAAAGGTCGTAAAAAATCATTCATCAAACGCATAAACGTAGCTGGAGCAGTACACAAACCAAAAGGCATCACCAACCATTCGAACAAGCCTTGTTTGGTTTTGAAGGCATTCTTCCATGTATCATCTTCTCGAACTCTCATTTGGTGGTATCCGAATTTGAAATCCAACTTTGAAAAGACTCGAGCTTTTTCCAACTGATCCATCATGTCGTCTATCCTAGGTAGAGGGTAACAATTCTTGATAGTGATCTTGTTCAATGATCTATAATCAATACACATACGCCAACCTCCATCCTTCTTTGGTACCAACAATATCGCTGATCCACAAGGTGAATCACTTGGAACTATCATTCCTAATTCTAGGAGTTCTTGGACTTGTTTCTTGATCTCATCAGATACCTCTATGGTCATGCGATAAAGACCAACATTAGGCATAGAACTCTCCGTGGTCAACATGATTTCATGCTCCACACTCCTCTTTGGTGGTAATCCTGTGACATCAGAAAAGAAATCCTTGTATTTCAACTTCAACCTTTCTAGGTCGCCTTATTGTTGAGCTGTCAAGGCTGCTAAACATACTCTACTCGGCTCCTCTTCAAGAGAACGAATCACAAAGAGAATGAACTTTTTGCTAGAATTCACCAGCCGCTTAGCCTGAGTGTCTGTGACCAAGATTGCTACTTCAAGAGGGGATCAAGGATGACAAAGTCATATGATGATCTTAAGGAAGGCGAACCACAATCATATTTCTTAAGCTTGCCTTCAATGACATTAGCTTTTATACTTGCTTCGGAGATAGTATCCACCGAAAACATCTTCAACTCCTTCCGTATATACTCATGGAACCCAGAGATATACTTCATATAGATAGTATGATTTTCCATGTCTAAATCCAAAATCATAGCTTGATTCTGAAATTCCGTAGTATATTCTTACACGGTTTGGTTGTAGGTATGCTTCAGGTTGTACCACTTGAACCATCTCTCTTCAAGGTAGCCAACCGGATAAAACTGTTTCCTTACAACTGCCTTGAATCTTTTTCACGACAATACTTTTTTACATAGGTTTTATCTTTGATAAGCTTTCCACCAGGTTAGAGCATGCTTTTGTAGCTTCAATGCCCCGAAAGCTATCTTTTCCTTTGAACCATATTCAAAGAAAGAGAAATACGTCTCTAGACGTTCAATCCAATCATCCAATTTTTCTACATCGACACTCCCATCGTAAAGTGGAATATCAACACGGAAATCAATTTTCTGATTTTTACCATGAGGTTTAGTTGATGTAGGACCTTTAGGAAGCTCGCTTTCCTTCTTTTCTTCCTCATCTTCTTCTTCTTCTTCCGACTCGTCTTCTTCCGAATCATCTTTGTCCAAATCTGCAGGTGAAGGTGTAACCTTTTTCTTCGTCTTCTTCATAGGTGTATGAGAACGAATACATTCACTCAACTCCTGAAGAGTAACCTGAATTGACTTCATGTCTGTCTGCAGCGTAGCCACCTTTTCTTTCATAGTTTGTGGTTCGCCTTCCTTAGGATCATCATCTGACTTTGTCATCCTTGATCCCCTTGTTGTCTTAACGTCTTCTAGCTTCTCGAGTACCTCACCAATCTTTATGTAAAGAGATCTAGTAAAAACCATAAACCACAAGGATTTACCCTAGAAACTAACCTTGCTCTGATGCCAACTTGATACATATGATCTCTGTACCTTGGTAGCTATTACTATAAAGGCGGAATTCAGAATAATAATAGACGAGAAACTTGGAAAAACACAGAACACAAGTATCAATTCGAAGAAAGATATCTTCTCTAGATTATCAACAAGAAAACGATTACAATTCTCTCTTTGTTACGCTCACAATCTCTCTAAATAGTGGTTCAACCTTAAACTGTTTGCTAGGTTTTCTGTGCTTAGAATCTGTGTGTTTTAGCTATCATCTAAAGCCCTCTATTTATAGACTTCATCGTACTCAGCCGACCAAGGACTTCTATTAGGAACCTATTTCCTAAACGAAGAGTATTGCCTAAAACGAAACTCTTTCCTAACTAGGAATTCTGCCTAAACAAGGATTCCTGCCTAGAATAGGATTCTTCCCTCAACTTAGCTTGAGGTTAACTAAGTTCCCTAAAGGAGTACGGATACACCTGTATCATCACACAACTAGATGTTTCAAATACTTTTCTCCATGTAAACTTGCATGAAACTGTCTTACATGAAGCAACCACAAGGTTTTGTAAATCCTGCCAAACCATACCATGTCTGCTGATAGACGCATTTATGTGTCTAATATAGCTCATTTGTATATATTGTTAGTGCTCGATATCGTACTTATTTGGTTATTTTATTTATTTGTAGGTGTTTTTGGAAGAATAAGGCTTTGTGGCGAAATTGGCTAAAAATGCGGCATTTGGACCTCCGTTGATAACGTGCCGGAAGCGCCCCATAATTGTACCGGAAGTACCCCAGGAATACCCCGGAGGAACCCCGAAAAAAGTGCGGAAAATGTCCCAGAGAAATCACTATACGGACCCTCGATTTTGGATAAGGGGTAACCTAATTACTAAAGGGTGACCTATTTCCAGGCAGCTGCTAAAGGGAGAACAGCACAGGATAAGGGCACCCACCTTCTTCACGTTTTGAATTAGAAAATTGGCGGGAAGTTCACTGTCAGATTGATAATCGAATTTTGATGGAGTTTTAACGAGATTCAATCGCCGAAATCAGTTGGGCTGGACTTGGATGGACTAAACAGGCCTAGTACAATCGATTGGAACCAACCAATTGGGCTGGAATACCCGTGAGAAGCAAAGAAAGGGAAAACAGAGTACGTGTTCTCTGTTGGTTTTTATGAATATTTTTGAGAGATTTCTGGAGGACTTTGACGCTGGATTAACATGTACATGGTCCTATTCAAGATTATGGAAGAGTTTGGTAGCTATTTTATAGCCAACAGCACGTGAAAAAGCTCAATAGAAGTGATTATCGTTTCAACTGCATGAGAAGAAGAAAAAGAATAATCGCATATTTAGTCGAGATTTATGGATCTGTTGGGCTATATAAGTGTTGGTTTACATCAAAGAAAAGTTTAGAAACCCTTTGGAGAGAGTTTAGAGGTCAGGAGAGACGAGAGAATCGAGTTACAGAGAGATTTTGTTGTTGATGCTGCCAGCCATTGAAGACCTTCAAGAACACGAAGAACAGACTCTCAGAGTCAGTCGTTCTTTAACAGTCTTAAACAGCAGTATCCCGTGTTCTTCATTACAGCAGTACCGAAGTGTCGTTCTTCAACAGTGCAAACAGCGAACTCTCTGTGTCGTTGTTATACAGCACTTGTGTTGTATCGATTATTTTCAGCACTACCCCTTTGTAACAGTGACGCTGCAACAGTATAACAGCGTTACAAACTTCAATTATCAATTATTTTCATCAATAAAAACACTTATTTAGCCATGAATACATCTTGTGAGTGTGTTTTTGAGATGAGGAGCTAAACCCAATCCCAGGGGTGACAGAGGAAGCCATTCTCACAATAATTATGTGGTAATCTCTATTTTATTAATTTATGCAATATTTTTATATGATTAATTGCATTGATAAAAATGATTTAAATGGTTTTTATTAATCAACTGTGTTTTCCCTTGATAATGCATGCTTAGTTTTAGACTTTTGATGCATTATACTTGTGATTAACATTTGATATTTTGGAAAATCTGCTCTTGGCAATATTTAGAATCAACCCAATTATTTAAATTGCATAGTAAAAAAATATTAGATCACATAAGTATTGTTGATTGGTGGAATCTTAACCCCTATTTCTCCATAAAATTTTACTTCAGTTTGCTATTTTTCCTAAATTTTATTTAAATCTAGAAATTTTGTTACCTTCACAAGTCTGAAAAGAACCTGTTTACCACTACAACTACAAACATCATTTGAAAACCCATCAAATTTTTTGCGCCGCCGACGCGGACCTGTGTTTAGTTAGCATTTTTTTTAGATTTTTTTTAGATTTTTATTATTTTTGTTCTTCTTTACGTTTTTTGGGTTTTTTTTGTTTCCTTGCAGATTTTTGAAGATTGGAGCGAAAGAAAATTTTGCCAAAGCTTGTGGTGATTTACTTAAAGTTTGGGAGCGAAAAGCAAAGCTAAAGGAGCGAAAGAAGAAGATTTTCTTTATTTTGTAAAAGAGAAAAAAAAAAAAGAGACATTTTTATTTTTGTAATTTTTTTTATTAGACTTTCTTTTCTTTTCTTTTGTATTTTTTTTATGGACTTTGGACATTAATTTTGGGACATTTTTATTTTTATTTTTAAACCCTACGGAAGGGTACCCTTAAATATAAACTGTTTGCAGGGAAGGACGACGATTACGATATCGTCTCGGCTTCTCGGGTTCGCACACGACATAGGAGTCGTGGCCCGAGTCGACGACAACGGTTCATCGCCCGTCTGGTACGGGAGGTAAAATTCTAAACACCCGCGAATCTCCTGCAAGCGGGTTACTGGACTCCTTAAGGTGAATATATGCTGAGGACTTGAATATGGACTGTTTTTAAATTCCTAGTAAAGGGCAAGGACTGGACCATATAAGATAAGGGTTCGGATTTCATCACCGCTCCCTTCTTGCCCGCCTTAGGAAAACGAAACCTAAAGCGAACCTAAGCCTAAAATTTGGACTAGAAAGAGACCTATAGGGTATCGAGCTTAACAGGACAATCATTCGAAAAATATTGGTTACTCTTTTAAGCACACCTCAAAGTTCTTGACGGTTTCTGCGAGTTGAATGCGTGACTGCGCCGCATTGGATCGGTGAGGTTTTGGGTATCAAAGCTCCACTGAGCTTCCCTCGCCTCTATTCAACTTACTTTAACTCGGATTGATTCCAGAGGGGTTTGCTTAAATTGTAACGAATTCCCTTTCGAAGGATTAGAAGCTGGTCTAGAAACAATCTAAGTGGAGCCATCATGCTTGTTGTTTGCTAGAAATCTTTAGGTTTGCTGTGGTAAAGTTGAGTCAGCCTGCTGTGTGATTGCTAGAACCTTCCTGTTAGGATTTTTATTTCTTTTTGAATTCTTTTTAGTGTATGCCCGATTTGTTAATAGGGCTTGGAAAAGAGATACTCTAGGTCGATTGATTAGCGAAAAACCTAGTAGTTCTTCTGATTTAAGCAGGGAGCTCGAAGACTTTCTTTGGAGCCCTGTTTTTGGAAACTTCAGTTTTGAGAATTTATCTCTGAGTGATAAAAGTACCCCTAGTACTTCTTTGTGTGCCAGCGATGGCAACTTTGAAAGATTACATGTTCCCAACTAGGACCAACCGAGCTTCATGCATTAAATTGCCAGCCACTACGGCTAATTTTGAGATAAAACCTAGTATTCTTCAGATGATCCCTATATTCTTAGGAAAAGATGATGAGAACCCTTATTTTCATATTAGGGACTTTGAGGAAATCTGTGGGACAATTAGATAAAGGACCTTACGATGAAGTCTTGAAACTTAAGATGTTTCCCTTTTCCTTGAGAGATAAAGCCAAGACCTGGCTTAACAACCTACCGTCTGAATCCATAGAAACATGGCAGGAACTTATCGCTGCCTTCTATATGAAATTCTACCCTAAGCATAAAACTGCAGCTGTTAGGCAGAAAATTAGTGCTAGTGTGCAACAAGAGGGAGAGTCTCTTTATAGGTTTTTAGAGCGATTCAATGATCTCCTATCTCAGTGTCCTCACCATGGATTTGATAATATGAAACTTGTACAGATTATTTATGATGGTTTAGACTATTCGACCAAAGCCATGGTTGAGTCTATGTGCGCTGGTGAGTTCACTAGTAAAAATGCTGATGATGCTTTTACCTTCTTAGGAGCTATCGCTGAAAAATCCCAACAGTGGGAATCTTGTGTTGAACCCCCTAAAAGACTCTTGGTCAATAGAAGTAGCACCAATATGGTAGATACGAGTTTTGCGTCAGATGCTAAGTTTGCTGCTTTATCCAGAAGGTTAGAAGCTTTAGAAATGGGTCAGACTAAAAAGGTCCCTTGTTGAACCTAATAGAGCCTCTCAAGTCTCTAGTTGTGGAATAGAGCCCGATAATTCATTTTGGGAAGGTCAGGTTAGTGAAGAGCAAGCCCATGCTGTCTATAACAATGCTAGGTTTGAGAACCGTCAGAAGTTTGACCCATACTCAGAAACCTACAACCCTGGTTGGAGAAACCATCCTAATTTCTCTTGGTCTAAGGGCCAGAGTCAAGGCCAGTCTAGCAATTCTCAGCCTCCCCCAGGTTTTGGTTTTAAGAACTCTTCAGGTCAAACCCAGTTTCAGAACACTTCCGAGAAAAAGATCTCTACCTTAGAGGATACTCTCACTATGTTAGCAAATAACCATGAAATGCTAACAAAGAACCACATGAGCTTTCAACAAGAAACTAGGCAAGAATTGAAGAATAATTCCCAGAGTCTTGCCAAATTAGAACTTCAAGTAGGACAAATAGCTAAGTTCATAAGTGAGAGAGAAGATGGAAGGTTCCCTAGTCGTACTGATCCCAACCCAAAAGGAGAGAAATCGTACAATCATGTGAATGCTGTCACAACCCTTAGGAGTGGAAAGAAAGTTGACAACAAGGTCGCCATGCCTGATAGTGAACATGCTGTAGTTCACCCTGCTGAGCCAGAAAATGAGGAGACTGATAGAGTCTCCAAAGAGACCAATGAGGGTCCTGTTAAGCCCGGCTTTGTTCCCAGAGCCCCGTTTCCCCAGCTGCTAGTTCCGACTAAGAGGGAGTCCAACTTTAATGATATATTGGAGGTTTTTAAGCAGGTTAATATCAACCTTCCATTATTAGATGCAATTAGGCAGATTCCCTCTTATGCCAAGTTCCTTAAGGACTTGTGTACGCGAAAGCGTAAGCTCAGTGTCCAGAAGAAAGCCTTCATAGCTAGTCATGTGAGTTCTATTATTCAGAATACCACTACTCCTAAGTATAAAGACCCAGGGTCCCCTACCATTGCTTGTACAATAGGTAAGTACCGTGTTGAGAAAGCTTTGCTTGACTTAGGAGCCAGTGTGAATTTACTTCCATATCATGTGTACCTTAAGCTAGGACTTGGTGAGATGAAACCTACCCAGATGACACTTCAGTTAGCTGATAGGTCCGTTAAATTCCTCGTGGTGTGATCGAGGATGTTCTCATAGAGGTTGACAAGTTTATTTATCCAGTGGATTTTGTTATCCTAGATACCCAACCTGTCCCTGACCCAGAGAACCAAATACCAGTGATTTTAGGTCGCCCGTTTTTAGCTACATCCAATGCGATCATTAACTGTCGAAATGGTATTATGAATTTGTCTTTTGGTAATATGACTATTGAGCTGAATATTTTTAATATTAGTAAGCTACCCTCTGAACTAGATGACTCGAATATAGAAGAGGTGAACATGATAGGAACATTAGTCGAGGAGTCATTACCAAACACTTTGTTAGAAGATCCATTAGAAAAATGCCTAGCTCACTTTGGGATTGATTTTGATGATGATAATGTAATTAATGAGGTGAATGCTTTGTTAGATTCAACCCCTTTGTTAGATACTAGTAATGGATGGAAACCTAAGTTCGAACCACTACCAGTTTCTAAGTCTACCCTAGTTCCTTCTTTAGAAGAGCCTCCTAAGTTGGACCTAAAACCATTGCCAGATACCCTGAAGTATGTGTTTTTAGGCCCGTCTGAGACTTTACCTGTGATTGTTTCTTCCGACTTAGATTAACAGGAAAGTAGGCTAGTAACCGTCATTCAAAACAACAAGGAAGCTTTAGGGTGGACCATAGCAGACATTAAGGGTATAAGTCCTACTGTTTGTATGCATCAGATCTATTTAGAGGAAGACACCAAACCTTCTAGGGAGATGCAACGTCGACTAAACCCCAATATGAAAGAAGTAGTTCGAACTGAGGTTCTTAAGCTATTAGATGCAGGAATTATCTACCCTATTTCAGACAGTAAGTGGGTCAGCCCCGTTCAGGTTGTTCCCAAGAAATCTGGTATTACTGTAGTCCAGAATAATAACAATGAGTTAATCCCGACCCGAATGACCACGGGTTGGCGTGTTTGTATTGACTATAGGAAATTGAACAAGGTCACTAGGAAGGACCACTTTCCCCTTCCCTTCATCGACCAGATGCTAGAGAGATTAGCTGGACATAGTCACTACTGCTTTTTAGATGGCTACTCTGGATATAATCAGATCGTTATTGCCCCAGAAGACCAGGAGAAAACCACTTTTACCTGTCCCTTTGGTACCTTTGCGTATAGACGCATGCCTTTCGGGCTATGTAATGCCCCTGCGACTTTTCAGCGTTGCATGATGAGCATATTTTCTGACATGGTAGAACGGTTCTTAGAGGTCTTTATGGATGATTTTTCAGTGTTTGGTTCGTCTTTCGATGAGTGCTTGCATCATTTGTCATTAGTTTTGACTAGGTGTAAGGAAAAGAATTTAGTGCTTAATTGGGAGAAATGTCACTTTATGGTTCGTTCAGGAATTGTTCTAGGGCATATTGTATCTTCAAAGGGTATAGAGGTGGATAGAGCAAAAGTTGACCTTATTAAAACTTTACCGGTCCCAAAAACCGTAAGAGATATTAGGTCATTCTTAGGACATGCTGGTTTTTATCGTCGTTTCATTAAGGATTTTAGCTTGATGTCTAGACCTCTTTGCAATTTGCTTGCAAAAGATGTTAAGTTTGTTTTTGATGATGCTTGTTTAGAGGCTTTTGAGAAGCTTAAGTCATTACTCACTACCGCCCCCATAGTCCAGGCACCCAACTGGAACCTACCCTTTGAGATCATGTGTGATGCTTCAGATTATGCTATTGGTGTTGTGCTAGGTCAGCGAGAAAATAAGTTACTTCATGTGATTTACTATGCTAGCAAAACTCTGAATGATGCCCAGTTGAACTATACCACTACCGAGAAGGAACTATTAGCCATTGTGTTTGCCTTAGACAAGTTTAGACCCTATCTCTTAGGTTCTAAGATCATCATATATACTGATCATGCTGCTTTAAAATATCTTTTGTCTAAGAAGGATACTAAACCAGATTGATTAGGTGGATTCTGTTGTTGCAAGAGTTTTCTCCAGACATTAGAGACAAAAAGGGTGCCGAAAATGTTGTAGCAGATCACTTGTCTAGGCTAGTTGTTAGTTCCCCAGATGATTCCCTTCCTATAAGGGATAGCTTTCCTGATGAACAATTGTTCTTTGTTACCCAATTACCTTGGTATGCGAATATAGTGAACTATCTTGTTACTGGTCGAATGCCCCAACATTGGGGTAAACAAGATCGTTCTAGATTTTTAGCTGAGGTTAAGCACTTCTTTTGGGATGATCCTTATTTGTTTAAGTATTGCCCAGACCAGATTATTAGGAGATGTATACCTGAGAGTGACCAGTCCAGTATTATTTCCTTTTGTCATGATCATGCTTGTGGGGTCACTTTAGTGCTAAGAAAACTGCTGCTAAGATATTGCAGTGTGGATTCTATTGGCCTTCGTTGTTTAAAGACTCCCACAGTTACTGCGTTACTTGTGAACGATGCCAGAAATTAGGAACCATTTCCCGTAGGAACATGATGCCCTTGAACCCTATTTTAATTGTTGAGGTCTTTGATGTGTGGGGTATTGACTTTATGGGTCCGTTTCCTAATTCTTTTGGTAACCTATACATCCTTGTCGCCGTAGACTATGTCTCTAAGTGGATTGAGGCGGTTGCGTGTAAAACCAATGACCATAGGGTTGTGATTGAGTTCTTGAAAAATAATATACTTACACGTTTTGGTACACCGCGAGCTATAATTAGTGATGGAGGGTCGCACTTTTGTAATGGGACTTTTAGACTTCTGATGAAGAAATATGGTATTACACATAAGGTAGCTACCCCGTATCATCCACAGACTAGTGGTCAGGTAGAGGTTTCCAATAGGGAGATAAAACGTATATTAGAGAAAACAGTTAATCCTAATCGGAAAGACTGGTCGTCTAGGCTTACTGATGCCTTATGGGCTTACCGTACTGCGTTTAAGACCCCCATTGGAATGTCGCCTTATCGGCTTGTTTATGGCAAGGCATGTCACTTACCTGTTGAGTTAGAACACAGAGCTTATTGGGCTGTTAAGCAGCTAAATTTTTCACTTGACAAGGCAGGAGCCCATAGGAAACTCCAGCTCAATGAGTTGGACGAGATTCGTATAGATGCTTACGATAGTGCGAAGGAGTATAAGAACAAAATGAAACTTGTGCATGATAGAAACATATTACGGAAGTCATTTTCTCCAGGTCAAAAAGTTCTTCTGTATGACACTCGTTTGCATCTATTCCCCGGGAAACTGCGCTCTCGGTGGACCGGTCCTTTTGTGGTCCGTACTGTTTTTCCTCATGGAGCTGTTGAGATCGAGACACTGGATGGTAGTAGTTCTTCAAAGGTTAACGGTCAGCGATTGAAGCCCTTTTTAGAGCCTTTTCCTACAGTGATGTTGAGGAGGTCCCTCTGGAGGACCCTGTTTACCCTTGATTGACCATCGAGGCGATTTGTATGTTGTATAATTTTTGTATTCAGTTTTTGGTTTCACTTCACTCAGGTACTATCTTTCCGAACTCTCTCTTTACTATTTCCTCATGTTACTTATATTTTGGTACTGTTCTTTCATGAGAAACATTGAGGACAATGTTAGATTTAAGTTTGGGGGTGGGGAAGAAACTTTTTGTTAGCTTTTAGTTGCAATAAATAAACTCCAGAGCCTAGAAATTTATGCCTATTGAGGATTGCACTAACTAATCTAAGTGGATGGAAGCATTTTGATTGTAGGAGTTGAGGAACCAATCTGATTAGATGGAAACATCTAAAGAGTCTATTCATAAAAGCACAGAGCTCAGGTGTTAGAAATAACATGATAGTTTCACCATATCTCGTTGAGTCCTTTTCACTTCTATTTTTATTTTATTTTGTTTTTAAACTATGTTTCTCTAAGTGATAGGTGGGGCCCACGATTCAAGTTGTTACCAATGCTAGGGTGAATTAGAGTGATTGAGATACCAAAAAAAAAAAAAAAGTTGAAAAGAAAAAGAAAAAGTTGAAAAAAAAAAAAAACAGTTGAAAAGAAAAAAGAATTTGAGACCAGACCATTTGACCAAATGGAATAAATTCAATAAAGTCGACCACTGGTACCCTTGTATATGCCAGTTGTGTTGACCTAGAGTTAGGTTATCGACCACTGGTACCCTTGTATATGCCAGTGTGTTGATATTAATCAGACTAGTATCTCAATCCATTAGGATAGGTTCATTTTGGCGGAGGCGTTCAGACAGATATGGGAAACGCCGTTCACTTAGTAAACATCAAAATCATATATGTTTTTCTATATCCATCTTCTTGATCTATCCATGTGATTAGTTTTGACTCTGAATATGATGTCCATAGTGCAACTATCTGAGTAGAGCTCTGTCACTTTATATTAATTTTAGTATGCTTGAGTGCAAACTCGTGTACAGCAATTGGAATTTCGCATCAGGGTACTTCTTCCTGTAGTCAATAAGTATGCAAACCAAGGAGATTCTTTAGTGCCTTCCAAGGTTCTGCGTAGATAGCTAAGTTCTGGAGTATTAAGGTTTTGTGGGTACACCTCTGGTAAACCCCCCGGAGACAACACTCCGCCACTAGGGCCACCTAGTGGTTTAACGGCTTACTGCACGTGCTAAGTGTAGTCATTTTATTTTAGATTAGATTTGCTCGAGGACTAGCAAATAATAAGTTTGGGGGTATTTGATAGACGCATTTATGTGTCTAATATAGCTCATTTGTATATATTGTTAGTGCTCGATATCGTACTTATTTGGTTATTTTATTTATTTGTAGGTGTTTTTGGAAGAATAAGGCTTTGTGGCGAAATTGGCTAAAAATGCGGCATTTGGACCTCCGTTGATAACGTGCCGGAAGCGCCCCATAATTGTACCGGAAGTACCCCAGGAATACCCCGGAGGAACCCCGAAAAAAGTGCGGAAAATGTCCCAGAGAAATCACTATACGGACCCTCGATTTTGGATAAGGGGTAACCTAATTACTAAAGGGTGACCTATTTCCAGGCAGCTGCTAAAGGGAGAACAGCACAGGATAAGGGCACCCACCTTCTTCACGTTTTGAATTAGAAAATTGGCGGGAAGTTCACTGGCAGATTGATAATCGAATTTTGATGGAGTTTTAACGAGATTCAATCGCCGAAATCAGTTGGGCTGGACTTGGATGGACTAAACAGGCCTAGTACAATCGATTGGAACCAACCAATTGGGCTGGAATACCCATGAGAAGCAAAGAAATGGAAAACAGAGTACGTGTTCTTTGTTGGGTTTTTAGAATATTTTTGAGAGATTTCTGGAGGACTTTGACGCTGGATTAACATGTACATGGTCCTATTCAAGATTATGGAAGAGTTTGGTAGCTATTTTTATAGCCAACAGCACGTGAAAAAGCTCAACAGAAGTGATTATCGTTTCAACTGCATGAGAAGAAGAAAAAGAATAATCGCATATTTAGTCGAGATTTATGGATCTGTTGGGCTATATAAGTGTTGGTTTACATCAAAGAAAAGTTTAGAAACCCTTTGGAGAGAGTTTAGAGGTCAGGAGAGACGAGAGAATCGAGTTACATAGAGATTTTGTTGCTGCTGCTGCCAGCCATTGAAGACCTTCAAGAACACGAAGAACAGACTCTCAGAGTCAGTCGTTCTTTAACAGTCTTAAACAGCAGTATCCCGTGTTCTTCATTACAGCAGTACCGAAGTGTCGTTCTTCAACAGTGCAAACAACGAACTCTCTGTGTCGTTGTTATACAGCACTTGTGTTGTATCGATTATTTTCAGCACTACCCCTTTGTAACAGTGACGCTGCAACAGTATAACAGCGTTACAAACTTCAATTATCAATTATTTTCATCAATAAAAACACTTATTTAGCCATGAATACATCTTGTGAGTGTATTTTTGAGATGAGGAGCTAAACCCAATCCCAGGGGTGACAGAGGAAGCCATTCTCACAATAATTATGTGGTAATCTCTATTTTATTAATTTATGCAATATTTTTATATGATTAATTGCATTGATAAAAATGATTTAAATGGTTTTTATTAATCAACTGTGTTTTCCCTTGATAATGCATGCTTAGTTTTAGACTTTTGATGCATTATACTTGTGATTAACATTTGATATTTTGGAAAATCTGCTCTTGGCAATATTTAGAATCAACCCAATTATTTAAATTGCATAGTAAAAAAATATTAGATCACATAAGTATTGTTGATTGGTGGAATCTTAACCCCTATTTCTCCATAAAATTTTACTTCAGTTTGCTATTTTTCCTAAATTTTATTTAAATCTAGAAATTTTGTTACCTTCACAAGTCTGAAAAGAACCTGTTTACCACTACAATTACAAACATCATTTGAAAACCCATCATCTGCAAGCTCAAAAAGTCCTTGCATGGTCTCAAACAAGCACATAGGGCTTGGTTTGATAAGTTCAGTGGCTTTCTGATCAGTTTTGGCTTTACAATGAGTGACTCTGATCATTTCTTATTCATATATGTATGTGGAGGTGAGGTTCTTCTTCTCTTAGTCTATGTGGATGACATAATTCTCATTGCAAGATCCACCTCCTTGATAGAAAGGTTGGTTTCTCTCTTGAGTACTTCTTTTTCCATGAAGGACTTGGTGATCTGCGTTTCTTTCTAGGCATTGAGGTGAAAAATTCTACTAGCAACAACTCTTTACTTCTAACACAGGCAAAGTACACTGCTGAATTACTTGAGAAGATTGATATGCTTGACTGCAAGCCCTGCACTACTCTTGTTTCCTTTGGAAACATAGTATCCCTGCATGATGGTGAACCACTGTCCAATCAATCTGAATATAGGAGCATTGTGGGGGTATTTCAATAGTTAACTCTCACCAGACCAGATATCACATTTGCAGTCAACTGCACTTCTCAATTTATGCATGCTCCTATAACTGAACACATGCTCCTTGTGAAACGCATTATTAAATATCTCAAGCACTCCATGGGTTCAGGTATAACTGTCTCACTTGGTGATATTACTCAACTTACAGGCTACTCTGACTCATACTGGGCTGGTTGTCCAGACTCAAGAAAGTCTACATCAGGTTACTGCGTGTTTTTGGGATCTACACGCATTTCCTGGAAGTCCAAGAAGCAGCCTACTGTCTCGAAATCCTCAACAGAAGCTGAGTATAGGGCCTCTTCATGTGTTTCCTTTGAAGTTATGTTTCTTGCCACTCTCCTTGATGAGTTGCATATATCTCTGACTTTACCTCGTCACCTCTACTGCGTCAATCTAGGAGCTCGTGCCTTGGCTCTCAACCTGGTGTTCCATGCCAGAACAAAACATATTGATCTCACCTATCATTATGTGAGGGATCTTATTCAGGCCATCACTGTTGACGTTGAGTTCATTTCCTCAGCACTACAACTTGCAGATGTCTTCACCAAAGGCCTGCCTTTTCCGCTACTTGACAACTTACGTGACAAGCTGATGCACTTCTCTACCATCACTGCTTCAGCTTGAGGGGGAATGTTAGATTTACTGAGTAGTAAAATTGTAACTGTCTCCTGTAAGTGTATGAGTCACCTGCGTTTTATTTCTTGTCTGCTTCTTACTAGAAAAAACCTAGGATATTCCTTTAGGGTTTGTCTTTCTTTTTCCTTGTAGCGACTACTACTATGTATTGCCGCCTAGGTTAACTCTTATCTAATCAATACAGCTTATCATCGATATATCTTTAACATTGATTACTGATCAATCATTTTTAACACTGATATCTCTGCTTACATCATTAGTACCTATGTTCTCACACGTATATCCTTGCGGGTTTATTTTGCAAATACTGTAGTTACAATACGAGAAGTAGGAATTACTGTTTAGTCCAGTTTTTCATGACCCAGTTAATGGCTAGTCCACCCGTGAAAAACATTTACTCCCTAGTCCAAAAACACTCTCTAGTCCAAAAACTTCGTGATAAAGTGTATTTCTAAATGCCTAAAATACCCTTCCATGTCTAATTAGTATCAACACATGTAAATGTTACTAGTAGTATGTTCCTACATATTAGTAATATCAATACGGTGATACTACATATTAATATGTACTATACTAGCGGTAACAAAAATATCTTACTAATTTTTTACTAGTAAATTAGGTAACTACTTTATTATACTAGTTACTAGAAAAAACCTAGTATACGTACTAGTATACTAGTATATTAGTACTAGTAGTAACATATATAGTATATTAGTAATAACATATGTAGTATCAATACATAACAATTTTTTGATTGTAGTATCAATACATAACATACTACATATCAATATATAACATACTACATATCAATATGTAGTATCAATATATAACATACTACATATCAAACATACTACATACCAATATATAACATACTACATATCAAGATGTAGTATTAATAAATAACATAACAGTGTTGAACATAACATATTGATACTACATATTAATATGTAATATCAATATATAGCATACTACATATCAATATGTAGTACCAATATTAATATGTAGTATTAATATATAACGTATAACATATTAATATGTGGTATCAATATATAACATATTACTACTAGTACTAGTTACTACTAGTACTAGTTACTACTAGTATACTACATACTACATATGTTATTACTACATATTGACGATATATAACATATTACTAATAGTACTAGTTACTACTAGTATACTAGTAACTAAGTATACTACATACTACATATGTTATTACTACATATTACATATCTAGTAACATATGTATTAATATACGTAATATTATATGTTAGAGTTAGTAGAGTAATTTTACTCTTTTCAAAACTTTTTTGGACTATGAAGTAAATATATTTTACCGCTGGACTAGCCAGTAACTCGGGTCGGATTTACTGGACTAAACAACAAAGTCCTCATACGAGAACAAAAATACCATTATTTGTTACATATGGTGCAAGAATATATCCGATTATTAAGACCCAAATAAAATTTTAGTATCCACAGGGCATGCCGGTGGAAAGCCCAAATATAAGTCTAAAGACCAAGACGAACTTGGTACCAACTGCGTGTCTAGACAGGAATCACAAAGAATTGGTGCAGGAATCAGAATGAAACATGCCGAATAGTTATGGGTGAAGTTAATGAAACTACGTAGTGTTGCTGGTCTCGGGAAAACTTTGGGCCTTGTAAATTGGTTACGTGACACTAGGGTTAGCATGAACCGGGTTTCACTCCATCCGATATTCAATCCAATACACCACAGATGTCAAATTTGGCATTCGCATCCAATCCAACATTCAACGGATTTGCATCCAATGGATGCACGGATGAACGGATTGGGTACGGACAATCCAATGGATTAGTGTTAGTTAAAATTTATAATAAAAAATTAAGCCTATATAGATGATTTCTTATAGTGCCTTTTTTTTCTATAATAAGACAATTTTCATTAAGTAAGGAAATTGAGTGTGTCATTTGCCATAAGGCTACACAGAGAATCAGGGTGGTTGCTAGTGTGATGAACAAATATAGTTGTTTCTCTCACAGACTTTGCTACCTTGTCTGCAACTTGGTTATCATTGCGACTCACATAAGAAAATTGACAAGAAATAAAACTCCTACTCAAATGCTTAATAATTTTAAGAATGTTTCTGTTTTTCCATTGTATGAGAAGACTTCTTATAGTACCTACACATTTTATATATGTACAAAAATATAGAAGTGCCATGAACAACACTCCAAAGAAACACCTACAAATTCTAAGACTATCCATATATTTTCTAGAAACTATATAAATTTCCTTAATCTAACGGGTATGGATGTCCAACGGATTTTCAAGGTTGCATCCAGGTCCAATCCGTAATCCGTTGGATTTCAAAAATTCCATCCGCATCCAACCCATTAACGAACAGTCCGATCATACACCAGCATAAATACAGTTGGTCCCGATTAAATCCGCGAATTACGGGTAAAATGCTCACCCCTACATGACACCAAGACATGGGAGCTAAAAGCAAAATAAGAGCAAAAGCAAAATAAAACAACTTTCCTTGTCATGTCTCGTAACCACTAATTTACAAGTGTTATTACCCACTTCGCAACGTGGGTAATTCTCCAATGACAGGTCAAAACAATCTTCTTACAAATATGCACCCAAGTTCGGCAACGTGGAAGCCATCTTACTCGTCGGTTACCTGCCGAGAATAGTAATAAAAAAGCTGAAAATGGGACCCACAGAGCAAGAAGAGCATTTTCAGAAACAACTGGAAGAGCCTTCGTGTATTGGGCTTGAAATTCCTGCCGAATTCCTCTTGGAAAACCAAAAGGAAAATGTTGTGAATTGTGATAGGGGGTAGCTGTATAAAGTGAATTTCGTATCTATTTATCAAAAAATCCTTCTTCTTTTTGCTCAGATACTAATCCCTATCTACCTAGCTATTGGTGTGGATTAAAGTCTTTGTTTATTGCCATATTACTTAGTTATTTGAATGACTAAAATGCCCATGTCCTCTTTATCGTTATTCATCTTCCTTATATAGTTTATCTCAAAATAATATTGTTGAGTCATTTAAAATCTTAGAATAAACATTTTTTCTAATGACTCAATAGAAAACGCCCATGTCCTCTGTAACATTTTTTTTCTTGAGTCATTTAAAATATTAAAATATTCATTTTTATTTTTTTTATATGGCTGAATAAAAAATGGCATAGGTAAGATCTGTTGACATGGTTATAATGACATAATCTTTATATTTTAACGTCATTTTTTCTATCAAATCCAACCGGAAATGAATTTCAAGCTAACTTTTTGATTACATGTTATTCTTATAAGTCTCTATACTCCCAGCAAAAATGAGAGCATTTCGAAATGTATAAGACCATCATCTACCATTTTGAATATCAACTGTTAAAGATTAACGGTTGAAATTAAAATTGGTGGATAGTGAAGTTTCATATTTCAGAATACTTTCATTTTTGGTAGGAATATAGAGATTTATAAGAGGAACATGTCACTAAAATTTTAGCTTCAAATTCATTGTGGGTTGGGTTTGGTAGAAAAATTTGCACTAAAACGTCAAGATTATGTCGTTATAACCATGTCAACGGATTCATATGGTCAGTTCGATTAGAGTTCTGAATATCATTAGGTTTATGTTTTGCGCTTTTTCTTTTGTTTTTGCCGTCGTCTACGTTCTTGTTTTCTTTGATACAGTAATAAGTTTATATTTTCTTTTGTTAAAGCAACATATTGTGACAGTGTTCGAAAAGATTTTGGATAATTATCTGATGCATGTATAGATTTTTGATCTTTTTTCTTGGTGTCTTTGGATTTATTTTTACTTCACACATGTTATTGCAGTCTTCTGAAATAACTGAATTAACTAATTTATTTATTGTCTTGTACTTATAACAATTACGACGTTGATTCACAAAATATTCAGGATCTCAGGGTAAGTTTTCTAGATCCCATTAGGTTTTCTCTGACTATAGCTATTAAATCTTTCTCGTTTATAGATTTTTGTCGGTTATTGCTGCATTTTATAATTGAAGTTCGGAGGATCTGATACAATACTTTGCCACTCAATCAAATTTAGTTATATACAGATAAAAAAACTAAAATTCTTATTTTTTTTCACCGCAACTGCTGGAACTCATCAAATTAGACACTTATTTGCGGTCTTCTGAAATAACTGAATTAACTAATATATTTATTATCTTGTACTTATAACAATTACGACATTGATTCACAAAATATTTAGGATCTCAGGGTAAGTTTTCTAGAGCCCATTAGGTTTTCTCTGACTATAGCTATTAAATCTTTCTCGTTTACAGATTTTTGTCGGTTATTGCTGTATTTTATAACTGAAGTTCGGAGGATATGATATAATACTTTGCCATGAAATCAAATTTAGTTATATATTGATAAAAATTGAGTCACTTATTTGCAGTGTTCTGAAATAACTGAATTAACTAATATATTTATTTGCTTGTACTTATAACAATTACGACGTTGATTCACAAAATATTCAGGATCTCAGGGTAAGTTTTCTATAACCCATTAGGTTTTCTCTGACTATAGATATATTAAATCTTTTTCGTTTATATATTTTTGTCTGTTATTGCTGCATTTTATAACTGAAGTTCAGAGGATCTGATAAAATACTTTACCACGTAATCAAATTTAGTTATAAACGGATAAAAAACTAAATTCATATTTTTTTCAGCGCAGCTGCTGGGAACTCATAATCATGTATTTATTTATCCTACAAGCATATCAATGCCCTAGGTTTATTTAAATACTGTACATTCATATTTTTCAATAAAAATATAAAAATCGCTTCCGACCATTAACATACAAAATCTTCAAAACCAAAAAAACTTTAATTTACCGAACAAAAAAAGAACAAACTTGGCGTCATAACTAATTATTAAGAATATGATGATACATTAAATCATTATCATATCAGTTTGTCGGAACAAATGCTATCATCGGAAAATCCCGGGTTTCAAATTTTTATTTAAGTTATGAGCATTTGATTTTAGACATGTTTTTGCAATTTTCTGAAATAACTGAATCAATTGATACCTAGTATTTATAAAGACGTGTAAAGCATTTAGACACGTACTCAAAATTTTCTATATCTCAATTGAAGTAGATATAAAGTTAGATCCACATTAGATTTTCTGACCACTAAATCTTTTCGTATATAGATTTTTGTCAATTATTGTTACAGTTTATAACTGAAGTTCGGATGACCTAATGAAACAGTTAGCCACGCGTTCAAATTTAGTTATAAACCGACAAAAACTGAAATCAATAAATTTTCAGTACAATTACTGCAACTCATCGATCATCTATTTATTTACTCGACAAGCATATTAATATCGTATATTTAAAAACAATACATCGTAACTAATTTATCAACCTAGACTTAAAAAATAATAGCTACATCTAGACGAATTTCTCAATCTAAACATAAAATTTCAAAACCATCAAACAAATTATAGAAAACTTCTTAGTGGCATATTAAAAAAAAAAAAAAAAGACCTAGCATGTGTAGAAGATTTTGATATATTTATTATTAAGAAGTTTTAATCTTCGGCATAAACAATTCATCTGAACAAATGATACCACAGTTAACATTTTGCATTCAAATTTTAAATAAAAATAACATTTTTCATAGATTAAGTATTGCTATTCAGAAAGGAGTTGGACCCAGCTTGTTGCTAGGTTACCCTCCAAAAATATGTAATAGACTATTAGTCTCTACACAATTCTATAATATATGTATGAAAATTATTTTTTTAAAACCAAAATAACATCAACATTATTATTAAAACATAACCAAAAAAAAAACATCAACATTATTATTTTTTTCTCCCGAAGCATAGCGACATTAATGACTAAATATTACCGAAGAAATAAAGAAATAAATTTCAAAATTTCAACATAAAGGAGCATGCTTAAAAAGAGCCAAAGGGGTAATTCAGGAACACAAAACCAAAATTAATAAAACGAGATTATCCATGCACAGCAAATGTTTTTTGAGAGTAATAATATTTTTTCCAAAACAAAATAGAGGGAAAATTCAAAACCCCTTCCGAAAAAGAAGTCCTCTCAGCCGCTTTAAATCCCCCTCATAGGTGAAATCGAAAATCTCATCACTATCACCACCACTCCGCCTTTCCCTCTCCAAAACGTTCTTATTGTCTTTTCTTAGATAATTCTGCGCACCTACCACCACCACCAACACCTCCATCATCATCGCCACCTCCGCCACCATGGCTCAACTCCCATGCGACGGAGATGGAGTATGCATGCGTTGCAAAACAAAACCAATATCAGAAATCGAAACCCTAGTCTGTATAACATGCATCACACCATGGCACGTGAGTTGCTTAACAACACCACCAGAATCATTATCTTCTACTCTAGCATGGGAATGTCCTGATTGTTCTTCTGATGGTGGTGATGATTCGATGATGACGATGATTCCTGCTGTTGGTACATCGAGTTCTTCAAATGAGCTTGTGACTATGATCCGTAAGATTGAAAGTGATACCACACTGACTGATCAGGAAAAAGCTAAAAAACGGCAACAAATATTGTCTGGATCACTGAAATCTTCAGATCTTGATGATGATGATGAAGAGATGAAGAAGAAAAGTGGAAATGATATGATGAAGATTCTGGATGATAAACTTGACTGTCCTATTTGCCAGTCGTTACCTGACAGACCTGTTACAGTACGTATTTTTTTCATTTTTCATCTTTTTTGAAAGTGATTTATTAGGATTTAACAGTAATGGTGAATATTAATCCAAGTTTAGGGTTTTGATAATTTGTGTACTTATTTTTAAGTTGATGATGTATTTAGATAATTGATTTTACGTAGGATCTTACTCTTCATTTGGGGATTTTTTTTTTTTGTTTGAATTCGTCTTTTTGTCTCTCCTTGTAATGTTTAAAAAGAATAAAAAAATGCCCTAAATAAGAGATCAATCTGAACCAAATAGGTTGGAATGGAAACTTTTATTTATGATTTGATTTTAAACTTTTGCATTAATATGTTATGGTCATAGACATTGCCATTAAAGTAATGGTCATTATTGGGAAGTTTTTTAAAATTGACGTTATGGTCCTTCAATTGACATTTGTGTCTTGTTTTTCTATTCATAGTGACCATGGGTATAGTGGTACATGACTGTACTTATCAAAAGGTGTTGTTTGATATTTAGGTTTTGATTTTTCTAACCTTCATCTGATGTTTTTTTTTTTTATGTGTGAAAAGATAGGATTCAACTGTGAATGATTTGGTTTTTGATTGAAACTTGTATTTTTTCAGACTCCTTGCGGTCACAATTTCTGTTTAAAGTGTTTTGAGAAATGGGTGAAGACTCTGAAAACGACGCAACCTGGACCACCAATGTGTCCCAAGTGTCGCAGTATGGTTCCTGAGAGTATGCTGACTAATCCAAGGATTAACTCAGCGCTTGCTGTCGCAATTCGTTTGGCAAAGGTTGCAAGGAATAGCGGTTCAGTGGAAGGTCCATTGAAAATCTATCACGTTGTTCAGAACCAGAATAGACCAGATGAAGCCTTTAGAACAGACCGGGCTAAGAAAACTGGGAAGGCTAATGCTGCTTGTGGGAAGATATTTGTCACTATCCCGGCAGACCACTTTGGACCCATACTTGCCGAGAATGATCCTAGGAGGAACCAGGGAGTGTTGGTTGGGGAGTCATGGGAAGATAGGCTGGCATGCAGACAATGGGGAGTCCATTTTCCTCATGTCGCTGGAATTGCTGGGCAGTCTAAATATGGTGCGCAGTCTGTGGCTCTTTCAGGAGGGTACCAGGATGACGAGGACCATGGAGAGTGGTTCCTCTATACAGGAAGGTTAAACTCATAAACTCTTGTGCTGATATTGTGAATACATGTTATATGTCTTAGTTTAGGTCGGTTTTGCTTATCTGGTATCTCATGTTAACGTTTAATTGCATATACATATTCTAATGGTTAACCTTTTTTTCTGGTGAACAGCGGGGGAAGAGACCTCAGTGGCAATAAACGCACAAACAAAAATCAGTCATTCGATCAAAAGTTTGAGAAATATAATGAAGCACTGCGTGTTAGTTGTCGAAAAGGATATCCAGTCCGCGTTGTGAGGTAGGTCTACTCTTCTTACTTTTTCCTTACTTTTTTGGCAAATAAATTGATTCAATGTAGATACTGTACAGTGATTCTTTACCCATTTTCCCAATGCAGTGCAAATCCATATTTTTCTATTGCATGTTTTATTCGTGTATCACTAAAAGATCTCCTGCTCATTTGTTTCTTGCTTAATTTGTATGCCATTGCAACTTTCAGGTCATTTAAGGAGAAGCGCTCATCGTATGCTCCACAAACTGGGTATCGATATGACGGAGTTTATAGAATAGAAAAATGTTGGCGGAAAATTGGGATACAGGTGTGGTGGTTTCTATTGTCTTTTAACTTTACACTCTCGAGCTATGTCTTCACTTTGCTGCCAGTCTCTAATAAGGAAGTGTTATTTACAGGGCCACAAAGTCTGTAGGTACCTCTTTGTCCGATGCGACAATGAACCTGCTCCTTGGACAAGGTTTTTTTCTTTTTTTTTCTTTTTAATATTTCGGTTTCTTTTCTCTTCTTAATTACTGATACCCATGGCTACTTAGTAATAACATAATTCTCTGTGTCATCAACTGTAGTGATGAGCAGGGAGACCGCCCAAGACCTCTGCCTGTTATTAAGGAGCTTAACACGGCAACTGATGTTACAGATAGAAAGGACAGTCCATCTTGGGATTATGACGTGAGTTACATATCTGCTGTAGCATTTTGAAGTATATATGCATGTCTTATCAGGTTAACCTGGAGTTTCCTTGTCTTTTAGGAAGAAGGAAGTTGCTGGAAATGGAAAAAACCTCCACCTCCAAGTAAAAAACCCGTGCATACAGGGAATCCTGAAGATATTGAAGCATTTAAGAAAGAAAGGAAAGCATGGAAAAAAGCGCAGAATAAGTCTCTTACAGAACAGTATCTGAAAGGTTTGATCTCTCTCTCCATTATGAAAAAAAAGTACTGCGACCATGGTGTTGTTCATAAGGTTCAATTCTTAATTTAACAGCGTGTTACTGAGCTTCTTTTGCGGTTCTTGTTGCAGGGTTCAAATGTCAACTTTGCCTGGAAGTGATGACTCTTCCCCTGACAACTCCTTGTGCTCACAACTTTTGCAAGCCTTGCTTAGAGAATGTGTTTGCTGGTCAAACTTTTGTTAGAGAGAGGTCTTCTCATGGGAGGACACTTAGAGCAAAAAAGAAAATAATGAAGTGCCCGTCGTGCCCAACAGACTTGTCTGAGTTTCTTCAAAACCCTCAGGTATGAATATTTCAATTCTCCACATCGTAACAATTAAGATCTGTCTGCGACCATCTATGTGACAAGATTATCATGCACACATTGCACTAGTGTTGTTTGCTTTGCTGAGGAAATGGTATTAACCATTAGTTTTTATCAGGTTAATCGAGAGCTGATGGGTGTGATAGAAGATCTCCAACGTAAGGCCAAGGAGGAGGAAAATGATGAGGATTCAAGTGAAGAGTTGGATGAGCCGGAAAATATGATTGAAGCCGCTGAAGAAGGGAGTGACAATTCTGACTGGACGGAAGGGAATCCAGAAACTGAGGATGAGCCTAAGCAGATGAACAAGCGTTTGAAGACAGAAGATTCATATTTGTCCAGAAATGCAGATGGTTCTGAGTTCAAGGATGGCGAATCTGCAGTGGAGGAGATGAAACTTGATGTCACAGATGGAAAGAATGTTGTTGAAAATAGTGTAGCAGAAGAAACTATTGCAGCTGAAACCAAGCTTAAAAAGGTGCCAGCGAAAAGAGCTGGCAAGAAGAAAGCTGAGGGTGTTGCAGCTGAAACTAAGCTTAAAAAGGTACCAAAGAAAAGAGTTGGCAAGAAGAAAACTGAGGAGGCAGCAGTGGTTGTTGACGAGGGGAATGATTCACCATCCAACCCTCTTTAGATTGTCTCAGATGATAACATTGAATGATGTTGGTGGTAAGAAATTCTTTCTGTTTATTGGTAAGCGTAATAGGGTGGTATACTTGGTGTTATGTTCTTTAGTGAATCTTCTTTGGGCAACAGAAAGTTTTTTCTTTTGTGGGGGTATAGTTGAAAACAGGTATCGAGAGAAAAGGATACAGAACAGTGCAAGCAAATTTATCTTTCTGTTTTATTTTTAAGTCAAACTAAGTTGAAGGTTAAACTCTTTATTTAAACTTGAAGTGGTGAATCAATATGGATTTTGTCATTGTTATATTTATGTTTCTGAATCATGATATTGGTGTTATTTTAAGTTCTCCAGATCTAGCAATTCTGTTCTTAAGCAGGAAATATTTTTGTTGAATTTTGACATTATACCATTGGAAGTATTCTTGCTAACCAAATGATGTATTCGACAGTCAAAGGAGCCCATTTACTTGTTAATCAGGCGCTCTCACATTGTACGTTTTCATGCACATTGCAGAAGGTTTATGCATTATGGAAAATGTTTTGCCAAAAACAGCTATAGTTTGCTAAAGTCTTTTTCCGTTGTAACTTCCTTTTGTAGGCTCTTACCAATTTGATGTGGTCAGTAGCTTCAAGCTCAGTTCAATTAGTACAGGGGCATACAGGAACCAGAGTTAGTGTAGTCACATATAGGTGGAGATTTCTTAATAAATCTATGATGAATGTACTAAATCACGTTCAACGGCGATTTTAGTGCCGCTAACTCTTTTCAAGTGGTACAGTACCTTCTCTGAAGCATTTATGTCAGATTTTGGTGATTACATGACCAAAGATGGGAAACGTTGGTTGAAAACAGTTAACTGGTGTTCAAGGGGAAAGCAGAAGGAATTGATGTAGGATTAACTAATAGTTGATAGTTTTGGTAATATTTTGCTTTTGCAGACAGTTCAGCAGAAAACATCCTATTGAGACACTGGATGATATGTGGAGAACTTCTGAAATGTATGTTGACCTTACAGACTTCCTAGTACAAGTGGTTCATGAGAAGGGTCAGAGTTCATATGCGAGCCAGAAGTATTCAGCAAAGGCTTAAGCCACCATTCTTGATACAGTGAAGATACGTAAAAATACTTAGGGGTAAGAGTTGAACAAACTTTTAGATATAGTGAGTTGGCACTTTGTTCCTGAAATTTTTGTAGATATTTGATTTTGTGATGATCGGCGTACTTGGATTCTTCATACTCCCTCCGTTTCGGTAAAAGAGTTACTATCACTTTTCCAATTTGACATATTTTTAGGATAAAATGAAAAAGTGATAGTATTTCACAATCTGCTAGGACCTTGGACTTGGTAAATGGCAGCCCTAAAGGTTTTTCTCAAGACAAATACTTAGGGATGCAAGTTATGCCTGGTGCAGTAAAATTCTGCCATGTTAGGAATGTGGTGGACAGGTAATGGACAAGCTAGCTGGTTGAAAAGGGCTTCTCTCATCTTCTAAGGCTAGAACTGTTTTAGTCAAGTCTGATTTCTAGCTTTGTAATTCATACAATGTCTGTTTATAAGTGGCCCCTGGAGGTTATTATCAATAAGAAAATTTTCTTTGGACTGGTGATTCTAAGAAGAGTCAAGGTTTTGTGGTGACTTATGACAAAATTTGCTGTGAATCCATCTCAATTAATCATAATAATAGCTCAATAGGAATATTAGAGCATCACTCATAAGTAGATGACTAACAAAATTGCTTACAGTCCAGGAATAGGAAATTGGGTTGTTAAAGCTTCGACCCTCTTTCTCAATGCTGCAACGCTATCCTTGAGAGGAAATTCAGCAGATTCGACGGCCTTCAAGAAGTCCTGAAGCTTTGATCCTTGGACAGATTTCTTGGCTTTCAGAGTCAGTTGAATGCCCTCGTGAATAAGATTTGCAGTTTCAACAAATTCTTTCTCGGTGAATCCTCGGGTAGTCATAGCTGGTGCACCAATTCGAATTCCTCCGGGAACTAGGGCGCTTTTATCGCCTGTGAATTCAAGATTTAGGCCATTTGAGTTGCTGAATACAACAAAGGAAGGAGAGAAATTATAGGGGGATACTTACCTGGGACCGAGTTCTTGTTGAGGGTGATAGAAGCCAGGTCCAGGATTTTCTCCACTCGCGCACCGTCAAGACCCTTCATCGAAGAAACACGAAAGAGAATTTCGAAATGTAAGTATAGCTGAGAAGTAAGGAATCCAACCAGCTGGATAACATATCATCATATATGTTACTGATTGCTCGTTACTGGTTGAATAACGAAGAAGAGTTTGGTATTGGTTTAAGTTACTGACCAAGAACAAATATATCGGGTATTTAACAATAGATAGCAATTTGCAGCGATACAAAATATGACACACTAGCAAATACTTACCGCTTTTCTCAGATCCACCAAAACAAGATGATTATCACTACCTCCAGACACCAATTCATATCCCAATTCAGTCAACCGGCTGGCAAGAGCTCGACAGTTGGAGACAACCTGCACAAAAAGGACCCATGGAGACGCTTGAGTGACATACATCAGACAGACACACATGATTTGCATGTGTAGTGTTGACCCCTCTAAATAAACTGGCGGTAATTACCTGGAACTGATAAGCCTTAAATTCTGGGCTCTGAGCATGCTTTAAGCACACGGCTAACCCTCCGATTGTGTGATTGTGAGGACCTCCCTGAGATGGAAAACGTTAAAATGTGGAACAATGACGGATCAAAGACAACCACTACAGTTGTAATTACCTGTAGCCCTGGGAAAACAGCATTGTTAATAGCAGATTCCATATCCACTCCAAGAACAGGATCTTTCTTGAAGAAAATCATGCCACCTCTGGGACCTCGTAACGACTGCACAGTGAAACAGAAGACATTGTAAAGAACAACTCGCCCCTTGAACCTAAAATAATCAATAAAAACAAATGCTGCTAGAGTAGGCGTTTTTTAGTTGCAGATTTCGTGAATGGGACTAGGTGTACCTTGTGAGTGGTGGTAGTTACAACATCACAGTATTCAAACGGGTCAGCAAGTACAGATGCAGCAACAAGACCACTTATGTGAGCCATATCCATCATTAGGAAAGCACCAACAGAATCCGCAATCTTCAAGAAACATAGCCGGCAAGACAATTAGATGTTTAAAATGAACTGAATTTCTGATTCCCTGATAACTAAGATTCACTACTGTTGACAATGAAAACAGATGAGCATACCTTCCTCATACGAGGATAATCGAAATCACGAGGATATGCACTAGCACCAACAATAATGAGTTTTGGTCGAAAGAGGGTGGCAGTTTTCTCAAGCATATCGTAATCGATAAGGCCTGCAAGTGGATTTGGGAAAAGTATGCAAATTAACAAGGAATCATATATGACAACAATAGACAACATAACCACTGTATAACATATGAATGCAAAGCAGCACCTGTTGATTCATCAAGACGGTAAGGCATTGATTCAAAATAAATTGAAGTCCCAGATACCCGCCTTTTAGGAGTCATAAACCCATGTGACAAGTGACCACCATGAGGAAGATCCAAACCCTGTGCCAGTTACATTAATTAACAAATTAATACAACCCCGTATTTTGAAAGGAGACTTGATTGCATCCATAAGAGGTAGATAATGATACAAAAAAATAATCGGGGAAAGAGAGAGAGGGACCTCAACTTACCATAATACGGTCATGTGGGTTGAGAAGTGCAGTGTAAACTTCAAAGTTTGCAGGAGAACCAGACAAAGGCTGGACATTAACTCCCCATTTCTTTCCATCTAAGTGGAATGCAGCCAAAGCCCTTTGTTGACAAAGTGTCTCTAACTCATCAATGTACTCATTGCCACCATAGTACCTAGATTACAATAAGAATTCAAAATGCATTAATATTTTTCTACATACAACCAAAAGTACAATACTAAGCACCATTTTTACCTTTTACCAGGAAGTCCTTCTGAGTACTTGTTTGTGAGACAAGAACCCACAGCTTCCATCACTGCCCGAGATGTAAAATTCTCGGAAGCAATGAGCTCCAAGCTGTTAAACTGACGATTCTTCTCACTATCAATTATTGAACGTACTTCAGGGTCTGCTTCACTCAAATTACGGTCAATAAGTCCCCTTCCATTTTCTGTACAATAACAATGAATAAAGATAAATCAGGCATCCAACTAACCAAATATTTCTGCCAGCCAACAATTGTAAACAACCCACATAATTCTTATTCATTGACTTCAGTTTCTGTTAACAATCCAGTGGACAGTTCAAAATTCGAAGCCTAACCATAACAGATAACCCAACTAGCCCGAAGAACAGAATAAACAGCGCAACGGAGGGGTAAATGAAAAACCAATCAACAAACTCAAGTTTAGGCATTCTCGATTACAACAACTAACAAAACAAACTGATTCCTAATGGGATGACAATAGATTCACATTTACATTACATACAAAAAATCCACATCCCAGAAATGCTCCTGGCAAATGCTATTTAAAAATTCAAATAACAGAAGTACTAAAAAAATCATTTAAAAAGTTTATTTCTTTAACAGATTACCTCCCATTTCAGGAATAGGAACTGATACAGAAGATGGTGGTCTCCCTGTAACCAGGCTCCCTTCAATTGAAGAAGCTGCTTTACAAGTCTTCACTGAATTAAATCTAACTTGGCAAGGAAATCTATCCTTAGCAATACTCAACTTGGGAAGGAAAGTTGAAGAAGAAGAAGAAGAACTTTTAGTAAATAGATTGGGTTGTTGTACGGTTGCAGCACCCATTATTGCAGCTCCACTGTATGCCTGCATCTTTCAATTCTTCTTATACTGCAGAAAAAAAATGAAAATTTAATCAAAATCAATCAAAATAAAGGTGGAAGCTTTGATCAAAATCAATCAAAAAAGATGGAAGTAGATTCTTACATAGAACGGGTTTTTGGTTCTTCCTTTTGATAATTGATATCCCTTCTCTATTCTTATAGTTGTTATGACAGTGAGAGTCTGAGATTTTTCCAAACCCTAGTAGAACCCCACAAGCCGCTTAAAGGGCCGGGTTAAAATATTGGATATTTTAGCGGTTGTCCTAACTCCTGACTAGTGAATCCTGATTCCTAACTCGTTATTTGACTCTGGACCGATATATCCTTGGGGGTGTCAACCGTCCAAACGAAACAAATGCTCTTCCAGTTTCGCGAAACACTTTTACCATTTGGCCTATTTTTAGGTAACAATGACAAAGTGAAAAATACCATTTTAACGAGGATAGTATATCTGCCTCATAGGGATGGCCACTAAATTTAGAAGTTCTTTTCAGAAGTTAAATGCAAAATTTTGTAACTTTTTAATCTCCTAACCAATTCTTTGCTTTTTAACTTATTAAGGCATAAAATTTATTTTTATTTGGTGTCCAAACACATTTTGAAACTGATATTTTCGTTTATTTTGATTTTATTTATTTTTTATACAATTGGGAAAACTTTATTGCTTCGATAGGAGAAAAATTACAATCTCTTTCAAGGAGACTACGGATTTATACAGAGAAATTATTTAAAAGATACATGTTTGTAGTTTTTTCTCTAACAGTTTTTGCAACTGTATCAGCTACTTGATTATCATCCCTGCTAACAAATGTAAAATTACATCGAATGAAACTTGAACTTAAATGTTTTATTTCCTTAAGAATGTTTCTGTTTTCCCATTGAACCAGTAAAGCATTTTCTGTGATTGATTGAATGATCAATTTTGCATCAGCTTATATATGATTTTTATGAGTTGCTTCTCTCTAGCCCACGTCAAAGCTTCACGTATATCCATGCATTATCCATGTTCTGGACTTAGAATTCTATCTGCGTAGAATCATTTGATCCCTTCACAATGTCATGCATGAGAACGTAAAACAAGACCAATACCAAGTGTGTTGGTATCATGATTGAAGGAAGCATCAACATTAAATACAAAACGTCTAGTATGGGAGGTTGCCACTGTGAGATCTTAAGAGCATTTATTATACTCGTATTCATGCTTAAATTATGCAAATGAGGGTATAGATGATAATGAATTTTATGCATGGAGTTAAAAGGGTTAAGAATAACTCCCTGGAAAGCTACGTCACATCTATCTTTCCAATTTATCCAGGCACTTATCATCAGAGTGTACAACCATTTTGAAAATGCGGGGGTCTAACAACCACACCCAACAATTCGTTTGGAAATCTGAGAGGACTTACTCTAATATACTTTCTAGATAATCAACTAGACAGTCATACTCAATCTAGAGTAAAGTATATCAAAGAGTTTAATATCTCTAACTCTTAATTCAATCCGAAATCAACAAATAGAAATCTGCGAGCCCGATTGAATATAAGAGGAGTTACTTGAACGTACCAAAGACCAATGTTCAAGTGTCAATCAATGTAAATCAACAACCAAAGGTTGGATATTCTAATCGATTGATCTTAACGCACAACCTGTGATATTTCAATTATATAACAAAATATAATGCGGAAAATAAATAACACATACACCAGAATTTTGTTAACGAGAAAACCGCAATTGCAGAAAGACCCCAGTTACTAGTCCAGATTGAACACCACACTGTATTAAGCCGCTACAGACTCTAGCCTACTACTAATTAACTTCGGACTGGACTGTAGTTGAACCCTAATCAATTTCACACTGATTCAAGGTACAATTGCGTTCCTTACGTCTCTGATCCCAGCAGGATACTACGCACTTGATTCCCTTAGTTGATCTTACCCACAACCAAGAGTTGCTACGACCCAAAGTCGAACACTTGATAAACAAAATTTTCTCACACAGAAAATTCAATAGATTGAATAAATCTGTCTCCCACAGAAAATACCCAATTGATAAACCGTTCTTATATTCCCGAAAAACAGCCTAGTATTATCAATCACCTCACAATAATCTTAATCGACTAGCGAAACAAGATATTGTGGAATCACAAACGATGAGACGAAGATGTTTGTGATTACTTTTATCTTGACTATCAGAGAAATTAATCTCGAGTCAATTATTTCAATTGTACTCAACACGATAGAATCGGGCAAGATCAGAACACGCAACTACAAAGAGAATAGTAGGGTCTGGCTTTACAATCCCAATGAAGTCTTTGAAGTCGTTAACCTACAGGGTCTCGATAGAAACCTACGGTTAAAGGAGAATCGACTTTAGTTATGCAACTAATAACACACAGGAGGTGTGGGTATTAGGTTTTCCAGTTTCTAGAGTTCTCATTTATATAATTTTCAAATCAGTGTTTGCAATCCAAGTTACCTTGGTAACAAAGCATTCAATATTCACCATTAGATGAAAAGCCTGATTCAACCAAGCTAATATCTTTCAACCATTAGATCAAACTCAGCTTGTTACACACAAATGAAATGTACCCTCATTTGGGTTTATGTAACCGTACCCAAACGTGTACACCATGTTGGTTCACAAATAGTTAACCTAGGTTATATGATTACTCTCATATCAACCTTATTCATCTTAACCATAACTAGTTCAAATGACTCAATTGAAACTAGTTAAAGAGTTGTTCAATTGCTATATTCTCATAGAATTATACAAGAACACAATTGAAGCAAAATCCATTTGATTCACTCGAATCAATCATGAACATTATAGCCACAGTTTGAAAAGATTGCATTCCTTATTATATAAATGTTTATGTTCATAACCGATTTTAGAACATTAACCTTCAAGTATGCAAACGAATACGCGTACTTGAAATACCAGGATTAAGATTGGGTTTCGCCAGTACGCAAACGGGTACGCGAACTTGAAATCCCAACAGAAATTCTCGGACATGCACATGTACGCCAGTATGCAAACGGGTACGCGCACTTAGGTTCCCGGATTTCTCAAACCAACAGGTACACAAACGGGTGCGCATTTTATGGTTCCCAGACATGGATTACATATGTGCAAGAGTGCACAACATGACATATCCAATAATGGTTAAGTGTTCTAAACTCTTATTTCAATCATTGAAACTTTCTTAGAGGATGACAATAACCGTTTTCACACACTATTAGCATCAAAGCAATTTTCAAGTTATTGAAATAATCATAACGAAACATTCCAATACTACACCAAACGATTGTATCACACAAACCATGTAAGATGTTATTCGATAATTTTCACATGATATAAGATGAACTTGGTCGAAGCAAAAGCTTGCCAACACATATTTCGAGAAATATGTAAGCGAGATAAACTCAACTCGAAATCTCAAATGTGTATATAGAAAACTATATCGTAATATGACTTATGTCTCAATATAGGAGATAGAGTAGAAATAGACTTTCCAAGTGATAGATGAGTTTAAGTCTCCACATACCTTTTGTTTGAACAGTCTATATGGAGAAGTTAAGCTTGATTTGATACAAAGTAATTAATAAACATGGAATCTAGTTCACGAAATTAGCTATGTTTATAAGCTACCAAGCCTAATTCTTCAATATAAATAGAGGACTTCTTGCAAACTAGAATCTTAATCCTGACACTTTTGTGTCCTACTTGCTGGTAGAGTCGTCCTCTGACAACTAGGTTTTCTCTGGTAAAAATTTATTAGGTTACGACTTGGAAAGACTTCGCTAAGGGATTTATGAATCCCAATCAGACTATCTTTTACCTAATGATTCTTGTTATCCGGATCTTATTTTTATTGATCATTATAGTTTACGAACTGTAGATCAGGAACAAGATTAATCACAAAGTACTATTCATCTCAGATTTTGTTATTCCATAAGATCAATATCTAAATCAATATTTAGTTTGATTTTTTTAGATTGTTCCTGTAAGGTAGAATTGATTAAATATCTATCAGTATTTTGAAGAGAATAAGTTATCATAATCGATTTTCTTGATATCTTCTTTTATTGAAGATACCTCGTAAGCATATAGATTTCATACCTTGGTTGGATATCTTTCTGAAGGGAAATAAAATATGTTTTATGTCAGAGGAAAAATAGTCAAAAAGTCTTCACTTAGGTTGAAGCAACTCCTTGGCTTATAAAGGATATCAGCTAAAGAAATCATGTTGTATATGGTTTTACAAGATCCAAGAGACATAAAAGAGCACACTGAAGCTGAATTACTCTTAAGGTCGATTTGGTCTCAATTATAGTTCATTATGAAGTATGATAGTAGGCTAGTGGCTGTAGCGGCTTAATATAATATGGTGTTCAAGTTCTAGACTAGGTTCTTAGATTTTTCTGCACATTATAGTTTTCCTCGCTAACAAAATTTCTGATATCTTGTGTTATTTATTTTCCGCATTATATTGTTTGTCTTTATAATAAAAATATTACAAGTAATACATTAAATAACCTAGAAAGTTTTTTAGCCTAAAAGACTTTGTAGAACCTACAAGTTTTATTCTTGAGAGAATTTTTATCTGGAAAGAAAGATTACAAGATTTTTTCTTGTTGGAATTATGTTCTTATAACAGTTCGGGTACATACTATGATTATTACTTGGATATTGATTTTTGAGATTGTCCAAGTAAAACTTGTCTATAAAGAAGGTATTAGATCTTTACTATTGTTTTTTAATACTGACAAGTTTGTTCATACATGTTTTCGAACAAAAATTTGGTGGTGTACTTGATATCCTCTCCATTTCAGTTCTCTTCGTGTCCGAGTATCTAAGTGTAATCTTGAACTAAAATTGATCGTGTTTGATAAATTTCGTCCGCCTAAAAATGCCCCATCTTAATGACAGTTATTGTCGTTGACCAGTGAAATTTGCAGAAGGATCCTTTTCATACTTCATTTCTTCAAACAAAAGAGATTTATTCAAAATATTGGATGTCGTTATTTGAACCCGGGAGTTCCAAAAAAAATGTCATGTCTATTAAACATTAGAAGTCGTTGTTTCCAGAACGACATATGGTTTTGAGTAGTGACTTTTATACTGATCTTTCAAAGCATAAGGGCATCCATGCCATACTGATCTTTCCAAGCATAAAAACATCCATGCCGCACCCAATGCATGCAATCAAGGATAACTAGTATTTCAGGAAAGTCTCTTTTCGAATTTTCAACTCATAGTTGGTCGACATCATCTTGCGTTGGTTGTCGTAAAAAACGTTCACCAAGATGGTTGACTACAGTCTCGCAAAACATACTGATCAATTTCGTAAGTTATTGTTTTTGATATATAAATATACTCATCACAGGCATCCACTGGTATATCATAACCTAAACCCTGAGACCTGCAGTGACTTTTTGTTTAGGACTATGTCCTCGCACATTTTTTGCATTAAATTGATAGTTGAATTTAGGGTGAAGAAGCGGGGGTCTAACAACCTCATCCAATATTTCGCTTAGCAATCTGTATGGACTAACTCAAATATACTTTCAAGAGAATCAACTAGACAGTTAGACTCAATCTTAAGAAAATTATATCAAAGAGTTATATCTCAATTTCTCAATTCAATCCGCAATCAAACAAATAAGAATTTTCGAGTCTGATTGAATATAAGAGAAATAACTTGAACAGTACCAAAGACCAATGTTCAAGGATCAATCAATTTCAATCAACAACCAAAGGTTGGATTTACTAATTGATCGATTCAAAACGAAACCTGTGATATTTCAATTATATAACAAAGTACAATGTGGAAAAGAAATAACACAGACACCAGAAGTTTTGTTAACGAGGAAACCGCAAATGCAGAAAAACCCCGGGACCTAGTCCAGATTTGAACACCACACTTTATTAAGCCGCAACAGACACTAGCCTACTACAAAGCTAACTTCGGTCTGGAATGTAGTTGAACCCTAATCAATCTCACAGTGATCAAGGTGCAGTCGCGTTCCTTACATCTCTGATCCCATCAGGATACTACGCACTTGATTCCCTTAGATGGCCTCACCCACAACTAAGAGTTTCTACGATCCAAAGTCGAAGACTTGATAAACTAATATGTATCACACAAAAAAGTCTATTGAATAGATAAATCTGTCTCCCACAGATATACCAACGAGTTTTTTTATGTCTTTTGATAAATCAAGGTGAATAAGAACCAATTGATAACCCAAACTTGTATTCTTGAAGAACAACCTAGTATTATCAATCACCTCACAATAATCTTAAACGATTAAAGAAACAAGATATTGTGGAATCACAAACGATGAGACGAAGATGTTTGTGACTACTTTTATATCTTGCCTATTGGAGATATAAATCTCAAGCCAATCTTACGATTGTATTCAATCACGGTAGAAAACAGCAAGATCATATTACGCAACTATAGAGAAAATAGTTGGGTCTAGCTTCATAATCCCAATGAAGTCTTCAAGTCGTTAACCTATAGGGTTTCGTGAAAAACCTAAGGTTAAAGGAGAATCGACTCTATCTTATACAACTAGTATCACACAGGAGGTGTGCGGATTTGGTTTCCCAGTTGCTAGAGTTCTCCTTTATATAGATTTCAAACCAGGGTTTGCAATCTAAGTTACCTTGGTAACAAAGGCATTCAATATTCACCGTTAAATAAACACCTGATTTGATTCAAGCTAATATCTTTCAACCGTTAGATCAAACTTGGCTTGTTATACACAAATGAAATGTACATACATTTAGGTTTGAGTAACCGTACCTAAACGTGTACACTTAGTTAGTTCAACAATAGTTAACCAATGGTTAGCCATATGAGCACTTTATTCATCTTCACCACTCAAATGAAACTAGTTAGAGAGTTATTCAATTGCTTAGATATCATACAAGTATACAAGACACAATCGAAGCAAAATCGATTTTGATTCACTCGAATCAATTCATGAATGTTATACCCACGGTTTGTAAAGATTGTTTTCCTTAATATATAAATGTTTTAGTTCATGAACAAACCGATTTTAGAAAGTAGCCTACTTAAGTATGCAAACGGGTACGCGTACTTAAGTAACCGTATTGAGTTTGTATTTTACTTTCAAACTCCAGTAGCAATTCACGGACGTGAAACTTCCGCCAGTATGCATACAAGTACGCATACTTACCCGGATTTCCAACAACCTCCAGTACGCGTATGGGTACGCATACTTTAGGTTCCCGGTTTTGGAATTTTACACAAATGTGAGAAACACACTACGTTTATATCCAAACTTGGTTCTTGTTCTAAACTCTCAGTTCAATCATTGAAACTTTCTTAGAGGATGTTAAAATAGTTGTTATCCACAAACTATTAGCATCAAAGCGATTTTTATTGAAATAATATGACTTTCGTCACGAGTAAAGATGAATTGGCTAAAGCAAAATCTTACCAACACATATTTCGAGAAATAGATAAGCGAGATAAACTCGGCTCGAAATAGCAAATGTGTATAATGGAAGTCTATATAGCAATATGACTTTTGTGTCAAATAGGAGATAAGGTAGATAGACTTTTGAGTGATAGATAAGTTCAAGTCTCCACATACCTTTTGTTGATGAAGTTCCACAAGTTCCCTTGAGTAGTTCTCCATATTCATTCGATGAACGTCGTGGATTCTAAAGCTCAACTACACTTACTATCCTAATGCGAGACTTATCTATAGGTAGACTAGAAATCAAGACTTATAGTTTTGGCAACTAAACTTGACAAACAAGCTTGAGATATCAACGCTTGCGAGTTCGACCGATCAATGCTCTAATAATCTCCCCCTTTGTCAATTTTTGTGAAAAAACTATCAATACAAATGGAATGCAAAATAAATAAATTTTGTAGCTTCTTATCCAAATGCTTGATCTCCTTGGTTCTTCAACATTACTCGAAATCTTCGTCACTTCCAAGTATTCCAATGATTCTAAATGTGTTCAACTCAGCACCATCGTTGTTGAAGATTCGTAGCTATAATAATGAGAAAACAATAACTCTCTATCATTGTTATACATTGTCATAGTATTATTACACAGCATCAAAATTCAATTGTATCACAACTTCGAAAACAATACTATGGTGATATGTATCACTCCCCCTTAGTCAATACTTCATCTCACATGAAAACCAATCCCCCTTGCATAATGATCCGAAAACCATATGTATTTGTAGTGTGAACTACACATTAATTCTTCCCCTTTTTTTCAATAAAATTGGCAAATGTACGAAAATTAGTGGGATCCTAATGAAATTTCCATAAGGATACTTCATGACCAAAAGAAAAGCACATATCAACTTTTTTAGAAGAAATCATATGTCGAAACTTAATTCATTCATCAAGGAGTTTATAAATATACAAGATAACCCCTATAATAGTCTACAGTCGTACTCCCACAAAGATTTGACAACTAAGCACAAGTTCAATTAAGAACTCTCCCCCATAAAATGTCATTCCCGAGAGAACAACAAGAGCGACCTTACTTTCATAAGAAAATAAGGATTTCTTTGGACATTAAAAAATCACATGAAACATGAATTTGTATCCGAAAATCTCAATTAAATTAACCACAAGAGAACTCATGATTAAATTAATCGGAAATGCTCACATAAGAGAACTTACGAAGCTGCACAATATTTACATAAAGATATGGATCAGGGAAGATCAATATTGCGGAATAAACAAAGATTCATTCTATTTTTCATCACTATTTGTACAATGACATATAATAGACTTAATCTTTGTAAACAAAAATTCAACCTATCTTCCATCAATATTTTGATAATGACATAATAGGCTTAACTTTTGTAGTCAAAAGTTCATTCTATCTTTTATCAATACTTTCATACCGACATATAATAGAGTTAACTTTTGACCATGTATGGGACAATCATAGTTCACAGACGCAAACACACATATCCCATAACAAGTTGCAATATATGAAACCATAAAGATTAATACTGCAAAATCATCTTCCAAATAAACTTTAGAATTTAAATAAATAAATCCAAAACATTGCAAGATGAAAATCGTTGGACATAGATATATGTACTCACAATACTTGTTATTCCAAACCCTAGTTATCCTTCTTAAAACATAAGAATAAATTCTCATAAGAAGTTTCCTAGACATTAAGACCTTTGAAAAATTCTTTATCGTCCCCGAACTCCTTGTCGTCAACAACCATTCAGACATAAGGTTCATGAAGATAGGAGTTGATATCAAAAAACCTTCTTGACTGATGCCGAACCAGGGCCTTCTGAATTTCAAGAGTCCTAAAAACAAAAGCCTTTATTTGCTGCACTTACTTTCTTAATTCCTTCAATTCTTCAAGAACACCAGAAAATTTATGAAGATTTGAAGGGACAACCCTTGGTTTTCTCACATTCCTCATTTTTCTTTTCAAATTTGAGTGAACACGAGGAATGTCTTTTTCCTTCATGATCGATAGCTTAACAATCATATTAACATCTTTTCCATCAGAATTTATGATGCTTGGAGTCTCCATAACAATATGGGTTTGTGAGAGGAATTTCTCAGAACAAGCTCTACAAGCAAACTTGTGATAAAAGAGTTTCTTAGAGAAGAAAAAAGGAATATAGGGTTACGGAACCTTTGTAAACTTAAAGGATTCACGTAGGCACAACTCTTACCCTAAAAAAGGCAGAATTGTCTATTTTAATCCTCTTTTATTGATAAAAGAGAGAAGAGTCCTTCCAATATCAAGTAGATATGAAAATATGGAAGAATTCCAAAACAGTAAAACCAAATCAACAACAAATCCAAGAAAGAACACCTTTTCTAAAGCCTGTGCAGTGCCAACTCTTGTCTCTTTTGAACCAGGCGCGTGAGACAAGACACTTAACCAACACAATTACATTGTGTTGGGGTGAAAAACAACCTGTCCACCATACCTTTCTTGAATGGAATTCCTAGTTCTTTGTTTCCCAGACTATTCAGACCGATATCTTTTTATTAATGGTCTAGACACATCTTTGGAAATTAACTTCTTTGAAGAGGATATAAGATTACATACCTCAGTCCATTCCTGAACAAGTTTAAGCTTGTTAGCTAATCGATTTGCTATTCGCTAAAGTTTGTTGACATATCTTATCTTATGTTTGTACTTGAAACATTTTGATAACTCATGACCTTTGAGAGTACAATAAGAACATGTCAATATGGAGGAAGGTTCATACATCACAACTGTGCAGGCTGCTAGACACACGGTGGAACCTGCAAAACTCGAAAAAAAATAAATCCAGAGAGCAAAGAGAAATCCATTTTATCCTCCAATGTGGTTTAAGTTTATTCTGGAAGAATATCGAGATTGATGAACGTATTGCTACATTTATCAAAATCAGCATTTTCACAGAAGAGTGCAACATTTGATTTTTCGTCTTCATTAAAATCATAATGGTCAGACATGCCATCAAAAGTTGCAGCAAGACCTTTGTGTCCAGTGTACTTTCTACGATTTGGACACTCATTTGCAAAGTTACCAAAACCTTTACACTTGAAGCACTGTGGCATATCCTCGTCATCAGTATCGTCAGTATCCCTGTTTTTAGGAGGAACACGATTATGAGGTTTAACTGATGACTTAGGTTTGTCTCTAGTGGACCATTTACTTCTCTTCAAAAGAAGATCTCTAAACTGTCTTGTGATCAATGAAGCTGACTTGTCAAGATCTTCATATGAAGAATTAGTCTCAGAAATATCATCATCAGAGATGCAAACACTTTTACTTTTATCAAGTAATTTAGTGTTATTTTGTGCTTTGAAAGCAATATCCTTTCCCGATTTGGATATATGCTCATGATCAAAGATCTTTAACTTCCCAACAAGAGTATTTCTGGAAAGCACATCAAGATTATTTCCTTCAACGATGACATGTTTCTTAGAATCGTATCTAGATGGCAGTGATCTGAGAATCTTCATCACAATGTCCTTTTCAGGAATAGTCTTACCCAATGCAAAAAATGCATTAAAAATTTCAGATACTTTGTGATTAAACTCATCAAATGAATCTTTATCTGCCATACGAAGGTTTTCCCAATTAGAATTTAGGTTTTGAAGCCTAGATTCCTTTTCACAGGTATTCCCTTCAAATACGGTTTCTAAGATATCCCAAACATCTTTCGACCGAGTGCACGTAGTCACATGGTACTGAAGATCTGGGGTAATGGCATGGATGACTGCATTCAATCCGTCAGAATTTTGCTTCACAGAAAAAAAAATGCAGCATCGTAGTCACCAATATCCTGTGGAACAGTTACAGTGCCTATTGTAACAACTGGAGGATTATAGCCATTAACAACGTAAACCCATAATTGAAAATCACGAGCTTGAAGAAAGGCACACATCGCAATTTTCCACCATAAGTAATTTGAGCCATCGAAGACTGGTGGTACGTTTATTGAGATAACACTTATGTTCATAGAGTCAGATCACCACAAACACAAACTTATGAGGTCTTAAACTTGTTTTCCTGCTCTGATACCAATTGAAAAAGCGGGGGTCTAACAACCTCACCCAATATTTCGCTTAGCAATCTGTATGGACTAACTCCAATATACTTTCAAGAGAATCAACTAGACAGTTAGACTCAATCTTAAGAAAAGTATATCAAAGAGTTATATCTCAATTTCTTAATTCAATCCGCAATCAAACAAATAAGAATTTTTGAGCCCGATTTATTATAAGAGATATAACTTGAACGGTACGGATCAATAAATTTCAATCAACAACAAAATTTACCAATTGATCGATTCAACGCACAACCTGTGATATTTCAATTATATAACTAAACATAATGCGGAAAAGAAATAACACAGACACCAGAAGTTTTGTTAACGAAGAAACCGCAAATGCAGAAAAACCCCGGGACCTAGTCCATATTTGAACACCACATTGTATTAAGCCGTTACAGACACTAGCTTATTACAAAGCTAACTTCGGTATGGAATTTAGTTGAGCCCTAATCAATCTCACAATGATCAAGGTACAGTCGCGTTCCTTACGTCTCTGATCCCAGCAGGATATTACGCACTTGATTCCTTTAGCTGATCTCACCCACAACTAAGAGTTTCTACGACCCAAGTCGAAGACTTGATAAACAAATATGTATCATACAGAAAAGTCTATTGAATAGATAAATCTGCCTCCCACAGATATACCTACGAGTTTTTGTTCCTTCTTTTGATACATAAAGGTGAACAAGAACCAATTGATAATCCTGACTTATATTCCCGAAGAACAACCTAATATTATCAATCACCTCACAATAATCTTAATCGATTTACGAAACAAGATATTGTGGAATCACAAACGATGAGACGAAGATGTTTGTGACTACTTTTATATCTTGCCTATCGGAGATATAAATCTCAATCCAATCTTACGATTGTATTCAATCACGGTAGAAAACAGCAAGATCAGATTACGCAACTACAGAGAAAATAGTTGGGTCTAGCTTCATAATCCCAATGAAGTCTTCAAGTCGTTAACCTATAGGGTTTCGTGAAAAACCTAAGGTTAAAGGAGAATCAACTCTAGCTTATACAACTAGTATCACACAAGAGGTGTGGGGATTTGGTTTCCCAGTTGCTAGAGTTCTCCTTTATATAGATTTCAAACCAGGGTTTGCAATCTAAGTTACCTTGGTAACAAAGGCATTCAATATTCACCGTTAGATGAAAACCTGATTTGATTCAAGCTAATATCTTTCAACCGTTAGATCAAACTTAGATTGTTATACACAAATGAAATGTACATACATTTAGGTTTGAGTAACCGTACCTAAACGTGTACACTTAGTCAGTTCAACAATAGTTAACCAATGGTTAGTCATATGAGCACTTTATTCATCTTCACCATAAATAGTTCAAATGACTCAAATGAAACTAGTTAGAGAGTTATTCAATTGCTTAGATATCATAGAAGTATACAAGACACAATCGAAGCAAAATCGATTTTGATTCACTCGAATCAATTCATGAACGTTATACCCACAGTTTGTAAAGATTTCTTTCCTTAATATATAAATGTTTTAGTTCATGAATTCTAACCAAGTAGTACATACTCATCAAACCATTCACTCGTCGTTCTTCACCCTTCTTTGGATAGTATGCTACGTAATTAGTGCAAAGAGACAAATCTTCTTCTAAAGTAAACTCATGAGTTGGGGGTGCCATTTTTTTTTAGTATATGCTCTGAAGATTATGAAAAACCATGTATGCCTATATATAGTACAGGTTACAATGGCTATATATTTAAAAAAAGAGTCGTTCATAGATTTTTGTGCAAAAGTATAGAAAGTTCGGCTCATATGAAGGTTTGAACATAAGCCGAATCTATTTATGTAATGGCTAGAATTTCAAATTTTGAAACTTCTTACATGTTCGGCTTATATAAGTTTTCCGATCTAAGCCGAACCACTCACTGAATCTCTAACGAATCTCAACGATCAGTTCTCTAATAAATCTCGGTGTTCTTCTCGTCAACCATGTATAACACATTCCAAGCTCGTATCTTCCTCCATGGCGTATTTCCCAAAGGTTTTGAACTCTAGCTTCCTTAAAAAAAATACCGAATTTAGTATGCAAACTAAAGCGTTAAGCGCGGTGTAACTTCATTTAAAATACTAACCTTCTGTTCATTAGCGCGGTGGAACTTCTAATAAAAGCTCTGACAAGAATTTTATCATCTTCAACGGTGAATGGTTCCATTTTTTAGTACAAATGCAACAAACAAAAATTGGTATGTGTAGAAATGAGTAGGAATGAGATGCACTATATATAGAAATTCCCCAACGGATCAATAGCTTAAAAATAAAATAAAAAAACTAGTTATTAAACTCAAAGTACACTATCGAAATTAAATATTCGGCGCAAACTTAATACCATCAAATAAGCCGAGCCTGAAGGACAAATGATTCGGCGCCTAACTAACATTACAGGATACGCTGAACCATGAACTGGATTACACGACAATAATAGATTTTAAAGCTCGGCTTATAACGCAAATTATAGAGTGAACCGAACCATAGACATACAAGATTCGGCTTATAACCTCAATTATAGGACAAGCCGAACCTAACAAAGAATACCAGAAAAACAACTTAAATAATTAACTATTACGCCATCGGTTAAAACATGAAATCCAAGGTGTGTCCATAACACTAATCCAGAGTACTTACGCAAACATTAAAAAGATAGTTCAGCACATAAGAGTCAAAGAACTTGCAAAGTGTACTTAATACTTAAGAAAACATTAAAAAGAACTTGGAAAACTTAAAAGTGCACTTAACGACGACCCTTCTTGCTAGTTCCACGACCACCTCTTCTTTCTCCTTGGCGTTCATCTTCCGACGCATCATCCCTAGTACCACCTTCACTTGTACCTTCACCAGCTTGTCGAGTCCTCTTAGTTGTAGGCCTTTGTGCGGGTACCTCGGATTCCTTGGGTCCTTGTCCTTTGTTTATAATTGCATCCCACTTGGTGTAGAGGAATTTCTATTCATCAACAGTCATAGGTGTTTTGCAACTAAGTTTGGTCTTCATTTTCTTCAACATCTCCTTACCCGCGGCAACCTATTTTCATTACAACTTTCAATTGTAAGTACAAGTATAAAGTGAAATTATATATACAAGAGTATAAAGTGAAATTTTACAACATCTCCTTACCATTAACTTGTAAGCCCTCAATACTTCTTCGGCAGAAGACTTGGCAGAGATCTTGATTGCCGTCAACTTCCCCTTCGCCTTATCAGCTTTCTTTTGACTTCTCTTATTGATAATGAAGGGATGAGAAATCTGGTTATACCAATCCATGTAGCCCTGATCCTCTTCACATGGATCACCACCTAAAGGTACTAACTTGGTAGCATCTAGTGTGTTAGTATCTAAATTATTCCAATACTCAAGAGTAGGTTCGGGTTCATACTTTGGCTCCCATGATGAAGTGGTGCTTTTAGTTCCAGTACCACTCTTTGGTAACAACCTGAATTTCTCATCAAACAAAGGAACCTTTTGGACGCATCCTAATTGACGGAGTACACGCCGAGGATCGTATATAACATAACCACCGGGATACCACAATGGCCCATGATACATACCTACCGGCATATCCTCATCTTCAACAACTTCATCTTCTTCATCTTCCTTCTCATATGGTTGAAAAGTGACATCATCAACACCCAGTGTGTCTAACGTCTCTCTCAATGTTGCCACCAAGTGTTTTTTGTTCCTTTTCTTCGAGTCCTCGTACCCGTACCGTGCTGCAGATGGCTCTATATCAACATAATCGACATCCTTCTCATATACTTTGGCCAAGTCCAAAATTGGGAAATGGTCATATATCCACACCTACATCCAAAGAACCACATTCAAAAATCAAAGGAATTGAAGTGATAGAAACAGTTTTTACTTGGAAACATCAAATTAAGAATAAAGTTTGCAAACTCATAGAATAGTTCGGCTTATATAGATAAAGTATTCTAAGCCGAACCTAATAAATAACAAGTTCGGCTTATACGACTTTGGTACTTATAAGCCGAACCATACTCTGAACTCCCAATAGTTACCTGGAGAAAAGTGAAGTTCCCTCCGATGTTTGTACTTGTCAACCTAGACGCGGTTGCACGTTGATCCATCAGGTAAGCGAGCGTACCCGTTCCCCAAGCATAATTGTTACAAGTTTCAAGATTCTTTACCAATTGGAGAAAATTAGCATTTACCTTGTTTCCAGTTGTGTCGCGAAAGATGTCTCTACCAAGAGTATAAAGCAAGTAGGCAGTTCCGGCTTGCTTCACTTTGACGGAATCCATTACTCTCTGCTTTGTGTTCTCAAACTCCTTTTTCAAGTTAGTCAACTTGATCTTCTTATTCTTCTTATTTATGCCATTGGGAGTGCATAGAGAATTGACATTCCCGGTACAAATTGTAGAGCTCATCCCAACTCATGTCATAAAAATCAGCATCCACATTTCTACCCCTTGCTTTAAGGCCTGTAATTTTACTAGCCTCATCAGGAGTGATTGCCATCTCTCCAAAAGGTAATTGAAATGTGCAAGTTTCTGGACAAAAGCGCTCGGTAAAGGCAGAGGTCGACACACTATCATATTCATTGTGTCCATAATTGATAGCAGGCCATAAAGCACTGGATTGTACGTAAGCAATCACCTCATGAACCTCTTCAGAAAGTTTCCATTCCGCTTCCCTCTGGTGTCTCAATACTCGGACTGCACGGTTGTGATCAGGAGTCTCATAAATTCTCTTCGCCCAAGATTCGGCATAACCAATCAACACATTTCCTCCATCTTGCGGAAGACCATGAGGCAAACCATGTGATCGAGGTGTAATTACGTCATCTTCATCAGGAATGTGTAAACCAGTGATCCGTCGATCAACATCGTCCTTCTCTTTCTCGGGTTCTGCCACCTTCTTACCTTTCTTGTCTTTCTTGGGTTTTCCTTGAGGTTGCGTTTCTTGATGAACTTCTTGATTATCATCAACTTCTTCATATTCAGCTTCTTCTTCTAAAAAGTATCCTCTAGCTCCCGCTCCCAATTTTTTCTTACCTCCTCCTCTAGGATCGGGAGTTTAAGAAGTAGAAGGTGTTACCTCCATCTTCTTCCTCTTTGTAGCTGCATTTGTCCTGACACAAGTATGAAAGTTATAAGACTAATTCGAACAACAAAAAGATTTGGAATGCCAAATATTTGTAAAAAAATACAAATGTTCGGCTTATCCGAAATAGAACATATACGCCGAACTATGTCTTAACATTTTGCTTACCTTACACAGAGAGTGGTTTGACTCATAAGTACCAAAGACTTCTAAGCCGATCCTACATACTCGGCTCACAGCCAAAATCATCGAATAAGCCGAACCCATAAGTATGAATTGAAACATGTATTCGGCCCAACATGATATCATATAAATAAGCCGATCCTATATACTTGTAAAATTTATGGAATTTTAACAATGATATTCAGCGCAAAACTAACACTATCGAATAAGCCGAATCTAGACTTATGAATTGAAACATTTATTCGGCGCAAAATGGTGTCATACAAATAAGACGATCCTACACATGCAGAATTCAAGGAATTCAAACAACATTGATCGGCGCAAAACTAATACTACCATATAAGCCGAGCCTAAGACATGCAAAATATCTGAAATTCACAAACAATATTCGGCACAAAACTTATACTACCATATAAGCCGAGCCTAAGACATGCAAAATATCTCACAAACCATATTCAGCACAAAACTTATACTACCATATAAGCCGAGCCTATGTACATGCAAAATATCTGAAATTCACATAACATATTCAGATAACAAAACTAACAGCATCGTATAAGCCGATCCTAAATATAAGTCTTTGTGTCACTAAAGTTCGGCTCAAAAAGGATTTCAGATGTGCGCCGAGCCGTTCATATGCACTTTCAGGGTTCAGTTTCAGGAACAGCTCGGCGCACATCTAACATTAATTTTACGCCGAACCCAACACTGTAACCGCCACACAAACATGATTTTGACGAATTAAATCAATCAAACCAATCAAAAACATCAAATACGAGATGGGTTTGTAAAACTAACCTTCTTATTCTCATTTCTGGAGTTGGTTCTTCTTCAATCTCTTCTTCCGGTTGATTTTGTGGTTGATTTTGAGTTTCTTCTTCACTCTCTAAAGCTTTTTCTTCTTCAACGGGTTGTTCAATCGCTCGATTAGAACGAGATACCGGCTTACGGCGAACCATTATATAGATGAGTTTAATCGTCGACTAAATTTTCACGAATCGACGATTAGATTTCGGCGATGATACGATGAAAAAAAAAGAAGGAGAAGGTGGGTTCGGCTGTGGAGGATGAGGAGGAAGAAGAAGGGGTTGAAACTGATTTTAGGTTTATGATTATAGATTTTTGTATTAAGGTTAGAGATAGATTAGTAATTTATAGAATTTAAGGGCATATAGGTAATTGAACCACCCATAGGGTACCCCTTATAAGGTCACCCAAGTTAGGACTAGTCCTTTGTATCCCTTGAAAGTTTTTGGTATGCCCAATATCATGGTTCATCTCCAGGGATACGAGATGGAGAGATTTACCCGGAACCTCTATCTCTTTTGTCTAAAACGTGTAGAAAACCACATCGCTTTCCTACTAAGAACTTTGCAATACCAAGTCATTTAGTAATGCAAATCAAGCTTATTGTCTGCGTCTGCATACATTTCAATAGAGGACAAGTTAATTACGATCTACCTTGAATTAAGATTTGTCTAAACAGGATTAACCTTGTAAACATTTTTAATATTCTCTACGTCCCTGGAAAAGAGATAAATCAAAAGAAATGGAAATTGTGGATTCCATAATCCCTCATAATCAGAATCCTACTCAGAAATATGTTTGTTCCAGTAGTCCACATCTTTACATAAACATTCTGGAATAAACTGTTTGAAATTTTTTACTAGAAAAATAAACGGTCGAAAACACATTACTACATTATCTCTTGAGACAAAGCAAATGGCGTCTATCATTTTTGTTGTTTTATAGGTTGATGCCTTGATAGTCGATAGACTCAATTCCTTGGCTATAACTTAACGACAGCTGATTACTGAAAAGTCAATTCAACTGTTTAGTTTGACTTACGACGTGTGACAATACGAGTTTTTCCTTCAAGCAATTTCTCATATAAATTTGCAGCACGAAACTCCACACAAGTTAAATATCTTGATGGCGGAAGAAGCTTTTTTTTTTGATCGGTCAAAGGGTCAAAGAGAAAATTCATTGAAAAGAGAGGTACTTAAGAGGGTATCTCAACCCAATGAATACAAGCGCGAACAAATAGTGAAGGGCATTTTGACAAAGCCAAAATAACGAAAAAACAAACTTACAAAGGCCGGAACAAAGAGTCCCACAATGCAATCACCATATTCGCCGTTAGACCTAACATCCTTATATTGGATTCGGCCCAAAAGAATGCTTGTAGTTTAACATTTTTAATGAGGCTTACCAAATTTTTCTTTTTGTTTTCAAAGACTCTTGCATTTCGCTCTCTCCATATGCACCACCATATTGCAACCGGAATGTTATTCCAAATTTGACTAAGTCTTTCGTCACCCCAATTAAACTTCCATGACTTCGCATTTGTGGTGACATTTGAATTGTAAGTCCAATCAAAGCGGTATCCTTCCACAAAGTAATCCCAAATTTTCCGGGTTCTCCAACATTCATAAAACAAATGCGAACTAGTTTCATTGTCTTCATCACAAAAACAACATAAGCTAGAGACTTCCACCCCTTCTTAAAAGCTTATCCGCCATCATTATCTTATCATGAGAAAGAAGCCAAAGAAAAAAGTTGATTTCGCAAGGATACTCCCGGCTCCATACAACATCAATTGGAAAATTTGACTCACCTTGATCTTCAACGCTCCCGATGGTTGAAGAAGCTGTAGCGCTGGCGATACGTGACGGTCATTAAACGAAAAATAGTGCTATCGACCCACCGGAAAATAACAAGAACGGCGATGATGCTGAAATTGTTAACGCAAAAGGTCTTCAGAATGGTCGTTGTTTTTCTTTTGTGAAGATTAAGCTCGAACCATCTGGTTCATTGAAGGATTTAGATTCTGATAAGTTGAAAGCAGAAATAAAAAAATGGGCCAAAGCCGTTGTGAAATTCGCTCGTCAATTCAGTAGTCGTGGTTTTGGTAGCAGCCGTGGCGGTGGTGGTGGCGTTTCTAGTGACTGATTTTATATAGTCATGAAATTGTGCATAATCATAAAACTCTGTCCGGTGAGCGTATCGGAGCCTAGACAAGATTGTTGTTCAAGGGAGAAATTTGAAGCCAATGAAGTTATTGGGATCAATTGAATTCCAAACATGTACAGTAATTTGACATTTTGCAGTTTGTAATGTATTTTCCGGTGACTTGTTCATAATGTTTTGATTGAATTGTGTATGTAATAACTTGTATAAATCATTAACAAACATAAATTTTTTGATTTCTAACAAATCCAGCATTCTGCAACAGCTGCCACACAGCCGCCAATGTGTGCAAGAAAGGTTCAAATCGGTAGGAATATTTTTTTTCTTTGATTCTTTTTTCCGTTTGAATTTGCCAAAGCAAGGAAGTCTAAACTTCCAAGTTTGGCTATATGCATAGTAGTAGGTAGTACTCAAACGACACGATAAGACACAAAAAACACACTGCAATGTGGCTTCAAACAGAAAAATTGGCATCACAATCTCACAAGGCATTCAGTAACGAAACAACAGCAAAAATCATGATTTGAGTACATTTGTTCCCGCGAAGAAACAGATTAATCTATGAAAACATGGAAAAACCTATATATACTCTCCTCTGACTAATTGCACATACAAGGTTTCTTCACTCATTTTCGTTGTTTCTTTTATCCTCCGGACGAAATTTAAGTGTTGTATATGGTACTGATTCCAAGAAACCAATTTCAGATTCCGAGATTTGTCTCTCAATGTTGTGTTTTTTGCTCACTCCATCTTCTTTTCCCCGGATATGCTTCTCAAAAGTTGTCTAGAACAAACATTTTGTGCCTGAGCAGCATTTTTGACACGGTTTGCTTTGACCCATGCTGGTTCCTGTACGAGAAAAGAAATTTCCAAGCTCATTAAAATTTACGACTGCACACTTGAGGACGAGGTAGGTCAACATTGTGTATTGTGTGATTATCTATCGTTGTTTAACAAAGTCTATGAGTTTGTTCCGGATTAATCTGAAAACAAAATAGTCAAGAAACAATTTTTTAAATTACAGCTGAAGCTAGAAATACCTCAGGCACAAAATGAGAGAACCCAAATTTGATCATCAGAAGAACGTGTTCCATGATGAGGATTGCTGCAAGACCAGGTTCAATTTTCCATTTCCCCTCCTCATCATACAAGCACACCAGAAGCACACAGTTGGTACATATTGACATCACTATCAAAAACTGAAATTCACAAGCCCAGAAGGAACGTTAGGTGACAAAACAAAGATCAGTCAAACTTAAAAGTCTAAAGAAGAAAGCCAAACCTGAAATATGTTTAGCCAAGCTCCAATTGTTGCCGCATTGCGTGGAACAGGCCGTTTCAACATTACAAGCAGCTTCAATGCATCAGTTCTGATTTCTGTGATATTATTCTGCAAAAAATAGTAAACAAAATTAAAATACACTTCAACGAGAACATATTTTTTGTTTTCAGTCAGTTAAGAGAGAATACTTTACCAAGGCAGCAAAGGAGAATGCAAGAGGAAATGCGCATGCAAACATCATGATCATTCCAAACTGCAGTGCCAATTCAAGAAAGTCTGAAAGAAGTTTACAAATTCTGTTAAACCAAGAAAACGAAGTGTATTGACATCAGAAAGTTTCGTTTTAATTTTACAGATTACTACCATCAAATAGACCATCTTCAAGTTCTTCACCAATGCTTGCAGAATAAGCAGGTTTCAGATATTCTTTCTCTACTCTAGGAATCACTTGACTTCTCCCAGTTGAAAATCCATTCTCATGCTTTTTCTTGCTTTGGGGACACAGAAATATTTGTGTCAGAACCCTAAGAATAGTAGTTTAATATGCAGAAAAATTCAGTACACCCAAACAGAACTGGATTGGGAAGATCATAACATATGGAAGGCCAAGAAGCTAACCGAACAGCTCTGTACTTTTTATAACTGTATTTGAGGTACGGAATAGAGTTTTCCAACAAATTCTCAAACACCTGCAAGAAATTTCCAAATCCGAGTTATAGATAACTTATAACAGGCGCAAAATAGACAGCAGAAAACTAAGCTTTGGTTTAAAGTAACTGCATCAACTCATCATGTCAAAAAAAAAAGGAAAAAAAAAAAGGAAAAAAAAAAAAACTCCATCAGTTCAGCTATTCTCACCTGAGATACAATTAAACGTTGAATCAAGACCTGACGAAGTGTCTTGAAGTTGCGGTGCAGAAGGGCATGATAGAATACACCGATATATGATTGCATAAAGTAAAGACCAAAAACCTGCCGAAGGAAGTGAAGTAAATGCAGACTAGTAAGACGCTCAATAAATAGAAACAAGGTTCAACTGATAATTAAGAGTTTTATGCTAGTTAGTTACCTTGTAAACTAAACTATCAGCCCTTGATTCTGAACTTCCATTGTTTTCATACTTAATAAGCCTGACTGACACTTTCCCACCGATTCTAGTTAAGTATTGGATGGCGAAAAGATAGATGGCTGTTAGCCCAAACCTAAAACAAAAGGAGAACATAAATGAGAGAAGAACAATTTAGCTGATTAAAATAAAATAGTCGGCCAGATTTTCTTATGTACAAGAAAAAAGCATGACATTTGAAGGCGATCTGTTAGATGTACATCACTTGGATGCTAGACATAGCATTATTGCAGCTATATATTAACTCATAAGAACAAAAAAGATAAACAGAAGGATAAGTCTTACTTCAAAATATCAGATTCCATGACCTCGTATAGATGAGCATAAGCCAACTCAAAAGGCAACTGTAAACAAATAATACTCATGATAACCATTGCATCATTTCTGAATCTCAGTAGATGTCCAAACCACTCAGCCCTTCGTAGTGCTTCTTTCTCTTTCGTTTTGTCTACTATTGGTTTCTTTATGAGTTCCTCACGTGGCATAGCAGAACTCCTTTCACTATCAGCAAATTTGCATCCTTGATCCGCTCCTACTGAAGTTTGCCATCTGTCCATAAGAAGAGATTGAGGTCTTTAACACTAATATGGGAGGGTATCAAGAGATGAGGGAAAAAAATGTTTCGAAGTTACCTATATAGAAGTGCTGAGTTCTTTCGTTTCCAAAATTGGAAGAAAAGCACCGCCCATGAAATTAAAAATATGAAAAAAATAGGAAGCATGAACAATTGCCAAGGCCTGAAAACAGTATTCGATAAAGAAACAAGCGTTCAGTAAATGCTGATCCACCCATAGACTATCTCTTAAGGAAACTGGTATGAATTTAAAGAACCATACCCAAAATCAATCAACTGCAAGATTAGCCCAAAACCCGCAGGAAAGATTATCCACCGTGTATACATACCGAGAAATGCGAAGTATGTTGCGACCTGCATTGCAATATGATTTCTTGGTTACAACAATCAGAAATGAAATTGTGCTAGCACAGGTAACGCTAGAGAGATGTGAGTGCAGGACTTGGTGACCTTTGAATCCCAGGATGAGCAAAAGAGACTCGGGATTTAGGTGCAACAGTAACATTCTTTTGACCCAAGTCATTTTGGGACCCGCAAAGGTGGAATACCCTAAATCCTTTATAGTCCATGCAAGCAACCACTACCAGATAACACAGACGCTTTCTGATAACTCCGCTTAATAGCACCTTTACCTAGCGCAATCACCTTTCCCGTGTTAACTTTAGGGATCCTTTACTACTTAATAGGCTTCGCTGCAGTGTAGTGGTTTGACTAATTTTTGTGTAACATTGGTAAGTCTTTTTTTGACCAAAACGGAACTACTCCTATGCTCTAATGGAGCCACACTCCAGCTAAGTTAACCTCTCCTCACATATGTAGGGGATCTGGTAGTCTAAAGTTCCCCTGCTCCCACCTCCTCTTAAGCAACAGCATGATCCTCAAGAGAATATATAAAAGTACAAAAGGGAAACACTAATTCATGATCTTACGATTCTTACCTTTGTCCCAAAATATGAGTAAATTTCATCGATTGGCTGCCATGTGAAGTCCAACCAGTTGAGTGCCCAGGTTCTTAAAAGTTGCTTCCTCCTAATCTCATCTACACAAAAAAAAAACCTTACCATTCTTTAAGTGCCACACTATATATATCAAGAGGGAGAGAGCGAGAGAGCGAGAGAAGATTATTAGCATACCATGCAAAGGGAAAACATGTTTAACAACACCTTCAGTTTCCAACCTCTTAAGCAAAGACTCCCCAGGTTTCCAACAAAACTCTTGGTTATCAAACCTTAGTGCTATAACGGAGTCCGTCTTGTTAACCTGCAAGCTTCAGGTTAATACTACAGTACAATGTAATCCAGAATATGAACAACAAATGCAATTTTTATGCTCAAGATTTCTAGTAAAAGCAAATCAAACAACAATTTCGAGAAGAAAACTACTCACAATTCCGTAAATCAAGTGATTGAAACAACGGAAACGCTCACACCAACTGAATAGAGAACCATCAGGTTGTCTTACAAATGCTTCAATTTCCTCCCACTCAAACCGTAACTCCATCCCTGAAACACAAACCCCGAGATTATTTACACAATCACAGACAAAAGTACATAGGACCATATATTGCCACTTGAATGCTAGTAGAACAAACACTCAGAACCAAAAACTAACGAGCAAGGAGCAAAAGGATGAATCTGTACCTATGTATGTTAGCTTCTTTATCTCCAATTCAGCTGCAGCCCTTCCCAATGTCTCCAAAGGAGCTGCCACCTGCAAAACACAACCATAGACAATCCCATCAAACAAATCAAATTCTGTCATATCACAACCATAGATAAAATCAATACATCTTCACATGAATAACACAGATTAAGCAACACTATTAATGAATGAAACCCCATTGAAAAAAGAAAATTCAAAAAAGAAAAAGAGAAATCCCACCTTTATAAACTCTTCAGCAAGACCAACAACTCTCTCAACAATCAATCCAACTTTCTTCATTTGTGAAACCAACACATCAACAGAGTCCTCCTCATAATCCACCCTTTCTTCCTTCGAATTCTTCTTTGCTACTACAATCCCAATCTCAAACCCAGTTTGTTCTTCTCCATGCCCATTCATCTCCACCACCACCACCATCACCACCCCTCAAAATACAGCAAAAATCTCTCCTCCAAACACTAAAACAACTAAAATGGCAAAAAGGGTTTGTCTAAAGAATCAAAACACCAAAGTGGGTATTGAATTAATGGGATTCTGAATAAGATAAAATCATTTTCTTCAATTTTTTGTTTTCTGGGTGAAAAAAAACAAGAAAAGAAAAATGAAGAAACCAACAGATGTTTAGGATTGAGGGTTTTGTGGAGATGTTGTAAGAATGGAGTGACATGTGGAGGGTATATGTAAGCATTGGGAAAATGGCAGTTTCTCTGGGGCTGAAAGAGGGAGACAAAGGAAAATGATGAAAATTCAGAAAATCTCTCCATTGGGCGGGTGCGTTTCTCAATGTGATATCTGAAAAAGAAAAACTGTTTTCTTTTTTATTCAGGGAGCTCTCTCTTCTCGTGAATCAATGGCAAAAATGTCATCATTACTGCTTCTCTGTCATCCACAAGACCAAGAGGAGGTTGTTGGATGACCGAATTTATGAATTCTTTGGGTTTGGATTCTCTATATTTAATGTTAGATATTGAAACCATACTGTAAAATTGGGTTTGAGAATTTTTGTCTCTGAATTGTTTGTCATACTGTTGCACATATTTATCCTAGTTTAATTGGGGGCCAAAACTTCAAATTGGGGCCATCGAATTTTGTTTGCCCCCAAAATTTTCAGGGGTGTTTAAATATCGCAATATGAATATACTATTTTACCCTTCATTAATTGAAAATCAGTTTCACTAATTAACTACTCTAATTAAGGTCCCTAATCTATATACCCTAATTAAATCAAAGAGAAAATCAGTTTCTCTTTTTATCTTCATCTTCCTCTCCTCCCCCCTTCCTCTCCCCCCTTCCTCTTCTCCACCTCCACCATTAACGACTCCACCTCCACCGAGGAAAATTCTTCAAACCGATTCATCGCGTAATCGTCGATGATAAAACTTTAATCGACGATTAACTTCTTCTACAAATATGGATAAAACAAAGCAAACTGCTCGCAAAGCACTTCAAATTCCTAATCTTGTAGATACGGTGAATGCAAAGGTGTACGTGCGAAGAGCTCCTGAAGCAAGCAAATCGAAACCCAAAAAGGGAATGGCTCCAATTAGAGGGTACGTGAACTTAAACCCACCTCATATTCGATGTTTTGGTTGTTTTTTGATTGTGTAATCGAGATTGGTAACTGAAAAATAGAAGTTACAGAGTGAGAGTCGTTAGTATCAAAGAAATAATACCCTAACGACTCTTACATTGCATGTTTTTCCTATGAAAAATCGTTAACCTGTTAGTGTAAATATGACGACCCTTGTTCTGCTACTTCGACCTTTTGTGCCCTAGAATAGAGTCGTCGCCATATTAGGTTGAAGCTGACGACTGTAGTTTGACGACCCCAAATTAGTGCATAACGACTCTGGGTTGAACTTGAACTGCCTTCTGTTGCAGAAAACGATAGAGTCGTCAGTAGTATATAATCCCTAGACTAGAGTCGTCAGTAATCTATAATCCCTAGAGTCATCATCTTTTTTATAGGGTCGGCAGTTACTTGTTTGACGACCCAAGTTTAATCTTTAACGACCCTTTAAGGACCAAAATCATCCTCACTGTCCAATTTTTGCAAAGAGTCATTACCTTATAAATTACAGTCGTTACTTTGTAATGAAGAGTCGTTAGTTTGTTAGAGCATATCATTGACGACTCTTTAACTGATAGAGATAAAGTTGATGTCTTATGAAGAAAAAAAAATTCGTGTTTGAAATGTAGTGACAAGAAAACGAAAGACAAGGTTGAAATCACGATAAATCCTCCTTCGAAACCTCCCCGCAACGATAAATACTTACTTGCCGGTCCATTACGCGGAAGAAGGCCGAGTGAGGTATCATTTTCTATCACCGAACCAAGAGACAAAGGTAATGAGTTGTCCGATTCGTCAGAATCATACATTCCTGTTGTTTCAGCTAACACTATTGGTGAAGAAGAAGGTGAACAAGAAGAAGAGCAAGTAGAGGAGGAACAGGGTGTAGAACATGAGATACAAGAAGAAGGGATTCAAGAAGAAGAAGAGGAACAAGAAGAAGATCAAGAAGAGGAGGAAGAGGGTGAAGGTAATGGTAGTGGTGATGATGAGGATGATGGTAATGAGGAGGAACAACATAAAGGTAATAATGGCGGTGATGATAATGATGATGAGGAGGTCGAAGGCAAATCAACTGGTGAGAAGTTCAAGAGAAGGCCTAGTTGGGAAGACATCTATACATGGACCAAGAACTTGTTTGGCTGGGATTCTAATGGGCTTTTCGAGAAGGGACCTAAGTACCCGAAGAAAGAGTTCAAACTTGTAGATATTAGGAACATGTTTTCTGGGACAGAAAAGAAGGAAAAAAAAGGAGGTCTCTCTGAAAAGAGAACTTAAGTCTGTTAGGGAAGCCTTTCCGGATATGTTGAGTGTTGTAAGAGTAAGTATTTGAACAAGAGGTAAAACTTATAAAAATCTTTGATCGATACTAACTAAGTATATTTGCATTTTCAGTTGGGGAAGGCGTATCGCTATTATGAGGAGCTTCGTGGGGAAAAGTTTGAGCTCCACGATTGCTACTTTATCTTGGAAGGCACTAGATATAACTACGCCATATATGATTAAGTGGATAAGTGCACCTTTATTATCTATTGTATTTCATTTCCTTCAATGCAACGCTATGCGAGATGTATGCCTTTTACGATTCAATGAAATGATTCTATGAAATCAAAAATTATGAGAATCTAGTGCAAGGGTCGTTACTTTATATAAATAATCAAACTAACGACTCTAAAAGAAATTAGTAATTGATAGTTAGGATCGTCATTTCATATGACTACATGTATGACGACCCTAAGTGTTACTTTTTACAGAGAGTTTTGGTTTTAGAGTCGTCTATGTGTAAACAAAACAACAAAACGACTCTAAGTGACCTAGTTATAAGGGTCGTCAATGTTTAGCACACTACCCTAACGATTTTTCATAACCTGGAAAAGTTGCAGGTTTGAGTCGTTATTGGTAGTGTCAATATACTGACGACCTCAGAGAGTCGTTTGGGTATACACCCCCCGACTGTGACGACCCTTTCTCTGAGTTGTTCCATAATGTGGATGATTCGACCACTTGGAGAAACAAACAGACAAATCGAAGGGTATAAGATGTTTACCTGATTGTTTTGAGCTTCGGGTTCCTCATTTTGAGTGTTGGTTCCTTCATCTTGAGCAATGGGATCTTCATTCCAACCATTGTTCATGCCTTCCTCTATTAACATATCCTCATCAAACATCCAACCCATATCATTAGTTGAGACAATCTTACCATCAACACAATCATTGTTGTTATTTGAAGCTTCACCAATCTCATTCCCTCCGCTTGAATCACTCATTTGTAAAAACCCTAGATTTTCCTCTCAAAACTCCTCCTCTTCTTCTCAACACATAAAACACATAACACACATTTTCCACAATTTTTTTTCTCCTAAAATCAGATTTTAATCTAAATACACTTACCACACTAATCAAACTAATTAATTCTTAATACTAATCATATAAGGGCAGTTTTGCCATTTAGAAAATATTTTTTAAGGGGTGACCCAAATTATGATTGGGTGACCTTTTTTTGTCCCGTAGTGCATGGCCCCCAATTGGAAGTTATGGCCCCCAATTAAACTAGGATATTTATGATACCATGAGGTGAAATCAGTGGTCAGATGCATCACAAAGACACTCTATCTCCTTCTATGGAAAACCTTGCTCCGAAATAGCGTGGTCAAGGGTTCAATACCTTCTATCCGCCATGATCTGGCATCATTTTAATAAAGTTTCTCTTTTTAGTACAAGGCATCTGTCCTCCTGCAGTCCTGCTATGAGATGGAAAACCTTGCTCTGATGGCGTGTTCAGGGGTTCAATCTCGTCTATCCATCATGATTTGACATCATTTTATTGAAGTTTTTCTTTTTAGTACAAGGCATTTATCCTCCTGTTATGCGATGGAGAACCTTGCTTCGAAATGGCGTGGTCAGGGATTCAATCCCTTCTATCCACCATGATCTAGCATCATTTTATTGAGATTTTCCTTTTTAGTACAAGACATTTCTTCCAACCCACACAGTGGATGTACTACAATGAGGAAATACATACATTTTATGATATCCATAACTGTAGTAACAAATTCTCCACACTCAGGCGGCCTTATTCCGTATATGGAAAACATCAGATTTTTCCATATATGTACCCGCTATGGGTATGCCAAAGTGCCAAACATATATTCCTATATGTCAAATATAACATATAGGCATACATGACAGACTTTCCAGCGAGCGAAAGAGTGTACATCGCTAGATGGTCTAAATATGGCTCGTTGGTCATTCCAACACCAGCGTTAGTCAAACTGTCGCTTGCTGACTTGAACATCGCTCATCAGTTCCTCATCCAACGGATACCATTTTTTCCCTCTATAAATACCCAATTTCAAACTCATTTCAACTCACACTAGAATTTCTCAATATCCAATTATTTTCATCACTCTTCAAATTCCTCAGAGATGACTGATAATATGAACATGATTGAGTTCGTAGCAAACCAACATGCTTCTGAAAACCAAAGAGTCGTTAATCGTGCCAATGTGCGTATTAGGAGGCGATTACCAAAAATTTACTACTGAGGAAGATGAATGTATTTGCAGGAATTATGTTTTTTTTTTGTACTGAGACTATATTCATAGAAGAATCCCGTCACCAAATTTTGTGGGAAAGGATATTTAGAACCCCAACAATCATGATGTTGGGGTGTTGTCTCATTGCTTCACTGTAATGAATACGAAAATTAGTAAGTATCTTGTTTTACCTCAACAAGAAGGTCAAAACTTGAGGGATGGTGAAACCATGATCGAACTTGAACAAAGGTGTCGCGTGGAATATCGCAGCATCTACGGAAAAGAATTCCAATTTGGAAGTTGTTGGGATATTTTAAGAGTGTTGCCAAAATATAATCCACTATTTATGTTTTAGTTTGTTAATTGTCCGCTTAAGTCATTAAGTTAGAAATTTGTTTTAAGTATTAAGTTTTACTATTTGTGTTATTTTAGTTTAACCAACAATATATCTCTAATTAAAATGTAAGATTGGAATAAGAATATAATTGAGATAAATTTTTAACAATACGAGTCAAATTTTCAAATTCATCAAACTTCAAATTCATCATCAGTAGTCATTTTATAAGACATAAAATTAGAAAATAATAATTTGAAATATAAACTTTAAAGATAAAAATTTGGGACAATGTTCTTCATCTTGTTAATCTTCTTCATTTCACCAATCTTCCAATCACTGCGCTCATGAACGTAGCTTGCTTTGTTTATCTTCTTCTTTGGCTTCAATTTTTTTTTTCCTTGCACTTTTCTTTGCCTTTTCGTAGTTGCGGTTTTGACTTGGTTAATATCCAAAACTTGAAGACTTCTTTGCTTCTTATTTATTTCTTTATAATTATCACATATCTTTTTAACGACACCTTCAAGCATTACTCCAGAAAAATCAAGTTGTGTTGTCGAATAAGTTGGGTTTGAAATTGTGCCATTCGGGAAAATTTGAAAAAAAATAAATTAGATTGATAAAAAGAGCAATTGAATTAAGAAATAGAAAAATACAGAAAAATTTTAACACAAAAAATTTTGGGTAAGTTTTGAGTTGCAAATTACATATTTATATGCGATAAAGAACTAGTCGTTGGCACTAAACACAATAACGAGCGATATTAATGGTAACGTTTGCGATAAAGACTTTGTCGTTGGAAACATTGTCAATATCGTTCGCTAGAAACTCTGTCGCTCTGAGGTTTTCTCATAGTGGCGCAACTCGTTTGCCAAGCCACCTGGTATGCCAAATAGGTTTTTTTTTTTGGCATGTGCATAGGAATAGGCCTCACAAATCATATTCCACATATGTTCCTTGATTGAAATAACTCATTGCTTTACTGCTACAAAATTTCGATCAACTATATATATCTTCCGAAACATGCAAGGGAAACACCATATTTCAGACCTCAATTAAACCATCATGATCACCGCAATAGCGTGACAACCTCTCCTTTAGTGTCGCACATTTAGGATGTTTGTCAACGACAACCTCATATGAGATATAGCAAGTTCCCAAGGCTCTGAGGGTACTATTAGGATATGCCAATTCCAAAACTGACGGGTTGCAATCACATTCATGAAGCATAAAAATCAGCATTCAGATGAATTTCACAGAAAAGCAGTGAAGATGGTGCTGCATCTTGTAAAATGAGAACTATAAAATTAATGTAGAATTCAAAAGTGAGTCAGATTTGTTTCCGCCTTCACTCTCCAGTGAGTTTCCATCATGTTTACTTCAAACAATCCTGTTAAAGGGGCGTCATGTTCCATTGGAGAGGCGGCAAGGGTGATAGCAATGTCCCTCTTATTGGTTAGGGGATGGCCTATAGGGGGTGTAAATTGACCAGATTACCCTACTCCTATTTTTAACCTAATGGAATCAGAAAAATCAAAACAGTTTTTTTGATTTTTTTCATCTTCTCTTCTCTTCTCTTCTCCTCCTACATTAAAATTGAAGTTTTCATCGTCCTCGATTAATCAGCGATTTGAAAAATTGATAATCGTTGATTGAAAACTATATTTCCAAAAGACCCAGTTAGGGTTTTGTTTATTGTGTTTGATTTAAGTTAGTTTTGTATCAAAAATTAGGGTTTTGGATCAAAATTGAAATTAAAATTTCTGTGTTGCATGTGAGTTATGGTTGGTAATAACTCCAATTGGAACCGTAACTATAGATTTGGTTGATGTTACGGTTCATTTAACTCAAATACCAACCGTAAGTTCTTGATTTTGAGATAAAATATTCAGTTACGAATTTTTTTCCAACCGTAAATTACTTACGGTTGGTCTCGTCACTTAAGTTGCGAACCGTAAGTTGTCCTGGATGTTTCATTTTCTTTTCACGTACGGTTTGTAATTGCATCACTGTTACCAACCGTATTTGAGTTACGACTTGTAACTCAAATAACCTTACCAACCGTAGGTTAATTACGGTTGATCTCGATTCATTAGTTACCAATCGTAATTTGTTACGGTTGTTATATGTTGTCATTCTACCAACCGTAACTGGTATTACGATTGGGTTTTCCCCAAATTGAACCAGTTACGGTTGGTATTCGATACTTTTGGAACCGTAACTGAGAGTTACGGTTGATAACGAGCTAAATTCCAACCGTAAGTTCTTCTGAAATTTTAAAAGTTTCGATTTTTTTTACGTATTTTAGATAATTTTGAGCGACAAAAAGCAAATGGGAACTAATTTAGAGATTCACCCATCTCAAATTTGTCACTGGAATCACTCATTTTGGTTGAGTGAATCAAAATCTAGGGTTTCACAAAAATGTCTTTTTTCTTCTCCTCACAACTTTTTTTTTCAACTCTAAAAATATGATTTTAGAGTTATTATAAGTGAAAATTAATTATCAACACTAATTTTGATTATCAACACTAATTTTGATTATCAACACTAATCTTAATTATTAATAACAAGGGTTAATTGGTCATTTCCATATTTTTTTGATAAGGGGTGGCATGAATTACCATGTAATGATGTTTTCTGTTTTATTAGGTTGCCGCCCCTTTAATGGATCATGCCGTCCCTTTAACAGAATACATTTCAAAGCTCTTGTTGTACATTTGTACTGAATGGGCCGAGCGGTAATTATGAAATGTAGCCTGTTACATGCATTGCATAATATTCTCCGTGCAAATAAGAAGCATTTAGTCTCACATAGATTATAACTGAAAATAACACCTCATATGTAGAGCCAAAAATTAGAACGATTTTTTGGGGATCATGATTTTTTTTGGGGGACCATGATTTTATTTTGGGTAAAGACATTAGAAGTAAATCTAGGTCACCCCTTATCTAGATATTTATATTAATACCTAAATTACCCTCCTGATTAATTTTGGGTGATGATTAGCTAGTGTTAATAATAGTTAGTGTAATGATTAGTGAGATGATTAAGTTAAAGATAATTAGTGAGATTAAAAAATCAGATGAGTTTTTTTTTTTTTAAAGAAGTAGAATTGTTGAGAGAGTAAAGTTAGAGAAGATGATGAAGGAAAACATGAAAAACGATGGATTTTACCAACCACAACCGGAGGAAGGGTATTTGGGTACCCATGTATGCTTCAAACTTAGATAATGTTGGTTGAATTGCTCCAAACTTTCAAAAAAATGAAACTTTTTATGTAAATTTGGGCCAGTTCGGTTAACCATATGTCAACAACATGTAACTGAACACATCTGAAAGTGTAGTTCGGTTACCATATGTCAAAAACATGTAACCGAACACACCCGAAAGTGTAGTTCGGTTACGTTTTCCAAACACGCAGGTTACCGAACTCGCTCGTTAATGGAGGTGTTGGTCGTACAGTGCAATGTTCGGTTACCTAGGATAAAATGGTAGGTAACCGAACTTTGAACTTGACAATTTATTTGAGTACATCTTGTGTGTTCGGTTAGTTCGCAAACTTCAACGCAACCAAGTTCCCAACCGAACTTCAGGTTAAAAGTAACCTAATGTTAGAAGTTCGGTTGGTTCGCAAACTTCAACATATTTTGCGAATCAACCGAGCTGGGCTTATAGGTAGAGTTCAGTTACAAAGAAAACTTAATAATTTTGCGAACGTACCGAACTTATGGACTTGTATTGTTCTAATACAAGGATTTCGATTAAAAGTATTTTTTTGCGAATCAACCGAACTTTGAGTTCGGTTAAGAAAAAAATAATTTGTGATAACCGAACTTTTTACTGAAAAAAACTCAATTAAACCTCTCTGCAACTTCCATTTTCAACTCATTTTGATGATTAGTTCTCATTTATTCAACCAAAAACGAATGACAAGTAATGGGTTTGTGAGAATGTCTTTGTTAATGTTTTAAATTAAGTTATATATATAGTGGTGGTGGTGGTAATCGGAGGTGATGGTGGTAATCGGTGGTTGTTGGTGGTGATAATTGGAGGTGGTGGTGGTGGTAATCGGCGGTGGTGGGCGGTGGTGGTAATCGGTGGTTGTTGTTGGTGGTGGTGGTAATCGGCGGTGGTGGGTGGTGGTAATCGGTGGTTGGTGGTGGTGGTGGTAATCGGCGGTGGTGGGAGGTGGTGGTGAGAGGAGGTGGTGGTTATATATATATATATAGAGAGAGAGAGGTGGTTATTGTGTTGGTTTTAAATTAAATTAGGTTAAGGGTAAGTTAGTCATTTCAATGTTCTAGGACACCCCTTATAACTATAGGGAAGGTGGTCTAATAAGATCATGGTCTCCCAAAAAAACCATAGTCCCTAAAAAATCATTCAAAAATTAGTGTGTGCTTGTATCCCCGAGTGGGGACATTAAGGTGGAATGAACACTGGTTGGGTTTCACTGGGTAGGCTCTGGTGTGCCCAATATGTTTTGACTCGCCCATTCAAAGTTGGGAGTTGGCTGCATTTTCCTGGCGTAGGCTTGGGATGTGTGGTCACTATAGTGGAGGGCACCGCGTCAAGCTGGCTACATAGAGCAACGAGCACCTTCTAATCAATCCCATTGTCCATCTAATTTTTACACAATATAGGCTAATCCGGATATTTTTTTCACATGCACATTTTCTCACAATATACACGGACATAAGGATAACAACTTAAGCTTAATTGCTCGGAGGGTCGATCAATTTTAATTAAATTCCATTCCGATGTCTGACAGTAGGCTAGTATTTTTCAGCTTAATTTAGGGTGTTAAAGCTGGATTAGGTCTGGGAGGGTTACTGCGCATTCCAGTTTTCCTTGTTAAAATTTTTTCTGGTCTCTTGTATTATTTCTTTTGCATATTATATTTGAAAAAGCGGGGGTCTAACAACCACACCAAATATTTCGTTTAGTCAATCTGTATGGACTAACTCCAATTCCAAGAGAATCAACTAGACTGTCAGACTCAATCAAGGAAAATATATCCAAGAGTTATATCTCTGTTTCTCATGTTAATCAGCAGCAGATAGAAATCCGCGAGCCTGATTATTATGAGAAACAATTTGAACGATACCAAAGACCAATGTTCAAGTGTTAATCAATTTCAATCAACAACCAAAGGTTGGATTTACCAATTGATTAATCTACGCCCAATCTGTGATGTTTCAATTATATAAATAAATATAATGCGGAAAATAAATAATACAGATACCAAAAGTTTTGTTAACGAGGAAACCGCAAATGCAGAAAAACTAAAAGTTGAACACCACACTGCATTAAGCCGCTATAGACTCTAGCCCATAACAAGTTAACTTCAAACTGGAATGTAGTTGAGCACTAACCAATCTCACACTGATTAAGGTACAGTCGCGTTCCTTACGCCTCTGAATCCCAGCAGGACTCTGTGCACTTGATTCCCTTAGCTGATCTTACCCACAACCAATAGTTGCTACGACCCAAAGTCGAAGACTTGATAAACAAATCTGTCTCCCACAGAAAAGTCTATTTGAATAGATAAATGTGTCTCCCACAGAAATACCTACGAAGTTTTGTTCCGTCTTATGATAAATCAAGGTGAATAGGAACCAATTGATAATCCGGTCTTATATTCCCGAAGAACAGCCTAGAAATATCAATCACCTCACAATAACTTAACTGTATGGTAGTAGAACAAGTTATTGTAAAATCACAAAGAATGAGACGAAGAGCTTTGTGATTACTTTTTATATCTTACCTATCAGAGATAAATCTTGATCAAACCTTAAAGAAGATAATACTAAATACGATAGGATAAAGTAAGATTAGAACGCACAACTACAGATAAAATAGTTGGGTTTGGCTTCAGAATCCCAATGAAGTCTTTAAGTCGTTAACCAATAATGGTTTTACGAAAAACCTAGGTTAAAGGAGAATCGACTCTAGTCGCAACTAGTATCACACAAGAGGTGTGGGGATTAGGTTTCCTAGTTGCTAGAGGTCTCTCTTATATAATCTTCAAATCAGGGTTTGATAACTTTGGAACAAAACAATCAATATTCACCGTTAGATGAAACCTGATTTAAGATTCACGCTAATATCTTTCCACCGTTAGATGGTCTTAGCTTGTTATACACAAATGAAACATACTTTCATTTAGATATGGGTAACCGTGCCTAAACGTGTATATTGAGTTGGCTCAATAACAGTTAACCGAAGTTAGCCATATGAACACTTTTCTCTTAACCATATTCATATTATTAGCACTTCTAGATCAATTGATAATCAAATGAATCTAATTGTGTTACTCATAGAGTTGTTCAATTGTTTATATTCTCATAGAAGTATACAAGACACAATTGAAGCAAAGTCTAATTGATTCAAAATAATCGGTTCATGAACACTTTAGCCACAATTTGTAAAGATTGCATTCCTTATTATATAAATGTATTTGTTCATGAGTATGAAATCATACTTAACCGATTTAAGAACTTGAACCACTTAAGCTTGCAAACGGGTACACGAACTTAAGTTCCGGATATTGGTCACAAGCAGACAGTTTGCAAACGGGTACGCAAACTTTAGCTCCGGACCGAACTCAGTTGAGACCGTTTGCGAACGGGTACGAAAACTTGGTTCCCGGACTTCAACATTTAAATCAGTTTGCGAACGGGTATGCAAACTTAAGTACCCTGCCTTAAACAGTTGAATAAGTTTGCGAACGGGTATGCAAACTTCCGGTCATGAATTCCGTCAAAACAGTTCGTACACTAAGTACACCAATCGTAATGTATCCAGACATTCTTAGAAGACGAAAATAGCTGTCTCACACAAACTATTAGCTTATAAGCAATTTTCAAACGATCGAATGATCAATACGAAACATTCCGAGTCTATATCAAATGACTATCTCACACAAATCATGTAAGATGTCACCAGGTGATTTTCACATGATCATCTTTTGACTTTCGTCAAGAATAATGATGAATGTAGTTAAAACAAAAAGATTTCCAACACATATTTCGAGAAAGATATAAGCGAGTTAAACTTAACTCGAAATATCAAATGTGTATAATGTAAAGTCTATATAGCTATACGACTTTGTCTCAATAAGAGATATAATAGAATAGACTTCTGAGTGATAGATGAGTTCAAGTGTCCACATACCTTTTGTTGATGAAGTTCCACAAGCTCCCCTTAGTAGTTTTTCGTCTTCAATCGATGAGCGCCGTGAAGTCTAAATCTCAACTACACATTCTATCCTAATCCGAGACATAGCTATATATAAGTAGACTTGAAATCAAGACTTATAGTTTTTACAACTAAACTTTACAAACAAGCTTGAGATATCAACACTTGCGAGTTCGACCGAGCATTGCTTTTACCAATATTTTTTATCTTTATGATAAAATCACAAGTAGTATGTTAAACAACCTATCTAAATAATTTTAAAACTCAAAGTGCTGTATAGAACATATAAGATTTGTTTTTGTAAATTTGTATCTTTAAATATAGATTACAAGACTTGATTTAATTGGAACCCGATTCGTGTATGATTCAGATACATACTAGTTCTTGGATATTGATCTTTGAAATCTTCTAAGGATTTTATTTGTTGTTCTATACTTATTGATTGTAACAAACAAATGTAAGTGGTATACTTGGTACCATCTCCTTTTCACTATTAACCCTAGCAACATGTTTAGTACAACCAACTATAACAGGGGATTAGTCAATTGAGATTTGTGGAGATATTGAAAGAATTCTAGAGACTTTCGAAATCTCTTGTTAGTCAATATAGAGTTTTTCAAAATCTCAAGAAATCTATGTTATTGGATCGTGACTTTATAAAAGTGTTCAGAATTATATATTATTGAATTTGGAATTTGAAATCAATGACTTATCGTTTTGAGAGACTTGTAGAGACTTTTATTACAAAACATACCATAAAAGGCTAAAAAAAAAATCCCTCATAAGCATTAAATATCAAAATATTAAAAGCAATAACCAAATAAGCTACAATTAAACTCTTAAAAAATGAATAAAAAAATATTATCTTCGAAACCCAATAAGTTTATTAGAGATGCAAATTCCTTATGTTCGTTTACTAGAGATTTTTTTGGCAAAATGGTTACAATTCTTATTAGCCATTAATGGAAGAATAAATTTTCATTGAATTATTCATATATATTCATTTTGTAAATATATAAATATATTGTTTGTCTCACACGTGTAAGGTGAAATTCATATATGTTTTCTTGTCTCTATGAATCACCATAATTCCTTGAAAATCATTGAGAGAGTCTCCTAAAATATCTATACTCACAGAGAGTCACCCAAAATATCTTGCATAAAAAGTCTTTCAATGTCTCTACTAATCCCAATTGATTAACCCCGTGCAAGAGATTAATCCCAATTAACTAACCCCCTGCCATAACGAGGGTTCAGTTATGGCAGGAAAAAGAAGATTTTTTCTTTTTTTTTTTGAAATGAAATGAAATTCGGCTAGGTTTTTGAATGAGTTTCGTTTTGATTTGTTTTTAAGTTAGATTTATTTAATATTAGGTTAATGAATAGTCACGCGTAAAGTGGTTATTGGGTTTATTTTGTATTGGTTTAGGTGAAGAGCGGTGCTATCCCGCATGACTATGTGGGATAGCTTTTTAAGTTATCAGCCTGCCAACGGTTGGATTTTTCCTCAAACCGTTAAGATTGGTTGTAGTTTATATTTTTAATTTTATACACCTGCATAATCAACAAATTAGAGTTAGGTCCCTTATCTTATAAGCTCCAAAGAAATCCATCCTCTTTATACATAACTATCCCGTAAAAAGAAAGAGTATCTTAAGGAAAAAACTCACCTTCTTTTTATATTAAAAACCCATCTTTTTCTGATCTGCTATGTTTATAGTTTTATGGAGATGAGTTCTCGGCGAAGTTTGGCAAACGAGTTTGATCTCTGTTTGTTAAATGATCCTGATTTTAGTGTATGGAACGGCCATAATAATTTAGCAGAATCATGTGCTCAGAAAGGTAATTTGATTTTGTGATTTTCTCTGATTGATTTCAATTTTCTTTTTAATCAAGCTAGTAATTTGATTATGATGCTCTTAATTGAAAGGATTGTAAGTCAGTAATTCTTAATTACAGTATTTTTAGTGAACCCAAAACCCTAGTTATCTTTATACAGTGAGATATATGAATTAGGGCTTTGTTCAAATAATAATTTATTAGTAATTTAGTTAATAAGCATTCTTCATGATCATATACAGATTCTCAAGAGTTCAATGAAGTTCCGTATGAAGAAGAGGAGGTAGATATGTATGATGAAGACAAAAACTACTGGATGGAATCTTATGAGAACATTATGTCAACAGATGGAGTAAAAAATGTTGGGCTTGATGATGCAATAGTTCCATTAAATAGCACAAAAGAGTTGTCTGAAGAAGAGATCAATAGTATTCGCCCATACATCGGGAAAGAATTTGAGTCACAAGATGAAGCTTAGGATTTCTATAATCGGTATGCAGGTAATACTGGATTCAGTATTCGTCGGCACACCACTAACAAGTCTAGAGTTGAGCCTTTTGAAGTAATACAACGCACATTTTGTTGTAATCGTCAAGGAGTGCGAGATACTAGAGTTAAGCCTGTTGAACAAAGGCAAAGGAACCAAGCTGATATAAGGGCAAACTGTAATGCCGCAATGGTGATAACGAAGAGAAACAGTAGATGGGCTGTAACTCGTGTTATAGAAGAACATAGTCATAAGCTTCTTTCTCCAAGTAAAAGGCATAATATGCGGTCATTGAGATTCATAAGTAGCATCCAGAAACAAGTTCTTGTCAACATGCGTTTAGCAGGTGTCAAAACAAACAAAATGATGAACTACTTAACAGTTGAATCAGGTGGAGTTAGAAACATTGGGTTTTTTTCCAAAAGATGCAAGGTACTTTTTAAGTACAAAACGGCAGTTAGAGCTAAAACATGGAGATGCCCAAGCGGTACTTGACTACTTTGAACGTCAACAAGTGGAGAACCCATCATTTTTTAATTAAATTCAAGTTGATTCGGAAAGCCAAATGACCAACTTTTTTTGGGATGATGCCAAATCGAGGATGGACTATTCTTATTTTGGCGATGTAGTTTGTTTTGATCCTACCTACAATACAAACAGGTACGACATGCCATTTGTTCCGATTGTGGGAGTTAATCATCATTATCAAACTGTATTGTTTGGTGGTGCTTTGCTTTATTCTGAAAGCGAGGAATCATTTGAATGGGTAATAAAACATGGATGAGAGCGATGCATGGTAAAGCGCCGAAAGTTATTCTTACAGATCAAGAATCGACTATTGGAGGTGCTATTGCACGTGTTCTGTCAGGTACCAGACATAGATTTTGTTTATGGCATATATGTAGAAATGCTATGAAAAATTTGTCTAATGTGAACAAAGAATTCGTTAAGGAATTTAACAACTGCCTATATGGATATGAAACGGTTGAACAATTTGAGCTAGGTTGGGCTACAATGCTTAAAAATCATAATTTGGAAAAAAATAAATGGTTATCAACATTATACAACAAACGTGACCACTGGGCATCAGTTTATACGCATGATGTATTTTGTGCTGATATGTATACAACACAACGAAGTGAGAGTATTAACTCTTATTTTGGTGGATTTTTGAGAAGAGATATGCCATTGTATGAATTTGTTCGGCAGTATCTAAAAGCGGTAGTAGCAAGAATAGAGGCATAAAATAATATGGATTATGACACAATATATACATGCCCAGTTCTGAGATTTTGTATGTGTATTGAAAAAAATGCAGCTTTGGTGTACACAAAGACAGTTTTTACTAAATTCCAAGAACAATTAACTAAATGTTTTTCTTATTCTCATGAAAGGGTGGGGAAAATTGGAACAATACCCACTTATCATGTATCTATAATTGGATTTCCGCATAAATTCCGGACAGTGATTTTCGACTCTTTTACTAACATTAGTCAATGCAGTTGTCTACTATACGAGTTTGCTGGTTATTTATGCAGGAACATATTAAAGGTTTTCATAATTGCGAATGTTCAAAATCTTCCAACTGAACATATTCTGAAACGGTGGACCAAAGATGCTAAATTTGGACCGGTGGTGTTTGACCAAGGTGAAGAAATTGTAGCTGATTGTCAAGATACGATTACAGTTAGATATAGTAGACTCTGTCAAGATGCGACCAATATTGCAGTTAAAGGTTCGACATCAACTATGATATATAATGTGGCAGTACAAGTTTTACAGAAAGCTTTACAGGAAATTGAGGAAGCTATAAAATCCACCCCACAAGTAAATCAAGATGGAAAACCTGATGTTACACGGTATGAGAATATTACAAGACAAGCAGAAACTGTAGAAAACCAGCTAGATTTGCGAAGTTCATTGAAAGAACCTCCAATCGTAAAGCGTAAAAGCAAACCTGGTAGAAGGAAGTCATGGGTTAACAAACTCAATAGGGACTGAAAGGACAAGGAAAACAAGACCAAAAGATTCACCAAGGTACTTTAATGAATTAAGTTATTAAACATAGTAATCTATATGTAATGTAAACATCATTGACTCATTTTATGTCTATGCAGGTTGCCGGCATCAACATCAGTTGAATTGAACAATGCCAACTCTCAAGACAAACAACGGAAGAAAGCAAAAAAATCAGTTGGATTAGATAATGCTAACTCTCAAGATAAGCAACCCAAGAAAAGAAAAAGATGTATGTACATTACTTCAATCGTTTATTATAATATACCAATACCAATCTCTATTTATTCTTATACCTGCTAATTTATAGTTATACATATTTCAGCGTCAAACATGGGAGGTTTCAGCGAAATAAGTAGTCATCAACCTGAAACTATAAGGTGTGTGTTTTTCGTCGTCTAATAATGATCTGGCAGATTCTCCTCATAATAATGATTTGGCAGATACCAATCTCTAGTGATATATGCTAACTGCTCTTTGTTTTATACCTGTACAGTTCCATAAGTAGAAATTCTGACATGCGAAACCAATCGAGTCAAATGAATGAAATCAATCTTAATATTGATCTTACTGGTCATTGTTGGGTGATATTACTTTCGTATATTTAGTTTAATGATTGTATATTTATATTCCTCCCCTATAATGACTAATCAATATATTCTTTTCGGGTTACATATTTGAATGCTTGCTATTGGTATCATCAAGAAGGACCCATTGCAGAAAGAGCAAAATGGTGTCGCAAGAGTTTTCTTTAGATTTTGTAACTATGAATGCTATGTGGTTCATGTATTTTGGATGGTTTGTATTCGATTGGTGTGATTGGTCAGCAGCGCCGTAGCCAGAGATTTGACAGCCGGACAATCCATCATCAAAACGAACATAAACTTAAATGGTGGCAAATTTTGTTAATAGCTATGGCCACCATTTTCTTAGTCGGTCTTCTACTCTCTCTTTTACTGTTTCTGTTGTTATAATAGATGATTATCTGCGAAGACGTGGTCCTAGACCTTGTACATGTTCTTGTTGTTCCTGTCTAGGTGATCTGGTTTTCTGATTATATAATTTTCATTTATTGTTTTTGATTTTTTTTTTTTTGAAAAATTATAATTTAGAAACCTAAGTGATAAATTGATGTTAAATGTCTTCTCATTTAAGTTTGTTATTGTTGCTTATGTGTGTTACCTTAAATTCTCTAGGCTTTCTCAACTGAAAAACAACAAAATGGGAAGTACGTTGTATGTCATCTTTTAGTGTAAAACTCAGCATATGCGTATGAATCCAAAACTTCACCGAACACTAAATACTGAATTTAAAGTATTTTTATAAGAAATGAAAAAGAATTTAAGGACCTAACTCTAATTTTCTGATTCTACCAGCTGTATACGTTAATGAAAAATAATCCAAAACTTCACCTAACACTAAAACCAATCTTAACGATTTGAGAAAAATCCAACGGCTGGCAGGGGATACCTTAAAAAGCTATCCCGCATGGTCGTGCGGGATAGCACTGCTCTTAGGAGAATATAAGTAAGAATAAAATTAGTAATTTGCAAACTAGTAAGACACCCCTTTGTTCTATATATGCCAAATTAGATAAGTGCACGATCTAGAGAAAAAGAAAAAGGTATAAAAAAAGCGCTTTGCATATCGGGCGAAAACGAGTCAACTCACCTATCTCCAAAAACGAATCTCAAATCCTTCTGCAACCCTAATCTCAGAAACATCTTCCTTGTTTTTCATGATTTCATCTAGCTAAAACCCTTTATCCACCGGCCCTGTCAAGATGTAGTCTTTAAAAGTTTTGGGGTATGGTCTGATTAGATGTTGGTGTTACTTAAACCTAATTTATGGTGATGCAATTTCAATTCATGGATGTGGTCTCAATTTTAAATCTTTCCTTCATTTCAATCAAGTTCTTATTTCTAGAGAATGATTTTTATGATTAGATAGCCCTTTATTCGGATCTGATTTTTCAAAATGATGTTGTCTACGCCTGCGGGAAGAAAAATTCATCATGAGCTTTCAACTATCCTCTCTGTTAATCGGGGATTTTTTCAATCAGCGGGTCCTTACTACAAGTTCTCAGGAGTACTGTTCATCCTATCTGTTGATGTTGTCTGCTCAGATCAATTTTATATTTCACCTTTGGAGATAAAGGAATTGAAGTGGCAATTGGAGATTTAAACAGGTAACCCTAAGCCTATTTTCTTGCTGTAACCAATTCAATCCTCCCTCTGCAAAACCTTTTCCTCATATTTTTAATTTAAAAATTAAAATAAAAAAATCAAATCCAAAGAGTTCGCTATGATCCCGTCTTCTATAAATTTGGCTCAAACCAATCTCTTCTACCTCACCCTTTTATCCTCTCTCCCTAGTTCATTGCATGGTTGTTTTTTCTTCCTTTTCCTTTAATGTTCTTTTTTACTTGGTTGCTTATGCTATGTCTAGCCTCAGTTCTAGAGATGTTGCAAGTTATGTTTTTCTTGATTCTCATGCTAGGAATTCTTTTCTTCCTTTTAGTGATTGGAAGCTTCAGCTGGTTGGTTGTTTTCTAACAAAAATGAACAAAAACTCTTCTTTTTTTTTTAAAGAAATGCTCTAAAATATAGATGGAAGCTTGCTCATGAAATCTCAGTTAGCAAGCTTGGTAGGGGTTTCTATTTAATCAAATTTGAATCCAGCTTTGAGTATTTTAATGTCCTTAGGCAAGGAACTAGGGTGATTTATGGAGACACCTTCTTGTTTCAACCATGTAATTTCTCAATTTTTCCAGATAACTTTCAAATCACAACTGAATTTTTTGAGATTTCACTACACAAACTTTACCCGGAGCAAACAAAAATTCCTAATGTCATAGAGAACACTAAAAAATTTGGAGTTCTTGTAGCTTTTGATGACCCTATTCACCACTATAATGGTTACAACACCATGAAAATTAGGCTTAGAATTGATATTACTCAGCCACTTCAATTTGGTACAACTGCACCTAACGATCGAAAGAGTGTCAACATAATTGATTTTGTCTATCAAGAGCTACCAAGGTTGTTTTGCATACATTGTCACAGACTAGGACATGAGCACCAAAACTTCATTGAGATTTACCTACTCAACCACCAAGAGTTGATGCTACAAGATCCACCACAAGTACCTCTACAAGCTAATATTCATGCTCTCGGTCCATTTATTGAACCTGAGTATGATGATGACTATTTTCAAGAGATGCTGCACAATGTGGACATTGAAGAACCTGACACTGATTGGAATGACTGGGTTTCAACCCTTATTAAAATCTCATGCTATCTCTGATCAAGACAGGTCCGAGATCTCTTTCTTCATCGATGAGGGATATAAGCAAGAAGGTTTCCACTCTAGCACCTCCTCAGACTCTTCAAGATCCATTTCATAATCTTGGCTAGTTGAAGAAAGCGGCACTGTTGAGACTTTTAGCTCTGAATTGATATCTCATTCACCGCCTCAACCTTCTGAGATACAACATCCTTTCAGTCCTACAAATTTCCTTGTATCCGACATAGAAGAATCAGAACTCATTTCAGACTGTGACTTGCCAAGCACTGCCATAAAGAGACTCAACCCTGAGCAACAAACTTATCTTAACAATACAAGCATAGGCTCTTCATCAGCATCAGAATTTTCAAGATCAGTCACTAATGAAGAACTTGAACAGTGGATTAACGTCTATCAGCCTGCTAAAAAGTTCAAGCTTGACAATTTGGAGCTTCCAACATGCTAGCCATCTATCAACTCCATCATTGGCACTCTCATTTCTACTACAATTGAGGACAATCCCACACAACCTGCTACTACTGCACCACCTGCAAACTTACAATAATGACAACACCAACATCCACCTCTGTCATACATACCCAAAACAACAAAGACTTACAAGGGCCGGTGGATATCTCTTTTCTTTTGGTTCACTTTGTTTATAACCACTTTCTAAGTTTAGTATGCTTGCTAGTATTTCAGTATTTTGGTCCACTATATTAATACTCCATATCACTTGTATATATGTTTGCTAGTTTCCCAGTTTCTGTCTAGGATGAGCTAGTGGTTTCCACCTTTTTTGCTTGCTCAATCTGTTTGTTTGTCTTTATATATATATCCAATTACCCGAGTTTGTATGCATATATCTCTTTATATTCTACCACTTAAGTCTTACAATCTACACAACTATTAAGTTAAAACCTTTCCCCTGCCATTTAGTCTGCCTGATTAATTTATTTGAATTCCTTTAGCTTACATTGAACTATGTTCTTTTGATGTTGTACTGATTTGATTGTCCCTGTATTAGCAATTTTGGTTTACATTGCTTGAATTACTTCAAACTCTTACAATTTCGACACATTACATAAGCTCAATTTTCCTTAATGGTCTGGTTTAGAATTTTGTCATTTCCATTAATTATCCTTGAATATCTTGATTGTTAGTTCCTTTATCTGTTTAACCCTGTAATTTCTCTTTGGTTTAAGAGTTCTTGAGATTCCTCCTGAGATTACTTCATTTCAATTCTTTCTATCTTGTTTTCCAGATTTTGAATTATATTATCATCTTAAGAGTACCAAAATTTTGGATTGTCCTTATAACCTTAAACTGAGTTGTTTCCTAGAATCATTTCAACTGAGCACCTAGCTTATACTACTCAGCACTGTACTATACTTATGAATTTTGTTGTTTGTGTTATACTCTTGATTACTGTTTTTAACATTCCTTAAGGCTTCTTGACAAATTATATTCTATTTTATGTGTAATTATACAAGCTGCAGTTCCCTTTAACCTTAGACTGTGATGTTTTCTAGAATCTTTCTCTGAGTTCCCAACATATGCTTCTCAATTCTGTGCTTTCTTTTGATTTTGTTGTCTAGGGTACTCTTGAATTTGTGGGTTTTTACATTCCTTAAGGCTTGTTGACAACTCATACTCTTTCTCTGTGGAATTATACATGCTTCAGTTTCCCTATAACCATAATTTGTGCTGTTTTCTAGAATCTTTCACTGAATTACTAAACTATTTCACTCAACTCTATGATTTTCTCTTGAATTTTGCTATCTGTGTTACTCTTGAATTGCTAGTTTTAACTTTCCTTAAGGCCTGCTAACAATCACACACTATTCTATGGGTAACTCTGGGTAATTTACAAGCTTAAGCTTCCTTGTTTTGACTGAGCCATCTCTCTTGAAAACCCTTTTATTTGGTCACCTAATCATATTCTAGTAAAACAGTTCCATCCCCTAATTATCTCCAAAACTCTTCTCTTAAAAGCCCACTTAAACCTAGGTATCCTATCTTCTCAAAAAAGCCCATTTAAACCTATTGTCAAACCACAATTAAACTTCTCGCTTCCCACCGACGGCAAAACTCATTCAGACTATTTCATCCTTTAAAGCATGACTACTCTTTCTTGGAACTGTCAAGGCATAAACCTCCAACCCTCTATTCAACATTTGAATAGACTAGTTTCACTTCACAAGCCTAGCATACTATTTCTTTCTGAAACTCTAGCGAATGATCAACATATAAGAAGATTATCTCAATCACTCCAACTCAACAATTATGTCAACGTCCCAAAAATTGGAAGAAGAGGCGGGCTATGTTTAATGTGGGAAGATAACTTAATTATCCAAATACTACTTCAATCTCAAAATTACATCCACATAAAAGTTACGCTACCACTCCCAGAAAAACCGTGGTTCTTCACGGGTATCTATGGCCCTCCGCATCCAGATATAAGGAAAATTCTTTGGAAAGAATTTCCAACAATCTTCGACAGTATCAATCCATCTACCCCTTGGATGTTGATAGGAGACTTTAACGACGTCATAAATCAATTGGAGAAAAAAGGAGGGAGGCAAGTCACATATGCTTAATCTCAACCTCTCCTCACTCTAATGGACCAGATGGGTTTTATAGATTTAGGATTCCGAGGAGATCCATACACTTGGTCAAACAACCAAGTGGGGCAAGAAAATATCTTAGAAAGATTAGATAGGGCTTTATCAAACCAAATGTGGCGAACAACATATCCCTATGCAGCAGTTACTCACCTTCCAAGAATTGCATCTGATCATGCACCAATACTGTTTCAAAAGAAAGCAATGGACTGGCAAGGAACAAAAAACTACAAATTCGAACACCTTTGGCTCTCTCACCCCCAACTCAAGCAAATAGTCAAATCGGCTTGGGATCAACAACAAGATAATGAACCTACACTCAACCTCCAACTAAAGCTTATTACAACTGGACAAACTCTCTTAGAATGGAACAAAGAAACTTTTGTCCACCTACCAACTAAGATAAAGAAATCAGCAACCAAGATAAAGCACGCCTAACACCAGTGTGCATCCCAAACAGGCTCAGATCTGGAATTCTGGCCGACTCAAGAAAAACAACTGAGAATAGAGCATGAAGAACTATTGCAATGTCATGCGACGTACTGGCAAAAAAGATCTAGAATTCAATGGTTCCAATCAGGTGACCTCAACACAATATTTTTCCATACTAAAGCGACCATTCATAGAGATTGTAACAATATACAACAACTACAAGACACACAAAACAACTGGATTAACAAAAAAGAAGACGTAGTTCAGCTCATTATGGATCACTATTCTCAACAGTATACGGCCCCGCCTACAGAAATAAATGAAGATCTTTTTACAAATATCAGACCTCGGTTGACTCCCAGACAATCGGACCTACTTACAAAGGAAGTAACAACAGCAGAAATCAAACAAGCAATGTTCTCCATAAATTCCGAAAGTGCTCCAGGTCCAGATGGCTATACAAGTAAGTTTTTTAAAGTTTTTTGGGAAACAAACCACCCTCAATTGATAGCAATGGTTAAAGCTTTCTTTAATAATCTTAATATGCACCCTCTCATGATTCACACAAATATAACACTAATACCTAAAGTCGACCACCCTTCAAAACCTTCACAATTCAGACCAATAGGACTCTGTAACGTCACATATAAAATCATCTCAAAAATTCTAGTCAACCGAATTAGACCTATTCTCCCCTTTTTAATAATCCCCTTCCAAAGTGCTTTTGTACCGCAAAGATCAATACACGACAATATAACAATCGCTGGAGAACTCTTCCACCATATTAGAACCTCGAAATCCACCAAAGATCCAAAAATAGCTCTCAAACTGACATCCAAAAAGCATATGACGGCCTAGACTGGGGATTCATCAAAACATCTCTTGCCAAACTTGGATTCCCATCAACTTTTATAGACTACATTATGCTATGTGTCACAACAGTTACGTATTCAATCAAAATAAATGACACACCGCATGGATACATCACCCCAAGCAGAGGTATCAGACAAGGAGACCTACTATCTTCCTATATTTTTATCATATGTGCTGAAATCCTATTTACAAACCTGAGAAACCTTCAAAACCAAAAATTAGTTCCGGGACTTAACATATCACAAAAAGCACCTCCCATAATTCATCTAATGTATGCAGATGATCTTCTGATTACCTATAAAGCTTCAGATCAAAGTAACCAACGCCTTAAAACCCTCCTCCAAGCCTATAGCTCCTATGAAGGGCAAGTAATTAATACTACAAAATCGGTAATCATCCATCACCCTAATTTAGACCCAATCAAAATAAATGATCTTCAACAATTCTTTAATATGCTGACCACATCAAAACCTCCAACCTATCTAGGAATCCATTTTAAACAAGGAAGAGCATCAAATCGAGCTTTCGCTCCCCTCCTACAAAGATTAGCCAGAAAAGCAAAAGGATGGATGACAAAATGCATAACTTCAGCCGGAAGACTAGTTCTCATCAAAACCTCCCTAACCCCAACCTCCAATCACATAATGCAAACACAAAACCTACCCAAAAATATACACAAACAAATAGATTGTATCACCAGGAATTTTTTTCTGGGGACATGACTCAATGATCAAAAAACTTCATCCTATAGGATGAGATAAAGCAACAAAACCATTAGCCGAAGGAGGATTAGGAATAAGGAAAAGCAGGGATCATAATAAGGCTCTTCTAATGAAGAGAATCTGGAATTTGCATGAACAAAATAACTCTATTTGCGGAAGTCTGTTCAGCGCAAAATACCTTAAAGAACAACCATTTTTTCAAGGAAACGTTTCCATACCCTCTGCTTCCAGTCCTCAATGGAGACAACTCGCATCCATTATCCCTACCATGCAAAACTTAATTTTCCATCGTATTGGAAATGGGTTAACAACTCCGATAGAAGCTAATTGGATTCCACATTCTCCCAATATAGAACCGTCACAATGCTACCCAATCCAAACGCTAGCAGATATCATCGAGCCAATCACCCACTCTTGGAATCATGAAAAATTGAACACATTTCCCAATCCAATAATTCAAAAAATCATCAACATCCACCTTCCCCAAAACAATACCCAAGATAAAATTATCTGGCCACACTCAAAAACTGGAAAGTACACTACATCTTCGGGATACAAATGTCTAACCCAAGGTCAACCAACCCACACACCGCTACCACCTACCAAATTCTTGTGGACCTTACCATGTCCACCAAAAATTCGTCTTTTCTTGTGGAAAGACATCAATGAAGGATTACCAACCTTCTCTCTCTTACATCGAATCCACTTGACCAACACAGAAATATGTCCAAGATGCAATACAAATACGGAATTAGCAAGCCACCTTTTAATTCATTTCCCAACGGCAACTACCTCCTGGAACATCTTATTCAGTCAACTTACAAATGCACCAAACTCCAACCATACCCCGACCTTCACCTTAACTCCACAAACAACCATATCCCAAATCCTGCAACAACCAACATCAACAACTATAACCTCCTCCTTATGTTTTCTTCTATGGACCCTATGGCTATCCAGAAATGATCTAGTTTATCAACACAAACAAACAACTTCGGAAGAAATCCTAGCCTGGCACAAAAACTACAACAAGAATATTTTAGGGCACTGCACACCTCACCACCAGTCATACCAGAAGATACACCAACATTCAACCACCCAACAACAGATAGAAGGACAACAACAATATCGGTAGGTTGGTCCACTCCGAATATCAACTGGATAAAGATTAACACAGATGGAGCGGCCAGAGGCCACCCCGGATTTGCAGGGGCGGGATTCGTATGTAGAGACTCTGATGCACGAACATTAATAGCAATGGCTCAACCAATGGGAATTACCACCGCCCTAACTGCGAAACATGGGCATTACTTTTAGCCTCAAGAACAACAACAGAGAGATAATGGCCTAAAGTTCTCTTTGAAACGGATTCAGAGAACCTCCTGCGTTTCATCGCATCAACCACCATGCCACCTTGGAACATAGCGGGAATGATTGAAGAAATAAAAAATAGGCTTAGACAAATCCTGCAAGTCGCCATACAACACAACTACAGGGAAGACAATCAAGCAGCGGACGGATTAGCAAACCATACAGCTGATGGAAGCAAAGCAGGAAACTATTCAACTAAAATTTGGGACCAGGCAATCCCATCTTTTATCAGTCACATTTTATTTCAGGACTTTGTGGGTACCACATTCCCACGACAAGTTATAATTTGAACCTTTCTCTAATAAAATTCATGCTTCAAAAAAATAAATAAATGCACGTGCTATATACCGAGCGTAATTTATTTATCCTATGCGCACTTTCCATATAAATGAAGTGTAATAATTATTTAACATAACTTCTAATCATAATTGTATTTGTACCAACCAGGCATTGCTAAGTATTCTCACCAGTGTTCTCAACATAATTGCCTCACCACAAAAAATCAATTTCGACCAATAAAAGACTAGAATTACATGTGGAAGTTTTCTTTTTGTTTTGATCAAATGGAAGCTTTATTTGTCTAACCCCTTTAAATGTTGATATCCCCTCCAAAATAGATCTTAGGCCCAAAACTCCATGATGGCCGGTCCATAAGTCTTTTTTTTCATCTCTCTGCAAGAAGTCCATAAGTCTTCTTCTATTCTTCCATCGCTATCACTTGTTGATTGTTGTGACTTGTACATGATGCTTAGTTACCTCGTCAGCCAGCCTGTTGAGATCAATGTCTGTTTACGTAAAAAGAAAAAAACTTCAAGTAAGTGAGAGAGTGTTGGAAGACCAATTCTGAAGAAAAAAGCGACAAACACTCGTCGAATCATTCTCTCTTCTCTTCCTATTACTTTGCTTTCCGCAACAACTACTTACTATCCTCCTTGTTATTCTTGTCTTAATTTTCCTTATTACAACAACCAAACCAAACCAAAAACAAGTCTGATTCTGAAACTAGGATTTGAAAAGAATGGGTTTTGTGACCATATCAATGAATTTGATGGTTTGGGTATCATTGATATTATTATTAGTTAGCAGTGTTAATGGTAGATTTGTAGTAGAGAAAAGTAGTATATCAGTTTTATCACCTGATAATTTACGTTCTAAACATGATAGTGCTATTGGCAATTTTGGTATTCCTGATTATGGAGGTACAATGATAGGTACTATCGTTTACCCATCTGATAAATCATCATCAACTGGTTGTAACTCTTTTGACGCTGTAAATCCTTTCAAATCTCACTCTTCTTCTGCTCCCATTTTTCTTCTCCTTGATCGTGGAGGTATGCACTCTTCTTATATAGATCATGCAGTTTTTAGTAATGATCGTCAGACTCTTCTGGTTTTCTTGTTTTAATTAAATAATGATTTTTTTTGAATGAATTCTCAAGATTGAGGAATGGGTATTAATTAAGTTTTATATTGATCCTGCATGCAGACTGCTACTTTGCTTTGAAAGTATGGAATGCACAAAAAGCTGGAGCAGCAGCAGTTTTAGTAGCTGACAACATAGACGAACCTTTGATAACAATGGATTCTCCAGAGGAGAGTAGCGATTCCGAAGGGTATATAGATAAGATTAAAATACCATCGGCTTTGATTGATCGCTCTTTTGGTGACACATTGAAGAAAGCCTCACTGAAAGGAGAAGACATTATGATAAAATTGGACTGGACAGAATCTATGCCACATCCGGACGACAGAGTCGAGTACGAGTTGTGGACAAATAGCAATGACGAGTGTGGAGTCCGCTGCGATGAACAGATGAATTTCGTCAAGAATTTTAAAGGTCATGCTCAGATTCTTGAGAAGGGTGGTTTTACTCAATTTACACCTCACTATATAACGTGGTATTGTCCTGAGGCTTTTATCCTAAGCAAACAATGCAAGTCTCAGTGTATAAATCATGGGAGGTACTGTGCACCCGATCCAGAACAGGATTTTGGAAAAGGGTATGAAGGCAAAGATGTAGTTGTTGAGAACCTGAGGCAACTTTGTGTCCACAGAGTCGCCAATGAAAGTAATCGTTCTTGGGTTTGGTGGGATTACGTGACAGATTTCCACATTAGGTGTTCCATGAAGGAGGAAAGGTATAGCAAAGAATGCGCCGAGGATGTTATGAACTCACTTGGTACGTGCAACTGGTAAAAGTAACATTTATATATGTTTTTCAATTTGCTCCTACATAATGTTCTTAATGTGTCATTCATTAGAGTTGCCAATCGAGAAGATTCAAAAGTGCATGGGTGACCCTGAGGCCGATGTGGATAATCCAGTCTTAAAGATTGAGCAAGATCTGCAGGTTTGCTTTATAACTTCGCTTGCTTCGTAATTTAAGTGTGTTCTCACTCATCAAAGTTATCCAAATACCTTGATCTTCACATTTACGTGTAGATTGGTAGAGGATCTCGGGGTGATGTTACAATCTTGCCAACACTAGTTATTAACAATGCACAATATCGAGGTTTGTCATGCAATGTTATAACTACTTCTTCTCCTGTTTGGAATTGTTAATTGTCACACTGAAATTGCTGCAAAGAAAACATGTACAGAAGTATAACAACTCCTTTATTTGCATTCCCTAAAGGAAAATTAGAGAGAACTTCAGTGCTGAAGGCTGTATGCGCAGGATTTAAGGAAACAAGTGATCCTCCAATATGCCTGAGTGGAGGTTGTTAATTATCCACTTTCTTCTACCTTATAACCTACTAGAAAAAATGTTAGCTTGGACTTGGATTCATTTTATCCCTTGATGTTACAGCTATTGAGACTAATGAGTGCCTCGAGAACAATGGTGGCTGTTGGCGAGACCCACTATCTAATGTAACCGCATGCAAGGTACTATTTAAGAAGTAGATTATTACTTAATTCACAAGAGAGTGCGGTTTGTCCACTCTTTTACTTACTGCCGTAATTTAAGGTGAAATAGCGTACTCAACGATCTCGGGATCACTTGTTTCTTTCAGGACACATTCAGGGGAAGAATATGCCAGTGCCCAGTCGTGAATGGTGTTCAATATCGTGGAGATGGTTATCGATCTTGTGAAGGTACACACTCCTCTTATGTGGATATAAACCAAGTTATTAACACATTTTTATTTTATTTGCAAGCTTTTGAAAGAATACTACATTTTTACAGTGCGAGCACAAGTCAGACATAAGTATATAACCATTAAACTGATGAAGAATTATAACATAGACAATATGCTGTTTCACATATATAGACAATCACCTAGATGAATATTTGTGTTTTCTTTTCCTTCATCGGCAGGTGTAGGGCCGGCGAGATGCACTATGAACAATGGAGGCTGCTGGTCTGAATCAAGAAATGGACTGACTGTTTCAGCTTGCGCGGTTCAGTCACATTATCCCTGTTTTTCTTTAGTCTTCCAATGGTTTTACGCTCTCATGACCATTGATCTATTTTCATGAGCCGTCTATTTTTAATTCAGGATTTTATTTTCTTCTTTGGTACACAAAATAGGAATTCCAGTTAACAGGCTGTCGTTGCCCAAGTGGATTCCGAGGAGATGGTCTGAAATGTGAAGGTATTCCATCTTGTTTTTTAGCTCTTGGCAACATCAATTACATTTAGAATTATACCAATGTAATTATACCAAGAATTCTGGAAAATTATACCAAGAATTCTCCTTGTGTTCGTTTATGCATTAGATATTGATGAATGTAAGGAGAGTCGTGCTTGTCAATGTGATGGATGCACTTGTAATAATTTATGGGGTGGATATGACTGTAAGTGCAAAGGTGACTCTTTATACATATTGGAGCAAGATACTTGTATAGGTAAGTGATCAAGATATTTTCTACACTGAAAATCAAATGTAAAATTTCGCACTCTTGTGTTATTTTTGTGCCGCAAAACATAATGACCTATTCTACATTACCATTATTATACAGGAAGAGATTCGTCAAGATTTGGATGGTTCCTTACACTCTTGGTGGTGTCTGGAGTAGTCGGTGCAAGCATGGCAGGTTATATATTCTACAAATACAGGCTGAGGGTATGTGTACTAGTATCCATAGATTATGGAGACAAAGATCCGACTTAATTGGTTTTCCCTTGTGTAATTCTTTACTGTTGATAGAAAAGTAAAGGTGGAGCTCTGAAAGTGTTTTTGGTGCACTAATGGAAGCGATACTCGTAGACTTAGGTTGGCAGAGATGAATGAGCTATGCTAGCTCTTATCGAGCTCCTAGAACTCTCAAGTGCAGATAGTTCTAGGAGCTAACTGGCGCACATAAGGGAAGATGTACTCCTTCTATTGGCATGACCAACTTATACGTGTTAAAGTGTCCCTAGATGCTCTTAACATTAGATAACTCTAGAGCCCTTTCTAGACACAAATTTAGACTAAGCACAATCTATACCTTTCTGTATGTTTTTCTTACTTATCTTTTTGGATAACTCCATTCCAACAACTAATGTCCTACTTCACTTGCAGTCATACATGGATTCAGAAATCATGGCTATAATGTCTCAGTACATGCCCCTTGACAATCAACAAAATGAGGTCCAACCGCTACAGCAACCAGTTTCGAACGTATAAGTAGGTAGGTTCTTCGTACAATCTTCTTGTTGTTGGCGTTGCTGTATTTGAAGATTGAAGCAACGGCGCGTAGTGAGACCTTATGAGGGAGAAATACTTGTGAAACTTTCTATGCTTGCGTTTTTAGTAGGTACTACTTTCCGGTGCACAAAAGATATATAGTACAACTGTTCCGTCTTCGTCATCATCAGTTCAACTTGGCAGTATAGACAGATTTTCGGTTTCAAGTACATGTTTCTAACACAATACCGTCAAAAGAAGGAAAAACTCCTGCCATTTTATTTTCATTGGTTGTGAAACCCGTTCTGTGCAGATGGACTGATGTAGCATTTAGGTTTTCTGATCATTTGTTTCTATGTAGCTGGATATAAAAGTGATGTAATTGTAGTCTTGAAGAATAATATAATTATGTTTTAAGAGCTCTTTAACCGTGCATGTCTGATCATGTCTCATCGTTATTGTAACTATTATGTCTCCACAATTATAATGTGACTGCAGGAGAATGGTGCAAGTTATTATTAGTCGTTCCCATGCCAGGGATACGTATGCATGCACTCTTGTTTAACCTACTACACACCATATTGACTAACTTTTTACTTTTTTCGTGGGAACCATGCATGTGCAGCATGCATTTCCTGGTCGGGGTCCATGTATGTATATTGTCAGTGACATGGTACATATGTACGTCATTTCCGCAGGAAAAAAAAGAAGGAAAAACAACGGTTTAGTCCAAACATGCCTCCAAAAGCACAAATTACTCTAGCCCTAGTTGACTAGGTACAGATTAGTCCGGAATTTATTTAAAAATGCAAAGACACTGCTATCCTTCGCACGCGTTTCATGAAGCACACGTTCGGCGAATGAAAATAAATCTGTAACTGACATTTCAAATATGGATGCGACACGTTCATTAAAAAAAAAAACTGAAAAATAATGGAAAAATAAATTAAATCATTTAGCAGACAGAAAAGGAAAAATCATAGAAGAAATAAATCAAAAGCTTTAACCTAACCGAGAGAGAAAAACAAAATTAAAATCCTAAATCTTCATAATCAAACACCATTGTTGAATTCAGTGAAAGTAACATCATGGTAATTGCGAAAGACCAGTTACAAAGAAAAAACACAAGAACTATCGAAAGTTTCAACATCAATTGAAGAAGAGGAAACTTCAAAATCATCATGACCTAAGAAGAGATCAAAATCTTCAAAGAGTACAACAGTTTCAACATAAATTGTAGCAGAAGAAACTTCAAAATCATCACCACCTAACAAGAGATCAAAACCTTCAAAGAAATCATCAGTTAAGAAGAGAACAACAGGTTCAACAACTGCTCGAGGAGCAAAAGGTATCAAATCATCTGCTACTTTCATATATTGGCATTCTTTTTGTGTTTTGAAGTTGTTTTTATCTGATTTGTGGTATTAGTGTATAGATATGTACACCTTCATGCTATTACAACAACATATGACCTGTTGCGTGTGTTTTGAAGTTTCTTTTCCCATGTTTCTGTGGTTGTGTAAAGAACTGTACACCTTCATGTTATTATATGAAATTTATGACATGTTGTGTTTCTTTTGAAGTTTCTTTTCTCATATTTGTCATGGTTGTGTAAAGATCTGTACACCTTCATGCTCTTACATGAAACATATGACGTGTTGTGTTTGTCTTGAAGTTTCTTTCCCATAGTTGTTGTGGTTGTATAAAGATTTGTACACCTTCATGCTCTTACATGAAATATATGACCTGTTGTGTGTGTTTTGAAGTTTCTTTTCCCATGTTTGTTGTGGTTGTGTAAAGTTTTGTACACCTTCATGATGTTTCAACAACATATGACCCGTTGTGTTTGTTTTGAAGTTGATTTTCCCATGTTTATAGCGGTTGTGCACAATATTGTACACCTTCATGTTGTTACATTTATTTATGGCATGTTGTGTTTGTTTTAAAGGTGTTTTTGTTAGATTTATGTAAGAGTGTATAAATTTGTACACCAACATTTATTTATGTCCTATTGTGTGAGAATAAATGTTGATTTAGTTAGACCTTTGTAGGAGATTACACAGTTATACTCCTGTATGATATGGTCCTATTTGATTTATCTGGTCTGTTAAATTTTGTACGTACCGTTATTTGTGTGTACATAGTTGTACACGTATATGGTTATAATGCATGAGTATAATGTATTATTCTTCTTAGTTGTTTGTCCATTCTCGTAGATAACACGAAGCCTTATAGATCAGGTTTCAATGCAATCAGTGAGTATGTAAATAAAAATCTTTGAAGAGGATGAAAAACAAAGAAAAGGAAAAGTATGGCTCACTAAGTATAAACTAGATAGGCAAAATGAGAGCCCATTATGGCATGTTGTAGATATCTTTGTCCACAAAAAAGCAGATAAGAAAGATGAGAAAAATCCCGATAAAAAGAGAGATGATATATGGTTTAAGAGCCCGAACTCAATCATGAAAATTGTAAGACAGTACCACCATGATCATACAACGGGATCATATTTTGTTTTTTATACTCCCAAGAAGAGTAGGAAAATGGCATTAAAGAGAACACCTGAAGATTTGTTTCTAATTTTTGGACTCGATATGGTGGAAACAGAACCTGAAAAAAGGAGATGAAAAATCTGCATATGAAAGAACATATGGTCCACTGATAAACTGAATAAATCTGAAGGAACCAGGTAAGTTGGGGAAATTATATGTGGAGAATGAAATCTTACGTATAATGAAGGGAAAAACAAAGTTGCAAAAGGAGATTGAAAGAAACGCATAAGACTTAGTGGTGTTGTTTGGTATGTACCTATGCATCACAGTCTGTTTTACCCACGAGAATGGAAGCATGATTAGCAAGAAAAGTATGCACACTTTTTTGAGTCTTTGGATAGGATGGAAAAAACTTGCTGGACGATTCATATACATGAGTATTTGATGGAGAACATTAAGTGAAAATGCGGGGGTACAACTACCACAACCAACAATTCGTTTAGCAATCGAGAGGATTTACTCCAATATCTTTCTAGAGAATAAACTAGACAGTCATACTCAACCTAGAAAAAAATATATACAAGAGTTTATATCTCTATCTCTCAATTCAATTTACAATCAGCAAATAGAAATTTGCGAGACCGATTGAATATAAGAGAAATAACTTGAACGGTACCAAAGACCAATGTTCAAGGATCAATGAATTTCAATCAACAACCAAAGGTTGGATTTCAAATTGATCGATTCAACGCACAACCTGTGATATTTCAATTATATAACAAAATATAATGGAGAAAATAAATAACACAGATACTAGAATTTTGTTAACGAGGAAAACCGCAAATGCAGAAAAACCCCGGTACCTAGTCCAGTTTGAACACCACACTGTATTAAGCCGCTACAGACACTAGCTTACTACCAATGAACTTCGGACTAGACTGTAGTTGTACCCTAATCAATCTCACACTGATTCAAGGTACAGTTGTGTTCCTTACGTCTCTGATCCCAACAGGATACTATGCACTTGATTCCCTTAGTTGATCTCACCCACAACCAAGAGTTGCTACGACCCAAAGTCGAAGACTTGATAAACAAATCTGTCTCACATAGAAAAGTCTATTGGAATAGATAAATATGTCTCCCACAGAAATACCTATGAGTTTTGTTCCATCTTTTGATAAATCAAGGTAAACAACAACCAATTGATAAACCGATCTTATATTCCTGAAGAACAGCCTAGTATTGTCAATCACTTCACAATAATCTAAATCGTATGGAAGCGAAACTAGATATTGTGGAATCACAAATGATGAGTCGAAGGTGGTTGTGATTACTTTTTATCTTGCTTATCAGATATTAAATCTCGAGCAAATCTTCGAGAAGATAGTACTTAGACGATAGAATCGAGCAAGATCAGAACACGCAACTACAGAGAAAATAGTTGGGTCTGGCTTCACAATCCCAATGAAGTCTTTCTGTCATTAACCTACAGGGTCTCGTGAGAAACCTAAGGTTAAAGGAGAATCGACTCTAGATATGCAACTAGTAACACATAGAAGTGAGGGATTAGGTTTCCTAGTTGCTAGAGTTCTCCTTTATATAGTTTTCAAATCAGGATTTCCAATCTAAGTTACCTTGGTAACAAAATATTCAATATTCACCGTTAGATGAATAACCATGATTCAACCAAGATAATATCTTTCAAACGTTAGATCGAACTTAGCTTGTTACACACAAATGAAATGTACCCTCATTTAGGTTTATGTAACCATACCTAAACGTGTACACCATGTTGACTCAACAACAGTTAACCGAGGTTAGCCATATGAACACTCTCATATCAACCTTATTCATCTTAACCATAACTAGTTCAAATGACTCAAATAAAACTTGTTAAAGAGTTGTTCAATTGCTATATTCTCATAGAAGTATACAAGAACATAATTGAAGCAAAATCGGTTTGATTCAATCGAATCAATTCATGAACATTATAGCCACGGTTTGCAAAGATTGCATTCCTTATTATATAAATGTTTAAGTTCATGTACACAATCGATTTTAGAACTTTAGCCTTCAAGTATGCAAACGGGTACGCATACTTGAAATACCCGGACCATGATTGGGTTCGCCAGTACGCAGACGGGTACACGTACTTCCAATCCCAGCAGAAATTCTCGGAATGAACCTCACGCCAGTACGCAAACGGGTACGCATACTTAGGTTCCCGGATTTCTCAAGCCAACAGGTACGCGCACGGGTATGCATACTATGGTTCCCGGACATGGATTACATATGTGCAAGAGTACACAACATGTCATATCCAATAGTGGTTAAGTGTTCTAAATTCTTATTTCAATCATTGAAACTTTCTTAGAGGATGACAATAGCCGTTTTCACACACTATTAGCATCAAAGCAATTTGCAAGTTATTGAAATAACATAACGAAACATTCCAAGTCTACACCAAATGATTGTATCACACAAACCATGTAAGATGTTACTCGGCAATTTGCACATGATAATCTTTTGACTTGCGTCAAGAATATAGATGAACTTGGTCGAAGCAAAAGCTTAACAACACACATTTCGAGAAATATGTAAGCGAGTTAAACTCAGCTTGAAATCTCAAACGTGTATAAGAGAAAACTATATCGTAACACGACTTATGTCTCAATATAGGGTATAAAGTAAAAATAGACTTTTCAAGTGATAGATGAGTTTCAATCTCCACATACCTTTTGTTGATGAAGTTCCACAGTCTCTCCTTAATAGTTCTTCGTCTTCAAATGATGAACGTCATGAAGTCTAATGCTCAATCTATGTCCTAGTCCGAGATATCTATAAGTAGACTAGAAATCAAGACTTATAGTTTGGATCACTAAAATTGAGAAACATGCTTGAGATAGCAATGCATGCGAGTTCGACAGAGCAGTGCTCTAACATTAAGAAACATATCCATTCACCAATTAAAGTTAATAGTTGTGTGATTTACCTATTGGTAAGTTTAAATGTGCAAAAAGTTGTACACCTGATATATCCATTCACCATTTTAAATAATTATGTTCATTGTGTTTGTTGCTTTCTATTACACTTCTAACTATTCACCTATTTGTTAATGCAGTATTGGTTTGTTGAAAGCAACAAAAGCATGATGCCAAGCAATGAAGAAGGTGTCCTAATGCTTCTCAGGTGGATTATCAGTGACATTAGTAATACAATCGAGAGATATATGAATGACGCCATGAAAAAGGTATCTCGATAACTTTCTTACGATGGTGATTTATTGCTCCATGTGTACATTAATATACACCTTAATAAGGTGTACAATATTGTGCACTGGTGATAGATTTTAAAAAATTTGTCTTGTGTACAATAATGTACGACTGTACATTGATACTTTGGCATGTTTTCAGATGCAACCAGGATGGGTAATGGCTGACAGTGATGAAGAGCGATTGCTTTAGGATGACTACCGGAAGATGAAACAAGAAAATAGCAAAGATGCACTGAAGGGAAAGCTGCACATATCAGATATGCAAATAGAGGAACTAGATAATGAGATTACTGCATCGCAGACTAGACATGAAAGGATTCTTACTTTCATTGAATAGCAAAGCTGAAAAATTCATGTAACTGATCTGAAGAATTTGGCAGAAAGAAACGTGAATGATTTTAGTGTTGACACTTAGGAGAAAATCTTTTAATTTACAAAGGAATTACGACGTGAAAATGGGGAGGAGGATGAGAAGGAGGTTAAGGAGGAGGACGAGGAGGGTGGAAAATCAAATCTTAAAATAAACATTTTGACTCAATTAAAAACGTCCATGTCCTCTGTAACTTTTTTTCTTGAGTCATTTAAAATATATTCTTTGTTTTTTTTTTAAATGGCTCAATAAAAAATGACATAAAAAAAGGAAACTTTTGTTTTTCTTTTTAAAATGGCTCAATAAAAAAAGACATAAAAAATAGAAACTTTATGTGGCTAAATGGTTTTAAAGATTGGGAATGATACACTGACCGCGGGTTGAATCCCGCGGTCCATCCCGCAAGAGACAAAATCAAGGGTCCCCCTAACCCGTCGAATTTTCAGGGGGTGGGTTAAGGGTGGGACCCATCCCTCTCTCTCATAATCCCACTCTCGGGATGGCCTTGGTGATGAAGAGGATTTGGAGGATGAGGTGGACAAGGATGATGATCCTGAGGAGGAGGAAAAGGATGTTGATGCTGGAGATTACTACAAGACTGCTAATATGCCGAGGTATAACATCATTTTTATTAAAAATGTCAGTCAATTCTTTTCATCTTCTTTATGTGTGTGGATAGTTGTACACTAGTGTGTTGAAAATCATACATTTTCTCAAAACTTGCATCTTTTAGCACTCCTTCATCAAAAACTAGTGAGAAAAATGAAAAAAAAGAAGATAGAAGTGAATCTGACAAAGGAGTTGATCAGCCTGAAACTTCTAACAAGCCGTCATTTTCTATAGGTGTACATACATGTACATCAGTGCAAAAAATCATACATAATTCATATACTTGTGTACAAATATGCATACATTTATGATTTCTTCTGTATTTTTTTACATACTTGTACACCCTTAAAAATTCTATAAAAATTGAATTTTTCATTACTCCTCCATCAAAGACAAATAAAATCCCTGAAGATCAAGAAGACTAGGTGCACCTTGGTGACCAAAATGTGATGGATGCAGGTCAAACGGCTGAAGAATCATTTGATGAATCTACGATAATCGCAATTCAAGCCATATCTCAGCTGAATCTTGAAGGCATGTTGCCAGTTGAAGAAAACGTGTTTTTACTCACACAGATAGAAGATCCATATACGACACCTTATATGACAAAGTAAGAAATGGATGATATTCTAGACAACTTGTCTGAAACTCTGTTCGTGAAGCTTAAAAAAGGTTGTTACAAAACGACACCACCAAAAGTGAAGGAGATGGGAACCATGATCCGCAATGATTGTCCGAGCTTTTCATTGTTGAGCCAAGAGGATCCTAAAGAAGAGTCGTCGAAAAAATAATTATCCAGTGAAGATGTACGAGAAATACAAAAGAATCAAGGTATTATTTCATTGCTGAAGCGGTGCATTTCATCCAAGAGAATCAAGGTATTTTTTTCAGTAGTCAAGAAGTTGAAGAAGATAAATCGGAAAAGACCCCAGCAAGGACAAAAGCATGGAAAATGAAGGAAGAAGAGATGTTGGAGACAAAAACGACAGGCAAGTGAAAAAGCGGGGGTCTAACAACACCACCCAATATTTCGATTAGCAATCTGTATGGACTAACTTCGAAACACTTACTAGAGAATCAACTAGACAGTCAAACTCAATCTAGATAAAAGTATCTCAAGGAGTTAATATCTCTCTCTTGTTTTGATTTACTCAAGCTAATAGAAATCAGCGAGTCTTAATCAAACACAAGGAATAACTTGGACGGTACCAAAGACCAATGTCCAAGGATCAATCAATATTAATCAACAACCAAAGGTCGGATTTCCAATTGATTGATTCAAACGCACAACCTCTATTATTTCAATTATATAAACAAATATAATGCGGAAATAGAAATAACACAGACACCAGAATTTTGTTAACGAGGAAACCGCAAATGCGGAAAAACCTCGGGACCTAGTCTAGATTGAATACACACTGTATTAATCCGCTACAGACACTAGCCTACTCCAAGCTAACTTTGGACTTGACTATAGTTGAACCCCAATCAGTATCCCACTGATCCAAGGTACAGTTGTACTCCCTACGCCTCTGATACCAGCAAGATACTGCGCACTTGATTCCCTTAGATGATCTCACCCACAACTAAGATTTGCTACGACCCAAAATTGCAGGCTTTAAACATAAACAAATCTGTCTCACACAGACAAGTCTATCAAAGGACCAATCTGTCTCCCACAGAAAAATCCTAAAAGTTTTTGTTCTGTCTTTTGATAATAATCAAGGTGGACAGGAACCAATTGATAATACGGTCTTATATTCCCGAAGAACAACCTAGATTAATCAATCACCTCACAACAATCTTAATCGTATGGTAGCGAAACAAGATGTCATGGAATCACAAAAAATGAGACGAAGGTGTTTGTGATTACTTTTTATATCTTGCCTATCGGAGAACTCTCATGATCTCAAGCCAATCAATATGATTGTACTATTACGATAGAAGATGCAAGATCAGATCACACAACTACGATAAAAGTAGTATCGGTCTGGTTTCACAATCCCAATGAAGTCTTTAAGTCGTTAACCTGGTTTTGGAAGAAGAAAACCAAAGGTTAAAGGAGAATCGACTCTAGCACGCAAACTAGTATCACATGTAAGGTGTGGGATTAGTTTTGCACAATACTAGATGTATCCTTTATATAGCCTTTCAAATCAGGATTTTTCCTTAGTTACAAAGCAATCAATATTCACCGTTAGATAAAAAGCTGATTTAGATTCAAGCTAATATTTCTCAACTGTTAGATCAAAAACTTAACTTGTCATACACAAATGACTGTACGCTTCTAGGTTTGTTAACCGCACCCAAACGTGTACATTGTTGGTTCAATAATAGTCTACCCAAAGAGGTTAACCATATGAGCGTTTCATACCAACCATGTTTTTCTTCACCATAACTAGTTCAATTGACTCAAATGAACTAGTTAAGAGATTTGTTCAATTGCAAGGAAATCTTTTGTAACTACACAAGGCACAATTGAAGCAAAGATGATTTGATTCACTCGAATCGGTTCATGAACTTTAATAGCCACGGTTTGCAAATGCATTCCTTAGTCTTTTAAGATTAAGTTCAGAAATCATCTTTAGATATATAACCTTCTCAAGTTCGCAGACTATGTTCGCGGACTTAAGACACCGGATAGAGTTTACAAACTCCAGCTGAAATTCTCGAGTTCGAGAACTACGCCGGTCCGCGGACTGGGTTCGCGGACTTGGATCACTAAGCAGTTTGTCAACTCTAGCAGAAATTCTACGGTTTGAGAACTTCGGCAGTTCGCGGACTGAGTTTTTGGACTTGGCACTTTCCATACTTCCGGTTCTCTTGATCAACAAAGTTCGAAAACTTCGTTTCAAGCAATCCATTGGTTTTGTAATCTAAACTCTCATTCCAATCATTGATCAATTCTTAGAGGATGTTATATATTTGTTACACTATTTCTCATCAAAGCAATTTTCAAAGTGATTGAAACATTCATGACTTTCATCACTAGGTAAAGATAAACTTGGTCGAAGCGAAAAGATTACCAACACATATTTCGAGATATAGATAGGCGAGGTATACTCGGCTCGAAATACCAAATGTGTATGATCTAGTCTATATATATATCATACGACTTTTATCTCAAAGACTGGGAGATAGAATAGATAGACTTTTGAGTGACAGATAATTTCAAGTCTCCACATACCTTTTTGTCGATAAGTTCCACCGGTTCCTTGAGTAGATCTTCTTCTTGTATGATGAATCGCCATGAAGTCCTTAAGCTCAACTACACTTACTATCCTAGTCCGAGACTTAGCTATAAGAGACTAGAAATCAAGACTTATAGTTTTGATCACTAACATTGACAAACATGCTTAAGATAGCAACGCATGCGAGTTTGACCGAGAAGAGATCTAACAATCTCCCCCTTTGTCAATTTTAGTGAAAAAACTATCAATACATCTGGAATAGAAAAAATATCATGAAACTTTAGTAGCTCCTATTCCACATGTCTAATCTTCAACATTCCTCGAAATCTTCGTCACTTCCAAGTACTCCAATGATCCCAAAGGTTGTTAGTTTAGCATCACCGTTGTTGAAGATCAGTAGCTATAACAATGAGAAAGCACCGGTATTGATCATTATTATACAGTGTCATAGTATTATAACACAGTGTCAAAGTCCCATTGCATCACAACTTCAACAATAATACTATGGTGATATGTATCACTCCCCCTTAGTCAATACTCCATCTCACATGAAAACCACTCCCCCTTACACAATGATACGAAAACCATATGTATTTGTAGTGTGAACTACATATTAATTCTCCCCCTTTTGTCAATAAAATTGGCAAAGGTACAAGAACGGGATCATAATGAAATTTCCGTAAGAGACATTTCATGACTGAGAGAAATACACATCATCTTATTTAGATGCAATCATATAGCCGAAGCTAACAACATTCATCAAGGAATTTAAAGATACAAGATAACCCATCTAAAATTCCATAGCCGCATACCCCTCAAGATATGACCATTAAGCACAAGTTCAAAAGAACTCTCCCCCATTTGATGTCCTTCCCAAGGGAACAACAACGAGCGACCTTAATTTCAAGAGAAACGAAGGATTTTATTGGACACCAAAACCATGAGAATGATTTTTATATCCAAAAATCAATCAAATTATTCATAAGTAAACCCATGAATAATCTAATTGGAATACATAATCAAATTAACCACAAAAGTGATCAATTTAATTCATTGTGCTCAACATAAGTAAACTTACGGTGCAACGACTAACATAACCATTAGAAGATAATTAAGATAGCCGTTCATATACTCAACACAAGAAAAACTCATGGTATATATGAAAACTCAACTAGACTAATTACAAGAGATCCCATAATTAATCTAATTGGAATACACAATCAAACTAATCACAAACGTATTCAATTCAATTGTAATTTGTTTTGCTCGACATAAGAGAACTTACGGAGCAATAACTAAATAACCAAACAAGATGATTAATTTAGTTCTAAAATGCTCAACATAATATACCTTACGGAACAACCAACAAAGCTAATCAAGAATAATCAACTTAGTTGTATCGTGCTCAACATAAGACACATCACGGAGCCTCACGGTAATACAAAAAGAATGGATCAATGAAGATCTATACCGTGGAATACACAAGAATTCATTCTTTTGCACAAGCATATACAATAGCAACAATCCTTGGATACAAAAGATTTTAACCTATCTTCCGTCAAGGATTGACAATATAGGCTTAACTTTTGTATATGTCAAAAGTCTATTCATTCTTAAACCAATACATGAATACCGATCATGAAAAACTTTACTTTTGAGAAAAAATATGGGACAACAAAGTTCACGGACGTAAACACAAATATCCCATAACAAGTTGCAATATAAAAAAATCAAAAATATTGGAAACCATCATCCTCCAAATAGTTTTAGAATTTTAAACCAAAAAACCTAAAATCAAGAAGATGAAAATAATAACTATGTGTAGTCACAATCATTGCTATTCAAAACACTAGTTATTCTTCCAACTAAGCCAAAAAGAAGACATACTAGGCAATAATCAATAAAACATGTTAGAATCTTCTTCCTCATCGGAGACATTCCAAGATGCTTTAATTGTGTTCAATTCTTCCTCAAGCTCGGGAAACTTCGTTGCAACCAAAGACAATTGTTCTTGAACATACACACCTTTATGAATCTTTAGAAGAAGGCTCATGGTAGTAGGATCACTGAAATCAAGAGAAGCGATTCTTTGTCTCTTTCACGCATTTTCCCTTATGCGCCTAAAGGTACACGGAAGAACCGGTTTGGGGACCCCAAGAGAATTTCCAATTGAATCACACCCACAATCACGACAAATTTGACTAATCAAGCAAGGGTAACCCAACATCTTGACGGGTGAAGTCTTCAAAATCATTTGAGAGATAATGAAACCACAAATATCGAGACTTGAAATACTGGAATCAAGGAAATAGACCAATTCCGCAAACTCGTGACTCCACCAAGAATTTTCAATTGTGGAGGGAAAAATATTAGGGATACCAAGTTTTCCAAACGCCATCAAAGCAATACTAAGATCATTAGCAGGGAACTTTCCTTGACTCCAAACGACCTTCTTGCCACAAAGCCCAACCGAGATATCATCACAAGATGGACGTTCATCACTTGGTCTTGGAAGCCGTACGTTCCCCAACGGGACTTTGGTAATCCTTAAAATTAATTCTCTATCAACAAGAAACCTTTCTCTACCAATCATGGATTTGAATTCCATCTTGTTGTAATCAACATAATGAATATTGGCATAGAAAATCCTTGTAACAGAATCAAATCCTTGACCAAGACCATCAAAGGTATTTCCAAGATTGAATTTTTTAAAGCATACCAAATCCTCTTCATGCCCACTAAAAAAATCCAATTTATTTTCTAGGATGAAACCTTTTGAAGCAATCTTATCAAACACTCTAACACAAGAATCATCCACAAACCTAATTCTAAGAGAGTTTTGGTCACAACAAGAATTCAAGCTAGAGATTTTTGGGTTTTTTGAATTCCTTTTAGTGCTTGTAGAATTCATCATGGATTTGAAATATGAAAGGATCAAGAGAAAATTACTTACTTGGATTGAATCTTGAACACCCTTTCTTTCAATTTTTTCAATGAAGCTCTAATGGAGGAAACACACGAAACCATAGAAGTTCACGTACGCGGATGGGTGATGAAGAAGACTAGGATGCGCGGACTTCTTCTTTATAAGGCCAAAAATGGGCTTGGACCTATTCACGAACCGAGACCCACAAAAGAAAGATGGGATTTCTTTATCCATTAGCACATTAAAGGTTATGCAGTCCGTAACAACACACATGTGAATGACAACGGATGCAATAGAAAGCTAAAACTGATGTTTAAACACAATTAACAAAACTGTACACAACTCAAACCATTTTCTTGCCCCATTCCAATATATATGCAAATGGGGAATTGCCATCATTGTTACCAAGAGGCATAATGCGCAGAGGAATTCTCATGCGACATTTCTGGTTGATAGGTGTGAACAGTCCCTGTAGTATAATCAAAGTAATGATGATAGTCAGGGCAGTTAGAGCTTTCTATCCTTTGTTTATTCTGACTAGAAGAAGGATACTTCCGATTTCTGAGTTGCACAGTATTAACAGATTTAACACATACAGAACCCTTTTCGGAATAATTCTTAGACTTAACAGATTTAAGTTTTTCTAAAAATTTAAAAACGCCTTCGAACGGTTTAAATAGATCTTTATCAATTGATCCGTTACGCTAGTATTCCTCAAAGAGATTAAGAGTTAATCTAGTGAGGTTCCATATCCTAGAGCGTGTTGAGCGTTTTCTCAATCTTTCCTTCTTTTTATTTTTTCCTTCTGATTGATTCTTAACTTCTAAATCTTTCCTTTTAGATGAAGTAAGATCATTATGAGAACCCAGAGGTTTTAACCATAATAATCTTTGAACAATCTTTAAGGAAATCTGGCGTGCGCTACAGATGCCAAGAGATAGTTTTCCAAAGAAATTTCCCATGGGATAATTTTTAAGGAACGATCAAACACAAACTTATTAGGTTTAAGTTATTTGCCTGCTCTGATACCAATTGAAAAAGCGGGGGTCTAACAACACCACCCAATATTTCGATTAGCAATTTGTATGGACTAACTCCGAAATACTTACTAGAGAATCAACTAGACAGTCAGACTCAATCTAGATAAAAGTATCTCAAGAAGTTAATATCTCTCTCTTGTTTTGATTTACTCAAGCTAATAGAAATCAACGAGTCTTAATCAAACACAAGGAGTAACTTGGACGGTACTAAAGACCAATGTCCAAGGATTAATCAATATCAATCGACAACCAAAGGTCGGATTTCCAATTGATTGATTCAAACACACAACCTGTATTATTTCAATTATATAAACAAATATAATGCGGAAATAGAAATAACACAGACACCAGAATTTTGTTAACGAGGAAACCGCAAATGCAGAAAAAACCCGGGACCTAGTCCATATTGAATACATATTGTATTAAGCCGCTATAAACATTAACCTACTCCAAGATAACTTCGGACTGGACTATAGTTGAACCCCAATCAGTATCCCACTGATCCTACACCACTAAAGAATAAAAGCAAATGAGTATCATCCTCCTGCACCATTTCCATATATTCGTCAATCCCCACTATACCAAGACATGGAACAATGTGAGGACAAAAAAATGATACAGAAGTTCTTTTACTATGCAAACGTAGGATAAGTTCACAAAACACTACCTTGCACTCTCCACATGATTGAATCTTTTAGAAAAGTTACGTGCACCACTATGTACACCTTGTTAACATTTCCTTTATGATCCTGCAGCATTGTAGCTTGGGAAGTAACGAGACTAGATAAACCTGGATTGAGGCAATATATTATGATTGTGGGACGAGTACTACGTGATTTGATGTTCAACAAAGATCTGGATCAAGAGGTATTGCAGTTCTACATCTACCAACGTAGAAGAGCAATTGTCAAAGATAATATTCGTCATCCAGATGATAAAAAATACTTGAGCTGTAAAATAATGGGTCATATATAATTAATATTACTTGGATACTTTAATGTTGTGTACTTAGTTGTACACCTAATTGATATGGCATGTTCTATGTGTTTGTAGAAGTTGGATTTGTCAGATTTTAGGTTGTGCACCAGTATGCTATATGATTGATACATGGTATGTTAAGTGTTGGCATGGATGGTTGATTGTTAGATTTATTTAGGTGTGTACATAGTTGTACACCTATATCATACGTTATGGATATACAGTTTGTTTTCTATCTTAAATGTTTGATTTGTTAGTTTTATATAAGAGTGTACATTATTTTACACCAGTGTGATATCTCATACATATCTGGTTTGATTTAGGTTTACCTAATTCATTTATTTTCCAACAAATTATTGATTGCAGTACTATGTGAAGCATAATATCACTGGAATGGTATAAAAGCTCGTGATTGACTTCGTAAGGGACCTTCCTAAGAATCTAGAAGTTCTAGAATCCCCATGAATCATTCTACAGAGATTTTCAAAGTAGGAAGGCACTAATCGATGTTGAAATTATATTTTAAAGCTCTTGAATGGAAGTGGTTTAACTCACTGCACTCAGAAAATGAGAAGAAATATCAAGCTGAAGCACATAAAATGGCAGATACGGTGCAATTAGAATTCAACAAGAACATCGCGTTAATGGGTCATCCACATGTAGAAGAGCACGAAATAAACATCATGACATTCCCGACACAAGGAATCAACCCGGACTTCCTCATATACACTTGTTACTTTGTGAAACGAAGTCTCAAGAAAACACAAAATAATAGAAAGAGATTAGCAGAAGGTCAAAGACATTTGTCAGCAAATGAGATCAAAATTGGTGGCCAGGATACTGAAAAAAATCGGAGGTTATGAAAAAGATATAGAAAAGTATGAACTGTACAAGGAGTGGCGTGAGAGTAGAGGAATGCATCCATTGAAGAGGAAGATGACTTTTTCATCTTCATACAAGATCACTTTCTGAATTGCTTCAAAACGTTTTTAATCTTCAGACAACTTTTTAAATTTCGATTTAACTTTCCGTTTAAGACTTATCACTACTATAAAGACCTTGAATTAATTTTTTTTTATTATTTTCAATATTAATGTTTTGAATGTAGACTTGTGTCGGACTTGCAGGGTATATTACAGATTAGGAAAAAATGTTATAAAGGAATACATTATTGTGCACATGTACTGACATAGCAGAAAATATTAAGGTGTACATGATTGAGCACATGCAATGAAATGGATAGAAATTAAAAGATGTATTGACATGTTATTAAAGTAGTCTTTGAAAAGTTCTACATAATGGTACACATCTAGATACTTAAAGATAAATAACATACTATCATTGTAAGCAAATGTAAAGGTGTACATAATGGTGCAAATGTACTGACATGTTAGAAAACTGAAGTGTACATAATGGTACGCATGTACTAACAGCTTTTCAAATTATCCAGGCCTGCAGAATTGAAAATAGATTACCAGAAGTAATTATACAGAATTGAAAAATGAAAACACTGGGGGTACCAAAATACATTACCAACTTTTTCGTAGGCAACCTGTATGGAAAAACTTAAATACAATTACGAGAGTTCAACTTAATTAATCTTAAATAAGGAATAATATCTAGATGTATATCTCTTTCTCTCACAGTTAGAAAGTTTATAGAGACTAGTCCGTGAACCTGATTTACGTGTCAGAGTACTTGTATGATTCCACAGATCAATTTCCAAATAATCAATGAAGTCGTATCTAACAAACAAGGATGACTGTATCTACTTTGATTGATTTACGTACAACCTGTGATATTTCAATTATAAAGATAAATAATATAATGCGGAAAATAAATAAAACATAAGAAATTTATTAACGAGGAAACCGCAAATGCATAAAAACCCGGGACCTAGTCCAGATTGAAAACAAATCTGTATTAAGCAGCTACAGACACTATCCTACTACCAATTAACTTCGGGCTGGAATGTATTTGAGACCGAATTAAACCCTCACATAAATTTATATTCACGCTCCTTACGCCTCTTGAATCCCATCAGGACTCCGCGAAAATGATTTCCTTATCTGACGTCCTTTACATCCTAAGAGTTGCTTCAAATCAATTGAAGACTTTGAACCAATCTTCCTCCCACGGATAAGCCTATATATATGATTTCCTTTTTGATCGTAGATCAATGTGAGACTAGAAATCGATAGCAATAGAAAAAGTCTAGCTAACCTCAAAATCCGGACTTATGCTACCCGAAGTGCAAACTAGATTAGTATTCACCTCACAAGTATTAAACTGGTGGAATCAATCTGAAAAAGTGGGGGTACAACAACCTCACCCAATATTTCGCTTAGCAATCTGTATGGACAAACTCCAATATACTTTCTAGAAAATCAACTAGACAGTCAGACTCAATCTAGATAAAAAGTTTATCAAAGAGTTTCTATCTCAATCTCTCGATTTGATATATACTCAAGCAAATAGAAATCTATGAGTCTTTACCAAATACTAGAGAGATAACTTGGATGGTACCAAAGACAAATATCCAAGTGTCAATCAATTTAAATCAACAACCAAAAGGTCGGATATTCTAATTGATTGAACAACGCACAACCTGTGGTATTTCAATTATATAACAAAATATAATGCGGAAAAGAAATAACACAGACACCAGAATTTTGTTAACGAGGAAACCGCAAATGCAGAAAAACCCCGGGACCTAGTCCAGATAGAACATACATTATATTAAGCCGCTACAGACACTAGCCTACTCCAAACTAACTTCGATATGGACTGTAGTTGAACCCCAATCAATCTCACATTGATCCAAGGTACAATTATGATCATACGCCTCTGATACCAGCAGGATGCTACATACTTGATTCCCTTAATTGATCTCACCCACAACTAAGAGTTTCTACGACCCAAAGTCGAAGACTTTAATAAACAAATATGTATCACACAGAAAAGTCTACGGTGATAGATAAATTCGTCTCCCACGAATATACCTACGAGTTTTGTTCCGTCTTTTGATAAATCAAGGTGAACAAGAACCAATTGATAAACCGGACTTATATTCCCGAATAACATCCTAGTATTATCAATCACCTCACAATAATCCTAATCGACGCAACGAAAAAAGATATTGTGGAATCAAAAACGATGAGACGAAGTGTTTGTGATTACTTTTCTATCTTGCCTATCGGAGATATAAATATCGAGCCAATTATTACAATCGCACTCGTAACGATAGGAGATGCAAGATCAAATCACACAACTACAAGAAAATTAGTCTCGGTCTGGCTTCACAATCCGAATGAAGTCTTTAAGTCGTTACCCTGGTTTTAGAAGAAGAAACCAAAGGTTAAAAGAGAATCGACTATAGCTATGCAACTAGTAGCACACGTAAGGTGTGGGGATTAGGTTTCCCAGTTGCTAGAGTTCTCCTTTATATAGTCTTTCAAATCAGGGTTTGCAATCAATGTTAGCTTGGTAACAAAACATTCAATATTCACCGTTAGATGAAAACCTGATTAGATTCAAGCTAATATTTCTCAACCGTTGGATCGAAAACTTAGCTTGTTACACACAAATGAAATGTCCAATTTTGGGTTTACGAACCGTTCCCAAACATTAACATTTGTTGGTTCAACAATAGTTAACCAAATGGTTAGCCATATGATCACTTTCATATCCACCATATTCTTCTTCACCATAACTAGTTCAAATGACTCAAATGAACTAGTTAGAGAGTTGTTCAATTGCTTAGATCTTATCTAACTACACGAGACACAATCGAAGCAAAAACGGTTTGATTCACTCGAATCGGTTCATGAACTTTACAACCACGGTTTGCAAAAGCATTCCTTAATTTATATAAACATGAGTTCAAGAACAACCGGTTTTAGATATAACCTTCTCAAGTTCGCGGACTGGGTTCGCGGACTTAAGCTCACGGAAGGAGTTCACAAACTCCAACAGAAATTCTCGGGTCGAGAACTTCCGCCATTTCGCGGACTTGGCTCACGCCACATTCCGTTTCTCTTGATCAACAATGTTTGCAAACTTTGGTTCAAGGAATAAGGATTTATACATATATGTGTGTCCACAACAATGCTTATATCCTACCAATGGTTATGTAATCTAAACTCTCATTTCAATCATTGAAACATTCTCAGAGGACGTTATATAGCCATTATTCACAGACCATTTTTCATCAGAGCAATTTTCAAAGTGATTGAAACATAACATGACATTCATCACTAGGTAAAGATGAATTTGGCTAAAGAAAAAGCTTACCAACACATATTACGAGACATAGATAGGCGAGTTAAACTCGTCTCAAAATAGCAAATGTGTATAATGAAAGTCTATACATCAGCACGACTTTTGTCTCAAGAGTAGGAGATAGAATAGATAGACTTTTGAGTGACAGATAAGTTCAAGTCTCCACATACCTTTTAGTCGATGAAGATCCACCAGTTCCTTGAGTAGTTCTTCGTCTTGTATGATGATTGCCATGGAGTCTTGAGCTCAACTAAACTTTCTATCCTACTCCGAGACCTTTATCTACGTAGGCTAGAAATCAGGACTTATAGTTTTGATCACTAAAATTGACAAACATGCTTGAGATAGCAACACATGCGAGTTCGACCGAGCAATGCTCTAACAATCTCCCCCTTTGTCAATTTTAGTGACAAAACTATTAATACATATGGAATACAAAAAATCAATAAATTAACTTTTGTAGCTCCTATTCCACATGCCTAATCTTCAACATTACTCGAAATCTTCGTCACTTCCAAGTATTCCAATGATCCCAAAGGTTGTAAGTTTAGCATCATCGTTGTTGAAAATCCGTAGCTATAACAACAAGAAAACAATAGTTCTCAATCATTGTTATACAGTGCCATAGTATCATTACACAGTGTCAAAGTCCAATTGTCTCACAACTTCAACAACAATACTATGTTGATATGTATCACTCCCCCTTAGTCAATACTCCATCTCAAATGGAAACCACTCCCCCTTACATAATGATCCGAAAACTATATGTATTTGTAGTGTGAACTACATATTAATTCTCCCCCTTTTTGTCAATAAAATTGGCAAAGGTACAAGAACGGGATCCTAATGAAATTTTCGAAAGAGACATTTCTTGACCAAAAGAAAACAAAAGTATATCATCTTATTTAGATGCAATCATAAAGCCGAAGCTAAATGCATTCATCAAGGAGCTTGTAAAGATACAAGATAACCCCTATAATATTCCACAACCGCACTCCCCATAAATATTTGGCAATTAAGCACAAGTTCAAAAGAACTCTCCCCCATTAAATGTCATTCCCGAGAGAACAACAAGAGCGACCTTAATTTAGAAGGAAAAGAAGGATTTCTTTGGACATAACAAATCACATACAAGTATGAATTTGAATCCAAAATATTCAATTAAACTAACCACAAGAGAACCCGTGATTAATTTAATCAACAAATGCTCAACATAAGTGAACTTATGGAGACTCAAAATTTACAATTAGATTAATCACAAGAGAACCCATAATTAATCTAATCGAAATACACAATCAAACTAATCAGAAAAGTAATCAATTTAATTGGTCGTGCTCGACATAAGAAAACTTACGGAACAACAACTAAATAACCAAACAAGATGATTAATTTAGTTGAATATGCTCGACATAAAGTACCTTACGGAACAACAACATAGCTAATCATGAAAATAATCAACTTGGCCGTTCAACGCTCAACATAAGACACTTCACGGAGCTTCACAGTAATACATAAAATATGGATCAGGGAAGATCAATTATTGCGGAATACACAAGGATTCATTCTATTTTCCATCACTATTCGAATAACGAAATTCAATAGACATAATCCTTGAAAACAAAATATTTTAACCTATATTCCATCAATAACTGACAATATAGGCTTAACTTTTGTATTTGTCAAAAGTCTATTCATTCTTTTATCAATACATGCATATCGACTTACAAAAGACTTTACTTTTGACAAGATATGGGATTGTCATAGTTTACGGACGTAAACACACAAATCCCATAACAATATTGCAATATATAAAACCATAAAGATTAATACTGCAAAATTCGTCTTCCAAACAAATTTAGAATTTAAACCAATAAACCTAAAAACATGAAGATGAAAACGTTGGACATAGTTATGTGTAATCACAATAATGGCTATTCCAAACTCTAGTTATTCTTCTAATAAAAACAAGAAAATAGAAGATTTACTAGGCAATAAGACCTTTGAAGAGTTCTTTATCGTCCCGAACTCCTTGTCGTCAACAGCGATTGGGACATAAGGTTCATTAAGGTATGAGTTTATATCAATAAACCTTCTCGGCAGAAGTTGTCGAACCAAGGCCTTATGAATCTCATGAGTCTTATACACAAAAGCCTTTATTTGTTGAATCTCCTTTCGCATCTCCTTCAACTCTTCAAGAACACCAGAAAACTTCTGAGAGTTTGAAGGAACGGCTCTTGGCTTCCTCACATTCCTTATTTTTCTTTTCAAGGTAGGAGATAATGGAGATTTTTATTTTTCCTTCATGATTGATGGCTTAACAATCATATTAATATCTTTTCCATCAGAAGACATCATGCTTGGAGTATCCATAACGTATGGGTTTGTGAGAGGAAATCACAAATTGAACTCAACAAGTAGTCTTGGGATAAAAAGAGGTTTTGAGGAAGGAAAAAGTAATGTAGAGTTTCGAAACCTTTAAACGAGTTCGCACACGTTCAACTCACAACCCTATAAAGAGTGGAATTGTCGATAATAACCCTCCGTTGTTGATAGACAGGGAAAAACAAAAACTAAGAAAAAGAAAGAAAACTTTTCCTAAAGCCTGAGAGGTACAAAATCATTGTCTCTTTTGATCAGGCATATGAGACAATATTTCCAAATCAACACAATCAAGTTGCATTGCGGTGAACAACAATTTGTCCACCATTTTCCTCTTGAGAGAAATCCTCAGACTTCTGGCTATCGAACCGACTCGACCATACTTTATTCTCTAATGGTCTTGGTTTATCCTTGGCAAATAACTTCTTAGACGAAGATAACATCCTATATACCTCAGCGGTCTTCTGAGCAAGTTTAAGCTTCCTTGCTAAATGATTTGCTCTTCGTTGAAGTTTGTTGACGTGCCTCAACTGGTGTTTGTACTTGTAACACCTTGAAAGTTCATGACCCTTTAGAGAACAATACGAACACGTCAAACTAGGATAAAAATCAGGCTTCTGAGATGTGCACGCAGCTAGACACATGGTGGAACCTGAAACATTACAAACAGAGTTTCCAAGAAATAGGTCAATTTTTTCTTCCAGATTAGTTGGATTATCTTCTGAAAGAATATTGAGATTGATGTATGTATTGCTACAGTTATCAAAATCAATATTTTCACCAAGAATTGAAACACTTGATTTCTCGTCTTCATTAGAATCATAGTTGTCAGACATTTCATCAAGAGTTGCAGCAAGACCTTTGTTCCCAGTGTATTTTCTACGATTTGGGCACTCGTTTGAAAAATGACCAAATCCTTTAAACTTAAAGCACTGAGGCATATCCTCATCATCAGTTTCATCTGTTTCCCTGTGTTTTAGGAGGAATTCGATTATGAGGTTTAACTGATGCTTTAGACTTATCTCTGGAGAACCGTTTACTTCTCTTCAACAGAAGATCCCTAAACTGTCTTGTGATAATCGAGATTGACTTGTCAAGATCTTCATCTGATGAATCTGTCTTAGAATGATCATCTTCAGAGATACACACTTTTTTACTCTTATCAAGTAATTTAGTGTCCTTTTGTGCTTTGAACGCAACATCCTTAATTTTGGTTGAATGTTCGTGATCAAAGATCTTAAGCTTCCCAACCAGCATATTTCTGGAGAGATTATCAAGGTTATTTCCCTCAACGATGGCATGCTTCTTAGAATCGTATCTGGATGACAGCGATCTGAGAATTTTCATCACAATGTCCTTTTCAGGAATAGTCTTACCCAATGCAAAAGATGCATTAACAATTTCAGACACTTTGTGATTAAACTTATCAAATGTTTCTTCATCCGCCATACGAAGGTTTTCCCAATCAGAATTAAGGTTTCCAAGATATCCCAAGCTTCTTGCGACTTAGTGCAATTAGTCACATGGTGCTGAAGATTTGGGCTAATGACATGTATGATCGCATTTAAACCATCGGAGTTTTGTTGTGCATCAAGTATCTCAGCAGGGTTGTATTCACCAATAGGTTTGGGAACATTTACATCTCCAACTGCCACAACGGGAGGATCATAGCCATTAACAACATATACCCATGATTGAAAATCGCGCTCTCAAAGAAAAGATCGCATAGCAACTTTCCACCATAAGTAATTAGAGCCATCGAAGACTGGTGGTACGTTAATAGAGATGGCACCTCTGTGCATAGATTCAGATCACTACAAACACAGACTTGCAAGGTCTTAAACGTGTTTGCCTGCTTTGATACCAATTGAAAAAGTTGGGGTACAACAACCTGACCCAATATTTCGCTTAGCAATCTGTATGGAAAAACTCCAATATACTTTCTAGAGAATCAACTACACAGTCAGACTCAATCTAGATAAAAAGTATATACTCAAGCAAATAGAAATCTGCGAGTCTTTATCAAATACTAGAGAGATAACTTGGATGGTACCAAATACCAATATCCAAGTGTCAATAAATTTAAATCAACAACCAAAAGTTCGGATATTCTAATTGATTGAACAACGCACAACCTGTGGTATTTCAATTATATAACAAAATATAATTCGGAAAAGAAATAACACAGACACCATAATTTTGTTAACGAGGAAACCGCAAATGCAGAAAAACCCCAGGACCTAGTCCAGATTGAACATACACTGTATTAAGACGCTACAAACACTAGCCTACTCCAAACTAACTTCGGTCTGGACTGTAGTTGAACCCCAATCAATCTCATACTGATCCAAGGTACAGTTATACTCCTATGCCTCTGATCCCAACAAGATGCTACATACTTGATTCCCTTAGCTGATCTCACCCACAACTAAAAGTTGATACGACCCAAAATCGAAGACTTTAATAAACAAATCTATATCACACAGAAAAGTATACGGTGATAGATGAATCCGTCTCCCACGAATATACCTATGAGTTTTGTTCCGTCTTTTGATAAATCAAGGTGAACAGGAACCAATTGATAAACCGGACTTATAATCCCGAATAACAACCTAGTATTATCAATCACCTCACAATAATCCTAATCGACGCAGCGAAAAAAGATATTGCGGAATCACAAACGATGAGACGAAATGTTTGTGATTACTTTTCTATCTTGCCTATCGGAGATATAAATCTCGAGCCAATTATTACAATCGCACTCGTAACGATAGAAGATGCAAGATCAGATCACACAACTACAAGAAAAGTAGTATCGGTCTGGCTTCACAATCCCAATGAAGTCTTTAAGTCGTTAACCTGGTTTTAGAAGAAGACACCAAAGGTTAAAGGAGAATGGCCTCTAGCTATGCACTAATATCACACGTAAGGTGTGGGGATTAGGTTTCCCAGTTGCTAGAGTTCTCCTTTATATAGTCTTTCAAATCAGGGTTTGCAATCAATGTTAGATTGGTAACAAAGCATTCAATATTCACCGTTAGATTAAAACCTGATTAGATTCAAGCTAATATTTGTCAACCGTTGGATCGAAAACATAGCTTGTTACACACAAATGAAATGTCCAATTTTGGTTTTACGAACCGTTCCCAAACATTAACATTTGTTGGTTCAACAATAGTTAACCAAATGGTTAGCCATATGATCACTTTCATATCCACCATATTCTTCTTCACCATAACTAGTTCAGATGACTCAAATAAACTAGTTAGAGATTTTTTCAATTGCTTAGATCTTATCTAACCACACAAGACACAATCGAAGAAAAAACGGTTTGATTCACTCGAATCGGTTCATGAAATTTATAGCCACGTTTTGCAAAAGCATTCCTTAGTTTATATAAAAATGAGTTCAAGAACAAACGGTTTTAGATATAACCTGCTCAAGTTCGCGGAATGGGTATGTAATCTAAACAATGCTTATATCCTACCAATGGTTTTGTTCAAGGAATAAGGACTTATACATATATGTGTTTCCACAACAATGCTTATATCCTACCAATGGTTATGTAATCTAAACTCTCATTTCAATCATGGAAACATTCTCAGAGGACGTTATATAGCCGTTATTCACAGACCATTTTTCGTCAGAGCAATTTTCAAAGTGATTCAAACATAACATGACATTTGTCACTAGGTAAAGATGAATTTGGCTAAAGCGAAAGCTGACCAACACATATTTCTAGAAATAGATAAGCGAGTTAAACTCGGCTCGAAATAGAAAATGTGTATAATGAAAGTCTATATCAGCACGACTTTTGTCTCAAGAGTAGGAGATAGAATAGACAGACTTTTGAGTGATAGATAAGTTCAAGTCTCTACATACCTTTTAGTCGATGAAGATCCACCAGTTCCTTGAGTAGTCCTTCGTCTTGTATGATGATTGCCATGGAGTCTTGAGCTCAACTACACTTTCTATCCTAGTTCGAGACCTTTAGCTATGTAGGCTAGATATAAAGACTTATAGTTTTGCTCACTAACATTGACAAACATGCTTGAGATAGCAACGCATGCGAGTTCTACCGAGAAATGCTCTAACACAATCAAAGTCTGAGACGAAGAGAACTTTGATGATTTCTATCTATCTTTTTCAAGTGAGAAGCTCAACAATCAAACGAGATCAGGATACCCGAGTTATCAAGATAAAAGATAGTTGGACCTGGCTTTACGAATCCCTATGAAGTCTTTTTAGTCGCTAAACCATATAATGGTTTTAGGAAGAGTACGACTTTAGTTTACAAGTAGGACACACAAAGATAGTGCCGAGATTCAAAGATCCAAATTGTTTGAGGATCCCCTTTTATAGACTTTCAAAGCATATGTTGCTTTAGGTTTTAGCTAAGATAGATTTGGAACCAAGCAAACAATACCCATTGTTAGATGAATCTTTGAAATGTGATTGACATATCAAGATATACACTTTGGTTAGGATGAACCGTATCCGAACCGTGTACAAGGACAACGTTCATGAATGGTTATCCGAAACTAGCCAACTGAACTATAAGCTTGAGCAGGTTCATATACCACTTAATTAAGACTTTAAGTTTAAGTCACAATCATCTGATCAAATATGTCTATAGTATTTTTGGAGATTATTCAAATGCTAATTATCTCACAACAATAATTTTATGTGAACCTGAATTATTCGAAAGGGAAAGTACATATACTTAAACCTAGTTCGTATTAATATCATGCATTCAAAAAAACTCAAAAATCAGTAAGAAATCAAATGATTAACCAAAATCATAGAGAGAACAAATAATTACAGATGCAAAACTTACCTAAGATTAAAATTTATTGCAGAAACGATTGAATCCTCCAAAAATATTTATCTATAAGATTAATCGTCTCCAAAATCTATATGTCTCTCTCTTTCTCTCACTCTTTTCTCAATCAAAATCTCAGATACAAAAAAAAATATATTCAAAACATGTGTTTAAATACTGAATTGCTGGAGGATCATTTCTGGAATATTTAAAAAACGAAAAATCGCTGGATCGTGAAGAATTTGGACCAACTTGTCAAGATTTGGATGATACGGTAAAATACGGTGGATGTTTGGACCATGACGTCCTGGGCTTTGGAGGGGTGGACTAGCGCTTCCAAAGCCCACTAAAAATGGGATTGAAAAAAAATAAATATCGATCTAGGATCCCAATCTGTGCTTGATTCGATCCAAATGGCTGGACATATTCGATCAATTTTGGTTGATAATGTTGCCTTGAATCCAAAGGCAAACACCCTTGGAAGTTTTTTGATTGGACATGTTCTCCCGCTTTTGACAGTAAACGGATCACCAGTCGATGTGGCCCAGTTCCAACTCAGCCTAGTGAGCCGAGTCAACAACCACCTCTTTTTTTTGAACTTTAAGAACCAGAATACTCATGAGAACCAGATATGTAGTATGTTTTAAGAACTTTTCCTATATTTCTATATAATATAGTTCAAGTTCTGGATCCACGTCAATAAGAACCAGAAATGAACAACAAAAAGAAATGGTCATGAGAAACCATTCATAATATCTCAGTAATTACAGTGAAGGTGGTAACAGCAGACTATATGATATGCCTGACACCAAAAATTTACAAAAATCCACCTACTACGCAGGGCCGGTTCTGCGAAATTGATGCCCCGAAGTTAATCTTCGGGATGTTGCCCCTATATAAGGCTATATACAGAAAAACAAGAGAAACTAGATATGTTTTTATGCCATCTTCTTAACACAACTAAGCAACTACTTATTTTATTAGATGATTAAAAATATAATAGAACAAAAAGATAAAGTCAACAAATATATTAAATAAGAGCGTAACATATCGACGTAAAACTTTATAAAATAATAAAACTTTTTGGATCACTTTATATTACCACAATATGTTTACTATATGCAATAATACTAACTTAATTATAAAAATGGGTTTTTTGTGATAAACACATAATAAATAAATGTGATTTTTCTTGAAAAACATGGAAAATTGTGTTATAAGTTGAGTTCCTTCATTTTAAACCGATTATATATTTTGCTACATCAGTTGTGTCCATTTATTTTAAACCCGTTGCTTTGCACTTTGTTATATAAGTTGTGTCTCTTCATTTTAAACTCATTGTTTGAAAATTATTGATGATTCTAGTGAAAGACATGTCTATAATTTGGCAAAAAAAACACGAAGAAAAATTACGTGTCACTGTATTTTAAAGTTATTGTGTCCTTTATTTTAAACACATTGTTTTTCCACATGGCACTTTAAATTCTTAAAAAAAATATAAAATTGAATATGGTGTTACCAAGTCAAAAAAAATGATCCTCCTTTATATGATAACTACTGATTGATTAATTCACTTTATGCCCTATATTTAATTGTAACAAAAAAAAGAATTGATCGATATAAATCAAGATAGGGTGATTAATGAATTAATAATTTGTTATAAGAACTAATGAGTTATCTAGTTACCTTATATTGTTTTAAAGGAATATTAATTCCCTAATTATTTTTTTCTCCTTTTTTTCCCCGATCTAGAAGAAAAAAAGAAGACAAAAAAAATGCATGGGTTGGAAAAAGTAAATAGGATTTCTTTATCTAGGTAGATTTTATAAAATAATTTTTTTTGCGATTGTTAGAGCATTGCTCGGTCGAACTCGCATGCATTGCTATCTCAAGCATGTTTGTCAATGTTAGTGATCAAAACTATAAGTCTTGATTTCTAGCCTATTTATAGATGTCTCGGACTAGGACATAGATTGTGTAGTTGAGCTTAGACTTCACGGCGTGCATCATTGAGGACGAAGAACTACTAAGGGGATCTTGTGGAACTTCATCGACAAAAGGTATGTGGAGACTGAAACTCATCTATCACTTGGAAAAGTCTATTTCTACTCTATCTCCTATATTGAGACATAAGTCGTATTACGATATAGTTTTCTATATACACATTTGAGATCTCGAGATGAGTTTATCTCGCTTACATATTTCTCGAAATATGTGTTGGCAAGCTTTCGCTTCGACCAAGTTCATCTTATATCATGAGAAAATTGTCGAGTAACATCTTACATGGTTTGTGTGATACAATCATTTGATGTAGTCTTGGAATGTTCGTTAATGATTATTTCAATATCTTGAAAATTGCTCTGATGCTAATAGTGTGTGAAAACGGCTATTGTCATCCTCTATGAAAGTTTCAATGATTGAAATAAATAGCTTAGAATCATGTAACCATGTTTGGATATAAACATAATGTGTTATCACCTGAAGTATGCATACCCGTATGCGTACTGGCGGTTGTTGCATGTCTGAGCAGGTATGCGTACCCGTACGCATACTGGCGGAAGTTTCACGTCCGTGAATTTCTGCTGGAGTTTGGAGTGTGAATAGGTATGCGCATCCGTACGCGAACTGGCGTAACCAAACTCGATCCGACTTCTTAAGTATGCGTACCCGTTTGCATACTTAAGTTGGTTACTTTCTAAAATCGGTTTTGTACATGAACCTAAACATTTATAAATTAAGGAATGCAATCTTTGCAAACCGTGGCTATAATGTTCATGTATTAGTTCGAGTGAATCAAATCGATTTTGCTTCAACTGTGTTCTTGTATACTTCTATGAGAATATAGCAATTGAACGGCTTTTTAACTAGTTTCATTTGAGTCATTTGAACTGGTTATGGTTAAGATGAATAAGGTTGATATGAGAGTATTCATATGTCTAACTTCGGTTAACTATTTGTGAGTCAACATGGTGTACACGTTTAGGTACAGTTACTTAAACATAAATGAGGGTACATTTCATTTGTGTGTAACAAGCTAAGTTCGATCTAACGGTTGAAAGATATTAGCTTGGTCGAATCAGGTTTTTCATCTAACGATGAATATTGTATGCTTTGTTACCAAGGTAACTTGGATTGCAAACCCTGATTTGAAAACTATATAAAGTAGAACTCTAGCAACTGGGGAACCTAATCCCCACACCTCCTGTGTGCTACTAGTTGCATAACTAGATTCGATTCTCCTTTAACATTAGGTTTCTATCGAGACCCTGTAGGTTAACGACTTCAAAGACTTCATTGGGATTGTGAAGCCAGACCCAACTATTCTCTTTGTAGTTGCGTGTTTTGATCTTGCACGATTCTATCGTATTGAGTACAATTGAAATAATTGACTCGAGATTAATTTCTCCGATAGGCAAGATAAAAGAAATCACAAACATCTTCGTCTCATCGTTTGTGATTCCACAATATCTTGTTTCGCTATTCGATTAAGACTATTGTGAAGTGATTGATAATACTAGGCTGTTCTTCGGGACTATAAGACCGGTTTATCAATTGGTTCCTGTTCACCTTGATTTATCAAAAGACGGAACAAAAACTCTTGGGTATTTCTGTGGGAGACAGATTTATTCAATCTATAGACTTTTCTGTGTGAGACGGATTTGTTTATCAAGTCTTCGGCTTTGGGTCGTAGCAACTCTTGGTTGTGGGTGAGATCAGCTAAGGGAATCAAGTGTGTAGTATCCTACTGGGATCAGTGACTTAAGGAGTGCAACTGTACCTTGAATCAGTGTGAGATTGACTAGGGTTCAACTACAGTCCAGTCCGAAGTTAATTGGTAGTAGGCTAGAGTCTGTAACGGCTTAATACAGTGTGGTGTTCAATCTGGAATAGGTCACGGGGTTTTTCTGCATTTGCGGTTTTTCTCGTTAACAAAATTTTGGTGTCTGTTTTATTTCTTTTCCGCATTATATTTTGTTATATAGTTGAAATATCACAGGTTGTGCGCTAGGATCAATCAATTAGAATATCTAACCTTTGGTTGTTGATTTAAATTGATTGACACTTGAACATTGGTCTTTGGTACCATTCATGTTGTTTTACATAATAATCAGGCTCGCGGATTTCTATCTGTTTGATTTGCTGATTACATTGTGAAACAGAGATGTTAAACTCTTTGATATATTTTACTCTAGATTGAGTCTGACTGTCTAGTTGATTCTCTAGAAAGTGTATTGGAGTAAGTCCTCTCAGATTTCCAAACGAATTGTTGGGTGTGGTTTTTAGACCCCCACATTTTCAGCTACCCCTTTCAATAGTTCAATATTACCAGGAATACCAACAAACTATTTAACAGAGGTGTATTCGATCAAGAGTTTTAAGGATAAGTGTGGATTCTTATTTTACGTGAAATATATGGATTTATAAGATCTCATTATATATCCATGGACTTAATTTAAACTATCATGGATTAAAATGTAATCTTTTAGAGATTTGTATGGAATAATAAAGTTCAAAATCAGGTTGTCTATATGAAACGCGGTTAGCGTTTAATAAAATGTCTGATTGAAATTTATTGTCATGGTCTTCTAATCAATTATGTTTCTAGCTTGCACATAGTTGAAAGAGGTAAAACAAGTTACCAAGTTCATGGGTTTGCTATCAAAGTGAGCTTTGATTAAGATGAATACTTGGGTACTTTTTTTATTGACATCTATTATAAAAACGGGAAAATTGAAAAAGAAAAATTTGTTTTGATGATTTACCAAGAAAACTGATATGACTTGAACTACTATAATAGTATAAAATTATGGGGTACTAACGAAGTGGGAAGACTAAAGTTTATTTGCAGTTGTCTCACTGAATGAGGGAAACTGATAGCAATCTTGATATATAGGTTATCTCGAGTGTTATGTTCGTGATAGAAATTTTCTCTCAAGAACCCATAAAATTCTCGTAGCTAGAGATTTGGAGAGGAAAAAAAAGATATTTTGTTCCATAGTCGAATAAGAAAAATTCACAGAAGTCTTGGATCATGAAAACATATTATAAATTGAATACCAAATATTTTTTTAGGAACATTGAAATATCTTATTTGAATACCTCGGATTTTTGTGGAACTAAATATCCATGGTTTTGAATGCCTCAGATTTGTATAAAACTATATAATTCTAGTTTGTTTGTTTTTATGGGAAAAAAATCATATATTAACTAGAAAATGTAATACAAGAGGGTTACAAATTCATTTTTATCAAAAACATTAGTATCTATGCTGCCTTTTTGAACCTTTTGATGCAGCTTGGTCGACATATGCTGAAGATTTTTAATCCTTGCTTCCTTGGCAATGTAGTCCGCTGCTGAATTATGCTTCTTCGCAATATATTTCACTTTAGCTTGAGGTAGTTCACTCAGAATTATCCTTGCTTCCTGCATAGTGTTTTCCGCTATCCACAGAAAGTATGAGCTTACCTTGTTTATGTTGTCTGTAAGGACTTTGTAGTATGTGACTATTGAAGCTCTAGACAAAACATTTTCTTTTAGCCAAGTAATTTCCTTTAGTAAAGATTTTGCATCTGCGTGAAATGCTGACGTAGCCCACTCCGAACCTGTTGATAAGTGCATGAAAGTCTCATGATCCGCTGATTATAGGATAAAGGCATAACCCATCGACCAATCTTCTTTCATAAATGACGCATCTACAAAAATTATGCAATCTGAATTTAGGTTGGACCAGGAGTAATTGATTGAGATTTTCTTTTGTATTTTTATATCATCTTGAAGGATATTCGAATGGGTAGATTGTAAAAATATATTAATTTGGCCTATTAGATTGATCGGGTCTGGATTTATTTTCTCAAAACCAACCGAGCATTTATATTTCCTGATGAACTAAATGATGGTGGATATTCTTTCCTGTAAATTGACCAAATCAGGTTCCATTGTCCACCATCTAACCCAAGAAATAATCGTGTATGTATTGCAGTTTAAGATTAAATTTTCGAGGGAGAGACCAAACCAAATTGCTTTTTGAGAAAAGACACTCTCTGAAGAGATGATATTCTGTTTCATGCACTTGATTATTACACATCTGACAGTTCGTGTCAATATCTGGATTGTGAGCTCCTAGTCTACCAGAAGTTGGAAGAGCTTTTTGAGCTAGTTTCCAAATGATAAATCTTATTCTTGGGATTTCCTGAATTTTCCAAATCTTTTCCCAGAAAAAGTCTAAAATGTCATTATTATCTTGATCCTGCATGGCTTGAAAATTATAGATATTCTTAGCCGAGAATTTCCCTGAGTGATGATGCCTCCATCTAATAATGTCTTGCTCTTGTCTCCTTGGATTTATACCTTGACTTTTTTTTTAATTTTCTGGGTAAAAATATTTGTTTAGTTTTTCCTGATCCCATTTATTTTGTTCCGTCATTAACTCTTGTACCATTGTTGGTGCCTGATCTTGTAAGTTGAGAAAATTTTGTGGACAATATATATCCGCATTAGGAATCCATCCGTCCTCCCATTTTTTTACCCGATGCTACGTTTTTGACTTGCCAAACAAAATTTCCCTTAATCAGTTCTAAACCTTTTTGGATGCTCGTCCAAATCCACGACAAATTCGAAGTTCCAGAGGCTTCAAGTGGGTGTGAATTTGGGAAATACTTGGCTTTAAGAAGCTTAACCCATAATTGATTTGTTGAGTGGTTAACCTATTGACAAGTTTTCTGAGGAGAGCTATAGTAAATTGATGCGGGTTTTTAATTCCTAAACCTCCTTGAGAGACAGGCTTGCGCATATACTTGTCCAAACTCTTGTGAAACCTCCTTGCCTTTTTTTTCCCTTCTCTTTTCCACCAGAAGTTTCTTTGAATTCGGTCAAGTTGATCTAGAGTTTCTTTTGGCAGAGCTAGGACTTGCATTTGATAAGTTGGGTAGGCTTGAAGAATCGATTTAATCAAAAATGTCCTACCCGCTTGGGAATTGGGATAGAAGTTTGGATTTCCATCCTTGTAGAATGAAATAATATTTTTGAAGGAGAGACTCAAAGTTGACTTTTTGATTCTTATGAAAGAAAAAAGGTCTACCCAAAGGACTTTTAGAATTTTTGCAATAATTTTCCAATGTTTGGGATGGATACGGAGACTAAAATAAACACTTGATTTAAGTAAATTAACCATTTGGCCAGTGATTTTCCCAAAAAACAGTAAAGAGTCCAGAAAGTTTTTAGCTTTCCCCTAGGTCCGCTTTGATGAATTTTTGCTAGTTTGAATACCACGGATTCTCAATTATCTATAAATATATTTTAACAAAAAACTTATATCATTAATCCAATGTATCTTAACAAAAATAAAATAAAAAATGACCCCTAATAATATGTTGCCCAAAGTTGAACTTTGGCCACTTTATGTCAGTGCCGGCCCTGCTCCGACGTAAGTCTGTATGCATTTAACTGTACTAGACTATATTTAGTAGTTCCCTTAAGGTTTCCAAAAGATTGCAGGGCTCTATGTTGTTAGCATATACTTGTAACTTCAGCTTCAATTATGTATAGACACATTCACAAAAAGATTTACACAAAAGGTCACCCATTTCCCGTCAAACCACGCTAGTGATTCTTTAGTTGCGCTTTTAGAGCATCCAATTCCTTCCCATGAAGCTACAAAAAAAGGTAAAAAAGGTTATGTGAATTTCCAACTATGACAAGTCCATTCTAAAGCCAGCTTGCATTCTATGGTATTAGTGAATCACCTCAAAAAGGATTTTCCGAGTCGCCTTCGATTGTCTTTGTTGTAAGACCCAGTCTAATGCCAACTCGTATTCTACCGTGTTAGACTGTGCACAGTGTGACGTTGAGACTGCTCTTTTCTGAAAACCAGAAAGCAATTAACACTGAGAAACAATAGCATGATGAAAGAATAAAAACTAAGACTGATTAAGAAGAGTGGACAAAGGAAGCCGCACCCCCTCACGATGCCTGTATCTGTCAAGTGTAATATGGCCAAAAAACTTCGCTGATTTTTCAGGTGACACCTTTGGGACTCCTCGTTGAGCAATAAGAGGCCTGGAGTAAGCAAATCCAATAATACACTAAGTAGTGACAAAGTATTAAAAAGAGCCTGGTATGCAATCAGGTGAAGGTCCACATGAATCTAGATTTGCACTGTTCAGTTCACAGACAAATGCAACATTGTTTGCTCATATTCAATGCACCAGGCTACCAATTTAAGGGCTTCCATTAAAATGGTGAAATGCAACTAAAAGTAAAGATACCTTCCATTTGGTAGCATTAGACACTTCTCCCGCAATTGCTTAATCACCGTCGCTGCCTTTTCTTCTGTGTTTAAGATCAAAAAAGCTTGACCTGGAATACAAGGTAAAAAAAGTGAAAGGCCGGTTTGAAGATTTCATGGAAATCTACCACCTGGTGGTATAAACCAAGGTACATTTAAAGGAACACAGCTCAATGGACTTGATATAAGATAACAGTTATCAGATTTAATTGGATCATTTACCATTGTGAGGGCTAGAGAATGAACACAGTGGTAACACCTTTGCAGTGCACCTTACATTCAAATAGTTCAACATTATTTCCTGAAAATAAAACAAAAAAGAGGAGTTAACAAGTAAAACAAATGAATTACCTGACAACACTCTCATAATGGAATTGCAAACGAATGTCAAAACTGAAAAAAATTAAAATAACGAATGTCTACAATTTCGAACAGAACAGGAAATTTCATCCCTACCTCAATTTCTGCTGCTGAATAGGATGGGTCCAAGTTTTGCAATCGGACAAGAGTTCCTTCAGAATAAGCACGGTCCACTGGGTCCAATTCTTCTTCAGAAGGCTAAAAAAGAAAAAGAAAAAAAACAGATTCTTGATTAGGGTAACTTGCGCAACTGCATAAACACAAAATGATAGCTTCCTAATTCAAGTTTACAGGTTTCGTAATGAACTAAACATTCTAGTATACTTTAAAAAAGAATCTTTTCTGTTTCAAGAAAGAGGGGGACTTGTCGTTTTTTACATGCATATTGCACCACGATTGCTTGGCACTACTTTTTTTTCTTTTGCAACTTCAAATTACAGTCTGTGTGCAGCTTTTTTTATCATTAAATTTAACACGAAAGCTTAAAGATTTAAATCAATGTTCTACGAAAATGTATTTGCTGAAAAAGGAGAAGCCTAGTTTACTTAGAGATGGACTACTTACAAGTTGCTCGAATTTGAACCATTTGCTTCTGTCCTGAAAACATGAAGGGTGAAAGCAGGAGGGCATAAGCCATTTTGGGAATTAAGACAAAAAAAATAAAAACTTCCAAGCAGGAGCCTCACTCAGGTTTTGTGAATGCATGCCTATGGAACATATTCAAAGATTGCACATTTTTGTTTGATGAAAAGACATAAATGAAAGGATGAATTTTTGTTCATTCAAGCAGGGATGAAAAGAGAACTTACAACATTTTGCTGGGCCTCCACAGTGCGAATTTCACTTTTCATCTTCTTTGGCTGGGATGCTTCTGGTGCTTCTTTATATGAAGACAGGGTCCTTTTTTCATTACGGTTCAATGATCTGGATATCCAATTGTGTTGTCTAACGAGATCTCTGGCACCTTCTCTTCTTTCATTGAGGTGCAGTTTCTTGTCGTTGGTTGTGGCAGTAAATAACCCTCGATCATGTCTGACAGAGTCTTTTCCAGGTTCTCTAAAACTGGGATATTGGGTTTGAGTATTTCTACCCTTCTGGTGTGCTAAATCAGGAGCAGCTCTTCTAACTACAATTTTTGTTGGTTCTTTTCTCACAATTACTTGGACATCTTTTCTACCCTTTTCTCCTGCTGGTTTAGGAGCAAATTCTTTACGTTCTAGGTCGCCTGTCTTAGTTAGGCTCACACTACTTGAGGTCCCTCGATCAAATGTCCGGTCATGACTTACATGAAAACCTGCTAGCTTGACTGTCTTCCTTGGGCTCACTCTAAATGAGGTCCCTCGATCAATTTTACGGTCATGACTTACATGAATTCCAGCTGACATTCCAGCATCCTTGCATCTCATTTTTGGCTTGCGTACTAGCATTGCATTACCCTTAAATTCCCCATCCAGCGAACGGCTAGCTGTGTCACCAAGACATGCAGTTTCCTCAACAGAAGTACTTCGTAGTGAGCTGGAACGATGTAATTCACCTTTTGGTTTCAGTTTAGCGTCCTCTCCACCTTTTGGCTTTTGTACTGGCATTGCATTACCGTTAAATTCCCCATCCAGTGCACGTTTAGCTGAGTCACCAAGACTTGCAGTTTCCTCAACAGAAGTACTTCGCAGTGAGCTGGAATGATATAATTCACCTATTGATTTCAGCTTAGCTTTATCTCCACCTTTTGGCTTCCGTACTAGCATTGCATTACCGTTAAACTCCCCATCCAGCGAAAGTTTAGCTGAGTCACCAAGACTTGCAGTTTCCTCAAAAGAAGTACTTCGCAGTGAGCTGGAACGATGTAATTCACCTTTTGGTTTCAGCTTAGCGTCCTCTCCACCTTTTGGCTTTTGTACTAGCAGTGCATTACCGTTAAATTCCCCATCCAGTGAACGTTTAGCTGAGTCACCAAGACTTGCAGTTTCCTCAACAGAAGTACTTCGCAGTGAGCTGGAACGATATAATTCACTTTTTGGTTTCAGCTTAGCGTCCTCTCCACCTTTTGGCTTTTGTACTAGCATTGCATTACCCTTAAATTCCCCATCCAGCGAACGGCTAGCTGTGTCACCAAGACTTGCAGTTTCCTCAACAGAAGTACTTCGCAGTGAGCTGGAACGATGTAATTCACCTTTTGGTTTCAGCTTAGCGCCCTCTCCACCTTTTGGCTTCCTTACTAGCATTGCATTACCCTTAAATTCCCCATCCGGTGAATGTTTATCTGAGTCACCAAGACTTGCAGTTTCCTCAAAAGAAGTACTTCGCAGTGAGCCGGAATGATATAATTTACCTTTTGGTTTCAGCTCAGCGTCCTCTCCACCTTTTGGCTTCCGTACTAGCATTGCATTACGCTTAAGTTCCCCATCCAGTGAATGTTTAGCTGAGTCACCAAGACTTGCAGGAGTTTCCTCAAAAGAAGTACTTCGCAGTGAGCCAGAATGATGTAATTCACCTTTTGGTTTCAGCTTAGCGTCCTCTCCACCTTGAATGATTGGAGCTTGAAGGTTATCCTTCTGAGAACCACTAGATTTGGTGTACTCTACTTCTGCATCTGTGGAAGGATAAAAGCTTACTCTCGATTTTCTACTAATCTAACCGCACAGCGCTGCGTACTCTTTAGTGTTAAAAAGCAAGAAATTGTATAAGACAGACTGTGCACCTTTCCGTTCTTGATCTCCACACAGCGCTGCGTACTCTTTAGTGTTAAAAAAGTGCTCGACTACAATGGTTACAGGATTATCAAATATCATAACAACAAATTTTATTAAAGAAAAGCAAGAAATTGTATAAGACAGACTGTGCACCTTTAATTCCAGATATGATGTTATCTAGTTTATGTGAGAAAGTGCATTGTTGAACATCAAATGTCCTGGAGAACACGAACTCAGCATTCCGTCGTTCTTCTATCGAGGGTTGAGGATTTCTTCTGTCCTTTGATGTGCATACCACACAGCATTTTCCCACAATTGCTTCCTGAACAAATTCAAAGTGTATCATATCAATAAATAAGTTCAAAAACTGTCAAAGCACGCAACATGGAAAATGAGAAATATAACCTAACAGAAATAAGCTAGAGAGACCTAAAGTATGTTGCTAAATAGCTGAGTACTACTGGACTATGAGAAACTATGTCATGAAAAATGGTCTCTACCATCATCCATGCGCCTCGTTGCTAGTATCTATCAACTCACCTTTCAACTCCAAAATACCCTCTGCAGTCTTGCTCCTGATTATGGTCAGTTTGTGACAGCCTCTAAAACCGGAGACCAACTTCCCACTTTCTCTCAACTTTGCTCTAACCTTCTCAATAATGAAATGCCTCTTCTCTAGTCTCAAACTAATGCTACAAATTCCTCATCAACTGCTTTCCTTGCTCGTCGTCAAAGTTCTCCAAACAAGCAAAATTAGTCCTCTCAAACCCCTTATTAACCACACCAATTGATTCAACAATGACAATAAAGGGCGTGGTCGTGGATTTAGATGCGGTAATGATATGGGCATTTCACAAACTTTTCATTTCAAGTAAGTAAATGGAAGACTACAATTTGGCAACATACTTAGTATGCACAACATTCAATTTGGCAAACAAATGATGCTAGGATACCAGTAACAAATTAGGTTGAAAGTAAACAACAGATTTGTGCACTTAATCTACAAAAACACACACCTACTTGCAAAAAAAATAAAAAACATAGAGAGCGAATCGTTACCACAGGATTGATGTTCTCAACACCTAGACCTTCCCCTGATGCTAAAAAGAGTTCATGGACAAGGCAAGAAACCTCTCTTTCTCTAAGCCATTTCTGCACTTGGCTAGGCCTGAAAAACCATACAATCTTCACTTTCCTCTGATTGTCTGGATGATCCATAATTTTAACAATCTTTCCAATGTGATTCTCCACAGAAGACTCATCTTCATGCTGCAAATAAACACAATCATACAAACAGTATTCAACTCCATCAAGGGTAAATGATTCATACAATTGGATATCATCGCTTGTCTTCTCTTTTAAATTACCCCACTTAAAATCCAACTCATCCCCTTCAACAATCTCTCCTTCTTCTACTTCAGAAATCGACATTGCTCCCAAATTCAACAACCCTATAACAAAAAATTTCAAAAATCAAAGCAAAATCAACAACAAATTAGACAAAAATCCATCAAATAAACCATTCGATCAAACAAAAATAGTCTTTAAATACTCAATGTGACTAATATCTATGATTCTTATTCTGTTCTTCATCTCACCAACAGATGAAACAGTAGAAATCAAAACCCACTTCCGGCCAAAAATCAAAAATCAAAGTGAAAAACAGAGCTAATTACAGTAAAAAGAGATAAAACTAAGTTTCTACTTCAAAACCCCCCAAAAACCTTTGAAAACAAGCAAAAAAAAAAAACAAGAAAATGAGTACTGATTGAAGAATCGGAGACAGAAAGAGAGATAAAAAGAAAGAGAGCTTACTCAGTAAATGTACAGAGCGTTAATGGAGGACGAGACTTTTCATCTGCCTTCTCTTCTTCTTGGCTGAGAATTGTATACGAAGAGGAGAACAAGACTTTTGAAGAAGAAGAAGATAATGGGTTTTCTGAGGAGCTGCTTTTTCAGGTTTCAGAATGTGTTTTTTTTTTGTTGGTATTCGAATTATTTTTTTAATAAAGATGATCGAAAATGGCAAACTCTATTCTCCAGTTTAAAGCTAGTTTTGTTTGAAAACAACTGAAAATGGAAATTTATGCTAATTTGCGCTCTGTAGTGTTTGCTAATATGCGCGGGATGTCAGTGGAAGAGTGTGAAAATGAGGTGACTATTCATACTAAGGGTCCACAAGGTACGGTTCGGCTCGGTTCTTGCCGAGGCCGAGTACGTGTACTCCCAGAGGTCGGTACTGAACTTTTGGACCGGTATCGGTACCGTGTACCTCGGTTCCGGTTCGGGACCGGTACGGGACCGGTATCTTTTCAGCGAAAAAACTGACTGCCTTTTCTTTTACCTGTGTTTTACCTGTTTTTTCTATATAACAAATTCTCATTCAAAGCAGTAACTAATAAGTAGCAATATTACTAACAAACCAAACAAAGAATGTCTTGAAAATATGGAAAAAAAAAGTAGCAGTAGCCACAGACACACACACTAAGTCTTGAAAATGAGAAAATCTGAAAAAAGAACAACTAGCAGTGCAGCTAGTGCTGCAGTAGTCTTGAATCTTGATCTTCTAATCCATGTCTGCAGCACTTGTGGTGTCATCAGTGTTGATAGGACCAAGTAACGCTGCAAAAACAAATAATAGCAGTTAGTAACTATTAGACTATATCTATTACTGCCAAACACAAGTAATAATGTAATATGTTACCTTCTTCAACTTCAACATCATCATCTGGTATGTAATATGTTACCTTCTTCAGTTGCGCCAAACACAACTAAGACGTAGGGAGCGCAACTCTTAGTTGTCTTGGCTTGGTACACCCCCACCAATCCTGGCACCCCCATTAGCAATCCTGAAAACTTGTTCTCACATCCAACCTTTCCCTTTGTGAAAAAAAAAAGAGAATTTCTTACACATTTGTGTGGTGGTTGAGATTTTCTCGAAGTTAAAAGGGAAAGGTTGGATGTGAGAACAAGTTTTCAGGATTGCTAATGGGGGTGCCAGGATTGGTGTGGGTGTACCAAGCCAAGACAACTAAGAGTTGCGCTCCCTACGTCTTAGTTGTGTTTGGTACAGTTGCGCTCCCTACGTCTCTGATCCCAGCAGGATACTACGCACTTGATTCCCTTAGCTTATCTCACCCACAACTAAGAGTTGTTACGATCCGAAATCGTAGGGTTTGACAATAAACAAATCTGTCTCATACAGACAATTCTATCAAAGGATCAATCTGTCTCCCACAGAAAAACCCTAAAGTTTTTGTTCCGTCTTTTGATATATAATCAAGGTGAACAGGAACCAATTGATATTCCGGTCTTATATTCCCGAACAACATCCTAGATTAATGAATCATCTCACAACAGTCTTACTTGTATTTAAACGAAGAGGACGTCGTGGAATCACAAACAATGAGATAAAGATATTTGTGATTTATTTATGTCTTTCCTATCGGAGATATTAATCCCAAGTCAATTGTTTCGATTGTACTCGTACGATAGAAGATGCAAGATCAGATCACATAATTACGATAAAGTAGTATCGGTCTGGCTTCACAATCCCAATGAATTCTTTAAGTCGTTAACCTAATTTTAGAGAAGAAAATCAAAGGTTAAAGGAGAATCGCCTCTAGCAAGAGCACTAATATCACACGAGAGGTGTGGGTATTAGTTTTGATCAGATGCCAGAGATCCCCTTATATAATCTTCAAATCAGGGTTTGCAATCTAAGTTACCTTGGTAACAAAGCATTCATTATTCACTGTTAGATGAAAACCCGATTTAGATTCAAGCTAATATTTCTCAACTGTTAGATCGAAAACTTAGCTTGTTATATACACAAATGGAATGTACGTTTTTAGGTTTGTATAACCGTACCCAAACGTGTACAATAGTTGGTTTAATAATAGTCAACTAAATGGTTAACCATATTAGCGTTTCAAATCAACCATGTTCTTCTTCACCATAACTAGTTCAAATGACTTCAAAAGAACTAGTTAAAGAGTTGTTCAATTGCAAGGAAATCTTGTGTAACTACACAAGACACAATTGAAGCAAAGATGATTTGATTCACTTGAATCGGTTCATGAACTTTTATACCAACGGTTTGAAAACTACATTCCTTAGTCTTTTTAAAGTTTAAGTTCAGAAATCATCTTCAGATATATAACCATTCTCAAGTTCTCAGACAAAGTTCGCGGACTTAAGGTACCGGGCAGAGTTTGCAAACTCCGGCAGAAATTCTCGGGTATGAGAACTCCGCTGGTTCGTGGACTGAGTTCGCGGACTAGTCTATATGCTCACGTTTTCCAACTCCAGTAGAAATTCTCGGGTTTGAGAACTTCGGCAGTTCGCGGACTTGGCTTGCGCCATTCTTCCGGTTCTCTTGATCAACAAAGTTCGCAAACTTTGGTTCAAGGAATAGGAATTATACATATATGTGTTTCCACAACAATGCTTATATCCATCAATGGTTATGTAATCTAAACTTTCATTCCAATCATTGAAACATTGTTAGAGGACGTTATATAGTTGTTATACCATTTCTCGTCAAAGCAATTTTCTAAGAGATTGAAACATATCATGACTTTGGTCACTAGGTAATAAACTTGATCGAAGCAAAATCTTACCAATACATATTTCGAGATATAGATAGGCGAGATATACTCGGCTCGAAATACCAAGTGTGTATAATCGAAGTCTATATAGCATACGACTTTTGTCTCAAAGAAGTAAGAGATATAGTAGATAGACTTTTGAGTGATAGATAAGTTCAAGTCTCGACATACCTTTTTATTGATGAAGTTCCACCGGTTCCTTGAGTAGATCTTCGTCTTTGTATGATGAATTTCCATGGAGTTCTTGAGCTCAGCTACACTTTTTTATCCTAGTCCGAGACTTAGCTATGTAGACCAGAAATCAAGACTTATAATTTTGATCACTAACATGACAACCTACTTGAGATAGCAACGCATGCGAGTTCGACCGAGCAATGCTCTAACAATCTCCCCCTTTGTCTATTTTAGTGACCAAACTATCAATACATATGGAATACAAAAAAGATAAAGAAACTTGAATAGCTCCTATTCCACATGTCTAATCTTCAATATTACTCGAAATCTTCGTTGCTTCCAAGTACTCCAATGGTCCCAAAGGTTATAAGTTTAGCATCACCGTTGTTGAAGATCCGTAACTATAACAATGAGAAAACATGTACATAGTTCTCGATCATTGTTATACAGTGTCATAGCATTATTATATAACACCAAAGTTCAATTGCATCACAACTTTGAAAATAACACTATAATGATATGTGTCACTCGCCCTTAGTCAATACTCCATCCCACATGGAAACCACTCCCCCTTACATAATGATCCGAAAACCATATGTATTTGTAGTGTGAACTACATACTAATTCTCCCCCTTTTTGTCAATAAAATTGGCAAAGGTACAAGAACGGGATCCTAATGAAATTTCCGAAAGAGGCGTTTCATAGACTAAAAGAAAAAAATACATACCAACTAATTTAGATGCAATCATTAAGCCGAAGCTAAATGCATTCATGAAGGAGTTTAAAGATCAAGATAACCCTTCTAATATTCCTCAGCCGCACTCCCCGCGAGATATTACCATTAAGCACAAGTTCAAAAGAACTCTCTCCCATTTGATGTCATTCCCGAAAGAACAACAAGAGCGGCCTTAATTTCGAAAGAAAAGAAGGATTTTGAAACACAAAAATGATACTAACAAGACAAAAACAACCCTACAGAAACTGAACTGGAGAAAAACTACTTGAGGTTCAGACACAATTGCCAAAAATATAGAGATAAGCATAGGGGCAAGAGTCATAAAAACGAGTTAGTGAACCAAAAAAACGCCAATAGACTGCCGCAAGTGCTGGAATGTAGCAGTATCTAATGGTTTGGTGAGATCAGCCAATTGTTGTTCGGAAGGCACAAAATCCATACTTATGATATCATTCTCATAGAGATCACAAATAAAATGGTACCTGATGTCAGTGTGCTTTGTTCTTGAGTGCTCAACGGGATTCTCAGTGATTCGAATCGCACTAGAGCTATCACAAAAGATCTTCATTATTCCAGTATCAACTCCATAATCAGATAACATTTGTTTCATCTATAGGAGTTGAGCACAACATGCTCCAACAACAATATATTCTGCCTCACATGTAGACAGGGATTGAGAATTTTGCTTCTTGTTATGCCAAGCGACAAGATTAAGTCCTACATAGTAGAAACCCCCTGATATACTTTTTCTGTTTTCTACACATCCTGCCCAATCAACATCTGAATAAGCAGAAAGATCAGTGTTAGTATCAAAAGTGTAAGATAGACCATACCCGGCTGTGTGATAAATATATCGTATGATCCTTTTTGCAGCTGCAAGATGAGACTCCTTTGGATTCACATGAAGCTAGCACAACAACCAACACTGAAAGAAATATCAGGTCTAGTAGATGTAAGATACAAAAGGCTACCAATAATAGACCGATAAAACTTTTGATCCACTTTTTCTCCTTTCTCATCTCTATGTAGTTCACCAGTAGTGGGCATCGGTGTTAACTTCGGAGAAGACTTATCCAGACCGAACCTTGACACAAGATCACGTGCATACTTCTCTTGGGATAAGTAAATTCCATCCTTATGTTGTCGAATTTGTAATCCTAAGAAGAATTTTAATTCACCAACATTGCTCATTTCAAATTCTTTAGCAAAGGAGACTTGAAGTCTTTTGCAAATTTTTCAGAACTTGATCCATAGATGATATCATCTACATAGACTTGAGAAAAGACAACATCTTTCCCACTCCATTTGGTAAACAAGGTTTTATCAGCTCCACCTCTTGAAAAACCTTTTCTAATGAGAGAGGTGGTAAGCTTTTCAAACCCGGCTCTAGGTGCTTGTTTCAACCCATATAATGCCTTTTTTATCTTTAGCACATGATATGGGAAATCAGGATTTTCAAACCCCTTAGGTTGAGCAACATAGACTTCCTCCTTCAAAATTCCGTTTAGGAACGCGGATTTTATATCCATTTGAAACATCTTAACCTTAAGAAAACAAGCATGAGCTAACAAGAATCTAATGGACTCAAGGCGTACCACATGAGCAAAGGTTTCATCAAAGTCAATTCCTTCTATCTGTGAATATCCTTGAGCGACAAGTCTAGCTTTTTTCTGACAATTGTGCCAAATTCATCAGACTTATTCTTGAATATCCATTTGATACCAACAATATTGATATTGGAGGGACAAGGTACAAGTTCCCATACGTCTTGTCTTTGAAATTGATTTAACTCTTCATGCATAGCATTTACCCAAAAGGGATCGTTCAGAGCTTCATTAATATTCCTTGGTTCTACTTGCGAAAGATAACAACCAAAATAGCACATATTTTGAAGTTGTCCTCTTGTTTTGGCTGTAGAATCTCTTCCTCCAATAATACTGTTGGTATCATGATTCCTTTGAACCCAGAGATGTCGTGGAGGGATACGTTCTTGTTCGTCAGGAATGGCTTGATCAGTGCTCTTCTCCTCGTCACTAGAAATGTCAGGATAAGTAACAGTTGGGATAACTTCAACTGATTATGGAATTTCTTTGACTTTCTCAATTTTCTCGGTAGGAGGAAATTCAGTAGGAGAATTATCATTACGAAAGTTACCAATATCGTCGATGATAACATTAGCAGATCCCATCATGACTTGAGTTCTGAGATTAAATACTCAAAAACCACGACTATCAGAGCCAATAAAGATACCTTCATCACTTTTGGTGTCTAATTTCCCTTTGTGTTCTCGATCTTTCAGAAAATAACACTTACTTCCAAACACGCTAAGATAGTTTAAGTTGGGTTTCCTCCCGTACCACAACTCATAAGGGGTGTTAAGGGTTTTAGACCGTAAATGCACACAGTTGATCAAGTAACATGATGTAAAAACAGCTTCTCCCCAAAATCTTAGTGGTAAGTTTTTGTTATGTAGCATTACCCTTGTCATTTCCTGAATATGCCTATTCTTTCTTTCATCAACTCCATTAGCTTGAGGAGTGATGGGTGGTGAGTATTGTTGAATGATCCCCAGTTCGTCACATAATTCAAATACTTTGGTGTATTTGAATTTAGTTCCACGATCGCTTCTAATTTTCTTTAGTTTGCGACCCTGTTCGTTCTGGATCCTTTTAACAATAATCTTCAATTCACCCAGAATTTCGTTCTTATGAGATTAGAATGCAACCCAAGTGAATCTGGTGTAATCATCTACCATAACTAAAGCATACTTATTACCAGCAACAGTGGGTTGTAAAATTGACCCGAAGAGATCCATATGAATTAAATCAAGTGGAGCTTTAGTGAGAATATCTCGAGATGATTTGTGGTGAACTTTCGTTTGCTTACCCTTTTTGACAAGAACTACATACACCTTCAATCTTTGCATTGATTTTGGGAATGCCCCTAACAAGTTCTTTGTTAATGATATTAGTTAGAAGATGATAATTGATGTGACCAAAACGCTCATTCCAAAGATGTGTAGATTCCACCTTAGAAAAATTGCAACGGTTACTAAACTGAGTATCAAGCAGATAACAATTGGTTTTACCACGAGTTCCTTGGTAAATTACTTTCCCAGTTTTGTCTACAATGTCACATCCATTTGCATTGAAGACCACTCGATGGCCTTTGTCACAAATTTGACTAGTAGAAAGAAGATTAACAATCATACCTTTTACGTATACTACATCATGGATTTCTGGAATACCGGGCAGTTTGATCGTACCCTTCTTGCTAATGTAGCAACAACTCTCATCTCCAAATGTTACAGGACCTCATTCATAGTCAATAGATGAAAGAAACCATGTGAGATCTCTTGTCATATGTCTACTACATCCACTATCAATAAACCATTGAAAGGGAGACGTAGATCTTAAAGAAAAGGCGCCCATGCTATTAGTACTTCTCTGTCTAGAGTTTCTTGATAGTTTTGTATGACCTTTCAGAGTGTCAAAAAGTTGTTTATCTTTCTTACAAAGATCATTTGAAACATTCAAACTCTTTTGAAAAGACATACACACTTGTTGAAGGTGATTGTAAGAATCACAACAACAACACGGGCCAACGCTTTTGAGTTTGTCTGAGTGGTTCCTAGTCATATCAGTTTTCTCAACATCCGGTTATTGATTACCATCTGATTTACGACTATTCTTTAAAGAAGAACAACTGGGGTTTCTCAGATTCACCAAGAGACTATTACCAGATATCAAATCCTTAAGAATTAAAATTTCTGCAACAAGACCAGAGTTGATCTGGATTTGTTCATCCAACCCTTTTTGAAGAGAAACCAGTCTATCAGACTTTTTCCTACGGTTGGTTTTTAAACCTAGTGAGGCATTAATTGAGACTTTATGGACCATATAGTCAGATCGCTACAAACATAGACTTTTGAGGTCTTAAACGTGTTTGCCTACTCTGATACCAATTGAAAAAGCGGGGGTCTAACAACACCACCCAATATTTCGTTAGCAATCTTTATGGACAATCTCGAATATACTTTTAAGAGAATCAACAAGACTCAATCAATTAAAAGTATATCAACGAGTTTATATCTCTCTCTTGATTTGATCTTTACTCAAGTTAAAACAATAGCGAGTCTTTATCAAATACAAGGAATAACTTGGATGGTAACAAAGACCAATATCCAAGTGTCAATCAATATCAATCAACAACCGTTAGGTCGGATTCTCCAATTGATTGATCTTTAACCCACAAAATGTATTATTTCAATTATAAAGATAAACAATATAATGTGGAAATAGAAATAACACAGACACCAGAATTTTGTTAACGAGGAAACCGCAAATGCAGAAAAACCCCGGGACCTAGTCCAGATTGAACACACATTGTATTAAGCCGTTACAGATACTAGCCTAATCCAAGCTAACTTCGGACTGGACTGTAGTTGAACCCCAATCAATTTCCCACTGATCCAAGGTACAGTTGCGCTCCCTACGTATCTGATCCCAGCAGGATACTACACACTTGATTCCCTTAGCTGATCTCACCCACAACTAAGAGTTGCTACGATCCGAAATCGCAGGCTTTGACAATAAACAAATCTGTCTCACACAGACAATTCTGTCAAAGGATCAATCTGTCTCCCACAGAAAAACCCTAAAGTTTTTATTCCGTCTTTTGAAATATAATCAAGGTGAACAAGAACTAATTGATAATCCGGTCTTATATTCCCAAAAAACAGCCTAGATTAATCAATCACCTCACAACAGTCTTACTTGTGTTTAAACGAAGAGGACGTCGTGGAATTACAAACAATGAGACGAAGATGTTTGTGATTTCTTTATATCTTGCCTATCGGAGATATTAATCTCAAGCCAATCGTTTCGATTGTACTCCTACGACAGAAGATGCAAGATTAGATCACACAACTACGATAAAGTAGTATCGTCTAGTTTCACAATCCCAATAAAGTCTTTAAGTCGTTAACCTAGTTTTAGAGAAGAAAACCAAAGGTTAAAGGAGAATCGACTCTAGCAAGAGAACTAGTATCACACGAGAGGTGTGGGGATTAGTTTTGCTCATATGCCAGAGATCCCCTTATATAGTCTTCAAATCAGGGTTTGGAATCTAAGTTACCTTGGTAACAAAGCATTCATTATTTACCGTTAGATGAAAACCCGATTTAGATTCAAGCTAATATTTCTCAACCGTTAGATCAAAATATTAGCTTGTTATACACACAAATAGAATGTACGTTTTTAGGTTTGTATAACCCTACCCAAACGTGGACAATAGTTGGTTCAATAATAGTCAACCAAATGGTTAGCCATATTAGCGTTTCATATCAACCATGTTCTTCTTCACCATAACTAGTTCAAATGACTTCAAAAGAACTAGTTAAAGAGTTGTTCAATTGCAAGGAAATCTTATGTAACTACACAAGACACAATTGAAGCAAAGATGATTTGATTCACTTGAATCGGTTCATGAACTTTTATAGCCACGGTTTGCAAACTGCAGTCCTTAGTCTTTTTAAAGTTTAAGTTCAGAAATCATCTTCATATATATAACCATTCTCAAGTTCGCAGACAAGGTTCCGGGCAGAGTTTGCAAACTCCAACAGAAATTCTCGGGTATGAGAACTTCGCTGGTTTGCGAACTGGGTTCGCGGACTGAGTTTGCGGACTGAGTTCGAGGACTAGTCTGTACGCTCACGTTTGCCAACTCCAGTAGAAATTCTCGGGTTTGAGAACTTCGGCAGTTCGTGGACTGAGTTCGCGGACTTGGCTTGCGCCATTCTTCCAGTTCTCTTGATCAACAAAGTTCGCAAACTTTGGTTCAAGGAATATGACTTATACATATATTTGTTTCCACAATAATGCTTATATCCATCAATGGTTATGTAATCTAAACTCTCATTCCAATCATTGAAACATTCTTAGAGGTCGTTATTTAGTTGTTATACCATTTCTCGTCAAAACAATTTTCAAAGAGATTGAAACATATCATGACTTTGGTCACTAGGTAAAGATAAACTTGATCGAAGCAAAATCTTACCAATACATATTTCGAGATATAGATAGGCGAGATATACTCGTCTCGAAATACCAAGTGTGTATAATCGAAGTCTATATAGCATACGACTTTGGTCTCAAAGAACTAAGAGATAGAGTAGATAGACTTTTGAGTAATAAATAAGTTCAAGTCTCCACATACCTTTTTGTTGATGAAGTTCCACCGGTTCCTTGAGTAGATATTCGTCTTTGTATGATGAATCGCCATGGGGTTCTTGAGCTCAGCTACACTTTCCTATCCTAGTCCGAGACTTAGCTATGTAGACCAGAAATCAAGACTTATAGTTTTGATCACTAACATTGACAACATGCTTGAGATAGCAACGCATGCGAGTTCGACCGATCAATGCTCTAAGAAGAGTAAAGGGCTATGGAGCAAGGATACTCATTCATATTGAATGAGTCACATTGGATTTGTTCAAAATTCGGTGCCACTGTGGGTAGTGGAGAGGTCCAATTTTCCTCAAAATCACTCATACACTTTTTGAGACGGAGGAATGCTCAACAGTCTTCACTAGAAGGCTGAAGTTCAGCAACTGAGACGAAGGAATGCTCGACAGTCTTCACTACAAGGCTGAAGTTTAGCCACTTAGACAAAAATCAAACGGAAAATGGGTCGTATGACCAAAATCCATAAAGTGTGGGAATGATGGACAAGTAAACTACGGGTCTGGGTGAATAAGACATAAGAAAATTTAGTCATATATGCCCTTTACTTTAAACTATATTCTTTATTATATATTTTTCTCTCTCCTATTTATTTTCTCTCTCTAATTAAAAATTAATCGCGTGTAAGGTCTTAACCCTAGTTAGAAATTCGTCGGATGATTCACGAATCATTAGCGAACTTTTACGTTTCGGTTGTGACAGAACTATACGCACGAACTACCTCAACTACGAACCTGATTCGTGTATTTTATGGGATGGCCGTATTATACGTGAACGTTCCGTATTTCCTCAAAATCCGGCGGATCAGTTCGGCCACTGATTAAATCTTATGAACTGAGATTTAAATTTTGATGTTCTTATGTTGTCAAATTCCAGAACCTAAAAATCGAAGTTATAGACTGGGATGAAATCCTACTGAACCGGTATAACAAAACTGAAAAGCAAGTTATCCATTTGGAAATTTAAAAGGAGATATTTTACATTTGTTTTGAAGATTAAGAGGAAGAAACAAAAATCATTAGTTGTATCAAGATTGTAGAAACACACAGCTAAGTTCAATGCCTTGCATCACGGAGATCTTAATTTTTAAACATTCATGCTTAGTTTTGTTGGTGGAGATGTAACAGAGAGAGAGAATTGTGAACGAGCGGCGTCGGGAAGAGAAATGGTATTTTATTACCATTAGTATATTTGGACGACCGAAGGGAGTCCTTCTATGTGTTAACAATGGAGGCCAAAAATGCAATTGAATGCAACGCTTTTTTTTTTTTTTTTCATTTTTGATTGATTCAATTGAGCATGAATCGGTCATTTTTTTCCAAAACTGATTTGATAATCAAAGAGTTATAATACCCAACTACTAATAAGCACTATCGAATCGATCAAAACGTGAATTGGTTCGTAATTATTTCGACCTAAAATCCTTGAAAAAACCGTGGCCTAATCTAATTTGCCACAGTTTTATACAATTTCATTCAATTCGATCAAATTGGATTGAAATTTATCGTCCTTTTCCAAAATTGGTTTTATAATCCGTGACTCGGGGTCCCCATTTATATTTCAGCTCCATCAAATCAAACGAATCCAACCAATTTTACCTTCAACTGCTTCAAATTAAATCAAAAAGTTGAAAAAGTGTGATGCACAAAGAATGTGATATAAAACGAAAACAATTAGGAACGCATATATGTGTTGTTAATTACAATCTTCGGTCGGCCCCCCACCGTGCTTGGTAATCTAGTATGTGAAGGTGCCCTAAATCTAACAGCCAATGTTCAAAGTAGATTCTAGCTGCGGACCAACTTTTCTTCCCATTTTGTACATAGAAAACTTGTCATATATGCACATTTTATACATCAAATTGGAAATAATACTAGGTATAGTTGTGTATTTACATATGTATATGTGCCGAATTTTCAGCACCGAACTCATATTTGTAAAGCGAATTATACACGTACGTATGCCAGTTCCGAATTACTGTCGTATCACGAACCGTTGACCGGATTCTTTACCTAATTTAACATTTATAAATCCGTATAATACTCGTATGTACCCGTTCCGAACGTATCATGTACCCTGAATTGCTAACTAGGGTCTTAACTTCCGAAATATAAGTGGGATTCTAATAAAACTTATATTTTTGGAAAGGGTTCGAAAATCTCTACAAAACAAGATCCATTGTTGATATGAAATTCGAAAAAGAAAAACTGAAACTAGGCCAATAATACATTATACACCCAGATGCAACTGGACCAAAATTTACTTCCTACAAAAATATGCATTATACACCCAGGTACAACATAACTAGAAATCAAAGTAAAATCAGCAACAAATTAAACAAAAATCCATCAAATAAACCATTCAATCAAACAAAAGTAGTCTGTAAATACTCAATGTGACTAACATCTATGATTCTTCTTCTGTTCTTCATCTCACCAACAGATGAAACAGAAGAAATCAAAACCCACTTCCGGGCAAAAAACAAAGCCAACAATCAAAAATCAAAGTGCAAAACTGAGCTAATTACAGTAAAAAGAGATTAAACTAAGTTTCTACTTCAAAACCCCCCAAAAACCTTCAAAAAAAAAAAAAACAAGCAGAAAACACAAGAAAATGGATACTAAATTGAAGAATCAGAGACAGAGGGACAAAAAGAGCTTACTCAGAAAATGTACATAGCGTTAGTGGAGGACGAGACTTTTCATCTGCCTCTTCTTCTTCTTCACTGAGAAATTGTATATGCAGAGGATAACAAGACTTCACTGAGAAAATGATTAACATACCGCGGGCCATCCCGAGAGTGGGATGTGTGAGAGAGGGGATGGGTCCCACCCTTAACCCACCCCCTGCAAATCCGCCGGTCCCAGGGACTTCACTAATTTTGTTTCACGCGGAACACACCACGGGATCCAGCCTGAGGTGAGTCTATCACTTCTGGAAGGATAACGGGTTTCTGAGAAGCTGTTTTTTCAGAGTTCAGAATGTGTTTTTTTTTTTTTTTTGTTGGTATTCGAATTATTTTTTTAATAAAGATGATCGAAAATGGCAAACTCAATGATGCAGTTTAAAGATAGTTTTTGATCGAAAATACCTGAAAATGGAAATTTATGCTAACTTGTGCTCTGTTTTGCTTTCTAATATGCGCAGTATGTCAGGCGAAGAGTGTGAAAATGAGGTGAGCATTCATACCATGGAGGGCGGACCTAGGTAAACACCGCTGCTAATCGGGGTACTGTTTTGATTTGGGGATATACCAAAATACACACTAGTGATGTTTTGTTGTACGTGGATTTTGTTACATCCCCACACAAATGATACTCTCCTATTAACATTCCAGTTGGGAAAGTCCGTCGTTCAAAGATCACCCCATCTGTGTCTGGGAGAAGGTCGCTGACCGGTAACAATTTGCACGGAAGTTTGAAAGATGTCCCACGTAGTTAGACCATTACGGTACATATATGATCCATGTGATACTCTAGTCTGTTTGTCATTTTGTGAAGATCTTCAACCACGGTCCACCGCAGCACTTTATGTAAACTTTTTTTTTTCTATTTCCTCAAAAAGGGCAGTAGATTAAAAATGCAGTGCCACCATTAAGGAAGTGATGGACTGCAAGAAAGAAAAAAGAAATACAAAGCTCAGTTGTAGTAGAGCTAGAATTACATACGACCCAAGACTGTATCCCAATTAATCAAAACTAAATCTAGAGTGATGCCTTCAAACAATTTAGTACCCACAGACCAGTTATACAAAAATCATTCTTTCACCCATGACCTTTCCAAGTTTAACTTCAAGAAAATCTCAATCACGACAGAACTGTGTTATTAGAAACTCAAAAATCATTTACCAGTCAAAGTGGCAATCTCAAATCTTTAATCGAATATGTTAAGATTGAGTCATGCGGGGTAGATTTAGCAGCTAGATTAGTCAAAAAAAAGTTGTCTATTTATTAACATTAGTTCTCTCTCCTATCAATTGCTCGCATGTGAACTAGTAGCGAGATAATTACGGTGAATGGTTCAGCGCAGTCAAAATCACTTTTTTCGCGGAACGATTCAGCGCATCCATATTTATTTTTTGATTTGACGGCTGAGATTGGTTGTATTGAACCATTCAACGCAACCTAAATCTACTTTTTCGCTGAATGATTCAGCGCAGCTTCCTAAATTTAGTTTTCGCTGAATGATTCAGTGCATCTAGTATGCTAGAGTAGAACTACCATAGGACTTAGGAGTTTGTTTTAGGTGACGTGGACTTCCAACCTAGATGGTAGATTAGAATACCATAGGACTAAGCCAAAAGAAATCAAGTTGCAGTGGAGATCAGGAATGAATAAAACAGGGAACGATTTCATATTGTTTCCAAACACCACAGTGCCTTCGCATGGAGCACAAGAGTATTTGCCACTAGGAAGCTTTAAGAAAAAAAAAAGCTTATTCCATGAGTGTTAGATAAAAATTCTTTACTTCCTATCATATGTCCTGCATCCCATATATTGAGTTCCATTTATCAGAAAGCTTCGAACCATTATTCGAAGTTTAATGCATTCACACAATGGTTTCACATTGAGTATCAGTAACAGTATTAGCAAGACCTAATCGATCTTGTGACAGTAAAGATTCTCTTCCAGAGTTAACGGTTTTGATCGCTACATTAACTACACAAGTCATGGTGCTAATCTTAAGCACAGTTTTCTGATTTGAATTCAAATAGATTAAGTCTTTTCTGGCTCTGATACCATGAAGCGACAAGATAGAGAAGATGAAGATTTTTTTTATTATTGGTTCCCCTGTAACTAAATAGGTAGAAACACAAACAGATTTGGTTACCGAAATTACACCAAATAATATCTGTCCTAACCAACCTATTAATACCTGACCACATATACAATATATGCAAATATACGTATCTCCTAATATCTATTCTTTCTTCCACAACCTTTCCATTTTAACTTGAAGAAAATTTTATCGAATGAGTCTTTTACGCAATTTACCTATATTAACTTTGATTAAGGGCACACGAATATTTGGGTCAAAATCTCTACACACCGGATCAAACCTGGTAATACTTGATTTCTCAGTAACTCAAATTTGAACCGCAGTGGCCTAAAATCCATCCAAAAATATAAAGTAAAAAAACATTAATATAGTCGTGTGCTTCAAAATACTCGATTGAAATCAGCATCCCAGTTGGCTCGCATAATGTACCTTACCAATTGATGTTCATTACAATTGGATAAAACATTACTCTCGTCAAATTATAAAATGTTTTTTTATCATAAAATGTTTTTCACTTTGTACTACTGTTGAAGTATAAATTTGTTGTTATACTAATTTATTTATTTTTGTAACAATTCAGCGAAGATAACTTTTGTATTTTCAGAACACATGGAAATATGTCATTTCGTGTTCCATGTTAAGTGCTATCATTTTTCATTTTTCCAAATATGTTTGAATATTTTTTATTTAAATACTTTTTGTAAATAAAATAAAAATATCTAAAACAATTAAGTCTATCAAAACATAAACTTTTGGTTAGACTTTTCTAAAGCCTATTTCATGTAAAACGTTTCTCAAAAATCTCATCGAATGAGCCTTTTACGTAATATACCTGTATTTTACTTCGATTAAGGGCACACGAGCATTTGGGTCAAAATATATACACGCCCATTGGGAAGAGATGGCAAAAACTCGCAATCAAAGCTGGTAATACGTGATTCCTCTGTAATGAAAATTTGAACTGCAGTGGTCTAAAGTACACCCGAAAATATGAAGCACAAAAAAAAAAAACACAGACATTACCATAGTTGTGTACTTGAAAATACTCGACTAAAATCATCATCCCAGTTGACTTGCATAATGTATCTTAATACTAGTTGATCTGCATCTAATATTGGCATCTCTCATTAAATTATAAAATATTTGTTTATCACAAAATATTTTTCACTTTGTATTATTGTAGAAACATAAATCCAAAAATAGTAAACATGAATATTATTTTATGCTAAGTGCTATTATTTTTCATTTTTATAAATAAAATTTGAGTACTTTTTCTTTAAACATTTTTTGTAAATGAAATAAAAATATGTAAAATAGTTAAGTCTATCGAAATATCAACTATTTTGGAAAGACTTTTCTTAAGCCTATTTCACCTAAAACATTTCTCAAAAATCCAAATCCATGAATTTAAGTTCACATCTAATAACAGAGAATTCTATAAAATTTCAATATGATCTGATAGGAAAGAGGAGATAATAAACACGAAATCCATTAAAGACTACATCAATAGCAATTCGGTGTAACTTAAAAAGGTGATAGTCTGTGCCTTTTATACACGTCACAAACCTTAAACAAATTTTTTAAAATTGGTCCAAATCCATATAAGATTGTCCATGGATCTTTACCCTTTCTTAAAACTCTAGGAATCCTATATTAGAATATTATTTCTTATTATTAATCAAATTCCTAGTTTAACTTTGACTTATACAGGAAAGTCTCAGTCAAACTCCATTTCCAACAACCTGCCTTTATCTGAGACTCAGTTAAGAACTCATTCTCAACAATATTTGCAATCGAAGATTTTTTTTTCAAAAATACTCCCTGGCATGTTCTCTAACCCTGGTTTCTTCAGTAGAATACTTTTATACTCCCTAAAAACCAAACCTTGCACATCACTATGTCATCCTCACGACGGATGATGTGAAATCATATTACGCCTTCTTTCCTGTGATACCTATGTATCATAATAACTTTCCCTAACAAGGTGTAGAATTGCAATCATCTTCATTGTTATGTATCCATTCTCTAGCGGAACAAGCTCTAGAATAGCAATCATCTCGTTTATATTTATCCACTTGTTCAAAAAACCATGACCCCAAGTCCTTTTTCTTTTCAACGAATTCAAATTCACTCACAGAATTTTTTACAAACCTACTTCACTCGTAATTGGCATCCACCTAGCATCGTTGCTCATTTTCTACTTATCTTCTAATCATATTTGCTACACTATGTTTGCATGTAAATCTTTTCTTCATATATATATTGACAAAAATCACAACCTCACTATTGTAATGTTTGGTATAACTGATATTCTTCAGTTTACAAATCTTTCTTCCCTTCTCAAGTACACATCTTACTTTATATTTTCCCATATTATTTCTTACTCATAACCTGTTGATGGTCATAGTTTATCTGACAAAGATCCTTTCAGCCATGCATCTACTATGACAGTGTCACACTTATTAATCTTTCTAAGTTTGTCACAAACTGTCATTCCCTTCAGTCACGTTTCTGTCCATAAACTATGACCATCTTCAGTTACACTTCTGTCATAACTATGATTGTTCCTCAACAACAATTTTGTTACAAACTAGATCTTCAAGTATATTGTATATGTGGTCAGGATCTTGAGATATGTCATTCCCTTAGATCTAAAAATAGTTCTAAAGATCCCGTCAATACTTTGATCTAGTTTGAGTGACCCTTATGTCAGAAGAGAAGGCTCTCAAGAATAACAAAACTAGGTGCAATCAAAGTTTCAACAATCGTTAGTTAATCAAATCAATAATCAAAAATTAAAATAAGAATGAAATTATATAGTTTCTCACCAACGATGCTCGTAGATCTTCTTGATCCCACAAAATTCTTTAAACGAACAGTCGTAAGAGATTTCGTATTATTAGGGTACTTTCTTCTCTGGATGGACAAATCCACCAGAAACGCCACGAATGAAGTTTACCTGGCTCTTAGGGTAGTTTTCAAAAATGCATACTCAACTATTTTTAGACCAAGGTTGTTTGGATGACAAGGAAATTCCATAATCGAAAAATATTTTCAAGATATGTAATAATTACCTAATTTTGGTTTTTCCTATCTCCAACTTGTAATTCTGAAATCTCTCATTGGAAAATATCTAATATTAGTTTAGAACTTAAATATATAACTTTCCAAGAGATATGTTTTGATTTGTTGCAAAATAAAAAGCATATAATCGAAAATCTTAATTCAAAGATTCTTAATATATCGTATGGGGATCACCTTGAGTATCGAGTAATATCTTTGGAAAATAAAAGATAAGAATTATTGATAAGCGCTTAATTTACATGAATTTAGTGTCTATTTCATACTTGTTTTAACTATATTTCTTGCATACTATGTTGTATTACTCTTGTTTTCTTTCTTATTTGTTTTCTTAAGTGAGTCATCCGAAAATCAATGGAAATGATGTTAAAAAGAGTTGAAAAGAGGAAAAGAGTTCACCTGGCATGAAAAGAATAAGTTGTAAGGTGCAAACACGACTCTTGGATACAAGTTATAGCAAAATTTATGGTTGGTAAAAGCTTCTCAAAACCTAACTGTAAAAGATATGAATTTCCAACATAATTTTCAGAAGGAGTTACGGCTAGGTCCAACCCAACCATAAAATAAAGTGAAGAGATATGAACATTTGATCATTTCTATGATGTAGAGGGCTACGATACGAATTCAACTCAAAAGGAATGAAGTCAATCAGACGTCTGATGAAGAAGTTATGGCCGAAATGCCGTAAACAAAAAGTATACATGAATAATTATGGCCTGGTCCAAGAGACTCGGACCCAACCGTAATTCTGGTATTTTCAACATAATTTTCTTCTCAAACTTTCGGCTGGGTTGAACCTAATTGTAACTTTGGGAATTTTTTGCGATGGTAAGACTTAAGCGGTTGGTTTGATATTAACGAACCCAATCGTAATTTAAGGGTATTTGGCAAGTGTGAGACTATAAATCGAAGAAAACACCGGTTCGAAGAGATTTTGAAGACCTAATTCGTGAGAACTATATAAAGACACCACCTAAACATTGAAAAAACATCGTCTACACAACTTTCCAAGTCTTGGAGAGGAGGAACACTATAACAGAACAAAATCTAGGGTTTCACAGCGGTTCTCATCAATCGCAACGATTTCTTCTCTAGTTTATGAATTGTATAACATTGATGCTACTACATCCATGAGTGTCTAAACCCGTAATTGATTGAGGATGAATTCTAAGTTCTAGACTTGATTTGATTTAATATATGCATTTATTTTAGGTTTTTCATACGATTATCGTTTGCTTACACTTTGATGGATGTTTATGATTCATTAATTGACAGCTCTAGGTGGCCCAACTATAGTAGTTTATTTATTGATTTATTTGTGGTAAAGAGTTAGGATATCCGTGTTTTTTGAATAACCTATACATAAGTAGAAAATGTGAGACCTTGCAGAGGGATTCTATGGAGCAATCATATGTTGAACAACAATAGAAAGTGGACCTTGCGCTAAGAGTCTAACTACTAAGATTTACCTAAGTCATAAAACGTAAATCATTCTACCAAGTTACACCTTGAGTGCGTTACTAGTTGGTGGCTCGGACGAATAAAATCTGATATTCAAGCGCTTTGGTACCCAGTAACCAAAGGACTTTTGGAGATAGCACTGCAATAGTTTTAATCGTATAGTTGATGATAATCTATGATTAATGATGAATTTATGAATATATTAACTTGTTGATGGTTTAGTAACAAAGAAGAATTCCTGCTCGATCACTAATTTGATTGCACCCACGACGACACATCAATTGTATTCATGTCCAAATTATGTCGACATCTAGAACTTTCTATTTAGAAAACCCTAATTTCAAACTCACAAAAAACCATAAAGTAATATGTGAATACGAATGATCGGTTTTTTTCTTGGGACCGGTTCTACTATGACTCCTAAAATAGGTTAAGATCGGTTCTACTAAGTCTCCAAATATAGGTACGGATCAGTTCTGCCGTGACTTCCAATAAAAGTAAGGATAGGTTCTACCATGTACCCCAATATAAGTAAGGATCAGTTTTACCAAGACTCTCAGCATAAGTGAAAATCGGTTCTACCAAAGTTCTTACCTAAGTTCGAATTGGTTATCCAATAGATCTTCTATGAAAACCGGACCAAAGCGCCTATTGATTTCCTTTCGATTATGAAACAAGTTTCGTATATGTACTTCTGTTAAACATATGTAATCAAATATAGTTTCCTAGGATGAAATTACACCTATATCAAATACACAATCAAGTAACGAGTTACACAGATCATGATGATGTCACATTTACCAAGTTCAAAAGATAAACGTTATACTCCGTCATGTTGAAGAACCAAGGAGATCAAGTATGTGGAAGAGAAGTTACAAAGTTTATTTATTTTGTACTCCATATGTACTGACAGTCTTGTCACTAAAATTAACAAAGGGGGAGATTGTTAGAGCACTGATCGATCGAACTCGCAAGTGTTGCTATCTCAAGCTTTCCGATTTGCATACCGGGTATGCATACCTTTCCGGTTTAGAAACCAACAGATATTTTCCGGTTTGCATACTAGGTATGCCTACCTTCCGGGTTCACGAGTCAACATACTTTTTATGGTGTGAATACCAGGTATGCGTACCAAAAATTCGCTGCTGAATTATATCTACGCCGGTATGTGTACCGGGTACATGTATTGCATCTCTAGAATTATAAAAGTTCTCCCAGTATGTAAACTGGTATGCATACTGTCCTATATCCAGATTTACAGTAGTTTTATATCTCTCTAATAAATGAATTGAAACATTCCCGAATAACATCAATGACACATATCACTGTTCTAGGCTATATTAAAGTGATTAAATCTTAAATCATAATTAGGTCATAAACAATAAAAAAAATTTAACCAAATTCATCAAGTATGAACAAATGTTCTTATGCTTAGCATATTTAGAGAACGATTAACAAGATAAACTTGACTCGGAATTTCTATTATGCGTGTAGTGTCTAATTTATTCATGTGACATTGTCTCATATGTTAGAGCACTGCTCGGTCGAACTCGCAAGCGTTGCTATCTCAAGCTTATTTTTCAAGTTTAGTTGCCAAAACTATATGTATTGATTTCCAATCTACTTATAGCTAAGTCTCGGACTAGGATAGTAAAGTGTAGTTGATCTCTAGACTCCACGGCGTTCTTCATATGAAAATGAAGAACTACTCAAGGAACTGGTGGAGCTTCATCGACAAAAGGTATGTGGAGACTTGAACTTATCAATCACTTTAAAGTCTATATATTTTATCTCCAATTTTGAGACAAAAGTCGTATTGCTATATAGACTTCGACTATACACATTTTCCATTTCAAGCCGAGTTTATCTCGCTTATCTATTTCTCGAAATATGTGTTGGTAAGCTTTCGCTTTAGCCAAGTTCATTTTCTCGTGACCAAAGTCATGTTATATTTCAATAACTTGAAAATTTCTTTGATGAAAAATAGTTTGTGAACAACAACTATATAACATCCTCTTAGAAAGTTTCAATGATTGAAATGAGATTTTAGAACATGTAACCATCTTTGGATATAAGCATAGTTTGTTCGTACATTAGTGTATAAGTCCAAAAAACCGGGAACCTAAAGTATGCACACTTGTATGTGTACAAATGGTTGATGGAGACTGGCTAAGTAAATTTCTATTGTGTACAAATGATGGAGACCCGTATACATACTAACGGAAGTTCACGTCCATAAATTTCTTCTGAGTTTGGAAACTTAAAACAAACTCAATCCGGGTACCTAAGTATGCGTACCCATACGCATACTGGCGGAAATTTCACGTCCGTGAATTTCTGCTAAGTTTGGAAACTTAAACAAACTCAAATCCGGTTACTTAAGTACGCATGCCCGTACACATACTTAAGTAGGTTACTTTTTAAAATCGTAAGATTGGCTTGAGATTTATAACTTCGATAGGCAATATAGAAATTATCTTACAAACATCTCCGTCTCATCGTTTGTGATTCCGCAATATCTTGTTTCGCTAGTCGATTAAGATTATTGTGAGGTGATTGATAATTGTAGGTTGTTCTTGGGGAATATAAGTTCAGGTTATCGATTGGTTCCTGTTCACCTTGATTTATCAAAAGACGGTACAAAACTCGTAGGTATTTCTGTGAGAGACAAATTTATCTATCACTATAGACTTTTTTGTTTGAGACACATTTGTTTATTAAAGTCTTCTACTTTGGGTCGTAGCAACTCTTAGTTGCGGGTGAGATCATCCAAGGGAATAAAGTGCATAGTATCCTGCTGGGATCAAAGACGTAAGGAGCGCAACTGTACCTTGAATCAGTGTGAGATTGATTGGGTTTCAACTACAGTCCAGACCGAAGTTAGTTCATAGTAGGCTAGAGGCTTTAACGTCTTAATAAAGTGTGGTTCTCAAAAATGGACTAGGTCCCAGGACTTTTCTGCGTTTTCGGTTTCCTCGTTGACAAAACTTCTGGTGTCTGTGTTATTTCTTTTCCGCATTATATTTTGTTATATAATTGAAATATCACAGGTTGTGCGTTGTATCAATCAATTGTTAAATCCAACCTTTGATTGTTGATTGATATTTGAACATTGGTATTTGGTACCGTTCAAGTTTTCATCTCTTATATTCAATCGGGCTCGCAGATTTCTATTTGTTGATTGCAGATTGAATTGAGAGATAGAGATATTAACTCTTTGATATATCTTTCTTAATATTGAGTCTAACTGTCTAGTTGATTCTCTTGAAAGTATATTCTCATGAAAGTATATTAGAGTTAGTCCATACAGATTGCTAAGCGATCTATTGGGTGAGGTTGTTAGACCCACGCTTTTTCAATTGGTATTAGAGCAGGAAAACACGTTCAAGACCTCATAAGTCTGTGTTTGTAGCGATCTGACTCTATGGACAAAAATTTTATCTCCATAAACGCGTCACCAGTCTTCGATGTCTCAAACTATTTGTGGTGGAAAATCGCTACGCGTGCTTTTTTTCAAGCTAGAGATTTTCAAACATGTGTACGTGTTGTTAATGGCTATGATCCTCCAGTTAATACAGAAGGCGATGTATCTATACCTAAGGATATTGGTCGATATAGTCCAGAAGAAATCCTTGCTGCAAAGCAAAATTCTAACGGCATAAATGCTATTATACATGCCATTATCCCAGATATTTAGCATCATGTGACTACATGCACAAAGTCTAAAGAAGCCTGGGATATCTTAGAAACCGTATTTGAAGGTAATACCTGTGAAAAAGAAGCTAAGCTTCAAAACCTAAATTCTGATTGGGAAAACCTTCGTATGGAAGATGAAGATTCATTTGATGAGTTAAATCACAAAGTGTCTGAAATTGTTAATGCATCTTTTGCATTGGGTAAGACTATTCCTGAAAAGGACATTGTGATGAAAATTATCATATCATTACCATCTAGATATGACTCTAAGAAGCATGCCATCGATGAGGGAAATAATCTCGCAACTCTTTCCAGAAATACTCTGGTTGGGAAACTAAAGATCTTTGATCATAAGAATACATCCAAATCCAGGAAGGATGTTGCTTTCAAAGCGTAAAAGATCACTAAACTACTTGACAAAAGTAAAAGTGTGTGTATCTCTAAAGACGATCTTTCTGAGACTGATTCTTCAGATGATGATCTTGACAAGTCAGTCTCCTTGATCACAAAAACAGTTTAGAGATCTTCTTTTGAAGAGAAGTAAACGGTTCTCCAGAGATAAGCCCAAGTCATCAGTCAAACCCCATAATCGTGTTCGTCATAAAAACAGGGATAATGATGATACTGATGATGAGGATACGCCTCAGTTCTTTAATTGTAAAGGTTTTGTCATTTTTCAAATGAGTGTCCAAACCGGAAAAAATACACTGGGAACAAAGGTCTTGCTGCAACTCTTGATGAAATGTCTGACAACTATGATTCTAATGAAGACGAAAAATCTTAATATTTGTGAAAATATTTTGATAGTTGTGGCAATACATGTATCAATCTTGATATTCTTTTAGAAAAGAACCCAGCCAATCTGGAAGAAACAATCGATCCTTTTGTTGGAAACTCTCTGTCTATTTTTTCAGGTTCCACTATGTGCTTAGGAGCCTGCACATTTCGAGCATCTGAGTCATCTTATGCGTTGACATGTTATTATTGTTCACTCAAGGGTAACGAATTTTCAAAGTGTTTCAAGTACAAACACAAGCTTAAGCTTGTTCAAAAAACTACTGAGGTATGTAAGATTTTATCTTCTTCAAAGAAGTTAGTTTCCAAGATAAGACTATACCACTAAAAAAAAGAATTGTCTAAAATTTCTGAGAGACAGGGTTCTATGAATTCCTTTCAAAGAGTTTATGGTGGACAAACTGTTGTTCACCGCAGCACAACTTGATTGTGTTGTTTGGTGCATCTTGCCTCATGTGCCTGATCTAAAGAGGAAAGATTTTGCACACCTCAGGCTTTAGGGAAATTTTTTGTTAATTGCCTTTTTTTTCTCTTCTTAAGCTTTGCTGTATTTTTGCAAGTTTGGAATTCTTCCATATCTAATTGACATTGGAAAGGACTTATCTGGTCTTTCAATAAAAGAGGGTTATTCTCGATAATTCTACCCTTCATAGGGTTGTGAGTTGTGCGTGCACGAACCTGTGTTTAAATGTTTTGTAACCCTACATTCCTTTTTCCTTCTATGATACTCTTTATATCTTAAGACTGCTTTGTTGAGTTTAGATTTTGAATTCCTCTCACAAACCCGTATGCATATGGATACTCCAAGCATCATGTCTTCTGATGGGAAAGATGTCAATATGATTGTTAAGCGATCAATTATGAAGGAAAAAGAAAGATCTCTGTTACCTCCAACTTTGAAAAGAAAAAGAAGGAATGTGAGGATACCAAGAGTTGTTCCTTCAAATTCTCAGAAGTTTTCTGACGTTCTTGAAGAGTTAAAGAAAATAAGGAAGGAGATTCAAAAAATAAAGGCTTTTGTGTTTAAGACTCTTGAAATTCAGAAGGCCCTGGTACGACATCAGTCAAGAAGGTTTATTGATATCAACTCCTATCTTCATGAACCTTATGTCCCAATGGCTGTTGACGAGAAGGAGTTCGGGGACGATAAAGAATTTTTCAAAGGTCTGAATGTCTAGGAAACTTCTTATAAGAATTTTATTCTTGTGTTTTTTTTAAGAAGGATAACTAGGGTTTGGAATAGCCATTATTGTGAGTACACATAGCTATTTCCAACGACTTTCATCTTGCAATGTTTTTTGATTTATTTGTTTAAATTCTAAAGTTTATTTGGAAGATGATTTTTGCAGTATTAATCTGTATGATTTTATATATTGAAAACTGTTGTGGGATATGTGTGTTTGCATCCGTGAACTATGATTGTCCCTTACGTGGTTAAAAGTTATCTCTTTCATATGTCGATATGCAAGTATTGATGAAAGAATGAATGAACTTTTGAAAAAAAAAATTAAGCCTATTATGTCATTATGAAAATATTGATAGAAGATAAGAAGAATTTTTGTTTACAAATAATATGTCTATTATATGTCATTGTGCAAATAGTGATGAAAATAGAATGAATCTTTGTTTATTCCGCATTATTGATCTTCCCCGATCCATTTTTATGCGAATATTGTGTGTCTCTGTAAGTTTTCTTATGTGAGCATTTCCAATTAGATTAATCATGATTTCTTTTGTGGTTAATTTGGTTAAGTATTCCGATTAAATTAATCATGGGTTCTCTTATGGTCAACTTAATTGAGATTTTTGGATACAATTTCATATTCTTATGAGATTTGTGGATGTCCAAAGAAATCTTTCTTTTCTCGTGAAAGTAAGGTCGCTCTTGTTGTTCTTTCGGGAATGACATTTTATGTGGGAGAGTTCTTAATTAACTTGTGCTTTATTGCCATATCTTTGTGGGGAGTGCGGCTGTGGAATATTATAGGTGTTATGTTGTATGTTTATAAACTCCTTGATGAATGCATGTAGTTTCGACTGTATGATTGCATCTAAAAATTTGATATGTGCTTTTCTTTGGTCATGAAGTATTTCTATGGAAATTTCATTAGGATCCCACTAGTTTTCGTACATTTTCCAATTTTATTGACAAAAGGGGGAGAATTAATGTGTAGTTCACACTACAAATACATATGGTTTTCGGATCATTATGTAAGGAGGAGTGGTTTTCATGTGAGATGAAAGTATTGACTAAGGGGGAGTGATACATATCACCATAGTATTGTTGTCGAAGTTGTAATACAATTGAACTTTTATGCGGTGTAATAATACTATGACACTTTATAACAATGTTTGAGAACTATTGTCTTCTCATTTTTATGGATACAGATATTCAACAACTATGATGATGAATTGAACATCTTCGGAATCATGGGAGTACTTGGAAGTGACGATTTCGGGTAATGTTGAAGAACCAAGGAGATCAAGCATATGGACGGGAAGCTACAAAGTTTATTTATTTTGTATTCCATATGTATTGATAGTTTTGTCACTAATATTGAAAAAAGGGGAGATCGCTATAGCACTGCTCGGTCGAACTCGCAAGCGTTGCTATCTCAAGCTTTCCGGTTTGCATACCGGGTATGCATACCTTTCCGGTTTAGAAACCAACAGATCTTTTCCGGTTTGCATACTAGGTATGCGTACCTTCCGGGTTCACGAGTGAACATACTTTTTATGGTGTAAATACCGGGTATGCGTACCAAAAATCGCTACGGAATTATATCTATGCAGGTATGTGTACCGGGTACATGCATTACATCTTTTGTAATTATAACAGTTCTCCCAGTATGTAAACTGGTATGCATACTGTCCTACATCCAGATTTACAGTAGTTTTATGTCTCTCTAATAATCGATTTGAAACATTTCCGAATAACATCAATGACACATATCACTGTTCCAGTCTATATTCAAATGATTTAATCTTAAATCATAATTAGGTCATAAATAATAAATTGTTTTTAACCAAATTCATCAAGTATGAAAAATATTCCTAAGCTTAGTGTATAATTTAGTCATGTGACATTTTCTCAAATGTTATGGCACTGCTCGGTCGAACTCGCAACCGTTGCTATCTCAATATTGTTTGTCAAGTTTAGTTGCCAATACTATATGTCTTGATTTCTACTCTACTTATAGCTAAGTCTTGGACTAGGATAGTAAAGTGTAGTTGAGATCTAGACTCCACAGCATTCATCATATGAAAACGAAGAACTACTCAAGGAACTGGTGGAACTTCATCGACAAAAGGTATGTGGAGACTTGAACTTATCTATCACTCAAAAGTCTATCTATGCTATCACCTATTTTGAGACAAAAGTCGTATTGCTATATGGACTTCGATTATACACATTTTCCATTTCAAGACGAGTTTATCTCGCTTATCTATTTCTCGAAATATGTGTTGGTAAGCTTTCGCTTTCGCCAAGTTCATCTTCTCGTGACCAAAGTCATGTTATATTTCAATAACTTGAAAATTGCTTTGATGAAAAATAGTTTGTGAACAACAACTATAAAAAATCCTCTTAGAAAGTTTCAATGATTGAAATGAGAGTTTAGAACATGTAACCATCTTTGGATATAAGCATAGTGTGTTCGCACATTAGTGTATAAGTCCAAAAAACCGGGAACCTAAATTATGCATACTTGTATGTGTACAAATGGTTGATGGAGACTGGGTAAGTATGTGTACCCGTACGCATACTGACGGAAGTTCACGTCCGTCAATTTCTGTTGCGTTTGGAAAGTTAAAAAAAAACTCAATCTGGTTACCTAAGTATGCGTACCCGTACGCATACTGGCGGAAAGTTCACGTCCGTGAATTTCTGCTGAGTTTCGAAACTTAAACAAAATCAAACTCGGATACTTAATTACGCATGCCCTGACGCATACTTAAGTAGGTTACTTTTTAAAATCGTAAGATTGGCTTGAGATTTATATCTCCGATAGGCATTAACGAAAAAAAAGTCACAAACATATTCGTCTCATCGTTTGTGATTCCACAATATCTTGTTTCGCTAGTCGATTAATATTATTGTGAGGTGATTGATAATTTTAGGTTGTTTTTGGGGGATATAAGTCCAGGTTATCGATTGGTTCATGTTCACCTTGATTTATCAAAAGATGGAACAAAACTCGTAGGTATTTCTGTGGGAGACAGATTTATCTATTACTGTAGACTTTCCTGTGTGAGACAGATTTGTTTATTAAAGTCTTCGACTTTGGGTCGTAGAAACTCTTAGTTGTGGGTGAGATCATCTAAGGGAATCAAGTGCGTAGTATCCTGCTGGGATCAGAGACATAAGAAGCGCAACAGTACCTTGAATCAGTGTGAGATTAATTTGTGTTCAAATACATTCCATACCGAAGTTAGTTTGTAGTAGGCTAGAGTCTGTAGTGGCTTAGTACAGGGTGGTGTTCAAAACTAGACTAGGTCTCGGGGTTTTTCTGCATTTGCGGTTTCCTCGTTAACAAAATTTCTGGTGTCTGTGTTATTTCTTGTCCGCATTGTATTTTGTTATATAATTGAAATATCACAAGTTGTGCGTTGTATCAATCAATTGGAAAATCCAACCTTTGGTTGTTGATTGAAATTGATTGATCCTTGAACATTGGTCTTTGGTACCGTTCAAGTTTTCATCTCTTATATTTAACCGGGCTCGCAGATTTCTATTTGTTGATTACAGATTGAATTGAGAGATAAAGATATCAACTCTTAATATTGAGTCTAATTGTGTGGTTGATTCTCTTGAAAGTTTATTGGAGTTAGTCCATACAGATTTCTAAGAGAAATACTGGGTGAGGTTGTTAGACCCCCGCTTTTTCATCATAGATATAAAGGTGAAATCTTGAGTAATAGGTGGTTCCGTCTTCACTTACTTTTCGTTGATGAAGTTCTCCAAAAGCTTCGGTTGATCTTCCCCTTCAAATGGTAGGACACAGTAATGTCTCGTACTTAACTACACACTTTTATCCTAATCCGAGACTTGACTAAATATAGACTAGAAATCAAGATATACTTTTGATCAACTAAATTTTAAAACAAGCTTGAGATATAAATACTTGTGAGTTCGACCGAACAATGCTTTATCAATTTCCCCCTTTGTCAATTTTAGTGACAAAACTATCAATACATATGTGAAAACACGGGGGTACCAAACTACACCACCAACTTTTTCTTAGGAAATCTTTATGGAAAACTCAATATTCAATTCCTAGATTTCAAATTAATGAATCTCAATCAAGAAAGAATATCTAGAGTTATATTTCTAACTCTCAAACCAGAACGTTTACAGACACAATCCATAAACCTAATTTCTGAGAGAGAGTACTTGGGTGATTCCAAAGATCAGTTTCCCATGTAATCAATCAAGTCTTATCCAACAAAAAAGGTCGGATGTGTCTACTATGATTGATCTACGTACAACCTGTGATATTTTAATTATAAATATAAACAATATGATGCGTACATGCACACCAAAAACTTGAATCCACTTATGATCGATCAAACATGGAACGGAGTCTGTTAACAATGGATGATCACAAGTTGTCTTTAGATCTAAAAACATGTCTAAATATCACGTCAATACTTTGATCTAGTTTGAGTGACCCTTATGTCAGAAGAGAATGCTCTTAATAATAACCAAACTAGGTGCAATCAAAGTTTCAACAACTGATAGTTAATCAAATCAATAATCAAAAATTAAAATAAGAATGCAATTATCTAGTTTCCCACCAACAATACTCGTAGAGCTTCTTGATCCCACAAAAGTCTTTAAACGAGCGGTCGTATGAGATTTCGCATTATTAGGGTACTTTCCTATTCGAATAGAAGGCTCCACTAGAAACACCACAAATGAAGTTTACCTGGCTCTTAGGATAGTTTTCAAGAAATGAAAACTCAACTATTTATAAACCAAGGTTTTTTGGACAACAAGGAAATTCCAGACGAAAATATTTTCAAGATATGCAATAATTACCTAATTTCGGTTTTTCCTATCTCCAACTTGTAATTATGAAATCTCTCATTCGAAAATATATAATATTAGTTTATAACTTAACTATATAAATTCCCAAGAGATATGTTTTGATTTATTGCAAAATCAAAAGCATATAATTGAAAATCTTAATTCAAAGATTCTCAATATTTCGGATGGGGATCACCTTGAATAACAAGTAATATCTTTGGAAACTAAAAGATAAGAATTGTTGATAAGGGCTTAATTTACATGATTTTAGTGTCCATTTCATACTTGTTTCAGCTATATTTCTTGCATACTATGTTGTATCACTCTTGTTTTATTTCTTATTTGTTTTCTTAAGTGAATCATCCGAAAAATCAATGGAAATGTTGTCAAAACGAGTTGAGAAGAGGAATAGAGTTCACCCGACATGAAAAGAATAAACTGTAAGGTGAAAACTCAAAAGATTACACCACCAACTTTTTCTGAGGCAATCTGTATGGACTAAACTCAAATACAATTCCGAGAGGTACAACTTAATGAATCTCAATCATGAATTATATGAAGAGCTTATATCTCTTTATCTCACAATCAGTATGTAAACAGAAACAAGTTTGTGAACCTGATTACTCCGCGAGAGTATTGGACGATTCCAGATATCAATATCCAAGAACAATCGAGTCGTACCCAAAAATTGCGATGGATTTATCTACTTGGATTGATTTAATGTACAACCTGTGATGTTTCATCAGAAAGATAAACAATATAACACGGAAAACAAATAATACATACACCAGAAATTTTGTTAACGAGGAAACCACAAATGCAGAAAAACCCTGGACCTAGTCCATATTTGAACACCTAAATGTATAATCCACTGCAGACACTAGCATACTATCAATACCTCAGACTGGAATGTAGTTGAGACCGAATCTACCGTCACAATGATTCAGTTACACTCACGCTCCTTACTCCTCTTGAATCCCGTAAGACTCTGCGTAATTGATTCCCTTAGCTGACGTCCTTTACAGCCTAAGAGTTGCTTCAAGTCAACTGAAGACTTTAAACCAATCTTCCTCCCACTGATAAGACTATATGTGATTTTCATTCTGATCAAAGATCAAGATGAGGTAGGAAATCTATTACAATAGATAAAGTATAGAAAACCTCAAAATCCGGTCTTTTGACTCCTAAAGAGAATCATATATTTTATTCACCTCATAAGTAGATACTTGTGAGGTGAATAAAGTCTGAGACGAAGAAACTTTGTGATTTATGCCTATCTTGTTTGTTGGAGCCAATGGCTCAATAATCAAAATAAGATCAGGATACACGAACTATCAAGATAAAGATAGTTGGACTTGGCTTCACAAATCCCTAGGTGAAGTCTTTTTAGTCTCTAAACCTAGAAATGTATAAAGGAAAGGACGAATCTAGTTTACAACTAGGACACACAAGAATAGTGTCAGGGATTCAAAGGTCCCAGTTGCTTGAGGTTCTCCTTATATATACTTTCAAGATCAAGGTTCCTTTAGATTTAAGCTAAGATAGCTTTGAAATTGAGAAATCAATAATCACTATTAAATGAAAAACTTGACTTGGGATTAACATAACATAATATACACTCTGGTTAGGATGAACTGTAACCGAACCGTGTATAATGACTTGTTCATGAAAGGTTAGCCGAAACTATCCAATCGAACGATAATCTTGATCATTTTCATAGAACACTTTAAGACTTTAATCACGAGTCACAAATATGATCAAACATGTAGAAATAGTGTTTTTAAAGAGTTGTTCAAATACCGATTATCTCATAAAAACAACTTTGATGTATCTGAAAATATTCGATAGACTAAGTAGCTAGGTGTACGGTACATGTCTCGTATACCTGTTCATGAGTATTTTTGTCATGGTACGTGTACCGGATAAGTATACCGTTAAGAAAAAAACGAGTTCAGGAATTCACAGATCCGGTTTGCATACCTTTCCGGTTTAGAAACCAACAGATCTTTTCCGGTTTACATACTGGGTATGCGTACCTTCCGAGTTCACGAGTCAACATACTTTTTATGGTGTAAATACCGGGTATGTGTACCAAAAATTCGCTGCCGAATTATATCTATGCCGGTATCTGTACCGGGTACATGTATTGCGTCTCTGGAATTATAACAGTTCTCCCAGTATGTAAAATGGTATTGTTAGAGCATTGCTCGGTCCAACTCGAATGCATTGATATCTCATGCATGTTTGTAAATGTTAGTGATCAAAACTATAAGTCTTAATTTCTATCCTACATAGCTAAAGGTCTCGGACTAGGATAGAAAGTGTATTTGAGCTCAAGAACTCCATGGAAATCATCATACAAGACGAAGGACTACTCAAGGAACTGGTGGATCTTCATCAACTAAAAGGTATGTGGAGACTTGAACTTATCTGTCACTCAAAAGTCTATTTACTCCATCTCCTACTCTTGAGACAAAAGTCGTTTTGATATATAGACTTTCATTATACACATTTGCTATTTCGAGCCGAGTTTAACTCGCCTATCTATTTCTCGAAATATGTGTTGGTAAGATTTCGCTTTAGCCAAATTCATCTTTACCTAGTGAAGAAAGTCATGTTATGTTTCAATCACTTTGAAAATTGCTCTGACGAAAAATGGTCTGTGAATAACGGCTATATAACGTCCTCTGAGAATGTTTCAATGATTGAAATTGGGAGTTTAGATTACATAACCATTGGTAGGATATAAGAATTTTTGTGGAAACACATATATGTATAAGTCCTTATTCCTTGAACCAAAGTATGCGAACTTTGTTGATCAAGAGAAACGGAATGTAGCGTGAGCCAAGTCCGCGAACTGGCCGAAGTTCTTTATCCGAGAATTTCTGCTGGAGTTTGTGAACTCCTTCCGTGAGCTTAAGTCCGCGGACCCATTCCGCGAACTTGAGTTTGTTATCTCTAAAATCGGTTGTTCTTGAACTCATGTTTAAAATTGACTAAGGAATTCTTTTGCAAACCGTGGCTATAAAGTTCATGAACCGATTCAAGTGAATCAAACCGTTTTTGCTTCGATTGTGTCTTGTGTAGTTACATAAGATCTAAGCAGTTGAACAACTCTCTAACTAGTTCATTTGAGTCATTTGAACTAGTTATGGTGAAGAAGAATATGGTTGATATGAAAGTAATCATATGGCTAACTGATGAGTGCCAAATATTGTATATATTTATCCCTTTTTGTTGGCATTTTAACTCATCTCTTGTGCATTAATTCTACATTTTATCCCATATTCTGTATTTTCATTGTTTTCAAGAATAAATATTTTTATTAATTAATTTTGTATTTTTAGGTAATAAATAAAGTTCGGATGAGTCGCGGAGCGAAAAGAGCAGAAAAGTAGTGAAAAGCCGGGAGAAATTACGCAAGGAAGCCGCGAAGAATGGTGCGCACAACCTCATTTTCTACACACAAAAGCGCCTCCGTTCTCAGCCATCAGATCATTTCTCAGAAGCATCCGACGGTCGCTCCCTCATAGAGCATCAAAATCTGATGTCCCTGCCGAGCACCACAGCGCTGAAATTCCAAGCCTTCAGATTAGATGGTTGTTGAATCCAACGGTCGCTCCCTTGCTGTTCATCAACGTTTGATATCTCCGCCTTACACTACAACACCTAACCCCATCTAGAGCCGTTAACTTCGTTGTATCAAAAAATCTGACGGTCGCTACAAGCTTCACTTCACATCACCATCCGATCTACCTACCATCTCCGCATCCAGTGACTCAGCGTCACAGAACATCAAAATTGGATGAAGCCGCCTCACACCCTAGCGACCGAACCCATCCACCTAACCAAACACCCTTCTCTCCCAAACCATCGAACCCTTTCTTCTCCGCCATTACCCTGCTGCAGAACCACCTTCCTCACCTGCCGCACCACCATCATCACCACCTCTCCCTGACGCCCCCAAATCACTCCACTATTTTCTCCCCAAATCACTCTACCTATACCCATCATCACTATCACGTTTTACATCAACTAATCTCCTCAATTTCTCATCTCTGCCGACTGAAACCCTAGGTGAGAAATTGAAGATATAAGTTGATGTTAGAGCAGCAATTGGAGGGGGAGATGACTCAGGAAGAGAAATAGAAGGATGGGTCGACGAGATGGAGCGAGAATTTCATCAACAGTAGGTAATTGGCAAAACCTAATTTTACTGACTTTGGGGAAAATTGGGGGAAAAGCTAATTTTGTGTAATGGGTATAAATTGGTGTTGGGGGAAGCATTAGGAAGACACTATTTACCTCTCTGGACTAGCCAGTAGAGAATTGAACAAAATTTTGTTGAATTTCAAATTTCAATACTTATCAGTAGAATATTGCTTATGTGTTTTGTTATCTCAAATGATGCTACTTGTGCTTGAATTTTTACATATGTTGAATGTGATTGTTTTAAACATGGTTAGCATGAGCTAATCACTTTCAGGCCAAGGCTCAGTGAAGCCTTGTGCACTGTCAAGTGTGATTGAGCTAGGATAATTCTTCCCTGCTGTGTTGTGAATGTGTATTTGAGAGAGGCCAATGCTTATAGAGCCTGTGATTGGCTGTACTGTCAAAAGACAGCCAATGCTAGGGGTAGCCTAGCAAGCAAGTTGGTGTTCTCTCATTTCTAGTTGTATGCTTAGGAAAGAACTTAACCTAGACCATGTTACTTGATTAGGATACAAGGTGGATCATATGCTTTGGCTTGCCCACCACTTCTCTTTTAATCAATCTTAATTTCAGTCACTTTTTCAAGTTCTGTGTTTTTGCATTTCAGCTTTATTTTCATGCCTTTTATGTTCCTGCATCTTGTAGCTACTGTGCACTGAAGGCAGTGCACAATCTTGCCTCTTGCCCTTGGCTGCCAAGCCTTGGTAGTTTGTTGCTTTTTCTTAACTGCTCCTTTGTTGCCTTACCCTGCATTTTTGGTTCTTGCTTATCTTTCCTTGCTTTGGTTCTTAACCTGCTTCTCTTTTGCCTTACTTTATGTTCTTGTTTCTCTGCCTGCAACCTTGCCTGCCCTTAGCTTATTACACATCTTAGTTAGGAAAACTTCTCATATGCTCCTCTCCCTGTGGACAAACCCCTACTCACTCTTTTATTACAAATATTGACCTTGTATACTTGCAAGCATATTGTGTGCATCTTAGGAATCCACAACAAGTTTTTGGCGCCGCTGCCGGGGAGCTGGCTGCCATATTTTTTGAAGTTTTCAGAGTCTGCTGCTGTTGTTGGCCCTGCCAAGCTTGCTGCTGCTGCTGCTCTGCTGGTGCTGTTGCTGCCAAGCTGTTGCTGTTGCCAAGTTGCTGCCAACTGCTGCCAACTGCTGCTGCTGGGCCTGTGCAACTTCCTCTGAACTGGGCTTGAACCAACTGAGCTGGGCTCAGTAACCTTAACTGTTCTTGGGCTTGCAACTTCAGCTGGGCTCCGTTGCTGCTGCTGCTGGGCTCTGCTACACTTGCTGCTGCTGGGCTTGGACGTGAGCTGCTAGGACGATCCTAAAGCCCAACTGGGCCTTGCAACTAAAAGGGGACTAAAAGCCTATTTTTGGGCTTCCCTCCAAAAACAAGTAAGCCTAACCCATGAGTTAACCCACTTGGGTCTCATTTAAATTCAAATTTGGGCTTGTAATAATTTATTTAAATTATTTTTTTGGGTTTGTAATAATTTTTATTTTCTTTTTCTTTTTTTTTATATTTGGGATTGTAATAATTTTTTATTTTCTTTTTTGTTTTTCTTTATTTTTTTTATTTTTCTTTTTTCTTTTATGGGCTTGTTTTAATTATTATTGTTTTTATTTTCTTTTATGAGTTGTGATAATTTATGCTAGGTTTAGTTCAAAAATTTTTTTCCAAAGCCCAAAATTTGTAAACCAAAAAAACAAAATCCCTTCTTTAAACCAAAACCCATTCAAAAACCAAATCTTCATAATCCTTGGGCCAAATTGTTTCCGATTGCTCTGTCTGACCAACATGTTAGTTAAGGTACCTACTAGGACATGATTGTGACCTACAGAGACCAGACAAACAGACTTGTTAGAATTAACCCAGACGAACCTATCGAAATTCTAAGTTCTGAGGGAGACAGTCCAGATCAACCAGAAACAATGGGAGAACCACGTACTCTCAAGGATTATATGTACCCAACTAGAGCCAGTCAACCGTCCTGTATTTTGCTGCCCGAGGCTAATGGCCATTATGAGCTGAAATCTAGCACAATACAGATGCTTCCTATTTTTAGAGGTGTTGAGAATGAAAACCCGTACCACCACGTGAGAGAATTTGAGGAAATTTGTGGAACTCTGCGTTTCACTCAAATGACCGACGAAACCCTGAAGTTAAGGCTTTTTCCTTTCTCCCTGAAAGATAAGGCAAAGGCCTGGCTCTATGCTTTACAGCCTCAATCCATCATGACATGGGATGACCTCATAAAGGGGTTTTTCAAAAAGTTTTTCCCGAACCACAAGACTGCGACAATTCGTCAAAGTCTGAATAGCTTTGTGCAATTAGAAGGTGAGACCTTAGCTAGATACCTGGAGAGATTCAATGAATTATTGCTCCAATGTCCCCATCATGGTTTTGAAAAATGGAGACTTGTGCAAATTTTGTATGAAGGTCTAGATGTGTCCACCCGAACAACGGTTGAGTCGATGTGTAATGGTCTATTCGTAGATAAAACTGCTGACGCGTCTTGGGACTTCTTAATTGAAGTAGCTGAAAAGACGCAACAGTGGGAATCCATCCGTGAAACCAGAAAGACTACATCCGAAGCAAAGGCTTTTAGGATTGAAGCGGATTTTGAGGGAAGAGCAAACATGGCATCAATAGTTAGGAGATTAGAAGAGTTAGAACTACATAAAAATTCAAAACCTTCCACCACTACTCTCCGAGAACATGTCGCTTCATCTGTTTGTGCTGCTTGTAACGACCCCAACCATCAATTCCAAAATTGTCCAGATTTGCTTGCAATCCAGGAGTCTAGGCTTGAACAGGCACATGCCATGTTTCAAAACCAGAGCATAACCCTTATTCTCAGACCTACAATCCAGGATGGAGAAACCACCCTAACTTTTCATGGTCAAAAGGGCCCACTCAAGGAGGACCATCTCAACCCATCAAGCTATCAAACAATCAGAGCTATCAAAACAATCAGGGATATCAGAACAATCAAGGTTATCAACACCCGAGAAACCCTCAAACAATCAAACTCTCAACAATCATATCCTCAGCACAATACAGACAAGAGATTATCCACCTTAGAGGAAATGTTCAGAGTTTGATGCAAAGTCAGAAAAATCTAGATCAAAAGATGGATCAAATATGTGAGAGAGAAAAGGGTAAACTTCCGAGCCAACCCCAACAAAATCCAAAGAGGATATTTCAAACAGGCACAACATCCTGCACTGAAACCTCACCTGATCAAATCCATGCCATTACCACCCTCCGAAGTGGTAAAGTCATCGAGAACAACGTAGGCGAACCTAATGAGTCTGATACAAATTCCACGTTGTCTCCACAACCCCAGAAAACCAAAGAATCTGAGCAAGTTGGAAAATCTGACAATTCTACTGCTGTGAATGTCCCTTTGCCAACTCATCTCCTGTTGCTCCATTTCCTCAAAGATTGATCTATCAATAGAAAAGTACCCATTACAATGAGATGTTAGATCTGTTCAAGAGAGTCAACATCAACATTCCTTTTCTTGAAGCAATCAAGCAAATCCCTGCTTATGCCAAATTCCTCAAAGACTTGTGTACTCAAAAGCGCAAGCTCAATGTGCAAAAACGTGCTTTCTTAGCTGAGCAGGTGAGTTCCATCATTCTGAACAAAACTCCACCCAAGTTTAGGGATCCAGGATGTCCAACAATTTCTTGCACTATAGGAGAACACACGGTCAATAAAGCGTTATTAGACCTAGGTGCAAGTGTTAACCTACTGCCATATTCTGTTTATGAGCAGTTAGGTCTTGGGGAGTTGAAACCAACATCTATCACTCTACAACTGGCAGACCGATCTGTCAAGATTCCTCGTGGAGTGGTGGAAGATGTTTTGATCAAGGTTGACAAATTCTATTTTCCCGTAGACTTCATTGTCTTAGACACTCAACCTGTACAAAACCCAGACTGTCACATTCCTGTCATCTTAGGACGTCCTTTCTTGGCTACGTCCAACGCGATCATCAACTGTCGGAATGGAGTGTTAAAACTGTCTTTTGGTAACATGACGGTAGAATTGAATGTGTTCGATATTAGTCAACAACCTGTGAATCTTGATGATGATGATGTGCATGAAGTTAATATGATTGAAGGATTAATGCAAGATTCGTTGACTAACATTCTATCCGTTGACCCCTTTCAAGCATGTATGGAGAACTTTAACCCTGATTTCTATGATGATGCATACTGTAGTGACGTCCTATCTCTGCTCGAATCTGTACCTCAAATGGACGTCACTGAAAGGAAATATGAAGTGGAACAACCCCTATTCTCTGATTCCAAGCTTATTCCATCCATTGTTGAGCCACCCAAGCTTGAATTGAAACCATTGCCTAGTACGTTGAAGTACGCATTCCTAGGTTCTTCTGATACTTTACCTGTCATTATTTCATCATGTTTAGACACGGAACAGGAAAGTAAGCTTTTAGAAGTACTTAAGGAACACAAAGAGGCCTTAGGATGGACCATCTCAGATCTCAAAGGAATTAGTCCCACCATTTGCATGCACCACATTAACCTTGAAGAGAATGCCAAACCATCGAGGGAAATGCAAAGGAGACTTAATCCTAACATGAGAGATGTAGTCAAAGGAGAGATCCTGAAACTACTCGATGCGGGTATCATATACCCAATTCCCGATAGCAAATGGGTTAGTCCCATTCAAGTTGTGCCTAAGAAGTCAGGCATTACTGTTGTTCAGAACGACAAGAATGAATTAGTTCCTACTCGTACAACCACAGGATGGCGAGTATGCATCGACTACAGGAAGTTGAACACAGTAACAAGGAAGGATCACTTCCCGCTCCCTTTATTGACCAAATGCTAGAACGTGTGTCTGGACACAGTCACTACTGTTTTCTAGATGGCTTTTCCGGTTATAACCAAATTCACATTGCTCCGGAAGATCAGGAAAAAACTACATTCACGTGTCCATTTGGGACGTTTGCTTATAGACGTATGCCCTTCGGGTTGTGTAATGCACCTGCTACTTTTCAGCGTTGCATGATGAGCATTTTTTCTGACATGATAGATAGTTTTCTCGAGATCTTTATGGATGATTTCTCTGTTTTTGGTTCCTCGTTTGACGATGTTTGAAGCATCTTGCCCTCGTGATATCCAGATGTAAAGAAAAGAACCTTGTTCTAAATTGGGAAAAATGCCATTTTATGGTGAATTCAGGAATAGTTCTAGGACACATCATCTCAGAGAAAGGAATTGAAGTGGATAAAGCTAAAGTTGACCTCATTCAACATCTACCACAACCTTGCTCTGTGAAGGAGATCAGATCATTTCTAGGTCATGCTGGTTTTTACCGGCGATTCATCAAAGATTTCAGCAAGTTGTACATCCTAGTCGCAGTTGATTACGTTTCTAAGTGGGTAGAAGCCATAGCAACCAGAACAAATGACCACAAGGTGGTACTTTCATTTCTAAAGGAAAACATATTTGCACGTTTTGGTACCCCTAGAGCTATCATCAGTGACGGCGGTTCACATTTTCGTAACAAGTACTTTGAGTCTTTAGTACGCAAGTATGGCATAACTCACAAGGTTGCTACTCCGTACCACCCTCAGACTAGTGGACAAGTGGAAGTGTCTAATAGGGAAATCAAGCACATTCTGGAGAAGACGGTCAACCCGTCCAGGAAAGATTGGTCATTGAGATTGAATGATGCTTTGGGCCTATAGAACAGCTTATAAGACACCAATTGGCATGTCCCCCTATCGTCTAGTGTATGGAAAGCCGTGCCATCTACCTGTGGAATTAGAACATCGTGCCTACTGGGCAATCAAAGAGCTGAACTTCTCTCTGGACGAAGCTGGAATTCAACGGAAACTTCAACTCAACGAGTTGGAAGAATTGAGAAATGAGGCTTATGACAGTGCCAAGCTGTACAAGCAAAGATGAAGATATTTCATGATAAGCGTATTCTGCGCAAATCCTTCACTCCTGGTCAGAAAGTCTTGCTGTATGACTCCCGATTACATCTTTTTCCAGGAAAACTGCGTTCCAGATGGAAGGGTCCGTACCTAGTACGCACAGTTTTTCCTCATGGAGCTGTAGAGTTGGAGGATGTCTCCAACAAAACGTTTTCAAAGTCAACGGGCAGAGATTAAAGCCATTCCTTGAGCCATTTCCACCCGACATTGAAACAACCGACCTGGAGGACCCAGTCTATGTGGACTAAACTGGTCCACTCTTTCCCTAAATAACCAAACAGTTTTCCAAATGTTTCCCTAAAAACCAAAATTTTCGTTTTCCCATCAAAACCAAATGTTCCCAACAAAACCAAATTTTTCCAAAAAGTCCAATCCCATTAAAAACCAAATTTTCTTGTAGATAATGTGTTAGTAAATTTCCTTTTGTATATATTTTGTGCTCATCCATTGTGACTGCTAATATGATGGATTTTTGCCTTGAAATAACGGAGTTTTAATCTGCTTTCGCCGAAATCGGGTATTCTCTCTCCTTTTACTCTACTCAGCATGTCCCTTTCCATATATTGTTTTATAATTCTTTCCATATTTTGAAACATTGAGGACAATGTTTAGTTTAGGTTTGGGGGTATAGAGTAGATACCATGATAATTTGCCATAATTGAAAACGAACTCCTTCTTCTTTTTTGAAAAAATTGAAAAATTCCAAAAAAAAATTAAATTAAAAAAAAAAAAAAAGAAAAAAATCATAAAAATGGAGCTCATTTACCTTGAAATGTTGACTCTTGTGCAAATATGTATTTTTATTAGGAGTCTTAGTCTAGATATTTAGGCACCCTGATTCTAGCACAATTCACATAGTGATAAGAAATTTGCACGCGCACGATCTACCAATACATGTATGGCCTCGATCTTCAAGGTGTTGGATAGGAAGTTACGATTGCCAATCACTTTAGAATACTGAACGAAACTTGACTAGCTTGTTCTTTGGTTGGTTGGGATAGAAGATGGAGGTTACATTAAGAAAGACAACCATCGAATTTAACTGGGTGCATCAAAAAGGGCTACCTCTTGCAAAGTGTCATGTAATCTTTTGTTTCTTTATTGTTATGTATCAAAAGTGTTTCCTTAAAAAAAAAAAAACGATGTATATATTCAGAAAAAAAATATATCAGAAAAATACCAAAAAAAAAAAATCAAGTATTTATCAATTCCATCATCTCTTGTTCCAAAAAAATAAAAAGAGATTTGTCAATGTAAATAAGAGTCATGTAAATAGTCATCTTTTGTTGTTTCGTTGTAATAAGCAAGGAGGGTGTATGCCATTGATGTACAACGCGAGAAATTGTGAAATACCTCCAACTCATTCACAATTCTCGTAAAGTCCGGACAGCTAGCTAGATTTCGACCTCAGTTCTTAGCCTGAGAAACTATCTCTTGGTGATTAGTAGTCATGACTTCAGATCTTTCTTTACACATGTGTAGATACACTTTACACTCTTATCACATGTCTTTTTTTGTTATCAGTGCTAGGATTGTGCCTTCGATAGCTAGATTGACATCTCCATTTTGCTGTGAGCTTAAACTGTTTTGCACATGTCACGTTTGATGGAATCTGAGCTTATATTTTGTCCTTAGGTTTTGTAGGCACACCTCTGGTAAACCTTCACGAGACTTCACTCGTCCACTAGGGACACTTAGTGGTTTAAAAGGCTTAGTGCATACGCTAAATGCATTCGAGAGACCAGCGACAGTGGTATAGTTAGGATTTCCTTAGTTTTGTTTTACTTGAGGACAAGTAAAATTCAGGTTTGGGGGTATTTGATGAGTGCTAAAAAGTGCATATTTCTATATATTTTTCTTGGCTTTTAACTCATCTTTTGTGCATTAATTCTACATTTTATCCCATATTCTGTATTTTCATTGTTTTCAAGAATAAATATTTTTCTTAATTAATTTTGCATTTTTAGGTAATAAATAAAGTTCGGATGAGTCGCGGAGCGAAAAGAGCAGAAAAGTAGTGAAAAGCCGGGAGAAATTACGCAAGGAAGCCGCGAAGAATGGTGCGCACAACCTCATTTTCTACACACAAAAGCGCCTCCGTTCTCAGCCATCAGATCATTTCTCAGAAGCATCCGACGGTCGCTCCCTCATAGAGCATCAAAATCTGATGTCCCTGCCGAGCACCACAGCGCTGAAATTCCAAGCCTTCAGATTAGATGGTTGTTGAATCCAACGGTCGCTCCCTTGCTGTTCATCAACGTTTGATATCTCCGCCTTACACTACAACACCTAACCCCATCTAGAGCCGTTAACTTCGTTGTATCAAAAAATCTGACGGTCGCTACAAGCTTCACTTCACATCACCATCCGATCTACCTACCATCTCCGCATCCAGTGACTCAGCGTCACAGAACATCAAAATTGGATGAAGCCGCCTCACACCCTAGCGACCGAACCCATCCACCTAACCAAACACCCTTCTCTCCCAAACCATCGAACCCTTTCTTCTCCGCCATTACCCTGCTGCAGAACCACCTTCCTCACCTGTCGCACCACCATCATCACCACCTCTCCCTGACGCCCCCAAATCACTCCACTATTTTCTCCCCAAATCACTCTACCTATACCCATCATCACTATCACGTTTTACATCAACTAATCTCCTCAATTTCTCATCTCTGCCGACTGAAACCCTAGGTGAGAAATTGAAGATATAAGTTGATGTTAGAGCAGCAATTGGAGCGGGAGATGACTCAGGAAGAGAAATAGAAGGATGGGTCGACGAGATGGAGCGAGAATTTCATCAACAGTAGGTAATTGGCAAAACCTAATTTTACTGACTTTGGGGAAAATTGGGGGAAAAGCTAATTTTGTGTAATGGGTATAAATTGGTGTTGGGGGAAGCATTAGGAAGACACTATTTTACCTCTCTGGACTAGCCAGTAGAGAATTGAACAAAATTTTATGAACTGAAAATTTCAGTGCTTGTATGTTTGTATGTTTGTATGTTGCAATTTGCTTATGTGTTGTAGTCATTTGTTTTGCTGCAATTTATGTTTAAATTATCTATGTTAGTGTATGCATGTTGTCACTTCATGGTTAGCATGAGCTAATCATTTTCAGGCCAAGGCTCAGTGAAGCCTTGTGCACTGTCAAGTGTGAATGAACTAGATAGTTGCTTCCTGTTGCTATGTTTTGAATGTGCAAATGAGAGAGGCCAATGCTCATAGAGCCTGTGATTGGCTGTACTGTCAAAAGACAGCCAATGCTAGGGGTAGACTAGTGAGCAAGTTGGTGTTCTCTCATTTCTAGTTGTATGCTTAGGAAAGAACTTAACCTAGACCATGTTACTTGATTAGGATACAAGGTGGATCATATGCTTTGGCTTGCCCACCACTTCTCTTTTAATCAATCTTAATTTCAGTCACTTTTTCAAGTTCTGTGTTTTTTCATTTCAGCTTTATTTTCATGCCTTTTATGTTCCTGCATCTTGTAGCTACTGTGCACTGAAGGCAGTGCACAATCTTGCCTCTTGCCCTTGGCTGCCAAGCCTTGGTAGTTTGTTGCTTTTTCTTAACTGCTCCTTTGTTGCCTTACCCTGCATTTTTGGTTCTTGCTTATCTTTCCTTGCTTTGGTTCTTAACCTGCTTCTCTTTTGCCTTACTTTATGTTCTTGTTTCTCTGCCTGCAACCTTGCCTGCCCTTAGCTTATTACACATCTTAGTTAGGAAAACTTCTCATATGCTCCTCTCCCTGTGGACAAACCCCTACTCACTCTTTTATTACAAATATTGACCTTGTATACTTGCAAGCATATTGTGTGCATCTTAGGAATCCACAACACTAACCATTGGTTAACTATTGTTGAACCAACAAATGTTAATGTTTGGGTACGGTTACATAAACCCAAAATTGGACATTTCATTTATGTGTAACAAGCTAAGTTTTCGATCCAACGGTTGAGGAATATTAGCTTGAATCTAATCAGGTTTTTCATCTAACGGCGAATATTGAATGATTTGTTACCAAGCTAATATTGATTGCAAACCCTGATTTGAAAGACTATATAAGGGAGAACTCTAGCAACTGGGAAACCTAATCCCCACACATTCTGTGTGATACTAGTTGTTCTAAGCTAGAGACGATTCTCCTTTAACCTTTGGTTTTCTTCTTCTAAAACCAGGTTAATGACTTAAAGACTTCATTGGGATTGTGAAGCCAGACCGATACTACTTTTCTTGTAGTTGTGTGATCTGATCTTGCATCTTCTATCGTACGAGTACAATTGTAATAATTGGCTTGAGATTGATATCTCCGATAGGCAAGATAGAAAAGAAATCACAAACATTTCGTCTCATCGTTTGTGATTCCACAATATCTTTTTTCGCTGCGTCGATTAAGATTATTGTGAGGTGATCAATAATACTAGGCTGTTCTTCGGGAATATAAGTCCGGTTTATTGATTAGTTCATGGTCACCTTGATTTATCAAAGACGGAACAAAACTCGTAGGTATATTCGTGGGAGACGGATTTATATATTACCGTAGACTTTTGTGTGTGATACAGATTTGTTTATTAAAGTCTTCGACTTTGGTTCGTAGCAAATCTTAGTTGTGGGTGAGATCAGCTAAGGGAATCAAGTGCGTAGTATCCTGCTGGGATCAGAGACGTAAGGAGCGCAACTGTACCTTGGATCAGTGTGAGATTGATTGGGGTTCAACTACAGTCCATACCGAAGTTAATTTGGAGTAGGCTAGTGTCTGTAGCGGCCTAATACAATGTGTGTTCAATCTGGACTAGGTCCCGTGGTTTTTCTGCATTTGCGGTTTCCTCGTTAACAAAATTCTGGTGTCTGTGTTATTTTTATTTCCGCATTATATTGTTTATCTTTATATTTGAAATAATACAGGTTGTGCGTTGAAGATCATCAATTAGAATATCCGACCTTTGGTTGTTGATTTAAATTGATTGTTCCTTGGATATTGGTCTTTGGTACCATCCAAGTTATTCCTTGTATTTGATTAAAGACTCGCTGATTCTATTAGCTCGAGTAAATAAAATCAAGAGAGATATATTAACTCCTTGAGATACTTTTATCTAGATTGAGTCTGACTGTCTAGTTGATTCTCTAGAAAGTATATCGGAGTTAGTCCATACAGATTGCTAAGCGAAATATTGGGTGTGGTTGTTAGACCCCCAGTTTTTCAATTGGTATCAGAGAGGGCAAACACATTCAAGACCTCACAAGTCTGTGTTTGTAGCGATCTGAGTCTATGGACAGAAAAGTCTCTAGAAACAATTCACCAGGATTAAAAACCGATCGTAGAAGAAGTTCTAATGAACTGGTTATTCTCCAGAAAAAGTTGGATGAACAAATCCGGATCAACTATGATATCATAGAAGAAATTGCAATGCTTAATGATTTGAAACCTGTCAAAATCCCTTTAATGGATCTGAATAACTCCAGTTGTTCCTCTCTGAAGAAAAGTCATAAGTCGGACAATAAACAATGTTCGGATGTTGTAAAATCTGATATGACACAGAACTTTTAAGACGAACTTAAAGATGTTGGCCCATGTTTGTTTTGTGATTCCTCTTATCACTTCCAACATACTTGTATGTATTTCCAAAAGAGCCTGAAAGTTGCAAGTAATCTTCACACGAAAACTAAACAACTTAGTGCTTCTCTAAAAGGATGTACAAAACTATCAGGAACCCCTAGACAGGAAAGTACTAATAGTATGGGAGCTTTTGCTTTAAAATCAACATCACCCTTTCAGTGGTTTCTTGACAGTGGATGTAGCAGACATATGACAGGTGATCTCACATGGTTGTTTCTTATGACGACTATGAAGGAGGACCAGTAACTTTCGGAGATGGGAGTTGTTGCTATATTAGAAAGAAAGGGACGATCAAACTGCCTGGCGTTCCTGAAATCCATGATGTAGTATACGTAAAAGGTATGACTACAAATCTTCTTTCTATTAGTCAAATCTGTGACAAAGGCCATCGAGTTGTCTTCAATGCAAATGGATGTGACATTGTAGACAAAACTGGGAAAGTCATTTTTCAAGGAACTCGTGGTAAAAACAACTGTTATCTTCTTGATACTCAGTTTAACAATTGTTGAAATTTGACTAAGGTGGAATCTACACATCTTTGGCATGAGCGTTTTGGTCACATCAACTATCGTCTTCTAACTAAGATCATTAACAAAGAACTTTTTAGAGGCGTCCCAAAATAAATGCAAAGATTGAAGGTGTATGTGGTGCCTGTCAAAAGGGTAAGCAAACTAAAGTTCAGCATAAATCATCTATAGATATTCTCATTAAAGCTCCACTTGATTTAATTCATATGGATCTCTTCGGGATAATTTAACAACCCACTGTTGCTGGTAAGAAGTATTCTTTAGTTATGGTAGATGATTACACCAGATTCACTTGGGTTGCATTTCTGTCTCATAAGAATGAAACCCTTGAGGAATTCAAGATTATTGTTAAAAAAATCCAGAACGAACAAGGTCGCAAACTTAATAAAATTAGGAGCGACCGTGGAACTGAATTCAAGGACACTAATGTGTTTGAATTCTTTGACGAACTGGGGATTATTCAACAATACTCACCACCCATTACTCCTAAAGCTAATGGACTTGCAGAAAGAAAGAATAGGAACATTCAGGAAATGGCAAGGGTAATGCTCCATAACAAAAACTTACCTCTAAAGTTTTGGGGAGAAGCTGTTTTTACAGCATGTTATTTGATCAACCGTGTTTACCTACGGTATAAAACCATAAACACTCCTTATGAGTTGTGGTATGGAAGAAAACCCAACCTGCACTATCTTAGAGTGTTCAGAAGTAAATTCTACATTCTAAAAGATCGAGAACAGAGAGGGAAATTCGATACCAAAAAAGATGAGGGTATCTTTCTTGGCTATGCTTCTGATAGCCTTGGTTTTCGAGTATTTAATCTCAGAACTCAAGTAATGATGGAATCTGCTAATGTTAACATCGATGATATTAGTGATTTTCATCATGATAATCCTCCTGTTGAATTGCCTCCAACCGAGACAATTGAGAAAGTCAAAGAAATACCAGAATCAGTTGAAGTTATACCAACTGTTGTTGATCCTGATATTTCTAGTGACGAGGAGAAGAACACTGATCAGGCTATTCCTGACGAACAATAACGTGTCCCTCCACGAAACCTTTGGGTTCAAAGGAATCATGATCCCAACAATATTATTGGGGTAAGAGATTCTACAGCTAAGACTAGAGGTCAACTTCAAAATATGTGCAATTTTGGGTGTTATCTGTCACAAAGAGAACCGAGAAATATTGATGAAGCCCTGACCGATCCCTTTTGGGTGAATGCAATGCATGAAGAGTTAAATCAATTTCAAAGACAAGACGTATGGGAACTCGTACCTTTTCCCTCCAATGTTAATATTGTTGGAACAAAATGGATATTTAAGAACAAGTCTAATGAATTTGGCATAATTATCAGAAATAAAGCCAGACTTGTCTCTCAAGGATATTCACAAATTGAAGGTATCAACTTTGACGAAACTTTTGCTCATGTGGCACGCCTTGAGTCCATTAAACTTTTATTATCTCATGCTTGTTTTCTCAAGGTTAAGCTTTTCCAGATGGATATTAAATCCGCATTCCTAAACGGAATTCTAAAGGAAGAAGTCTACGTTGCTCAACCTAAAGGATTTGAAAACCTTGATTTCTAGAATCATGTTCTTAAGCTCAAAAAGGCATTACATGGGTTAAAACAAGCACCTACAGTCTGGTTTGAAAAACTTACCACTTATCTTATTAAAAAACGTTTTTCAAGAGGCGGAGCTGATAAAACTTTGTTTAGCAAATGGAGTGGGAAAGATATTGTCATTGCTCAAGTCTATATAGATGATATCATCTATGGTTCAACTTCTGAGAGATTTGCAAAGGATTTTCAAGTCTCTCTTGCTAAAGAATTTGAAATGAGCAATTTTGGTGAATTGAAATTCTTCTTAGGATTACAGATTCAACAACATAAGGATGGAATTTACTTATCCCAGGAAAAGTATGCAAGGGATCTAGTAACAAGATTCGGTCTGGATAAGTCATCTCCAAAACTGACACCTATGCCCACTACTGGTAAACTACATAGAAATGACAAAGGAGTAAAAGTAGATCAAAAATTGTATCGATCTATTATTGGTAGCCTTTTATATCTTACAGCTACTAGACCTGATATTTCTTTTAGCGTTGGTTGTTGTGCTATATTTCAGGCTAATCCAAAGGAATCTCATCTTGCAGCTGCAAAAAGGATCATACGATATGTCAATCACACTGTCGGGTATGGTCTATCTTATACTTTTGATACTAACACTGACCTTTCTGCTTATTCAGATGCTGATTGGGAAGGATGTGTAGAATACAGAAAAAGTACATCAGGGGATTTCTACTACGTAAGACTGAATCTTGTGGCTTGGCAGAGTAAGAAGCAGAATTCACGATCCATGTCTACGTGTGAAGTAGAATATATTGTTGCTGGCTCATGTTGTACTAAACTTCTATGGATGAAACAAATGCTAGCTGATTAGGGAATTGATACTGGAATAATGAAGATCTTTTGTGATAACTCTAGTGCGATTCGAATTACTGAGAATCCCGTTGAGCACTCAAGAACAAAGCACACTGATATAAGGTACCATTTTATTCGAGATATATATGAAAATGGTATCATAAGTATGGAATTTGTGCCTTCCGAGAAACAATTGGCTGATATTATCACCAAACCATTAGACACTGCTGCATTTCAACACTTACGGCAGTCTATTGGTGTTGTTTTGGTTCATTAATTGTTTCTATAACTCTTGCCCATGTGCTTATCTCGATCTTTTGGGAAATTGAGTTTGAGACTCCAGTAGTGTTTTCAATTCTGTATTTGTTTCCATAGGATTGTTTTTCTGTCAGAATTCCTTGTGTGGTGTGTCAAAAGAAATCTTTCTTTTCTTTCGAAATTAAGGTCGCTCTTGTTGTTCTTTGGGGAATGACATTTTATGGGGAGAGTTCTTTTTGAACTTGCACTCAATTGCCAAATCTTTGTGGGGAGTGCGTCTATGGAATATTATAGGGGTTATCTTGTATCTTTATAGACTCCTTGATTGATGCATTTAACTTTGGCTTTATGATTGTATCTAAACAAGATGATATATTTTTGCTTTCTTTTGGTCAAGAAATGTCTCTTACAGAAATTTCATTAGGATCCCGTTCTTGTACCTTTGCCAATTTTATTGACAAAAAGGGGGAGAATTAATATGTAATTCACACTACAAATACATATGGTTTTCGGATCATTATGTAAGGAGGATTGGTTTCCATTTGACATGGAGTATTGACTAAGGGGGAGTGATACATATCACCATAGTATTGTTGTTGAAGTTGTGATACAATTGAACTTTGACGCTGTGTAACGATACTATGACATTGTATAACAATGATTGAGAACTATTGTTTTCTTGTTGTTATAACTACAGATTTTCAACAACGATGATGCTGAACTTACAACCTTTGGGATCATTGAGTACTTGGAAGTGACGAAGATTTCGAGTAATGTTGAAGATTAGACATGTGGAATAAGAGCTACAAAAGTTTATTTATTTATTTTTTGTATTACATATGTATTAATAGTTTTTCCACTAAAATTGACAAAGGGGGAGATTGTTAGAGAATTGCTCGGTTTAACTCGCATGCGTTGCTATCTCAAGCATGTTTGTCAATGTTAGTGATCAAAACTATAAGTCTTGATTTATAGCCTACATAGCTAAAGGTCTCGGACTAGGATAGAAAGTGTAGTTGAGCTCAAGAACTTCATGGCAATCATCATACAAGACGAAGGACTACTCAAGGAACTGGTGGATCTTCATCGACTAAAAGGTATGTGGATACTTGAACTTATCTGTCACTCAAAAGTCTATTTACTCTATCTCCTACTCTTGAGACAAAAGTCGTTTTGATATATAGACTTTCATTATACACATTTGCTATTTCGATCCGAGTTTAACTCGCCTATATATTTCTCAAAATATGTGTTGGTAAGCTTTTGCTTTAGCCAAATTCATCTTTACCTAGTGAAGAAAGTCATGTTATGTTTCAATCACTTTGAAAATTGCTCTGACGAAAAATGGTCTGTGAATAACGGCTATGTAACGTCCTTTGAGAGTGTTTCAATGATTGAAATGAAATTTTAGATTACATAACCATTGGTAGGATATAAGCATTGTTGTGGAAACACATATATGTATAAGTCCTTATTCCTTGAAACAAAGTTTGCGAACTTTGTTGATCAAGAGAAATGAAATGTGGAGTGAGCCAAGTCCGCGAACTGGCGGAAGTTCGCTACCTGAGAATTTCTGCTGGAGTTTGTGAAATCCTTCCGTGAGCTTAAGTCCGTGAACCCAGTCCGCGAACTTGAGTTAGTTATATCTAAAATCGGTTGTTCTTGAACTCATGTTTAAATTAACTAAGGAATTCTTTTGCAAACCGTGGCTATAAAGTTCATGAACCGATTCAAGTGAATCAAACCGTTTTTGCTTCGATTGTGTCTTGTCTAGTTACATAAGATATAAGCAATTGAACAACTCTCTAACTAGTTCATTTGAGTCATTTGAACTAGTTATGGTGAAGAATAATATGGTTGATATGATAGTAATCATATGGCTAACCATTGGTTAACTATTGTTGAACCAACAAATGTTAATGTTTGGGTACGGTTAGATAAACCCAAAATTGGACATTTCATTTGTGTATAACAAGCTAAGTTTTCGATCCAACGGTTGAGAAATATTAGCTTGAATCGAATCAGGTTTTTCATCTAACAGTGAATATTGAATGATTTGTTACCAAGCTAACATTGATTGCAAACTCTGATTTGAAAGATTATATAAGGGAGAACTCTAGTAACTGGGAAATCTAATCCCCACACATTCTGTGTGATACCAGTTGTGTTAAGCTAGAGTCTATTCTCCTTTAACCTTTGGTTTTCTTCTTCTAAAACCAGGTTAACGACTTAAAAACTTCATTGGGATTGTGAATCCAGACCGATACTACTTTTCTCGTAGTTGTGTGATCTGATCTTGCATCTTCTATCGTACGAGTACAATTGTAATAATTGGCTTGAGATTGATATCTCCGATAGGCAAGATAGAAAATAAATCACAAACACTTCGTCTCATCATTTGTGATTCCACAATATATTTTTTCGCTGCGTCGATTAAGATTATTGTGAGGTGATCAATAATACTAGGCTGTTCTTCGGGAATATAAGTCCGGTTTATTGATTGGTTCCTGTTCACCTTGATTTATCAAAAGACGGAACAAAACTCGTAGGTACATTCGTGGGAGACGGATTTATCTATTACCGTAGACTTTTCTCTGTCATACATATTTTCTTATTAAAGTCTTCGACTTTGGGTCGTAGCAACTCTTAGTTGTGGGTGAGATCAGCTAAGGGAATCAAGTGCATAGTATCCTACTGGGATCAGAGACGTAAGGCGCAACTGTACCTTGGATCAGTATGAGATTGATTGGGGTTCAACTACAGTCCATACCAAAGTTAATTTGGAGTAGGCTAGTGTCTGTAGCGGCTTAATACAGTGTGTGTTCAATCTGGACTAGGTCCTGGGGTTTTCTGCATTTGCGTTTCCTCGTTAATAAAATTCTAGTGTTTGTGTTATTTCTATTTCCGCATTATATTGTTTATCTTTATAATTGAAATAATACAGGTTGTGCGTTGAAGATCATCAATTAGAATATCCGACCTTTGGTTGTTGATTTAAATTGATTGATCCTTGGTAATTGGTCTTTGGAACCATCCAAGTTATTCCTTATATTTGATTAAAGACTCGCTGATTCTATTAGCTCGAGTAAATCAAATCAAGAGAGATATATTAACTCCTTGAGATACTTTTATCTAGATTGAGTCTTACTGTCTAGTTGATTCTCTAGAAACTATATCAGAGTTAGTCCATACAGATTGCTAAGCAAAATATTAGGTGTGGTTGTTAGACCCCCGCTTTTTTCAGGTATGCATACTGTCCCTTATCCAGATTTACAGTAGTTTTATATCTTTCTAATAATCGATTTGAAACATTCCCGAATAACATCGATGACACATATCACTGTTCCAGGCTATATTCAAATGATTAAATCTTGAATTATAATTAGGTCATAAACAATAAATTATTTTTAATCAAATTCATCAAGTATGAACAAACGTTCTTAAGCTTATCATATTTCGAAAACGATTAACAAGTGTTGATGGTGGATTTTTATTTAAGGCTAAAATTGTAAAATACGAATTTAATACGCTGACATCCTGTAAAGGATAAAGCCATTTGAGTGATGAATATTTCCTCACTTTTTCAATTCACTAGAGCATGCGGCAACAATCCCGGTGAATTAAAATATACCCAGAACGGAGCATGTAGCAACAATACCGATTTTCTGTGGATTTATAGCATTATTAATTAATGCTTTATTAGCCTTGTATTTCCTGTGCTGTTCCTGGGAACCCTCATCATTGGTGCGGCATAAGGACTGAGTGTTGCTCCTAACAGAGTAACAAGAATCTCCGAGTGACAATGTGAGGCATGCACGAAAAGCCCGTACAGGCTATCTCTCGGTGTTATATTAACCCGATTGAGTAAAGTCTCACGGTGTGTTATATTAGACCGGTTGAGCATCCCTCTCGGTGTTAAATTAGCCCGATTGAGTTTAATTTGAGTTGCCCGTGCCAGTATCAGAAATAATCATGACCACGCAGGTTGGCATGATTTGATGGCCTAGACGATCCCCAGTAGGAGCAGACTATCACCAATGACAACCAATGGGCCCCCGGTTTTGTCCTGGTGGTCGAACGCATGACTTTCTCCCAAATATCGGTCAAGCACCAGACCTGAAGAGGGATGGTCGAGCAGGCATGGAGCGGCTAGCATGCATAAGACTGTCGAAAAAACAGTCTCAAAGAGGTCGCGACCGTCCACCTTCACAGGCATGGTTGGACGACTTGGATCGCCCCTCGATAATATGGTGAAGTGTTGGTACACCCATTGGCGGGCCCACTTTACACCTGCTTGATCGGTTTCCCCACAGCCAAGCCGTGGAACAAGGACAGTTGCTCAAACATGGCTGGCGTGATGCCTTAACAAGTCGTGGAAGTCCAAACCCATCATGACCATCCAATTTCGCAGGCATGGATGGATGGCTTAGATCGCGCCCAGGACCGTGGAGCAAGCATGCATGTTCTCACCTCCGACCCAAGGTGGGACCCAGACAATTGTCCTCCCCAAGGGAGGCGCGCAACCCCCAAATTCGATCGGTTGAAGATCGCCGGTTCGACACCCTAATTAGGTTTTGCGGCACCAGCCGTGTGTCGCAAATTCATCGCGGACGTCCATCTTCGCAGGCTTGAATGGAGGGTATAAATGAAGATTCAAAGGGGTCCGAGCATGTCAACACGACCACCATGGACCCGTCTTCACGCCTGAATGATCGGCTAAGGCCGGCCTTAGACAGACGCCTCGGTTCGTGCACCCAAAGGTAGCGTGTCAGGCCTCTTTCATGAATCCTGTGCGACACAAGATTTCTGTTGAACTCGATCTCGGACACTCCTCTTTGCCGGCCAAATTGAGTGGTTTATATAGGACCTTTGTGAGTCAAGCTAGCATGGGCGTGAACACCGGTGCACCACCTCCATGCAGGACCAATTGGTCCCTCCAGAAACGCTCCCTAAGCTTGAATTCGTTTGAGCTGAAAGTGGGAGCCTGCATGCCTCCTAAACCTTAATCCAACGGTCGCAGATTAGGGTCGCAAGCTATCTCATTCGTCCAACTTCGCTAGCTTGGACGGATAGCCTAGAATAGGAATTGGGAAACAATTGAAGTATCACCGTGATCACCGTCCGCCAATCTTCCACATTGAGTGATCGTCCAAGCATGGTTCGCCTATGCAGCCTCCAAACGGTCACTCGAAGATGGCTGGACGAGATGCAATTTTAAGACGCTTAAATTCGTGACTTTCTCCGTTAAGCTTTAAAACAACGATGCTTCATGCATATTGAATATATTCGATGCATCACATGCGTAGAATATACACTTTCCGAATAATTTAATTACTTAACCTAGCATTGTATGCTACCTTCAGTGGGTCCCATGATCCACACACTCGAGACATTAATCATGTCACAAACTGGGGGATACATACTGGGGTATTGGTCTGGCGGTTTACAGCGTGAAGCGTGCAACGCACCATCACAAGAACTTGTCGGGAAGACATGGACGGTTAGTGATGATGGGAGAAGTGGGCAAGACTGATCGTGTGACACTAACACACAACTCCACTACTCCATCACTCCACTTCCCACGAGAGACGTGAATAAGGCTCAAATGACTTGTATAAATAGGTTCTCCTCCCTATTTCCAAGACAGACGACAGGAATCAAGTATTAATAAAGTTGTATTCAAAACACCCAGAGCTTGCTTGCATTATCCGTAAGCCTGCTCGCCTTTCTGTTACAAGTCATAAAACAACCATCACCTTCACACTTTCAACACCTTCTTCGCTTCCCTCCCTAAGATCAACCTCACTTCCTTCACCTTGTGACCGAAGCAAGTCTGGAACGATCATTTCTTGGTTTAGGCCAGAGTTATACAAATTAATTTCTCGAATCAGAAAGCATTCCCGTGCAGTGCATTTGTTTACGTTTAGATTCATTTCTTATCCACACACACCCCAAAATTACCAAATCCTGCAGAAATATTTTTCACCCATAAACAATTGGCGACCACAGTAGGAGATTAATCTCTCGGTTGTGAAGTCAATTTCTTCAATACCCAATTCCATTTGGTTGATTTCGAAATGGTCGGTCTTAGGGATACCTCAACGGCCTCAGGTCCTGATCGAGTTCCCTCCAACAGTACATCTAATAGTCTGGCTGGAAGATTCCCAACGTTGATCGAGTTAGCACGAGTGCACGAGGTTCAAACGAAAAACATGGATCTGATCAAAGAAACGATAAACGACATACTCGACCTTCTCATCAAGATGACGTCAAAGATGGGCAGTCCCATCGTGGAGATTTCGACGCCGGGGACTGATCGTCCCCAAATCAACAGTTTCACTACAAACCAGAGGCCAGCAGATCAGGAAGCAACTTCTCTGGTGGAAAGTTTGTGCGAACTTCTGCACCTCTCGAAGAATCGGCGGACGGAGACGTTTGCTGCAATCAACCGGATAGCCCTGGATGTGCATTTGACCCCCTTATGCCCAGGAGTCTTGAGCGTAATAGAGATATCTGTAAACAATGTTACATTTACGGAGGAAGACATGATGGCGGAGGAGGGCCACAACCGGGCCCTACACGTTACGGCGCGCATCAAAGATTTAGAATTCAAGCGGGCCCTCATCGACACAGGAGCGCCTTCGAACGTGATTACTCTCAAAACTCTCAAGACATCTAAAGTCCGCTCAAGAAAGATCGTGCGACGGCCTACCATGATGATGGACTTTGAAGGGAACCAAACTAACACATATGGGTACATCAATATCAATTTATCTGTAGGACCTGTCCAGTCGAAGGTAAAGTTCGAAGTTATAGAGAAAGATCCAGACTACCATATGATACTAGGGAGACCATAGCTCCATGACAATAAGATCATCCCTTCAACATATCACCAGTGCCTGAAGACCATGCTGAATAAGGAAGTCGTCCGCACCCCTGCATTGTTGTCTCCATACACGCCAATATGCGGAGTGGAACTGTTCGAACCAAAGGAAGCTCCACAGGAAGGGTCATGCAAAGTCCATTGCATCCCACTACCCACATGGGCATAAATCCAAGAGGAGGATCGACTTGCATCGTTGAGGAACAAGCACCACGATGCGTCTTGGCTGACAAGGAATTCTTCTCCATCCAGTGAAGCGGGAAATCATGTTCACACCAAGAGGGAACGAAATTTTGTGGCGAGCCATGATCAAAAAGGGAAAACGGTATACCGCCGCCGTTGTTAGCAATTAGCAGGGGAGACTGACGCCCAGTCTCTCCGCCCAATAGAATTTTATCGAAACGGCGAGCCACAGGAAGAGGTGCCCGATGCCTCCCGAAAGCTGCAAGACGACACCAACTCCACAACCGACGAGCTCGAAATCGTTAACATCGGGAATGAAGGATCTCCCAGGACCGTTTCCATCATCTCCACTTTGTCCGTGGATGAGCGAATGAAGATTTTGCAACTTCTCAAAGAGTACCAAGACATATTCTCTTGGATGTATGACGAGATGCCTGGTTTAGACGAAAAATTGGTTACTCGACTTGCATGTCATGCCCGGATCCAGGACGATCAACCAGTCTCCGAGGAAATTCACGCACGAGGTAGAAGATCAAATCAAGTCTGAGATTCAGAAACTACTAGCTGTTGGCTTTATTAAACCCATCCACCATCCAACCTGGTTGGACAACGTGGTTCCAGTAAAGAAGAAAAACGGGCAGATCCGGTGCTGTGTAGATTTTAGAGACTTAAACAAGTGCTGCCCCAAGGATGACTTTCCTCTACCTAACATCGACATGCTAGTAGACGCCACCAGCGGGCACGACATGTTTTCCTTCATGGATGGATACAACGGCTACAATCAAATAAGAATGTACGAGCATGACGCAAGTAAGACAGCTTTTCGAACCCCTCTCGGAAAATTTTACTATACTGTTATGCCTTTCGGTTTGAAGAATGTCGGTGCAACATATCAACGTGCTATGACGGCAATTTTCTATGACATGATGCATAAATAAGTTGAAGACTATGTGGATGAAATAGTAGTTAAATCAAAAGCTCAGGCGGATCACACAGAAGTCCTGCGGCAAGTGTTCGAGAGATGTCGCGAGTACAAGTTGAAGATGAATCCTTTGAAATACGCTTTTGGCGTTTCTTCAGGGAAATTTCTGGGATTCCAGGTGACCGCAGAGGGGATCAAGGTAGACCCATCCAAGACTCAAGCTATCCTCACAATGCCACCACCACAAACTGTGAAAGAAATCCAAAGCTTCATGGGCAAGGTGAATTATATTCGACGTTTTATACCTGGTCTAGCTCAGCTTGTCGCCTCATTCACTCCCCTGCTGAAGAAAGGAGTAAGTTTCATTTGGAACGTCGTATAACAAGAAGTGTTTCGAAAGATTCATCAAATATTGTCCTCTCCAGCCATCATGAAGTCTCATGTCCAAGGAAAGCCGTTATGCCTCTACACCGCTTTTAGTGATACTACCGTTGGGGCCTTGCTCTCCCAAGAGGATGACGAGGGAGTCGAGCGTCCTATATACTACTTCAGCTGAATATTGAGGGACGCTGAATTCAGATACCCCAAAGCGGAGAAGGCATGCCTGGCACTAATTCATTCCATTCAGAAGTTTAGGCAGTACCTGCTGTCCAACAAGGTGATACTCATATCTAAATCTGATCCTGCGAAGTGTCTACTTTCAAAGCCGGTTCTGATGGGAAGGTCGGATAAGTGTCTCCTCCAAATGTCGGAGCTAGGCATAACATGTACCTTACCCAGAGCTATTAAGGGTCACGCAGTTGCGGGTTTACTAGCATCTTTCCCTGGGGAGGGCACTACTGCATTGCATGAAGATCTTCCGGGAGAATTTCCAGACATTTCCGTTGTTGAAGAAGAAGCCTGGATGTTATACTTTGACGGGTCTGCCACTCCCAGAAACGACACCGGAGGAGCAGGCGTAGACCTAGTATCTTCGACCGGCGAAGTCTTTTCACACTCCTTAAAGCTGTACTTTCAGTGCACTAACAATTCAGCAGAGTATGAAGCCTTCCTCATAGAACTTATATTAGCCAAGCAAGCAGGAGCCACACGTCTGGAAATAAGAGGCGATTCTAAGCTACTGGTTAATCAGATGAATGGAGTATATGCGCTAAAGGAGGTAACCCTAGATCCGTATCGATCTGAAGCACAGAGGTTACTAAACTACTTTGCCGACGCAACCATGACTCATGTCGGCCGCAGCAACAACAGACATGCCGATTTTTTAGCAACGCTGGCTTCTAAATTACAATTCGAAGGCATAAAATAAACCCTGACGGTGAAGATAGGGACAGTAGAATCAACGTGGCTTTCACAATGCAAAGATACTAGAACCTGCGACTGGCGGACTCCGATCATTCAGGAGCTTAGCAGCTCGCTTTCTCAAGGAAAGGTTAGTCTCAAAACCTTGCAAAGCGTCTTCATGATCCATGGTATATTATATCATCGAAACTCGGATGGTTCCCTATCGAGATGTCTCGGAGAGGATGAAGCACAGCTGCAACTTAACCGCGTTCACAATGAAATTTGCGGACAAACATTGGTGGTGACGCTCTATCGACGTCTTCAACGCTTAGGCTATTATTGGCCAGAAATGGAGACGCAATCTCGGATGCTCCAACAGTCTTGTTCAGATTGCCAAGCGCCACCTCACCATATGAAGGTTCTCAACATAGGCCATGCAGGGGAATAGAGGGAGCCGTATATTAACTATCTCCGCGACGGAGTAATTCCTGCTAATTCAAAGGAGGATGTCAAGATGAGACAGAGGGCGAAACGGTTCGTGTTTCACGAGGGGATCCTATATCGAAAAAGGTTTGGAGGCGATCTGTTACGGTGCCTGGCTGAGGTGGAAAACCAAACCATGTTAAAGGAGATGCATGAAGGAGAGCATCAAGGGAAGAAGAAACTGTTTCTCCAGATACACGAGAAATATTATTGGCCAACCATGGAGGATGACGCAGCTTCCTTCGTCCAAAGCTGCCAAAAATGTCAAATTCATGGGAACCTTGTTCATGCACCTTCCACTCCTTTACACTCAGACCGCTGCCGTTATATAATTGGGGACTTGATATTGTTGGAAAGATCAACCCGCCATCATCAAGGCAGCACGAGTATATCATAACCGCAACAGAGTACTTCACCAAATGGGTCGAAGCTATCCCCCTACGTGGGACTACAGGGGCGACAATCGCAGCCTTCATTAAGAAATACATCATCTGCCGCTTTGGCGTACCTAAGCATATCATCTATTATCCTCAAGGGAACGGGCAGGCTGAGAGCACCAACAAAACATTAATTCGGATCCTTAGTCGGACAATACATACCAATCCCAGAGAGTGGCATGAACAACTACCGATGGCACTATGGGCGTACCGGAAGACACCTAAAAGCTCCATTGGAGTTTCTCCATACTCTCTTGTTTACTGTGTGGATGCTATTCTACCAGCAGAAATCAAGATCCCGTCCGCTAGGATTGCAGCGGCAAGCGGAGTCCACTAGAACGAGGCTGAGGCATCTAACTATAGGATCGCCTAGTTAGATACTCTAGATTTCAGTAGAAGCAAGGCAGAGGAACGCGCTCAGGTGTACAGAAGCATAATCTCCAGGGCATATGACAAAACTGTGAAGCCACGAGTTTTTAAAGTAGGGGATCTAGTCTTGAAAACGGCCAAACACATCCAACAAGACATGTCTTCACCGAAGTTCTCTCCGAAATGGGAAGGTCCTTACGTTATTACCAAGGCTTACAGTACTGGCTACTACAAGATCATCAAGGTGGATGGAGGAAAGTTAGAATCAGTCATCAACGGAAAATGGCTCAAGGCATACCACGCTTGATCATCGTCCCGCAACTGTCCCACGACATGACAATATAGGCATTTTCATTACATATTTGATTTATCAATTTATTCAGAAAATATTATTGAAAGAACTTCATTCATCTACCAAAAGACCAAAACAATTCATTTTTAGCAATGTTCAAAAAAAAGGGGATGATGACATTAACAGTAAAGAGACGTAGCTTAGAAGAGGCAATCCAGCAGGTTGTAGTCTCTTGAAAACATCATGTTCAACCTAGCTTGATACCTCTCTGTTCTATTCCTCAAGATTTGGACCGCCTGCTCCACTTTCTCTGATTCGGCAGCAAGAGCCTTCTCCTCCTCCAAGATAGCCTTCACAGCAGGAACCACATTCACAAGGATACCAGCCCGATCAACCTTAATGATGTCAAGACGCTTCCGCAACCATCTCACGTTGAACTCCATGGATTCACAGGTACATATCATGTTCTCCCACTTTTCAATGATCGATTCAACAACGTTGCGAATAGAGACATCTTCCATCTCGACAATCATAGGAAGCAGGAAGTTTACCGCAGTAACCAAAGTAGACGGGCAGTGCCGGACTACATTCCTGGTTGCAATGTGGCCGTACTTTCTCCAAACCTCCGTGTATAAAGGGACGAACTCTTTTCGTACTAAGAATCCACCAACATCCCTGTAACTAGAACATATGCATTTCATACGAACGTTGAACAAAAGGCCCGCATTGGGGTATTCATAAGATGAGATACCCAGATCAGCATCTTCAAGGTATACCGGCGTGGGCGTGTTTTAATCTGAAGGAAGCGGACTAGTTAAGTCATCATCATCGATCACCGTCACATATGTTCAAGAAGGGCATCTCTGCAAAAAGGGACGATTATTCGCCTGGCCATGAAGCAAGAGTAACTGCTCAGAAAAGAAAAGGAAAATGAACAAAACGATATAATCTTCTTAACTCGAAAGATGCGAGCAGGAGGATCATCACGAGGCTCAAGAGCACACTGAGACGCGGATCGTGCACGCTTAACAGAAGATCCTGGATGATATGAAGAAGACGATTTTCTACTGCTTTACATGATGGAGTTTCCGTAAGAAAATCTTATCCCAAAAACGTGAAGGTGGTTCAAGATCCCTGCACATACATATATGTCGAGCAAAACCCTAAAAGAATACTAGAGGCAGCTGTAGCGGAGTACATCCGATGAACAAGGGATCAACGCCAACCGAGTCGTGCTAGCTTCCAAACCTTAATTAAGATCGTGGAATACCGTTGAGGAGGAACGGCTCAACCAGCTTCGGAATACTTGGGACATATGACAGTCTTCTCTCACGCGGTAAATGTGTATTTACTTTAGCTTGGTCATTTCAATATGTAAACTGTCACCATCTCATGCCTACCCCGCAATAGTGTAACCATTGTGTGCTAGGCAGGGGACTTAATGTTGATGGTGGATTTTTATTTAAGGCTAAAATTGTAAAAGCCGAATTTAATACGCTGACATCCTGTAAAGGATAAAGCCATTTGAGTGATGAATATTTCCTCACTTTGTCAATTCACTGGAGCATGCGGCAACAATCCTGGTGAATTAAACTATACCCAGAACGGAGCATGTAACAACAATCCCGATTTTCTGTGGATTTATAGTATTATTAATTAATGCTTTATTAGCCTTGTACTTCCTGTGTTGTTCCCGGGAACCCTCATCATTGGTGCGGCATGAGGACTGAGTGTTTCTCCTAACAGAATAACACGAATCTCCGAGTGACAATGGTGAGGCATGCACGAAATTCCCGTACAGGCTATCTCTCGGTGTTATATTAACCCGATTGAGTAAAGTCTCACGGTGTGTTATATTATCCCGGTTGAGCATCCCTCTCGGTGTTATATTAGCCCGATTGAGTTTAATCTGAGCTGCCCGTGACACTCTCAGAAATAATCATGGCCACGCAGGTTGGCATGATTTGATGGCCTAGACGATCCCCAGTAGGAGCAGGCTGTCACCAATAACCACCAATGGGCCCGGTTTTGTCCTGGTGGTCGAACGCATGACTTGCCCCCAAATACCCGTCAAGCACCATCCCTGAAGAGGGATGGTCGAGAAGGAATGAAGCGGCTAGCATGCATAAGACTGTCGAAAAAACAGTCTCAAAGATGTCGCGACCGTCCAACTTCGCAGGTATGGTTGGACGACTTAGATCGCCCCTCGATCAAGTGGTGAAGTGTTGGTACACCCACTGGCGAGCCCACTTTTCACCTGTTTGATCGGTTTCCCCACATCCAAGCCGTGGAGCAAGGACGGTTTCTCAAACATGGCTGGCGTGATGCCTTAACAAGCCGTGGAAGTCCAAACCGATCACGACCATCCAACTTCGCAGGCATGGATGGATGGCTTAGATCGCGCCCAGGACCGTGGAGCAAGCATGCATGTGCTCACCGTCGGCCCAAGGTAGGACCCACATAATCGGCCTCCCCAAGGAAGGAGCGCAACCCCCAAATTCGATCAGTTGAATATCGCCGGTTCGAAACCCTAATTAGGGTTTGCGGCACCATCCGTTTGTCGCAAATTCATCACAGACGTCTATCTTCGCAGGCTTGAATGGAGGGTATAGATGAAGATTCAAAGGGGGCCGAGCATGTCAACACGACCACCATGGGCCCGACATCACGCCTGACCGATCGGCCAAGGCCGACCTTGGCCAGGCACCTCGGTTCGTGCGCCCAAAGGTGGCGTGTCAGGCCTCCTTCATGAATCCTTTGCGACACAGGATTTCTGTTGAAACTCGATCTCGTCCACTCCTGTTTGCCGGCCAAATTGAGTGGTTTAGATCGTACCTTTTCGAGTCAAGCTAGCATGGGAGTGAACACCGGTGCACCATCTCCATGCAGGACCAATCGGTCCCTCCAGAAACGCTCCCTAAGCTTGAATTCGTTTGATCTGAAAGTGGGAGCCTGCATGCCTCCTAAACCCTAATCCAACGGTCACAGATTAGGGTCGCAAGCTATCTCATTCGTCCAACTTCGCTAGCTTGGACGGATATCCTAGAATAGGAATTGGGCAACAAGTGAGGTATCACCATGATCACGTCCGCCACTCTTTCACATAGAGTGATCGTCCAAGGCATGGTTCGCCTATGCAGCCTCCAAATGGTCACTCGAAGATGGCTGGACGAGATGTTATTTAAGACGCTTAAATTCGTGACTTACTCCGTTAAGCTTTAAAACAACGATGTTTCATGCATATTGAATATATTCGATGCATCACATGCGTAGAATATACACTTTCCGAATAATTTAATTATTTAACCTAGCACTGTATGCTACCTTCAGTGGGTCCCACGATCCACACATTCGAGACATTAATCATGTCACAAACTGGGGGATACATACTGGGGTATTTGTCTGGCGGTTTACAACGTGCAGCGTACAACGCGCCATCACAAGAACATGTCAGGAAGACATGGACGGTTAGTGATGATGGGAGAAGTGGGCAAGACTGATTGTGTGACACTAACACACAACTCCACTACTCCATCACTCCACTTCCTCCACTTCCCACGAGAGACGTGAATAAGGCTCAAATGACTTGTATAAATAGGTTCTCCTCCCTATTTCCAAGACAGGCGACAAGAATCAAGTGTTAATACAGTTGTATTCAAAACACCCAGAGCTTGCTTGCATTATCCGTAAGCCTTCTAACCTTTCTGTTACAAGTCATAAAACAGCCATCACCTTCACACTCTCAACACTTTCTTCGCTTCCCTCCCTAAGATCAACCTCACTTCCTTCACCTTGTTACCGAAGCAAGTCTGGAACGACCATTTCTTAGTTTAGGCCAGAGTTGTACAGATTAATTTCTCGAATCAGAAAGCATTCCCGTGCAGTGCATTTGTTTAGGGTTTAGATTCATTTCTCATCCACACACACCCCAAAATTACCAAAACCTGCAGAAATAGTTTTCACCCATAAACAACAAGATAATCTTGAATCGAAATTTCTATTATGCATGTAGTGTCTAATTTAGTCATGCGACATTGTCTCATATATATAAAGGTGAAAACTTGAGTAATAGGTGGTTCAGTCTTCACTTACCTTTTGTTGATGAAGTTTTCCAAAAGCTTCGGATGATCTTCGCCTTCAAACATGAGAATGCAGTAATGTCTGATACTCTCAAATACACACTTTTATCCTAATCCGAGACATGACTAAATGTAGACTAGAAATCAAGATATACTTTTGATCAACTAAATTTTATAACAATCTTGATATAGAAACACTTGTGAGTTCGACCGAGCAATGCTCTATCAATTCTCCCCTTTGTCAATTTTAGTGACAAAACTATCAACACATTTGTGAAAATACGGGGGTGCCAAAATACGTCACCAACTTTTTCTTAGGAAATCTTTTTGGAAAACTCAATATTCAATTCCGAGAGTTCAAATTAATGAATCTCAATAAAGAAATAATATCTAAAGTTATATCTGTAACTCTAAACCCAGAACGTTTACAGACACGGTCCATAAACCTAATTTCTGGGTGATTCCAAAGATCAATTTTCCAAGTAATCAATCAAGTCTTATCCAACAAAAAGGTCGGATGTGTCTAATGTGATTGATGTACGTACGACTTGTGATATTTTAGTTATAAATATAAACCATATAATGCGGAAACGAAATAACACAAACACCAGAAGTTTTGTAACGAGGAAACCGCAAATGCAGAAAGACCCTAGGACCTAGTCCAGATTGAACACCAAACTGTGTTAAGCCGCTACCGACACTAACCTACTACCAATTAACTTCCTATTGGAATGTTGTCGAGCCCTAAAAGGTATTAAGGTACATACGCGCTCCTTACGCCTCTTGAATCCCAGCAGGACCCCGCGCAATTGATTCCCTTAGCTGACGTCACAACAGCTAAGAGTTGCTTCAAATCAATTGAAGACTTTAAAACAATGTGCCTCCCACGGATAAAGCCAATATAAATATGATTTCCATTACGATCAAAAGATTTGATCAAGGTGATAGGAAATCGATAGAAATAGATACAGTATAGCTAATCTCAAAATCCGGACTTATGAACCCGAATGCGTCCTTGATTGTTATTCACCTCACAAGTATCAGACTTGTGGAATCAACAAAATTTGAGACTAAGAGAAATTTGATGATTTCTATATATCTTGTTGATAGAGTAAGATTCTACAATAAACAAGATCAGGATACTCACCCTATCAAAATAGCAGATCATGGCTTCACGAATCCTATGAAGTATTCTAGTCACTAAACCCTCAAAGTATTTTAGGAAGAGGAAGCCTCTAGTTACAACTAGGACACACAAAAAGTTATGTCAGGATTCAAAGATCCTAGTTTCTTGAAGTTCCACTTATATGGACATTCAAAGCATATTTTTCTTTAGGTTTAAGCTAAGATATCTTTGGAACCAAGAAATCAGTGTTCACCGTGAGATGGATCTTTGCAATCTATTTCACATATACAAGATATACACTAAGGTTGGGTGAGACCATAACAGAACCGTGTACAAACATTATGTTCAAGATGGTTAGTCGACACTAGCCAATTTGAACTTAACATCTCAATACTCATCTTCATAAACACTTAAGACTTAACTCGAAGTACAATCAAGTGATTCAATATATCTATGGTGTTTGAGGAGATTAATCAAATACAAATTATCTCAGAGAAATAATTTATGATGCATAAGAATTTAATTGACATGGAATGTAGATGTACAAAGTACAAATACTCAAGCCGTTCGTGAATTAGTTGAGTCACAATACGTGTACCGGTTTGCATTAACATTCCCGAGTTCCGGAGTTAACACAGAACAATTTAGGTACGTGTACCGGTTTGCATAGCATAGCCACTTACCAAGTTCCAGAGTCAACAAAACTTTTCTAGGTTGTGTATAAGTTTGCAACCTTCAGACTTAAGTTGATAGTTCCTTATAAGTATTTAATTTACATGTTTGGAATGTCAATTCCTTACTTGTTTTAGTTATAATTCTTGCATATTACTTGCTATTATCATTATTTTCTATATTATCTGTCATATCAGGTGAATCATCCTAAGAAGAGTAAAAAAGGCTGCAAATTAGCTATAAAGTGGATTTCTCAAAAGATCCAAGTGTTTAGAGCCGAAAGAAGTGGAAGAAGTGCGAAGAAAAGGAGCAAAAAAGGTCGAAAACACAACAAGGACTAGAATACCAAGTTCAACTAATCCAAATTTATGATTTCTTATCACCATATTTAAGATAATTTAATTATGAAGATAATGGCGAAAGAATGAGGTCATTCCAAGTTTGGACGAAGAAGTTACGGACAAAACAGTCGAGACGAAAAAACGGTGATCTACATCACAACTTTCGGCATTGCTAAAGAAATACCGAAAGTGGCCATATTTTGGGCAGAGAAGGTGTACTTTAGACCCCAATTTTCGGTATTGCTTTGGGGGATTCGAAAACTCCGACTAAGACAAACCTATGGGGTCCCTTTTGACATTTTTTGACTTCCAAATCAAGGAAACACGGTCCCGGATGGATTCTAATACCTAAATCTCATGAAAACTATATAATAGGACTTTTACAACAATTACAGAATATAACATATCATATTATACTTTTTTTCTTCATAAAATATTCTAGGATTTATCCCTTTAGGGAGAAATCGGGTAATTGTGTAATCATGAGTTGCTAAACCGTTGTTGATTAAGGATGAATTCAATGTTCTAGACGTGAAGTATGATTTGTTAATACAAGTTTGTTTGAAGTTTTTATCATCATCGATTGTCTTTTCTATATATATGGTTTATGATTGATTCTTAGATTGGTTTGGGTGCGTAACTAGATTAGTCATATTGATCATTCCATTTCTAGTAGAAGTTATGAGATAAGTAATCGTCGATTAACTCTGTACACAAGTAGAAATCGTGAGACCTTACAGAGGGATTCTATGGAGCAACTGTGAGTGAAGACAACATCAACAAGTGGACCTTGATCTAAGAGTTCAAATACTGGGATCAACCTAAATTCGCAAAGCTTAAAGCGTTCGATTGGATTACACCTTGAGTGATCTACTACTTGGTGGTTCGTTGAATAAAACCTGGTAGTCGAGAACTTCTGTATCCAGTGATAGAAGGAGTTTTGGGGATAACATTGATCTAGATGTTATTTTACGGTTGGTGATGAATGGTTTTGACAGAAAATAGATAAGTAAACTGATCTGGTTAACGCTTGGTAACGGCGAAGGATTCCTTGATCATTTCTTTCATATTATTCTCTTTTATTCTCTTTATTTTAGTTTTATTCAACCCCCCTTTGTATTTTACTTTGTTTTGATAATATAAATAACCTATCAATTACACAACTCTCTGTGAGAACTCTCTTTTACTACCTCTATATTACCAGTTAATTAGTGGGAAATATCTTAATTAATTTGTTATGGTTACGACACACATCAGTTTCGGAGTCCATGGAACTTTACGTGTACCGGTTTACGTACCGATTCGGTTCCGTAACCATAGTTCCTCTATGGTTTTTATACGGACATACCGATATGGTTCATGAGTTGACGGATTTTATCCAAAGTATGCATAAAAATATGCGTACTAAAAATACGTTCGTCGACATATAACTACTCCGTCACGTGTATGAGTACATGTAATATGACTTCAGACTTATATTAGTTTTCTCAGTTTGTATAAGACTGATAACATTTTCTTATAAGTTCTATATTTATCTCTATATCAATTCAAACATTCTCGAATAACATCAATGTCACATATCATTGTTCTAGACTATTTCCGAATGATAAATTTGAATCACGATTTTGATTCGAACAAAAAAATTGTCATTCACCCAAATTCATCAAGTATAAACAAATTTTCATTAAACTTAGTCATTATATTTCGAAAATGTTTTAATTTGGTATGAAATGCTCAACTCGAAATTCTTGTCTATGCATAATAGTCTAATTAGTTATGCGACATCGTCTCATAGATAGAAAGATGAATATAACTTGAGATATATGTGGTTTAGTCTTCACTTACATTTTATTGGTAAAGTTCTCCAAAGGCTTCGGTTAATCATCGTCTTCAAACGGTAGAACACTGATAGGTTGCGAAACCTACAATGATAGTACTGCAAGTGCACAGTGTCTAACTAGTAGAACAATGGCAAGTACAGGTTGTTCCCACGAGGAGTGTGAAATACTTTCGTTCTCGCCTTGCATCAATTTATAAGGTACCTAAAAAAAAATCAAACAAACTGCGTAAAAAGAAACTAAGGAAAATAAAAATCAAAAGAAAAAGAAAAATAAATTATGTACAAAAACTAAAAATAAACTATATACAATGATATCAACTAGAGAGTATTTTGCAACCACTCCCTGCAGCGGCGCCAAAAACTTGGTATAGATTTTATATGACCAAATTAACGATTAAATAAAACCTAGTTATATCCGCAAGCGCACGGGTCAATTGTAGTATCTATAGCAAATGCGGGTCGTTCCCACGAGAAATGTGAAATACTCTACCAATTAATATCAAAAATTAAGTAACAAACAAGATGATGTTTGAACGATTTTCAGAAATCTGGAACAAAACGAAATAATAACAATTCTAATGATAAACAAATGAGAAATGTGTTATTAGGGTTTTCGGTTTCCACCAATTAATTATGCAAACTCTACTAATCTTTAAAAATATATTTCATGCATTTTTGAATATTGTTTCTCTGCTGTAATTTCCTTCGCTTCGTATGTGGCGATCCTAAAGCATTACCTATCTATCATTGCATACCAGTCTAGGGATTCAACCGAAGCACGAAATATCAATTCAAAAGCGTAAATAATCAAGAGAATCACATAAACAATTAGATACAAGCTTTTATGAAGATAAATTACTAGTCATTCAAATCATTATTAAGCATATAAATGTAGAGTTCACACAATCAAATTGGTTTCTACCTAAACCCTAACATGATTAGCTAGACATGGCTTTCTCAAAAGTCATAAACATATTCAAATAAAACTCTAGCTAATCAAAAGAGAAAATGAAAGTGAAATCTCAAACCCTAGCATGGCTCTGTGTCGCGCCTCCTTGTCCGGCCTCCTGGTCTCCTTAGTTTCTCTTCAGTTTTATATGTGTCCACGAAGAAATCTACCAAAGCCCGAGAAAAAATACCAAGGCCCGTTCCACTACTATCATGACTTCCAAATCCAAGTTATCGAACTCTTTCTAAAGTTTTCCACAACACCAACCTTCTCTGTCTATTCAGTTCTCGGCACCCACAGGCTAGCCGTTCAGTCCGAACGTAACACTGAGATCCAGACCAAGCCACTCTTCTTATCGGTTACCTATTCCCCCCGCCAGGCTACAACACATTCAATACAAAATCCATCTTCTTGTCTTCAATACAAAAGTATAGAGAATAAATAAACTTACTTGAAGCCATGCATATGGTTTATGCTCCAATAAGTATCAATGCAAAATCTCCAATGTAGAGCACCATAGACATCAAGACCATACCAACATCTTGACCACATCGAATGCAGATCACCTGATATAATCCCATTCCTTCAGAAATACACTTTACTTTGCTTTGTTCCCAAAAAATGATGAAATCAAATCCTACACATACTTGATAACATCAAACTCTGCATCTTCGGAAGCTGTAACATCAAATCCTCACATACTTGATGAAACCAAATCCTTTGTCTTCAAAATTTTCTGCCAATCCAGAAAAACCAAAACTTCTCTCTTCAATTCTTCTATCCAACCTGGAGCTCTGATACCAATTGTTGGGAAAATTGGATCGTTCTGATACCAATTGTCGGGGGTTCAGAGCCATCTACGTGCTAATCTTGCGGAAACATATTATCTAACAAGAAACACTTGATCTCTCAGATTGCTCCATGAACCTTACTACGATCTAGAATAAGAAGAATATAAAGAGAACCACATAGATGCAAGACATAAACAAAGTAACAAGAAGTAAAGTACTCACAGATTTAACGTGGTTCAACAACATACACAATGTGTGTATTTGTCTACATCCACCAAACGGCTACGACCTCTTTATTCATTATAGAATCACCACTGAGAATTAAACAACTGACTGACTATACCAATCCATCGACTCATTACAACGTGACCGAACACAAGAACTCTCACAAACACTCTATAAGATCCAAAGTAGTGTCTTCACCCATACGAGATAACGTTTACCACATTATCTACCACAACCAGATGATCTTCTCTGCACACCCTGATATAGATTACCATGGACACCTTTAGCTCAACACCAATAATCTAATCCAGCACCACCAAGATGATCTTCTCCTCAACAAGATGTCTTACCAACATCTCCATACGAATACTCCATAACGACATATCTTCAAACATCGATAAGTATCCCATAAGCACCATAATGATGTATTCCTTCCACCATTAGGTCTCTAACATAACCACCTCAATAGGTGGGATGAATTCCTCACATCTATATGAGATTTACATTGAGGATTCCATGACTAAAACACTTAGCTTAGACCTCCTTATATAGGAGTCACAAACTTGGTTCCCAAGTCTTGGCCTCCTTGGATTAGGAAACCGACTCATACTAGGAAACCATGGTCAATTTAGGTATCCTATCTTAATATGGTAATTAAATCAAACTAAGAATTTAACCTAAACTAGGAAACCACCGTTTCCCTACAATTCTCCACCTCGGATCATGCATTCATGCATGAGACGATCAACTTGTTATCCCTCCATATTCTGAACATCGATTGCACCATCACTGGTTGCCTACATATCCTCAATAGGAATCAAACCGAAAATGTAGTTCACCCAAATTGTTCTGTAGAACCTCCACCAGAAGAGAGCAAACAAACCTTGAAAGTCACCAACTTAGACTTAGCAATCCAACCTACTGGTGATTGTACAAATCTCCACCACGGTGAAAAATCTGACCATCTCAACAAATCAACATCATATGATCATCCGTTATGCAACATCTTGAGAAACACCTTACTCCTTTATGTTCACAAATCCACATTGATTGACATCATTCTAGGTGTATTGCATGCCAACTCAATCATATCATACACGATCATTGTTCATATGCTTCCATCTAACTTAGTTACAATCATTATGCGCCCTTGAGCCTTCACCACCTCCGAACTTGCTCCATACTATGAACACAGCTCCGTCTTGGCTTTTCTTGCTCCACCTGAGTCAATATTCCGCTCTTCTAAGCCACTAACTCCAAGTTACGCACCACATCCGTTAGGGTTGACATCCATAATTACTCGATAAGCAAATGAAACTACCACAGTAGCCTCCATGCGTCTGCCTAAGTATTACCTCAGCAGAACCATAGTTTTCATCTTCGTCTCTAAACTCCAGCCAAGTTAATTGCTTCTTCAAATAACTAATCACACACTTTCTATTTTCCATGAGCATGTCCTCCAAAGAGAGTTAACGAGAAACCTTGCATTAGTTTGTCATAAACCAACCTTCATGTTAGCTTCCAAGAAACTAACCATCTTGTATGTAACAAAGCATATTGAACATGACTCTAACTGCGCACCAAATATAACCAATCGATGGATCATTGCCACCGTGTACCAATCTCGAGTTCATATCTATGAATCTTTCTTTACGAGCCTATCTCCGATTGGATCATGATTCTACAACCATATTTCCCCAATTGAGTTTTACTCCTTCAAAAAGCTCATCATATCTTCGACCAATGCATACATACCAAACACACGTGTCCAGCTTCACAGAGACTTTGACAGCTGACACACCAATCACCTTCACCACTTCAGCAACCTCAACGGGCTTTAACAACAATGTCCCTTTTTACGGGCTTTAACATAATTGCCAAGATACGGGTATAAAGTGTAGCACTTACGTGCTTATCAAACACAATGATGACTACCCCGATGTTCGTATCTCAACTACAGTTCTATCCTAATCTGAGACTTAAATAATTGTATACTAGGAATCAAGATACATTTAACAACTAAATTTGGAAATAAGCTTGAGATAGCAACACTTGTGAGTTCGGCCGAGAAATGCTCTAACAATCTCCCCCTTTGTCAATTTTTGTGACAACTATCAATACATATGGATAAAAAGTAAATCTTTGAAACTCCTCAAATCCCCCCATCATGCTTGATTTTTTTGGTTCCTTTAACTCCTTGAATTCTTCATTACTTCAAAATGCAATGATTCTGGACGTATTCAACACAACGTCGTTGTTGTTGAAGATCCGTAGGATAACAACTTTTGAAAGATATTTTCAATTATTGTTATACAGAAACATAGTATTAAGTTCAACTGTATCTCAACTGTGAGGTAATACTATGGTGATATGTCTTTCTCCCCCTAAGTTAATACTTATATCTTTTGCATAATAAGTGAAACCTATGTATTATTGATTCACCCCCTCCCCCTACATAATGATCCGTAAACCACATGTATATAATGCGAAACTACTAAATAAGTTTCCTCGTTTTTGTCAATAAAATTGGTAATGGTACGAAAATCGTGGGATCGTAATGAATACAACCAAAATATACTTCAAGATTCTAAGGTGATTACATATAAAATTTATTTAGATGATTTCACATAAAATAAGAACACTTAGAGCTCATCTAGGATATTAAAAGATATAAGCATCCCATTTAAATTCTACAGCCACACTCCCCACAAAGATATAGCGATTAAGCACCAGTTCATGTAAGAACTCTCCCTCAATTGATGTCATTCCGAGAGAAAAACATGAGTGACATTTCTCTAAGACAAAGAAAAAGTATTTTGTTGGCATTAACAAATCACTAAGATTTGTATCCAAAATATTAATTCAAGTTAATCTCAACGTCAGTTACAAACAAAGAGACGGTCTTAAAGGGTATAGCTCAACATAAGAAGATCTTACGGAGTGTGAGTTTTGTAGTAATAATGCAAAAGTGTGATCACAAATAGACCAATACTGCGATAAAATTCTCAAAGAGTTTGTTCTATTTTCAGTTTATAATAACATAATAGATTTAACTTCTGAGCATTTTTGAAATATCAGCTCGATTCACTGGGAAAAATTTCATATGTATGATGAAGATTCGTTTGAAGAATTTAATCAAAAGGTGTCTAGTAGTGTTAATGTTTTTTATGCATTAGGGAAGACTATCTTCCAAAAGGACATTGTGATGAAAATTCTATGATTTTTATCAGCAAGATACTAGTCTAAGAAACATGCCATCATGGAAGGAAATAACCTTGATACACTTTCCAGAAACACTCTTGTTGGAAAGTTAAAGATCTTTGATCATGAATTTAAATTCAAATCCGAAAAGGATATTGCGTTTAAGACACTGAAAAATACTAGAACCCTAAAAAGTGAAAGTGTTGACAGCTCTGGAGATGATCTTGTCGATCTTAATTTTTTAGATGAATATCTTGATAACCCAGTTTCACTGATCACAAGACAGTTTAAAGATATTTTTAAGAAGAGAAGTAACTGATTCTCTAGGGGAAAACCTCCAACGTCAACTAAGCCACATAATCTTATTTCTGCTAAAAACAGAGATTACAACGATACTGAAGATGAGGATACTCCAGTGTGCTTCAAGTGTAAAGGATTCAGTCACTTTTCCAATGAGTGTCTAAATTGAAGAAGTTACACTGGAAACAAGAGTTTGGATGTAACACTTGATGAGACCTATGATCATTACGATTCCGAAGAGGTTGAAAATTCTAGTGTAGCACTCTTGGGGAAATTGTCGATTTTGATAAGTGTAACAATACTCACATCAATATTGATAATTTAATTGATGATTTTTTATCAAAACGTTGGAGAATATTATGGATCTTTTGTATATTAATGAGAGTTATGATAATGTTTCAGGTACCATGTATTCAGCCGTTAAAGTTGTTCCTGAAACAATCTTCAATTTGACATATCCTTTCTGTTTCAGTAAAGGTCACAGAATCATACAATGTTTCAAATACAAACATAAACTAAGGTATGCCAACAAACTGCAATGGAGGGATAGTCGGTTGGCGAATGCGCTTAAACTTGTTCAAAATTCCAATCCTGAGGTACATAAATTTAACTCTTCTTCTTCTAAGATATTGATTGATTAGTCCATACTATTCTCAAAAAAAGACAAGAGTCCGGACTAAACTTTCCTTAGTGAAGGATATTGTTAATTCCATGTAGGAATCTGGTGGTGAGCAATCTAATGCTCACCTAAACACAATCTAATTGAAAAGTGCATATTATCTAATATGAACATCATGGATTTTACATCTTGAAAGATATAAGATCTATGCACATCAGGGCTTTTAGGTCAAAATTGAATATTATTACTTGGTTCCCCATTTTTTTGTGTCCATCCTTATCTATGTCTCAAGTAATGGTATCGAAAATTTTGATCTGATAAACTTAAAAAGGATAAAAAAGAATTTTCATTCCAATTTAGGTTTTGTATATTGCGGTGCGTGAACCTTTATAGGTTCTGAAATCCTTTATAATAAATGTCTTTTTCTTCAAGACTCAAATCTCTTTACAAAAAGTTCTGCTTATTGAGCCATATATTTGTGTCTCACAAATCCATTTTATTCTCAAGAATCATGGAGGCTCCAAGAACAACATCTTCTCGTGAATCCATTACTCCAATGGTTGTTGATTCTGATCAAATTAAAAAGGAGAAGGAGATGTCTCTTTATTCTTGTCTCGTCTCTTAAGAGGAAAAAGAAGAATAAGAAGAAACCTTGATTGGGTTATTCTAAATAGAAAGGGTTCGAAAATATTCTTGGAGAACTTAAGAAAACCAAGAAAGAGGTGCAGGGACTAAAGAAGATTTTAAAAAGATCTCTCAAACCTTAAGCGCTTGTCAATGAACAGCCTACTAGGTTTGCAGAAGCTAACTCCTTCATTCATGAACCATATGTTCCTATTCCAGTTGATAAGGAGTATGGAGATGATAAAGAATTCTTCAAAGACATTAAATACTAGGAAATTTCTTTTGAGAATTTATTCTTGAGAAGGATAACTAGGGTTTGGTATAGCAAAGATTGTGATTACACAAATATTTTTCCAACATTTTTCATCTTGCATGTTTTTAGATTTATTTATTTAAATTCTAGATTTGTTGAAAGATAAACTTGCAGTATATAATCATTATTGGTTTAATTATTGCAAAAATCTTATGAATTATTTGTTCATTTACATTCTCATGAATCGAGTTAATATTTCATATATGATCAGAAGCTAAATTTATTATGTTTCTATAAACAGAAAATAGAACAAACTCTTTGAGATGTTTCTCGCAGTATTGATCTTCTTGTGATCACACTGTCCCGACGATGGGGCCTTATGTGGAAGGGCCCAATAAGGACAGCACACCCCCACTTTCAAGCGAACCTCTGTATCGACTGAGAGTATGTGTGTTTTTGCTAATTGACACATTCCATAAGATTCTCTTATGTTGAGTAAAATCGAGTAAAATTGTATCGTTGTTCATAACTGGCCTTGAGATTAATTTATGTCGATACTACGGATACAATTCCTTGTGATTTGTTAATTTCCATACTAAAATCAAGGTCACTTATGTTATTCTCTTGGGAATCACATTCAATGGGGAGAGTTCTTAAATAAACTTGTGCTTAATTGCCATTTCTTTGTGGGGAATGTGATTGTGGAGTTTTAAAGGGGATGCTTGTATCTTTCTAATCTCCTAGGATGAGCGCTAAGTATTTATTAGTATGTGATATCATCTAAAATAGTTGATATGAAGAGTTACATTTTAACTAATTTATTATGTAGTATCTCAATCTTTCTTAGACTTGAGATATCTTTTGGTTGTATTCATTATGATCCCGTGATTTTCGTACCTTTGTTAATTTTATTGACAAAAATGGGAAGACTTATGTAGTAGTTTCATATTACATACATATGGTTTACGGATCATTATGTAAGGGGAGTGAATCATTTAGTAATAGGTTTCACCTGCCACTTAAAGGGAGAAACATATCACCGTAGTATTACTTCAGAGTTGCGATACAATTGAACTTTAGAGAAAGATAATAATACTATGTTTCTGTATAACGACAATTGAGAACTTTTTTTTCTAAAGTTATTATCGCTATGGAATCGGATCTTCAACAGAAACGATGCTGAGTTGAACACGTTCAGAAATACTGTGACTTGAAATAATGAAAAGTTCAAGGAGATTTGAAGAAACCAAGGAAATCAAGGCATGATGGATCGAGGAGTTTTTCGAAGCTTTATTTTTGTTATCCATATGTATTAATAGTTTTGTCACTAAAGTTGAAAAAGGGGGAGATTGTTAGAGCATTGATCGGTCTAACTTACAAGTGTTGCTATATCAAGATTGTTGTCAAATTTAGTTGTCAAAACTATATCTTGATTTCTAGTTTACAATTCGTTAAGTATCAGTTTAGGATAGAGGTAGTTGAGAAACAAACCAGTCATCATTTGCGTTCTACCGTTTGAAGGCGAACACCAACCGAAGCTTTTGGAGAACTTCATCAACAAAAGGTAAGTGGAGAATGAACCACCTATTTCTCAAGTTATATTTGAAAAAACGGGGTCTAACAACCACACCCAATCTTTCGATTAGCAATATGTATGGACTAACTCCAATATACTTGATTTGATCTTTACTCAAGCAAATAGAAATCTGCGAGTCTTTATCAAATACAAGGATAATAACTTGGATGGTACCAAATACAAATATCCAAGTGTCAATCGATTTAAATCAACAACCAAAGGTTGGATATTCTAATTGATTGATATTAACGTACAACGTGTGATATTTCAATTATATAACAAAATATAATGCGGAATAGAAATAACACAGACACCAGAATTTTGTTAACGAGGAAACCGCAAGTGCAGAAAACCCCCGGGACCTAGTCCAGATTGAACACCACACTGTATTAAGCCGCTACAGACACTAGCCTACTACAAACTAACTTTGGTCTAGACTGCAGTTGAACCCTAATCAATATCACACTGATTCAAGGTACATTTGCGCTCCTTACGTCTCTGATTCCAGCAGGATACTACGCACTTGATTCCCTTAGCTGATCTCACCCACAACCACGAGTTGCTACGACCTAAAGTCGAAAACTTTAATAAACAAATCTGTATCACACAGAAAAGTTTATGATAGGTAAATGTGTCTCCCACCGATAGACGTAAGAGTTTTTGTTCGGTCTTTTGATAAATCAAGGTGAACAGGAACCAATTGATAATCCGGACTTATATTCCCGAAGAACAGCCTAGAAATATCAATCACCTCACAACAATCTTAATCGTATGGTAGCGAATCAAGATGTTGCGGAATCACAAACGATGAGACGAAGATGCTTGTGATTTCTTTTTATCTTGCCATAACGGAGATAAATCTCAACCCAATTATTCAATTGAACTCGTATGATAGAAAATGGCAAGATCAGATCGCTCAACTACAAGAGAAGTAGTTTCGTCTGGCTTCATAATCCCAATGAAGTCTTTCAGTCGTTAACCTACAGGGTCTCGGGAAGAGACATAAGGTTAAAGGAGAACCGTCTCTAGCAAAACCAACTAGTATCACACAGGAGGTGTGGAGATTAGTTTTTTCAGTTGCTAGATGTCTCCTTTATATAGTTTTCAAATCAAGGTTTGCAATCTAAGTTACCTTCGTAACAAAGCATTCAATATTCACCATTAGATGAAAAACCTGATTTCTCCAAGCTAATATCTTTCAACCGTTAGATCGAAACTTAACTTGTCATACACAAATGAAATCTGTTTCATTTAGGTTTGAGTAACCGTACCTAAACGTGTACACTTGGTTGGTTCACAAATAGTTAACCGAGGTTAGACATATGAGTACTTTTATATCAACCATATTCATCTTCTTCACAACTAGTTCAAATGACTTCAAAAGAACTAGTTCAAGAGTTGTTCAATTGCTTAGGTCTTTATACATAGACACAATTGAAACAAAATTGGTTTTATCCACTTGAATCAATTCATGAACAATATAGCCACGGTTTATAAAGAATGCATTCCTTATTTATTTATTGTTTTAAGTTCATGAACTTCCAATTTGAGAAATAACCATCTTGGGTACGCGTACGGGTACGTGTACCTTAGCTATCGGATTTGAGTTTGGAAACTCAACAGAAATTTTCGGTTTGAAAACTTCCGTGGGTACGCGTACCTAAGATGACTGGTTTTCCGGTTTGCAAACTACAAACTCCAGCAGAAATTTTCGGTTAGAAAGCTTCCTCCAGTACCCAACCTGTCTCCTTTACCAATGTCGCATGCACAAGTGCACACAATTGGTTTCCGGCACATGGACTAATGTGAGAACACACTATATATGCTTATATCCATAGTTGGTTACATAATCTCAACTCTACATTTTAATCATTGAAACATTCTTCTATAATATTATAACAGTCGTTATCCATAACTATCGTCATCAAAGTTATTCTCAAGATTGAAACGTCATCATGACTTTCGTCACGGGTAAAGATGAAAAGTGGTTAAAGCGAAATCTTACCAACACGTATTTCGAGAAAAAGATAAGTGAGTAAACTCGGCTCAAGATAGCAAATGTGTATGTATGAAAACTATCATACTTATACGACTTTGTCTCAAGAGTAGGAGATAGAGATAGACTTTTGAGTGACAGATAAGTTCAAGTCTCCACATACCTTTTAGTCGGATGAAGTTCCACTGGTTCCTTGAGTATTTCTTCGTCTTCGTAAGATGATCTTCATGGAGTCTGGAGCTCAACTACACTAATCTGTCCTAAACCGAGACTTAGCTATAAGTAGTCTAGAAATCAAGACATATAGTTTTAACAACTAAATTTGACAAACATGCTTGAGATAGCAACGCATGCGAGTTCGACCGAGCAGTGCTCTAACAATCTTCCCCCTTGTCAATTTTAGTGGAAAAACTATCAATACATATGGATTATAAAATAAATAAAACTTTGTAGTTTCTCATCCACATGCTTGATCTTCTTGGTGCTTCAACATTACTTGAAAACTTCGTCTTTCCCAAGTACTCCCATGATTCCATAGATGTTCAATTCAACATCATATTTGTTGAAGTTCCGCAGCCATAACAATGAGAAGACAAAAGCTCTCGATCATTGTTATACAGTGTCATAGTATTATTACACAATATCAAAGTTATTATATCACAACTTCGACAACAATACTATGGTGATATGTATCGCTTCCCCTTAGTCAATACTTTCATCTCAACATGAAAACCACTCCCCCTCACATAATGATCCGAAAACCATATGTATTTGTAGTGTGAACTACACATTAATTCTCCCCATTTTTGTCAATAAAATTGGCAAAGGTACGAAAACTAGTGGGATCCTAATGAAATTTCCACGGAGATGCTTCAAGACCAAAGAAAAGTACATATAAACTTGTTTGGATACAAACATATAGCCGAGGCTACATGCATTCATCAAGGAGTTTATAAAGATACAAGATAACCCCTAAAAATTCCACAGATGCACTCCCCACAAAGATATGGAAATTAAGCGCAAGTTCAGAAGAACTCTCCCCCATTTTATGTCATTCCCGAAAGAAAAACAAGAGAGACCTTACTTTTACAAGAAAAGAAGGATTTCTTTGGACACCAAAAACCATAAGGAAACGATTTTGTATCCAAAATTCTCAATTAAACTAATCACAAGAGAACACATGATTAATTTTATCTGAATACACAATCAAATTAAACACAAAAGTGATCAATTTAATTGATAATGCTCGACACAAGAGAACTTACGTAGAAATGACTAAGTTAACCATAAAAGAATGATCAACTCAATCGTTTATGCTCAACATAAGAAAAACTTATGGAACAATGCAGTATATACACAAGATATGGATCAGGGAAATATAAATACTGCGGAATATACAAAGATTCATTCTATCTTCATCACTATTTGCATAACGCTTATAATAGAAATAATCTTTGTACACAAAAGGTTTTAACCTATCTTCCATCAAAATTGACATAATAGGCTTAACTTTTGTATTGTCAAGAGTTCATCGATCTTGTATCAATATTTGCATATCGACATATGAAAGAGTTAGCTTTTGACATCGTATGGGACAATAATAGTTCACGGACGCAAACACACATATCCCATAACATATTGCAATATATAAAACCATAAATATTAATACTGCAAACATCATCTTCCAAATCACTTTAGAATTTAAATAAATAAATCTAAAAACATTGCAAGATGAAAACGTTGGATATAGCTATGTGTACTCACAATAATGGCTATTCTAAACCCTAGTTATTCTTCTTAAACAAAAACAAGAATAAAATTCTCTTAAGAAGTTTCCTAAACAAAAATAAAGAACATAAGACAAAATCTACTAGAAACTGATCACAAGCTACATTAGAGTTCACTTACGGCAGCTTCACGGACTTCAAGCTTGTGATTCATGTTAACAATTTTGTCTTTGGAGAAGATATCCTCATTGAGAAGTTCTTTAACATGTGACTTTATGAGACCAAGTTCGGTAGTAACCTTCTTCACCTCAATTCTCACTATATCAAGATCCTTCATAGTATCAACGAGTTGTTGTTTTGCTTTCTCAAAGTATTTAAGAAAGTCATGAACCACTTCAGCAGAAACCATATCCTCATTCTCAACATCTTGATGTGAGTAAGCAATATAATATGAGGCATTAGGAGTGCCATCTTCTACAAGAGTTCTTTTCTTCCTTCCTTTTGTTTCGAAACCAAAACCTTTCTCAAGGAATACTTTAGCAAAATCACCATAATGAGATGAAGAGATAGACATCCTTGACAACCAAAAAAAAAAGAAGCTAGAGTTTGCATATATATCCACAAAGCACATCATGCATTCATCAAAAAACATACTAGTGTACAAGTATGTACTCATATACAGAATAATAAAAAAATAAAGCATTGATTCAAACAAAACAACATCCATACCACAGAACATATATCCTTGTGATATCACAAAGGTGCAACTATATTCACTCTGACAACAAATCTGACAATCAAACATGCATGCCCACGAAACAATCCTTATATTTATGGGATACCACAAAGGTGTACAAATATGTACAATTTTATTGCAAGTCTAACAAAAAAAAAATTCATACCCAAAAGACGTGCCTATATATCCTTGAAACAACATTCTAGTGTACATATATGTACACTCATAACAAATTTAAGAAAATGAACAAGCATGCAAAACAATCTAATATATCCTATGAAACGTTATACTGGTGTACAAATCTGTACATTCCTACAATAAATCTAACAAATAAATAAACAAGTCAAAGAACAAATCAAATTAAATGCAAACTTAATTTTGTAAGAATAACCTCTATGTAGAGTACTAAGACTTCATTTTCTTATAAAAAAATACAATAACATGTGAACATTAACAAGACCATATATTCATGACCCAACATACTGGTATACATGCATATGTACATGTAAAGATCTAACAAATCCAATATTTGTGCTCACATAAAACAGGTCATATGTGATATGTCCATGAAATGATATATCAATGTACAAGTATGTGTACACCTACAGAAATGACACAAGTCCAACATCCAAAACCACATAACATGTCATATGTCCATAACATGGTACATCGGTCTACATATATATATATATATACATCTACAAAATTTAACATCCATGCTCAAACAAAGCATGCCAGATCTACTTTCATTCATGACATAACACACTGGTATACAAGTATGCACACATTTACAAAAAAATAAAATAAATGTACACTTATAGTGTATAATAAAGTGCACATGCCAATAAATAAATAATAGTGTACAATAACGTGCATATCTTTTATAAATGAAGATTATAATTTTTTTTCTCTCAATTCATCACCATGAACAAATGCACAATCAAGTACATGTTGGTGTGTCCCAAAAAATTATTCAGTCTTATAAGCTGATACCTACTAAAGTAACATTTGGCACTAAAATTTTCAAATGCTTGTTCTCCACATAGTATATTACTAATACATACGGTCTATCTATTACATGATCATCAATTCATTCATAACATCAATTTCATAACGTAGTATGTTGTTACTAAAACGTAAATGAAACTATAGAATAGACGAGAAAAATGTCCAAATGGAACTTACTTGCGACAGATCATGTTGTCCTGGTTATACTTTCTAACCAAAGACACCAAAGATGGTTAAATAATTCTTCCATATAGCTTCAAAACAAGATGTAAAGTCGATTCTTCATTCACAGCACACGAAACAGAAAAGAACCAATGCTTTCAAATGAACAAATGAAAATAAAAAATTTAGTAACACTAATTGTATAAGAACTATCTTTCTGGATATCATAATTAGTTAATATGCCCATCTTCAAGTTGTTTACCAGCAAAAATCAAATTATGTTGATCATCATAATACAAAAGGGCATACACAACCTTACCAGAATGCTTGATACCCTGCATACTGCAAAACCATATGTAAAAAATATATGCAGTGTACAATAAAGTACACATGCTGTATAAACTGGAGATTGCAAAATACATACACAATGTACAAAAAAGTATACATGTTGTATACCTTGAAGATTGCGAAATACATTCACGGTGTACATTAAGTTGCATCGATTGTAAAACCGAATATTGCAAAACAATGTACATTAAAGTGTGCATGTTGTATAAATTGAAAATTATCAATTAGTGTATCAATTTCAGCGTGTAATTAAAGATCGAAAGTTACCTACATGGCTATTTGAATGATTAACAGAGAAAACACATCTGAAAAATAAAAGATCTAGATCACATTGCCTTAATTGGATCAATTTACCTATTTTGCACAATTCTTATGGTCAAGCCTTCTCCTCTTTACTTTTTATATTGCCATCAACGGAAGCCACCGACCTTGGAACTTAGCTTGTTTCTGTCAAGCTCTTTAACTGGATTCTTTTTTCTGCCACGTTATGTAATGAGTGATGTTATTAGGAGGAAAGAAATGATTTGAGGAGGGAAGCCGTATGGGGTTGAATTAAAACTTCAGTTTTTATATGGTAAAAATGATCGTCTATATGTTTTTTTCCTTTTTTTTTGTTCGAAGTAACCACATCATGGATTATTGTTAAATTCAAACCATGTACAATCTTAAGTTAGTTAACACTTCAACCCGTTGATCATATCCTAAAAATCCCTGTACCTCCATTCCTATTGATTTTTTTTCTTAAACTTTCAGAAAACCAGTATGATATACACCGATTTTCAGGCCGTTAATAAATAACATTATTGTTGAAGATGAAGATATATAGCATGACGATCAGAGATTGGATGACAATAAGTCTGTAGCAAAACACCTTTGCTCATTTTATCACAGACCCACCTTGGATCTGTCTTTTAAATTCCATCATCCAATATCATTTGATCTTTGTTTATCAACTAATTTGCAGTATCGTGGGAAAGAAATTATTTAATTTCTACTCGTTGACGTATTAAGATTCACTTTTGTTTGCTTGTGCAAAATAAAACCATGAAAGTGAAACAAGAGGTAAGTGTTTTTAGGGTTTGGAGGATATAACTCTAGTAAACAAAAAAAAATTGATTAACAGATCACCCGGTCATGCTTTTGTTTCCTTAAAATTTAAAATTTTATTTCACCCCACAGTGTTTCCCTCCTCACATCCTTTTCTTCCCTCCTAACAAGACTCTTATGTAATAGTGTGAAGTGAGCTAGTAAGACCCCCCACCTAAGCTTTTAAGCACGGAGTTATATCGAGTAAGATCATAATTTTTTAACAAATGGTTTCTGACCAGGAACAAGAACCTATTAAAGATCTCAAATAACTAAAATTCAGTTTATGATAATCAAACTGAAACATGAAACAAGATAATCGAAATCAAAATCCCATGCTGTAGTGAAAATTGAAAACAAATAAAACCTAAAATCAAAATTAGCAAAATCAAAAACATGAAACAAGATATCAAATATCAATTACATACGAACTGAATCACTATCTCAGAATATATTTTTCAAGTTAATCGGTAAAAATAAAAAACAAATCAAACTAAAAAATAACGAATCAAAATCAAGGTGTTGTGTATATAGAAAACAAATCAAAATATAAAACGAAAGATTAAAAAATTGACAAATGAAAAATGAAACAAGAGATCAGAGATCAGACATCAAACACAAAACAAAAATCGATCAAGAAACAAAAAAATAAAAGTAATCAAATATTAGATACTTACCTACGAATAGGTATCGACTTAAAATCGCTTAGCTCAATAGAAATCTGTTGATATATTAATTTCGATCAACATAAATCGCTTTTCTCTCTCTATAAATCTCATCTAAATTTGCATCTCTCAAATAGAATAAAAGAAAAACTTAAAATAGAATTTTATACTTGGTAAAGAATCTAGGATGGGTAACCATTTGAACTAACTCGTCTAAAAAAGGATTAAATTATTCTCGGTTTTGTAAATTAGGACGGTATAGTACCTGAGGGGGACAGGATTAGAGTGTCTAAATCCCCGCCAATAGGGGTAATTTGAACCTTTTATTACTAACACAACTAAGGGGTAATTATGGTAGTTTAGGTAAGTTATGTTCATGTGCCGCACGTGGAGGTTCGGAGAAAACAGAAGTTTTACCTTTTTGATGTTTCAAACTCTCTGCAACAAACAATCTCTTCTTCTTAACTGAAACTTTCTCTTCTGATCTATCACACAGAATCTAACTATCACTTCTTACTGTAATAATATGGGAGAAATTTCCGGATATGTGTGTCGGATCTATGGATAGTGTATAGAATCTATTCTTCTTCTTCACTGAGACCAAAAAATTGAATTTCTATGGATTTTCTTCAAATTGCTCATGCCACAAATCAGTAAGTTATACTTTTTTCCTTTTTTTTTTTTCTTTTCAATTCTGTATTTGATTTATTATTAGAGAGAAATTAAATAAGAAATTGCTTTGGATAGCTCCATGAATCCATGGTGATCGAATTCGATTTAGATTTTGTGAAGATATAGAGAGGTATAGAACGAACATGAAATTGAATGATTTGCTGAGAGGTAGAAATTGATTGAATTGAATTAGAACGTGATTAAAACATCTTAGCTTTCTAGTTTTAGTTTTATGTTAATTTAAGATTTACTTGTCCAAGTTCCAATAAGTTTCTGATTTTCATTTCCTAGTCCCAGTAGTACTATCATGAGTTGTTGAGGCCTATATAAGAAGGACGTCCTAGCATTGCAGAGAAAAACACTAAACATTGAGTTATTTGATTTACCAAACTTATTTTCTCTGGTTTTTGCTATTGCTTTTGTTAATCCGCACAAGTTAGGATTTCGAGGTAAAGGCGTGTGAAATCAAACAAGTGGAGGGACACCGATAACATCATAGTTAGTTCAAGAATAATGGAGTTGAAGAAGGGGTTTACTAAAGTAGAAGACGGAGAATGTGAGATAATAGTTGCACAAGAGATGCAAAAGTTGTCATCTGATGAAATTTACGAGATACTAATCAGAGCATCATTCAGTACACTTCTACGTCAATCTCGATGGGTTTGCAAAGACTGGAAAAAACTCATTCTCTCCGATACTAAGTTCCAACAAACCCATTCTCAGAGAACAATTGCATCTGGTCATCTTTTTCAAGTTAAGTCGAAAACCCGGCCAACCTTTGTCAGCTTTGTCCGAAGCAACAATGATCATGAGAATCACTACACTTCTGCTCAAGAAGTGCAATCTCCTTCTCTTGATTTCCTGCCTGCGGCAAAAAGTATTACGATTGCAGGTTCGTCGCTTCATGGCTCATTACTTTGTTGTGTCACTAAATCCCGCAGTACCCCAATCCCATCTTTCTACATGTGTAAACCAGCGAGTCGTGAATGGAGAAAGATACCAAACCCTGAACCTATATTCGAGTACTCCAGTATTGGAATTGCAGTGAAGCAGTCCTCGTGCTCAATACTACAATACAAGATACTGCGTTTATCGCAACCAGAAACAGGATATGGTTATCACTGTCAGTTGTTCAACTCGGAGACCTGGGCTTGGAAGACACTGCCGTTTGTTCAATTCAAGTGTGATTGCACTTGCTTAATTGGGGAAGGTGGTATCTGGGTTAACGGGGGATTACATTGGTTAACTAGCTATGATGAATTATACGAATTCGAAGTATTCGTATTTAACACTGATCAAGAGAATTGGACAACTTTTGAGATTTCATCCGAGATGAAAACCATTCCAGGATCTAACAGAGTTGCTGTAAGTTGTGATGGTAAGCTTGGAATTATCTACCATACAAATGAATGGATGGAACTCTGGATATTAGAAGACTATTCCACTACGAAGCCAACATGGAAAAGGAAGTATAGGAATGATTTGAGATCACTTGATCAAAATGTGCAACATTTTTATGCACATCATATGTGGTCGAACAACACCGTCATGATGATGAGTGAGTATGAGCTCATAGCGTTTAATTGTGACAAGAATACCTACACTCGGACAAAGCTACCTAGGACAGCAGATATATTAGGCTTATCACCTTACCCATTTCAACCCCAGTTTTGTTACCTTTAGTTCTAGTCTCCTAGGTGGTTTCTCTTGCAAGTTGTGTACGTCTTTTCATTTACACATGAGGGAAAAAAATAAAAATTATAATTGAACTGCAAAGAACACAATAGATTTTTTTTTTTTAATAAATTTGGATATAAAATCTTATTTGTTGGACGATGAACTCAGGGACAACTCAATTTTCTTCATTAACCCATCATGGGATAGATGCTCTTGAGCTGGAATCCCCCTGTTGGCCCACGCTTAATCATTCCTAGCTACTGCAGTTCTCTTGTTTGCTCATTTTCTTCATTAACCCATCATGGGATAGATGCTCTTGAGCTGGAATCCCCCTGTTGGCCCACGCTTAATCATTCCTAGCTACTGCAGTTCTCTTGTTTGCTCCTGCGTGTTGGAAATTTAGGAGGGGTTTGTCCACGAGTGAGTTGGATTGTTGGAAATTTAGGAGGGGTTTGTCCACGAGTGAGTTGGAGGGAATTTAATGTATTTTGAGTCTTGATGATTTTGAGGGAGTGTAAAAGAGTATAAGGAGTTTGAGAGAGTTTGGTGTTTTGAGTGTAGGGAGTTTGAGAGACTCCCAAAATCTCTACTTTTTTGAGAGATTTGGAGTGAGGAAAAAATACACTAGAAACTCCCTAGAACTCCCAGGAACTCCCCAGAAAAAACCAACTCCCTAGCATTCTAATTTTTACCACTAACAGGGAGTTTAGGAGTTTCTTTCAAATTCCCCCACGACTAACGGGGTTTTCTAGGGATTTTGAAAGACTCCCTCGAACTCCCCCGCGACTAACGGGAAAAATCCAACTACACCCAACTCCCCCAATTCCGTTTGAGAAATTATGTTGTGACATTGCAAATTGGGAGTTGTGACAGAGACCTAGAAAGAGATGGCTAGTTGAGTTTGAATGGCAATATGGAAGAATTTCTGTCAGACAACCCAATCAAAGTTTTGTCTTGGGTGGGATTCTCTCTTAGACCAGAAACAGCTTCAATGCATTTGAGAGTGCTCATTTACAGCTCATCTCCCTTTCCTAATAATTTAAATGACCATCTTAACCTCAAGTAACTGCACGCAAACTGGTAATTCAGTACCACAGTCATAGATAGACTTCACAATTCAATAGAGAACTAAAATATCTATTCATTTACAACCTAAACAAACATACGCAAATTGCACACAATTCAAACATTTCCTGAAAATAGTCGCAGCAGGAAAATTAGTTTTCGCTAATCTTATCTCAAATAAAAGTTCCCAGCAGCTAAACCTATCAGGCAACTAAACCTCATTGACCCTTGAGCATTACAGACTTCAGATTGGAGCTCCAAATCACATCTGAATTACATTCCTAACACTACGTTGAAGTATTAAAGAGAAATGAGTAAAGAGAAATGTGTTATTAATATCCAAGGAACTTCTTCTTCCATCAGTTCAGATGAAGTACCAAACTTCATCAACAATAAAGTTGGAGAGTAGGCCAACTTTTGCACGGAAAAAGTTTGTAACTGCTTAGCCAGTTATTATGGGAATCGAGTTGAGCTTGTTCAAGTACTGTGAGTTTGCCTGGCCTAAATGGAACCCCACTTACGAATGGATATCCAGAAGACCGTCTGGGAGGGTGGGTAGACAATGGGACTGGCCAAGAGTAAGCGTTGTCAGGCCCGGCTAGCATCCCACTTACAAGTGGTAACCTGGATGACCGTCAGGGACGGTGGGCAACTGGAAACTGTTCCAAACAGTACTGTGATAAAATATTGTCATTTCGATGACATCTTTAAACTTGTGAACCTTAGGGATTCCTGGGTGGTAGTATGAGATGCCATCTAGGATACCTGGTCGAGATATCCTCTTGGCACTGGCCAATTGCTATTCTTGGTATTGTTGTGGGAACTTTTGGATTCCTGGGCAGGCGGTATGAGACGGTTTCTCAGAAGGTCTAAATTGTTATTCACGATAACTTGAAGAAACCCGTGATTTCTGAGCATCTGGTATGGGACTTTCGCTCAGGAAATCCAAACCGAAGAGATTGTCCATAATAGTTTTTGGTTTTGAGTTTCGGGGGAGAAATTCTTTAAAGGGGTGAAGAGTGTAAAAAAAAGAAATTCTTTAGTTGTTGGTTTTGGTACTTCTTCTGCACAGGTTGGTGTCTCATTGTTGATGAAGTTTGGTACTTCATCTTTTCCATTAATTCTGATGAAGTTTGGTCCTTCATCTTTTCCACTAATTCTCAATATCTGCTGACGACACCGAGTTGATCTTCCAGGGGTCGTTTCCTACATTTGAAACCAAATCTAGTGATGTTTCTACAGAATTTAACTACATTCAAATCTGAAAAGAGTATGCTTTGGTTCAGGCTTACCAAGACTCCAGCTGATGCAAGCGAATCACCAGCAAAATCCCTCGTGTTATTTGTTGGGGTCTTTGGAGTGCTTGCAGTACCAGTGGGATTGCTGAGAATGCTGTCAGCAGCATCAGGGTTGGCGTTAACATTTGAGTCATTGGCACTATGGGCATTAACAGTCGTTTCATTGTCATTCTCAGCGTTAGCATTTGCTTCATCTGGATTGGCGGCAATGTTTTCTCCTCCATCAGCAGCAATGGCAGTAAACGTCAAGCTAGGTTTCCTAGAACAGGGACAAACGAGTGTGATTAAGAACATCATATAATTGACAACACCACTTATTTGGAAATCTAAATAAAACTTACTTCATGATAAACCGCGCAAGATACTGAAAAGGTTTCTCTACATCTGTTTTCTCCACCGCAGAGACGGAAAATAATTGCACTTTATATTGCTTATGAAAAGCAATATCATGGACTTCTTTTGGAAGGTCGTCTTTGTTCCCAACCAACACTATTGGTTTATCAACAAGCATACTGCAGTTAAGATAAAAATGACATTACAAATCATACTAGCAGAACATTAATAATTGAATCGAAATTAGCAAATTTGCACCTCAGTTCTCTGCACATCCTTTTAGCTTGCTTGCAGGAAGACACATTTGTCAGATCAAATATCAACATATCCCATTGAAGTCCCTGATCAAACGGCAATAACGACATTAACAGTTTGTTCAAAAACATCCTATATTATGAACACACTAATAGAAATTAACAAACAAGAATCGCTCACCAATGTCTAGTAATTGTAGTGCTTGAAGATTCTGTACAAATGAACCTTACATTTCCATCTTCTGTTGTCTGAAAATTCACCATGTAATCATTTGTGTTTTCATCTAAGTGTCCATTTACACTTTCTAGTAGGGTAGTTTTACCAGTTTTTTTACAGTCGACGACCAAAATCTTAAACTCCATTTGTAGACAGCTGGGAAATGAAATAATCAGAAGATGGATTATCATGAGCATGAATATTTGACATAGAAATACTACAATCAAACACAAGAGAATAATGTGATATATTACAGTTCGGTATCCAAACATAAGATAGGCAAAAAAAAAAAAAAAAAGTAAACTTGAAACGAGAATCCATAGTGACCTGCACTAATGAAGAAGAATTCCTCTGTTTCACATTTCATGGAACACATCATTACATAAAACCGTTATTCCTTTTAGTACACCACACAGTTCGGAATTTACTGATACTACAACATAATTCAAGTTGACAGAGTTCTTCATGGTCAGAATAATCACTGTCATACTAGTACTGCACTACCTACTCCTACAAAACGAAATGAAAGCTCCTCCTCAGGGTTGTAGAACACTCCTAAATGATTAAAAAAACTAATATCGCCCAGCAAGGGGGTTTGTGGCAGGAACGGTATATTCCAGAGGGGCGAGGTTACAGACCAAGCTGCAGTCTTGGTTCTATTGAGGGGTCTTTAGTGGCTTGTGAAGCAACACCCGGTGATCAATAGCAAGCAAGATGGAAAATCACAATCTTATACAAGACAGTAATGTTCTCTTATGGTGCTTTAAGAGTGTATAAAGTCAGTTAAGTCTTTAACTATGGACTTGCCTAACAAATATCTAGTGTACATAAGTTAGAATCAAACTTCCATGCATTCACAAGAGCAGCATCACTATACGCACTATTCTTAAGCAATAAACAAGTGAAGAATTCACCTTCCCGGCAAAAACACTAGTATCAAGAAAGAAGGAGCCGCTGATATGAACCTAAGTACCCCAATCCAGTAAATTTCTGTCAATGCAGCAACAAACAGATCTTTTTAAGATCTCATAAATACTTGGAGATTCTCAAAACCCACAAATACTTTTCCACACGAAGTCAAATTTCTGACATGATAATTACAAACAAACGCGAAAAACTTGCATATTTACATTCATAACTTGCAAGTATTCTTTCAGTGTTTGGGTAATGGCTACCTTAAAGATCAGTAGCACCTAATTATGCCTATAAAATTTCTACAAACAGAATATGAGTTTGGCAAAATAGATTACACAATCGAACGACAACCAAAGAAATTGAGAACAATAAAGAATCCAGTAGAAAAAACCAAATTAGAACCGTATTCATGACTTAGCTATCATAGGAAGAGTTAGAACTGCAATAATAACCCAAAGTAGTGCCTGACATAAATTCATGTCTGGAGTATCTATCACTCAATCACTCTACGATTTTATCGAATTATATCATAACTAGTTTAAAACAAAGATAGTCTTCGAGTTCCAGAATCTCAATATTCAATGATCAATCTCTGAATGGACAATAATACAAACAAAATTCCTATGCAAAACACACCCATTCTCACAATTAGCATGAATCGTGCATTGATGTTTTCCAACGAATTAAAAACTTACTTTGCCAAATTAAACACACGAATTCTTTCTTCTTTATTCCACTAAGTTAGACAAGAACCCCTGTTGCAACAGTAACATGAAAAACCCCAATTAAGAAAGCAATATACATTATAAAAATCAAAACCCTAACTGTTAAATTTCCTAAATTATCAAGAAAACCTACTAGAAGCAACTTTAACCACATTCTTGCATTTAATTGAACTGAACAATAAAATTAAATACAACGAGACGAACAAGAAACTTACAATGTTTGGGCAAATCAATTTGATGATGATCAATATAGGAGTTTTCTACTAAATGGGGGTTCCTTTGATTTAATGATCAAAAATTGGGGGCTTTGATCAAATGACGAAGGGGAGAGAGCAGATGCAAATAACAAGAACAATTGCCCTAAACTTTACAGAGAGAAGTAATCTTTTCTAAGGAACAGTCGACTACGGAGTTGCTAGGATTTTTTCCTTCTTTCATCGGAGTTAATGGGTTTATTCCTGTTCTTGCTCAATGTGGTTTGTTTTCTAAAGTCAAGTGAAGAGACGGGGAGAGACGATGACCACGTGTAATTAATGTGGAAAAGGAAAATACCATGGGTGGGCAATGTCAGAAAATAGTCCCAAAGTTATTGGGCTTAGGATGCTTTAGTCCACTCATCCCATGTCTAGTACTCTAGTCCAAAAAAAAAAACTCCGTGTCCAACAGTTTAGTCCAAATATGGACGAGCTAGTCCAAACTCGTAGCGATCCAAACTAATTTGTTATCATAATTATCCTTCCGTACGAGCATACAGGAATAAGAATGAGTTTTTAATTTTTAGATCTCAGATTCAAATCAGGAGAAAGACAAAGAGATATTTTGAGGCGATCTCTTGGATTCAATCGTTTCTTTATCAGATTTCGGACCCAGGTTAGAGAGACTTAGATTCAATCTATCTTTCTTTCGATTTTGTTTGTTTCTTTGATTATGTGTTTTTGATTTTCTTTTTTTTTTTTGAATGCATGAGATGGAATCGATTTTGTCTTTCATCTTGCTTTCGATCTTTTGATTTCTGTTTTTGGTTTTGATTTTTTATTTGTTAAGTTTTGATTTTCATGAAACTCTTTTGATTTATGTTTTTCATTTTGATTTGTTTTTGGATGTATGATATGAAATCGATTCGATCTTTGATTTTGTGATTTTCCATTTCTTCATCTGTGTGTTTAATTAATGGTTATTCATGGTTTACATTGATAGAGTAATTGATTTCTTTTATTTTTTGACTATGCAGAATGTGTACTTTCTTGTACACTGTATATGTTTCGATTTTTTGTGATTTAAGGTTGATTCTAAAAATTAATTCTCTAATAAATTTAAATATGATTCAGATCTTTAGATGTTACATCTTTATGTCACTGGATTCAATTGAGATCTTTTCGATGTGACCCAATTTTTTTTATTAATTATTTGATTTATCATTTGTGTTGATTGAACCTAAGAATGCTATTTTTGAGATATTTTATATGTTTTTTAGAGCTTTGATGAGTTTTTAATATATGTTTTATGTAATGTGCAGGTTATCAACCATGTCTGAGAAGATTGTGTATGCTATCTTGAATCATAGTGAGCATTCGGCGCTATTTGGTAGATGTGTACATATTTGTACGGTGAAATTCTCTATGATGAATGCTTGGGTTGTATTGTTTGATCAGCGCTCTATTTTGTTATTTTTATGTAAATATTTACATACTTGTACAATAGTATGCTCTGTGATGAATGCATGACCTTTTTTGTTGGTATATATGCTAGATTTTGGTATTTTCTGTAGATGTGTACTTGTTTGTACACTGAAATGCTATGTGATGAACATATGGCCTGTAATACGGGTATGGATGCTAGATTTTGTTAGGTTTTTATAGTGGTGTACATGTTTTGCACACCGGGATGCTCTTTGATGAATGCATGTCATGTCTTGTGGGTATGATGCTAAAATTTGTTAGTTTTTTGTAGAGGTGTAAATGTTTAGTATATGTTTCACTTTATATAGCATGTGCATGCACTTTAATGTACACCATATATGTTATTGATATATGTTTTTTTTTTTGTAATATATAAGGTACCAACCATGTCTAAGAAGGTTGTGTATGCTATTTTCGAATCATGGTGGGTATTATGTGATATATTGGTGAAAAAGCGGGGGTCTAACAACACCACCCAATATTTCGATTAGCAATCTATATGGAGTAACTCCGAAATACTTTGCTAGAGAATCAACTAGACAGTCAGACTCAATCTAGATAAAAGTATCTCAAGGAGTTAATATGTCTCACTTGTTTTGATTTACTCAAGATAAAACAATAGCGAGTCTTTAATCAAACACAAGTAATAACTTGGATGGTACCAAAGACCAATATCCAAGTGTTAATCAATGAAATCAACAACCACAAGGTCGGATCTCTAATCAATTAAAGTTTAACGCACAACCTGTATTATTTCAATTATATAACAAATATAATGCGAAAAAGAAATAACACAGACACCAGAAGTTTTGTTAACGAGGAAACCGCAAATGCAGAAAAACCCCGGGACCTAGTCCAGATTGAATACACACAGTATTAAGCCGCTACAGACACTAGCCTACTCCAAGCTAACTTCGGACTGGACTATAGTTGAACCCTAATCAGTCTCCAACTAATTCAAGGTACAGTTGTACTCCTACGCCTCTGATCCCAGCAGAACACTGCGCACTTGATTCCCTTAGATGATCTCACCCACAACTAAGAGCTGCTGCAACCCAAAATCGCAGACTTGATAATAAACAAATCTGTCTCAGACAGAAAAGTCTATCGAATGATAAATCTGTCTCCCACAGAAGAACCCTAAATTTTGTTCCGTCTTATGATATGAAATCCACGTGAACAGGTTCCAATTGATAATCCGGTCTTATATTCCCGAAGAACAACTTAGATTAATCAATCACCTCACAACAGTCTTACTTGCAATAAACAAGAGGACGTCGAGGAATCACAAATAGTGAGACGAAGATGTTTGTGACTTCTTTATCTTGCCTATCGGAGAACTCTAACGATCTCAAGTCAATCAATATGATTGTACTTAGTACGATAGAAGATGCAAGATCATATCGCACAACTACGATAAAAGTAGTATCGGTCTGGATTCACAATCCCAATGAAGTCTTTAAGTCGTTACCCTGGTTTTAGATAAGAAAACCAAAGGTTAGAGGAGAATCGACTCTAGCGAGAGCACTAGTATCACATAGACGTGTGGGGATTAGTTTTGCCCAATGCTAGATGTCTCCTTTATATATCCTTCAAATCAGGGTTTTGCCTTAGGTACAAAGCCATCAATATTCATTGTTAGATGAAAACCTGATTTAGATTCAAGCTACTATTTCTCAACCGTTAGATCGAAAACTTAGCTTGTCACACAAACTTGGGTAGACATTTACTGGGTTTGTGAAAACCATGCTCAAACGTGTACGTGTATGTTGGTTCAATATAGTAACCAAAAGGTTAACCATATGAGCATTTCATATTAACCTTGTTCTTCTTCACCATAACTAGTTCAATTGAATTTAATACGAACTAGTTAGAGAGTTGTTCAATTGCTATGAGATTTTATGTAACTACACAAGACACAATTGAAACAAAGATGATTCGATTCGATTGAATCGGATCATGAACTTTATAGCCACGGTTTGCATACTACATTCCTTAGTAATTTAAGTTTCATGCTCAGAGCACATCTTTAGATCATAACCCACTCAAGCTCGCAAACAAGTTCACGGACTTAAGGCAACCGGCAGAGTTTCCAAACTCAGCAGAAAATCTCGGCAAGGAGACTTTCGCCAGTTCGCGGATTGAGTTCGCCGAATTGTACCACACGAACGAATTTGGAATCCTAGCAGAAATTCTCGGACAAGAACTTCCGTCAGTTCGCGGACTGATTCTGCGAACTGAGTTCGCGGACTTGGCAAAGCCAATTCCTCCGGTTTCTCTCAATCAACAAAGTTCGCAAACTTCGGATTAAGGAATAAGACTTATGCACATATGTGTTTCCACACAATGCTTATATCCATCATTGGTTATATTGACCTAAACTCTCATTCCAACCATTGAAACATTCTTAGAGGACGTTATATAGTTGTTACACTATTTCTCGTCAAAGCAATTTTCAAAGTGATTAAAACATTATGACTTTCGTCATTAGGTGAAGATAAACCTGATCAAAGCGAAATGCTTTACCAACACATGATTTCGAGATATAGATACGCGAGATATACTCAGCTCGAAATATCAAATGTATATGATCCAGTTTATATAGCATACGACTTTTGTCTCATAAGAAGTATGAGATAGAGTACATGGACTTTTGAGTGATAGATAAGTTCAAGTCTCCACATACATTTTTGTTGATGAAGTTCCACGGTTCCTTGAGTAGATGTTCGTCGTTGTATGATGAATCTCCATGAAGTCCTTGAGATCAACTACACTTTTCTATCCAAGTCCGAGACTTAGCTATGTATACTAGAAATCAAGACTCATAGTTTTGATCACTAACATTGACAAACATGCTTGATATAGAAACGTATGCGAGGTCGAACGATCTACGCTCTAACAATCTCCCTCTTTGTCAATTTTAGTGACAAAACTATTAATACATATGGAATACAAAAAATATAAACTTTAGTGGCTCCTATTCCATAGTCTAATCTTCAACGTTCCTTGAAATCTTCGTCCTTCCAAGTAATCCAATGATACCAAAGGTTGTAAGTTTAGCTTCATCGTAAGAACTATACCTCTGTCTCATGACATGTTCAACTCATGAGTTTCAGAACATCATGTTCAACTCAGCAACTACATGGACTCATCGTCCCATCAAACCACGAAGTCATTAATTGACTAACATACCACGAGACGTCAATCATGTCACTTTGGGGGATATCACTTAGGGTTTTGGTCTAGCGGTCTACGACACGTGTTTTCAAACACACGATAGAATGTGAGCAAGTCGTGCAATCAGTTGAAGGAATTCACGAGGTAGTGGGTGGAAAATCGACCAAGTCTACACGCGTTGAGCAACTGGTTTCAAACACGATCTCCACTTTCCCACTCCTTGATTCCATCAACTGTCACACTTCATGGAATCATGGTGTCCAAAACTCCAGCAATATAAATAAGTCTCTGAATCATTGAATCATCATCATCATCAGTATCATCAATCTCACGTCAAACTGACAACACGAGATCATCAATCACTCAGAGCTTATCATATTCAGAATTCACACACCCACAATCTTTGATTACCATTGATTCCACACATTTCTCAGCTTCCCTCCTACAGATCAACTCATCCTCTCTTGTGACCGAATTTACTCTGGAACGGTCATTGTCTTGATTTAGGCCGGAGTACTACAGATTGATCTCTCGAATCTAAAGCACCCCCTTTGCAGCGGTGCATCTGTGTGAGGTTTAACATTTCGCTTGGTTTGAGGAATCTCCTCCGTACGGTCGTCTCCTCAATTCCTTAAAACCAGCAAATCGTTTTTCCCCATCTACAGATTGGCGACCACAGTGGGATATTGATCTCTCGGTTGCAATCTAACAATCTCACAAGATGGTTGGTCTTAGGACTAATTCAACTAATTCAGATCAAAATATTTCAAACTGCAACATTCCTCATGTTACATATGGCGGCATGGAAGGCAGAGGGATCCCGACTTTGAAAGAGTTGGCTCAAATCCTAGAGGTCCATACCAGGAACATGGACCCGATGAAGGAGACGATAAACCACATCCTCGACTTTCTCATCAGATTAACATCCGAGTCAGGAGGTATCTCCGCTCCAGAAGCCTCAACACTGGGGACTGAAGCGTCATCTGACCCTCAAATCAACAGCTTCACCACATACGAGAAGCCGGTGGAACAAGAGGTCACACATTTGATTGAAAATCTATGTGAACTCCTGCACTTGTCCAGGGATCAGCGCACAGACACATTTTCAGCACTCAACCAGATATCATCCAGCGTGCAAATAACGCCACCAACACCATCAGTTGAAGAAGTCTCCCTAGTGCCTGGGCATTCGATCGACAACATCTCTTTTGGATAAGAAGATCGCATGACGGATGAAGGACACAACCGAGCATTGTATGTCACTGGTTTCATCAAAGGCCCCGAATTTAGAAGAACTCTTGTTGACACCGGTGCTTCCACCAACATTGTCACTATGAAGACTCTAAGGATGGCCAGATTCCCACAAGGTAAAATCGTTCGCTATCCCATCCTAATGACATGATTTAAAGGAATTCATAGCCATACATATGGATATGCATACATAGATTTGAGGATAGGGCCGATTCGATCGAGTTTCATGTGATCGATCAAGAACTTGACTACCACATAATACTGGGACGCCCATGGCTCCATGATAACAAGGTGGTTCCTTCAACATACCATCAATGCATGAAGGCCCTACTCGACAACAAGATCGTTCGCATTCCGGCTTCATCATCTCCTTATGCTCCCGTCTATGATACTGAGTTCCTTGAATCTCAAAAAGGCGTCCCGGAACCTCCAAGCAGGATTCGCAATACTCCACTTCCAAGATGAAAGACTATCGAGAAGGCTGATAACGATCTGTCATCCTCAGCTGCTAAAATGATCAAGTCACCTACTACACCAACTAAACGCCATAATTATCAAATCTCAACTCCAGGGACAAACTTCACGATCGATCGAGACGTAGAAGGGAGAGTCATTTATCGTCGACGGAAAGATTAGCAATTAATCAGGGAGAACGATGAAAAGTCTCCCCACCATGAAGAATCGTGTCAGAGTGAGCTATCACTTGAAGAAGAAATCCAAGATGCCCCACGACAACTACAGGACGACACTGACTCTACCACTGACGATCTTGAAACAATTAACATTGGGACTGAAGACGATCCAAGGCCAATCCTGATCAGTTCAACGCTATCACCAGAGGACCGAGATGGTAAAATTATTGAAATAATATCAAGATGTCTTCGCCTGGACGTACGAAGAAATGTCGGGTCTGGATGACAAACTCGTCACCCATCACCTGCACATCATCCCTGGTTCCAAAGATGTCAAACAACCTCCCAGACAATTTAGACACGAAGTCGAGGAGCAAATCAAGGTCGAAATCCAGAAACTGTTGGCAGCAGGGTTCATCAAGCCTATTCTTCATCCAACGTGGCTAGCAAATGTGGTACCTGTTAAGAAGAAAAATGGTCAAATCAGATGTTGTGTCGACTTCAGGAACTTGAATAAATGTTTTCCAAAGGATGATTTTCCTCTACCCAACATTGACATGCTCGTCGATGCAACCAGTGGTCACGGTATGTTCTCATTCATGGATGGCTATAGTGGGTATAACCAGATCAAGATGTATGAACATGACGCCAACAAGACTGCGTTCCGTACTCCCATTGGGAATTTTCACTACACTGTGAGGCCCTTTTGATTAAAGAATGCTGGTGCCACCTATCAACGAGCCATGACTACCATATTCCACGACATGATGCACAAGCAAGTAGAAGACTATGTTGATGATGTGGTGGTAAAATCGAAGACTCGAGCATCTGATCTGGAAGTTCTAAGGCAGGTGTTTGAAAGATGCAGAGAATACAAATTAAAAATGAATCCTTTAAAGTGCGCATTCGGAGTTTCTTCCGGAAAATTCTTAGGATTCCTGGTCACGGCTGAAGGGATCAAAGTCGACCCGACAAGGCAAAAGCTATTACCACCATGCCTCCTCCACACCGTGAAGGAACTACAGAGCTTTATGGGCAAGGTAAATTATATTCGACGCTTCATTCCTGGATTAGCTCAACTCATTGCTTCGTTCACACCTCTGCTGAAAAAGGAGCAAGCTTCACCTGGACAGCTGTTCAACAAGAAGCTTTCCATAAAATACAACAGATATTATTGTCACCGGCCGTCATGAGGTCTCCAGTGCAGGGACGACCTTGATTCTTTACACAGCCTCCAGTGACGTCGCCATCGGCGCACTCCTCGCTCAGGAAGACGACGAAGGCGTCGAACGACCGATTTACTACTTCAGCCGCACAATGAGAGATGCTCAACTCCGATATCCAAAGGCCGAAAGGGCATGCCTGGCATTGGTACATGCAATCCAGAAGTTCAGACATTACTTACTATCTAACAGGGTCGTACTCATCTCCAAAGCTGATCCCATAAAGTTCTTGCTATCAAAGCCAGCCTTGATAGGGACCAGCGAAGTGGCTACTCCAGATGTCAGAATTTGACATAGCTTGCACGCCACCTAAAGCCATCAAAGGTCAAGCGGTCGCAGACTTGCTCGCTGCTTTTCCAGGGGAAGACACAACAACACTACATGAAGAAGTGCCCGGCGAATTCCCAGACATCTTGGTCATCAAGGAAGAAACATGGCTTCTATACTTTGATGGATCTGCCACCCCTAGTAGTGACACCGGAGGAGCGGGTAGTGCTGGTGTCTCCATCTGGTGAAGTTTTCTCACATTCGTTCAAGTTGGATTTCCACTGCACCAACAACTCAGCGGAATATGAAGCCTTCCTATTAGGATTATCCTTGGCCAAGCAAGCAGGAGCAACACACCTCGAGATAAGGGGATTCAAAATTATTGGTCAACCAGATGAATGGAACATATTCTCTCAAAGAAATCACACTTGCTCCATTCAGAACCGAAGCTCAGCGACTGTTGACCTATTTTTGACGCAACGATCGTCCATACTGGACGGACTAACAATAGGCATGCTGATTGCCTAGCAACTCTCGCCTCCAAGCTGCAATTCGAAGGAGCACAGAAAACGATCACTGTACAGAGGCGTACAGTATCTTCGACTTGGCTCACTCAGATCGAAGACATTCCAGCGAACGATTGGCGAGCACCCATCATGAATTGAGCAGCTCTATTTCAGAAGGCCAAGTCAGCCTCAAGGAATTGAAGAACTACTTCTTGCTTCATGGAGGGCTATACTATCGAAACCCTGATGGATCTCTATCACGATGTCTTGGGAGCGACGAAGCGGAACAGCTCAAGCGCATACATGAGGAAGTCTGTGGGCAAACGTTAGTGGTAACACTTTACAGAAAGCTTCAAAGAATGGGGTACTACTGGCCATCCATGGAGACTCAGTCAAGAGCTTTACAAGGATCTTGTCCTGATTTCCAAACACCTCCTCATCACTTGGAGGTTTTGACGGTCCACCACACTGGGGACTGGAGGGAGCCTTACATCAAATACCTCCGGGACAACGAACTACCACTGGAAAAGAAGCAAGCAGTCAAACTCATTCAGAAAGCTAAGAGATTCGTCTATCTCGATGGGATCTTATACCGCAAAACTTTGGTGGAAATTTACTGAGGTGCTTAGCCGAACATGAAATCCCTACAATCCTGAAGGAAGTACATGATGGAGAACATCAAGGAAAGAGGAAACTATTTCTTCAAATTCATGAGAAATATTGGCCACCATGGAAGATGATGCAGCCACACGTTGGTGTCACCAATGCCAAACCCATGGTAATCTCATCCACACTCCTTGTCTCCCGTTGAATTCTGTGAATAGTCAGTGGCCTTTCTACAGCTGGGGACTAGATATCATTGGGAAGATCAATCCAGCATCTTCAAACAACATGAATACACATCACTCGACGATACTTCACCAAGTGGGTCGAAGCTATTCCTCTTCGAAGCAACTGGAGTTACGATTGCCGCCTTCATCAAAGAGCACATAATATGCAGATTCGGAGTTCCTAAGCATATCATCACAGATAACGGAACTCCTTTTGCCAATCAAGATGTTGAGAAGCTGCTCAATAAATATGGGATCAAACAAATCTTCTCCACGCCTTACTATCCACAAGGAAATGGTCAAGCAGAAAGTACCAACAAGACTTTGGTCAGGATTATCAGTCGGACGATTCATGACAATCCTCGATCATGGCATGAGAATTACCCATGGCTCTATGGGCTTACAGAACTGCACCAAGGATCTCGATCGGTACTTCGCATATTCCCTTGTCTATGGAGCCGACGCCATACTTCCAGCAGAAATCAAAGTTCCCTCAGCCAGGATTGCAGCATCCAGTGGTGTACAATGGGATGAGGCCGAAATCTCCAGATCAAGAATCGCTGAGCTAGATATGCTGGAATCAAGGAGAACCAAGGTGGAAAAATATGTGGAAGCTTACAAACAGAGGATCTCCAGAGCCTACAACAAAATGGTAAGACCTCGAACATTTCAAGTAGGAGATTTGGTATTAAAGACGGCAAAGCACATTCAACAAGACATGTCCGCTCCTAAGTTCTCTCCTAAATGGGAAGGGCCATATGTTGTTATCAAAGCAGTGTCTAGCGGATACTACAAAATTTTAGCAATCAATGGAGGAAAGGAAGGAAACATCATCAATGGCAAATGGCTCAAAGCTTATTATGCCTGATCCATGAAACAAACTACCTCTTCATCATTTCAAGCATTTTCAAAAATGTAATTTCATTCCTCCAAAGAGCATGTGAATGCTCCTTTGTTCATTAAACATTTCATAAATGAGCAAAATTCGTTCATACCATGATCAACTGTTTCACCTAACTAGAAACTCAGATTTACTCAAAAAACAACAACCACAAATGCTCACTCAGAGCAAACCATCCAGCAACGGATAATCCCTGTAAGAAGCCTCGTCAAGCTTCTTCTGAAAAATCTTGGTCTTTGCCTTCAAGTCTTCGACCGCTTTCTCAACCCTTGCTGACTCCAGAGCCAGTATCCTCTCCTCATCCAGTAAAGCTGCATTCATGGAAATTGCATCAGCAGCCTCTGCTGCCTTATGAACCTTGATTATCTCAAGACGACGACGGAGCCATCTTACATTGAATCGCAATATCTCACAATTCGAGATCATTTCATCCCATTGGTGCAATTCATGGTTTTGACGTCTCGCAAGTGCATCTGATTCATTTCCTCGATGATCGGCAATAGCCCCGCTACCGTGGTTAAAAGGGTTGGAAGAAAACCTTTCCACACTTCTGTGATAGCAATGTGCCATACTTCTTCCAGATCTTGGTGTACAGAGACGCATAACATTTGGGAATCACGAATCCGCCGACCATTTCATTGTCTGGGGAGGTATTAATCAATGGGGCTTTGAATAAAAGTACAGCGGTTGGGTATTCACGAGCATGGACACCGTCTCCAGTATCCACGGATCCTGCAGAATCTTCACATGCCTGGTTACTGCTTTCCTCAACCTCAACCACGGTCACGGAATTTCCACTCTTTCTTCGTCTAGCATCGACGACGACACGGACATCCGCCTAAGATGAAACGAAGGAGTGTTAATCCCGGGACTCAGTACAATCTCAAAAGTCATAGGTTTACTTACAGATGATCCATCTTCAGCACGAGCCAATCCATACCGGGCAGGAGCTCTAATAGTCCGCTTAGGCCTTGCATTATGAGGAGTAGCATTCTTCTTACAGTCCTACGACAAATCATTCTCTTGTGATCAACAATCTCGATTGAACAGAGACAAGAAAGGATAAGAAGAAGAAGTGTACAACTTACTGAGATAGACGTTGCTATTTCACGCTTCGACTGAAGATCATCTTGAGAAGAAATGCTATTACTCGACATGACGGCAAGAGGGTATGATCAAAACTTCTCTGCACGATGAAACTGACTCAGGAATGGAAGAAATGTTTGCGTGGATCATAGATTTGGAGTATTGAAGATATATATATATATATATATCAGGCGATAGTCATGTAGTCAACTCAGTTACGAGTTTCACTGAAACCCTAGGCTTCAAAGATCGATACCGAAGACGCGGAGGAAAATGACACACTGGGACTGAACATCACGGGTCAAGGGATAGTCCACGCGGCCTTGTACACGTCATGAATTCTCAACCGTGTGTTATGTTACTTCTCATGAAAATTGACAAGTCATGATGAATTTGGAATATGGACATTGGTCCATGTCATGGATTAGAAGAAATCACCGTTAACAAAATGTTCATCATTCAGAAGAAAATTCGAATTGAAGTAAAGTCGTTTAAACAGTCAAAAGAAAGATATCCACTATGAAGACTAAAAAGGGAATGCTCTAACGTTAGTCTAAAGAAGATGGAAGTAAAACTACTCGTTGGACTCATCCGAATTGTCAGCTTCATCGTCACTGTCCTTTTCGAAATCATCTTCTTCAGAGTCACTGTCAGGATCATTGGTGAAGTCCGGTGGACGGAAGATAACATCATCATCTGAATCCGAGTTATCTTTCGCTGCAGCTTTAGCTTCAATTTTCTTCATCATCCTTTGATGCTCTCTTTCATATCGATCGGGCTTAATGTAATGCTCGGATGGTTCCTATGTGATCTCTCCTTCAGAAGCATCAGCATCAAAATCAGAAGGCACCCCATCCGAGAATTGACGCTTCTCCTCAACCCTCTGTCTCTTACGCCGGGTGCGATCTTTTTCACGTTGACGGGCATCCTCCTTTTTGTCTTCAGCGCTTTTCTTTTCGAGTTCAGAAAAAGAGACTCTTCGCTCACCCAAGGGAACATTAGGCTTCGCCCCTTCCTGGGTAACCCTAACCTTTGATTTCTCTACAGGAGCGTCAGAATCCTCATCATAAGAGCCAAAGGAAGAAGAGGAATACCATTAATCGTAATTGTTGTTATTGTTGGTCGACATTTTCTGGAACCGGAAGATCAAAGATTACTACTATGTAAACAAACCAACATCAGCAAAAATGGTAACTCTTAACTCTTACCTTTTATACTTCCACTAACAATAGTGATAGTAATGCTAGAGTTAACACCTCAAAATCGTTCGTCTCTTCGAAAACTGCAAAAAACGAACGAAACTTTATTTAGTTTCCGAAACTGATTTTTCATGAAATCACGAACACAATTTTCATAATGTGAACATTCACACAATTTATGCTCATCAAAAGACACTCCAATCATGACTGAAGCCTTCATCAAGTCGTGGTTTGCTCATCCTCTCTAAATCCGGTAACGTCTCAACTTACAACTAAGTTCAATTACTGGTATTATTATTTATGGCCGAAAAATCACCATTTGATGCTGACTGAGGAACACAGCTTTCCTCAGTAAGCAGGGGACTTAATGTAGATGGTGTATTTTAGACAAAGGCTAAAATCGTAAACTCATAATTATACGAAGCTCTGATTCAGCAATCAGACGTGAGTATCGAGACATGGGTCTCTCATCGAATTCTCAACGGAGAGTACTTTCTCTCAGAGTACATGTAGATATGTAGTCTCACGACTGGACAAAGGCATATCTCATGAATACTGAACACTTACAGTGATTATTCCTATATAGTATCACGAGATGGACGGCTCCTAGACAGCTTGATCTGTTAGTATAGAGCGATAACGTCTTCAGGAACAAACAACAATTTTACCTGACTATATAAAGGATATGACTTACCGACAAGATCATATCGGGATAATTAATGCTCCTAGATAGCTTGCTCTGCTAGTATAGAGCCATAAAGTTAATTATTCCTAATTAAGATTAATTCTGCCGTGACATTCACTACTGAATTCCCAGAATAATCTATTATTGCTCCTATTCCATGGTCGAATCCACGACTGGTCCCATGGAATGGCAATAAACAGTTGTTCTGATTCTATGATCGAATCCACAACTTGATCTCATATAATAACAATAACTATATTATCTCATTACTCCGATTTCATGATCGAATCCACAACTGGTCTCATAAATGGTAATAGATAAATCTTAATTACTCCAATTCTATGGTCGAATCTACGATCCCATGGAATGGTAATGCTCACTTTATTATTCTGAATTCGTAGTTGAATCCTCAGTTGATCTTACAAATTAATAATAAACATCTTATTGCTCAGTTTTGTGAATTATTCTCCACCGAATTCCACAATTAGTAATAAGTAATAAACAATCGGGCGTCTGAGCTACCTCTAAGTAAGCCCTGATTCAAATGGTGAAGGTGTATTCAACGACGATACACTAACAGTCACCGCACGAACGAGTATTTCAAAAATACAAAGAAACGATGAACCTATGCAAAATTGAGAAGAAAATAATAAATAATTAAAAATATTGACCAGGGTGCTGGGAGCACGGACACACGACCGACCGACCATGTCGTGGTCAATCCCACGCCAGTTTTATATTTTTAATGCATTTTTATTATTTTCCATGATTTGATGAAAATTCTCTCGCTTTATCAAATCTCCTTCGTCTCGAGGAAACTCCTCGGTTTCATGGTACTTCCATAAATCCATAAAAAATAATATAAAATTAAGGAAAGGAGTGTGAGGCGTGACCATTGGCCAACCGGCCCAACACCGCATGGTTTCTTATTATTCTATTATTATTATTATTTCTCTAATTTCATGAAAAAACTCCTTGATTTCATGGTATTTTGCACAAATCATCAAATAATAATAAAATAAAATAAAATAAATTATGAAAACTTGTGGGACCGGGCCTTGGACGGCCGGCCATGCCCTAGCCGGTCCCACACGCCCCTTTGTTTTATTATTTTATTATTAGTTTTCCTTGAATTCATCAAATTCCTTGATTTCATGGTATTTTTCTCAAATTAGGAAAAATTCCCTCAATTCATCAAAAATACATGAAAAATACACAAAAATTAGGGAAACTCGTGGGACCGGGCCCAAGCCGGCCGACCATGCATTCCACGGTCCCACACACCCTTATTTTTATTATTTTAATATTCTTTGCTTCCTTCAATTCATGAAAATTCCTTCAATTCATAAAAACTCCCTAAATTCATCAAATTTCTCAAAAATTCATGAATTTTCATAAAATCATCAAAATATTATAAAATTAAGGAAAAGGCACCACGGGACCGTGGTCATGATCGGCCGACCATGCCTTGACCACGGCGGTCCCACGCCTCCTCATTCCTTATTTTATAATTATTTTTCATCATCTCATGGTGTTTTCCTCAGTTTCGTCGAAACCCTAATTTTGGCATATTTTCTCGAATGAATGCTCAATTGCACGCCATAAAATATCAAAATTCTCAAGACTGAGACGTGGACGCCTTGGGGACATGAGCACGCTATCTTGACCGACAAAGATTGGATCTTTGGCTCACGGAAGCCGGTCCCATCAATTTTCACAGTTTTGACCTAATTTGCACAATTGCTCGTATTAGGTCCAAAATTCTTCCAAACACTTTGGATTTTCATGAAGTGATCATCAGGCGGTCACGTGACTACCCAGGGCCGGTTTCATGACCCATGGTCGGTCCCTCACTCCGTCATAATTAATTAGGTTTTCTCACCTAAGGCATAGACGAGCATTTTTGAATAAATGATTAAACCAGCATTTGATCATCTCTTCACCAACTCTTCAGGAGTTCTTTGTATTTTCCCACGGGAGCATATGGACACTACATGGTTGATCCACGGTCCCATGTAGTCGCTCCCTCCTTCGTCCCATGGTTAAAATTCTGACGAACCATGAATTGATCATCAATTGGTCAAATTAGGGTTTCTGAATCCAAGGATCATCATTCCAGATTCCAACCTTAATAATTTCACGACGACCTCATGGTCATTAATTTTATTAATTATGCTCGGTTCAACGACCAGTATGCTAATTAATATTTTTGGTACGTTGCCAATAATCCATCAGATGAGCAACACATGCTCAAACGATCAAATATTCAACAATTCATCACATGAGCAACACTTGCTCAGATGATAAATATTTTCTCAAACCAAGGAATATTGGTTCAACAATCAATATTCAACGATCCATCGAATGAGAAATACTTGCTCGCTTCATCGTAAAAACTATACCTCTGTCTCATGACATGTTCAACTCATGAGTTTCAGAACATCATGTTCAACTCAGCAACTACATGGACTCATCGTCCCATCAAACCACGAAGTCATCAATTGACTAACATACCACGAGACGTCAATCGTGTCACTTTGGGGGATATCACTTAGGGTTTTGGTCTAGCGGTCTACGGCACTGTGTTCAAACACACGATAGAATGTGCGAAAGTCGTCCAATCAGTTGAAGGAATTCACGAGGTAGTGGGTGGAAAATCGACCAAGTCTCCACACGTTGAGCAACTGGTTTCAAACACGATCTCCACTTCCCCACTCCTTGATTCCATCAAATGTCAAACTTCATGGAATCATAGTGTCTAAAATTCCAGCAATATAAATAAGTCTCTGAATCATTGAATCATCATCATCAGTATCATCAATCTCACGTCAATCTGACAACACGAGATCATCAATTCATCAATTGAGCAACTACTCTCAATTGAGCAATTTCAATCACTCAGAGCTTATCATATTCAGAATTCGCACACCCACAATCTTTGATTACCATTGATTCCACACATTTCTCAGTTTCCCTCCTACAGATCAACTCATCCTCTCTTGTGACCGAATTTACTCTGGAACGGTCATTGTCTTGATTTAGGCCGGAGTACTACAGATTGATCTCTCGAATCTAAAGCACCCCCTTTGCAGCGGTGCATCTGTGTGAGGTTTAACATTTCGCTCGGTTCGAGGAATCTCCTCCGTACGGTTGTCTCCTCAATTCCTTAAAACCAGCAAATCGTTTTTCCCCATCTACAATAACTACAGGAGAATGCCGGATCGAAATAAATTGAGAATATTTTAATTAAGTTTTTAGTTTTATATGCTTTTAATTACCAGCAATTAAATGTATATCTCTGGAAAATAAAAATTGGTAATGTGCATTTACTAATAGGAGATTTTCTAGCGACATTTCGGTCAATATTTGGACAAAATTTCCAGGAATTTTGAAACCCGATTTGGGCCTTTATTGCATATATTGAGAATATTCGGTTTTGGAAATTCATTGGTGTCCAAACTTCCTTGGTCTTCTATAAATACCTAAGTTTGCAATTCGAGCAAACTAGTCCTCAAAGCCAGCAAAACTATTAGGTTGTGTTGTTAACGGTGGAGCCGTCTATCCGGAGAGGAAAGTACCCTAATTAAGCGAAATCTCTTACGACCGCTCATTTTAAAGACTTCTTTGGGATTGAGAATCTATACGAGTACCGTTGGTGGAAAACTAGATAATTGCAGTATTATTAGTTTTTTATTTTATTTGATTGACTAACGATTGTTGAACTTTGATTGCACCTAGTGTGTTTATGCTTGAGAATTTTCTCTTCTGATATAATATTCACTCAAACTAGATCAAAGTTTCGACCGGATATTTAGAACTGTTGTTAGATCTAAAGACGTCTTGTGATAATCCATTGTTAACAAACTCCGTTTTGTGCATGATTGATCACAAGAGATTCAAGTTGTCGTGGGCAGGTGTTTATTGAAGATCTAAGAAGATTTTAAGACAAAGAAGATTTCTTATTGGTTTCATAATATTTGGTGTGCACAAAACTTGATCGGCTTTGGATTCAATTATAATCGGTTTATCTTGATAAACGTGATTGATTAGTTGTGTAGATCGACATCAATATAGTTTATCTTTGTGATTTATATTATTGATTGCAAAATCTAAAACCAATTACTTTGGTAGTTGAATATTTAGATAGATCTCGCACCCGACAAAGGAGTTTATTGGTTAAATGGAAGGGCATTTGTCAAACTCATATCACTTGGTTGAAAAGAGTTTTTGCCGAACAGAATTGTTGTTCCTTTACTATTTGGAATACGAACCAAAGGAATTGTTCCAATGCGTGCACTTATCGAATATCGGAAGCGCATGATACTGAAGAAACTAGATGAACTATAGGTTTAGTTGTTTGGTCTCAACTATCCGAAGTTGGTTTGATTTTGTATAGCGGCTTAATTCTGAGAGTATTCAATTCTGGACTAGGTCCCGGGGTTTTTGTGGTTTCCTCGTTAACAAAATCTTTCTGTGTCTTTTACTTCTATTTCTGCAATCATAATTGTTTTTATTATAATCAAAAGTAAAATACACAAACGTTAATTCGGTAATTACTTCATAGCAATCCTATAGATTTTGGTTAAGTCCGAACCTATTATCAATAAATCACACTTTGATTGTTGTATTCTCTCGATCCCGTATCCATAAAAGATCACACAAAGTGTGAATCTCGATTTGTTGTATTGTCTCGACTCAGTCCATAGACAATCACTTTCGGTAAGAGGGATTGCAAAGTTTTAGATTGAGGTATATTTGGGTACCCTTATCTTTTCAGTATACCATAGGTTCCTAAGGATTTTTTAGAGTTTATTTTCCTCAAGACATTTTGTTGAGATGGGGCAAGCAATAAAAAGATTTTCTTTTTTGTTTGTTTGTATAATTCTCTACCATTATCCGTTTTTTATCTATCAAGTTTCTATACTTCTGACTATGCAGTAATTGACCCTGGATAATCCAGTAAATATAATTTATCTTGTGCTCTGAATATTCATTGATCTAAGAATAAGATTAATTATCTTATTAAATTGATATTCTCTAAATGTTAATGATTTAAATTGGTGCAGAAATAAAACTTGATAGAATCGTGTACTATTAACGGAATATAATTGATTCCTCAGGCAATAGCAGAACCTGGAATTGGACATATGATAAATTCTCTGATGGTGAAATAATCCAGTGAATGGTTCGACAAATTCCTCAAATAAAACAAGAAAAATGTTCAGAGTGCTTTCCATTTTGGATTGTTCAACAACTTGTTGGATCTACCAACCAGAATAGTTCCCACTGTGGTGTGTTTACCATTGTAATGTTATTTTTTCTTTCATTTCTTTCAATTTCATGGTTCCCGGAACCAAACATGACTAAGACCATTAAGGCTTTATAAAAGGGGTACGCGTACTCCCTGTCTCATTTTTCTTCTCCGTGTTCGTGAACGGGAATTGAGGTTGAGTTAGGGTTTACGAAACAATGTGATGTCTTCATGAACTAAAGGTCGTCGGTTCCACAATTTTTGTTCCTTTTTATTATTAGAAAGGAGAATTGTCAAGAAGGATTCAATCTAGCCATCTTCTTCAAAAGGATCCACTCAAGTAAGATCACATCTATTTTTTTTGAGTTTATGATTGATAATTATGAAGACCTAAAGGAGTTAGTAAGAGACCCAAGCCTAAGGAGGTCCTTGAACCCAATCTTCAAGAAGAATAAAGAGTCATATTTGTCAATAAGGAATATCATGAAATCTTTGAGAGAATTTCTACAAGAGAAATTATTCTAGAAAAGAAATTAGAAGAAGGGTATTTTAAAAGAGAAGATCTAGCTTGTTTTAATAAATACCAATTAGGAAATATCATTTGTGGATTTGACCTGCTTACAAAAGTATTTTATGCTAACATTTTGATGTTAATCTTGAGAATTTTTGCTTTAAGACTATTATTGGAAGAGAAATGATTGATGTTAATCAAAAGTTAATTTCGGAATGCCCTGATATTCCTATTGGCGATTTTCGTGTTCCTAGACCAAAAGAAGAAAGATCATCATATGAAACCTTTTCTCTCAAACTTTGTGGAAAGAGTGTTAATTGGAAAGATGGAAAGTATCCTACCGAAGAGCTTAGCATGAATTTTAAGGTCTTTGGAAATTTTGGTATTCCAAAACTTTGTCCCTCCACGTTTGAAGATGCTTGTTGGAGTCGTGACTTTACGAAGCTGGTTTATTTTCTTTAAATGGGTACTAGAAGTCTTGACATTTGTGGATGGACTATTCATTAAATGGTAACAATGACCTCTTCGAAGAAGAAATTGGGATCCCATTGTATTATTAAATGTATTTGTGAATAATTGGACATTGATCCAATTGGAAACTCTATTGGAACTCCCACTTTAGTTAGTGAAAGTACATTCAAAAGTATGAGAACGAACGAGAACAAGATAAAAGGGACACCTATTTCACCTCTTGACGGTTCTTTTGATCCAACAATCTTGAGTCTTCTTCAAAAAATGCACAAGATGCTTACAATATCAACTCCAAGGTAAAAGGTACGCAAAAACAATTATTTATCATTGCTACAAAATTTCCCGATATCAAGAATGAAATAGTCTTCTTCAACAAATGCCCAAGATGTTTGCAAGATCAACTCCAAGCTAAAAGGTACGCAAAAACAATTATTTGTGATTACTAAAAATTTCTCGATATCAAGAATGAAATAGACAAGATTCAAAATTCTATGGATGATTCCAATGATGAAGAAAATGAATAGACCTTTTATATTATTATTTTTTTTGTTTCTATTAAATACTAGGAAAATTCTTGTAAGAATTTATTCTTACTTTTGAAAAGGATAACTAGGGTTTGGTATAGCAAAAATTGTGATTACATAAGTTATTTCCAACATTCTTCATCTTGCATGTTTTTAAACTTATTTATTTAAATTCTAGAGTTGTTGGAAGATCAACTTGCAATATGTAATCATTATTGGTTTAATTATTGCAAAAATCTTTCGAAGTATACGTGCCTTTACGTTGTTTCGTGAATCAAGATGATATTTGATACCTGCTCAGAAGTTTATTATGTTTTTATAAAAGGAAAATAGAACAAACTCTTGAGAATTTTCTCGCATTATTGATCTACTCGTGATCACACTTTTGTGTTTTTGCTGTTTAACCCACTCCATAAGATTTTCTTATGTTGAGTCATATAGATAAAAAATTATCTTTTTGTCCGTAACTTAGCACAGAGATTATTTTAATAAGATTTTCGGATACAAATCCATTTTGTTAGAGCATACCTCGGTCAAACTCGCATGCATTGCTATATCAAGTATGTTTGTCAATGTTAGTGATCAAAACTATAAAGTCTTGATTTCTAGCCTATTAGCTAAGTCTCGGACTAGGATACGAAAAGTGTAGTTGAGATCAAGGACTTCATGGCGATTCAAAGACAACGACGAAGATCTACACAAGGAACCGTGGAACTTCATAAACAAAAAGGTATGTGAAGACTTGAACTTATCTATCAATCAAAAGTCTATCTATTCTATCTCCTACTTCTTATGAGACAAAAGTCGTATTCTATATAGACTAGATCAAACACATTTGAGATTTCGAGCTGAGCATTCAATGCTTATGTTTTTCACGAAATTCATGTGTTGGTAAAGCTTTTTGATTTGATCAGGTTTATCTTCATCTTTCAATCACTAAGTTGAGAATTACTCTAACGTGAAGACAATCTGTGAATAACGGTTGGGATAGCGCCCTCTGTGGATGACTCAATGATTGAAATGAGAGTTAGATTACATAACCATGTATTCCTTGATCCGAAGTTCTTTGAACTTTGTTGAGCAAGAGAAATCGGTAGGATTGTGGAATTGTCTTGCCAAGTCCGCGAACTGACGGAAGTTCTCGACCGAGAATTTCTGCTGGGATTTCCTAAACTCGTTTGTGTGACCAAGTCCGCGAACTCAGTCCGCAGACCCCGTCCGCGAACTGGCGGAAGTTCTCGACCCGAGAATTTCTGCTGAGTTTTGGAAAACTCAAACCGATTTTGTGTACTTAAGAGGTTATGATCTAAAGATGTTCTCTGAACACAAACATTAAATTACTGAGGAATGTTTAATGCAAACCATGGCTATAATGTTAATTGAGTCGATTCAATCGAATCGAAATCATCTTGAGTTCAATTGTGTCTTGTGTAGTTACATAAGATCTCATAGCAATTGAATGACTCTCTAACTAGTTTGTTTGAATCCAAGTGAACTAGTTTTGATGAATGGGGAACCATGTCAATATGAGAATCTCATATGGTTTTCCTTTTGGTGACTGTATTGAACCAACATACACGTACACGTTTGAGCTTGTGTTTCACACACCTAGTTCACGTTTACCATGTGTGTTTTACAAGATTTGTTTTTCGATATAACGGTTGAGAAATATTAGCTTGAATCTAAATCAGGTTTCATCTAACGGTGAATAGAGTTTGCTTAATATCTAAGCAAAAACCCTGATTTGAAAGGCTATATATAGGAGACATCTATCTAGAGAAAAACTTAATCCCCATACACCTTTCTTGTGTGATACTAGTGCGCTCGCTAGAGTCGATCTCCATTAACCCTTGAGTTTCTTCTCTAAATTCGGGTTAAAGACTTAAAGACTACATTGGGATTGTGAAGCCAGACCGATACTACTTTTATCGTAGTTGTGTGATCTGATCTTACTTTTCTATCGTACGAGTACAATCGATTGATTGGCTTGAGAACGCTTGAGTTCTCCGATACGTAAGATAAAGAAGTCACGAACGTTCTTCGTCTCATCGTTCGTTATTTCTCGATATCCTTCTTGTGTATTCAGGAATTGAGTATTGAGAATTGATTGATTTATCTAGGATGTTCTTCGGGAATATAAGACCGGATTAATCAATTGGTTATTGTGCTACCTTGATCATATAAAAAAACGGAACAAAACTAGGGTTTATCTGTGGGAGACAGATTTATCCTTTGATAGACTTTTCTGTGTGATACATATTTGTTTATTATCAAAGCCTGCGATTTTGGGTCGTAGCAACTCTTTGTTGTGGGTCAGATCAGTAAAGGGAATCAAGTGCGTAGTATCCTGCTGGGATCAGAGACGTAGGGGTGCAACTGTACCTTGTATCAGTGGGAGACTGATATGGGTTCAACTATAGTCCAATCCTAAGTTAATTGGTAGTAGGCTAGTGTCTGTAGTGGCTTAATACAGTGTGTATCTAATTTGTACTAGGTCCCGGGGTTTTTCTGCATTTGCGGTTTCCTCGTTAACAAAATTTCTGGTTTATGTGTTATTTCTTTTCTGCATTATATTTTACATAATTGAAATAATACAGGTTTGGCGTTGAAGCTTAATCAATTAGAGATCCAATCTTGTGATTGTTGATTTCATTGATTAACACTTGGATATTGGTTTTTGATACCGTCCAAGTTATTTCTTGTGTTTGATTACAAAAGACTCGCTATTGTTTAGCTTGAGTAAATCAAAACAAGAGAGAGGTAATCTCTCCTTGAGACACTATATTCTAGATTGAGTCTGTCTGTCTAGTTGATTCTCTAGTAGAGTGTTTCGGAGATTGTCCATACAAATTGCTAATCGAAATATTGGGTGGTGTTGTTAGACCCCCTCTTTTTCAATTGGTATCAGAGCAGGCAAACACATTAAAGACCTCAAAAGTCTGTGTTTGTAGCGATCTGAATCTATGGACAGAAGTGCTATCTCTGTAAACGTACCACCAGTCTTCGATGGCTCTAATTACTTTTGGTGGAAAATTGCTATGCGAGCTTTTCTTCAATCGCGTGATTTTGAATCATGGGTATATGTTGTAAATGGCTATGATCCACCCGTTGTTGCAGCTGGAGAAGGAACCGTTCCAAAAGATATAGGTTTATATAATGCTGCCGAGATTCTTGCTGCAAAGCAGAATTCTGAAGGGTTGAATGCTATCATACATGTCATTGCCCCAAGTCTTCAATACCATATGTCTACTTGCACTAGGTCGAAAGATGCTTTGGATATCTTAGAAACCGTATTTGAAGGAAACTCCAATGAAAAGGAAGCTAGGCTTCAAAACCTTAATTCCAATTGGGAGAACCTTCGTATGGCAGATGAAGAAACATTTGATGAGTTTAATCACAAAGTGTCTGAAATTGTTAATGCATCTTTTGCATTGGGTAAGACTATTCCTGAAAAGGACATTGTGATGAAAATTCTCAGATTGCTGCCATCTAGATACGAGTCTAAGAAGCATGCCATCGTTGAAGGGAATAACCTTGATACTCTTTCCATAAATACCTTGGTTGGAAAGCTTAACATCTTTGACCATGAGCATACATCCAAAGTCGGAAAGGATGTTTCCTTTAAAGCACAGAAGAACACTAAATTACTGGCCAAAAGTAAGAGTGTTCATGTCTCTGAAGATGATTAGTCTGAGGATGATTTTTCGGATGAAGATCTTGAAAAATCAGTCTCCTTGATCACAAGACAGTTTAGTGATCTTCTATTGAGGAGAAGTAAACGGTTTTCAAGAGATAAACCTAGGTCATCAGACAAATCCCACGGTCGTGTACCTTCTAAAAACAGGGATGCTGACGAGGCTGATAACGAGGACATGCCTCGGTGCTTTAAGTGTAAGGGTTTTGGCCATTTCGCTGATGAATGCCCTAATTGTAGAAAATATACTGGGAACAAAGGTCTGGCTGTAACACTTGATGAGATGTCGGATACCTACGATTATGATGAAGATAGGAAATCAAGTATAGGACTTCATTGTGAAAACATCGATTTCGATACTTGCAGCAATACATATATCAACCTCGATGGGTTCGGAAAATAAGAAGATCCAATCAAGCTGGAAGATTCAATTTTCTCACCATATGGAAACTCAGATTGTAATATTTCGGGATCTACTTTGTGCTTAGATGCTGTCGCACCACGGATGCCTGAATATTATCAAAGTTTGACGTGCTCGTTTTGTTCGATGAAGGGACACGAACTATCAAGGTGTTACAAGTACAAACATCAAGTGAGGCACGCCAACAAGCTTCAACGAAGATCTAATCATTTAGCAAGAAAACTTAAACTCGCTCAGAAGACTGCTGAGGTATGTAAGATTTTATCTTCATTTAAGAAGCCGGTTTCCAAAGCAATACCATTTGAGAAGAAAGTATGGTCGAATTGTTTTGATAGACAAAAGCCTGTGATTTCCTCACCTGAGGAAAGTGGTGGACAAATTTTTGTTCACCACAACACAAATTAATTGTATTGTTTGATAAATCTTGTCTCATATGCCTGTTTAAAAGAGTCAAGATTATAATCTCACAGGCTATAGGAAAAACTGTTTGTTAGTTTTTGTTTTTCTGTCTATCTAATAAAAGAAAGGGTCTTTATCGACAATTCTACTCTTTATAGGGTTTAGATTTGACCGACTGTGAACCTGTTTATAGGTTCCGAACCCTACATTCCTTTTTCCTCTTTGACATTCTTTATATCCCAAGACTGCTTTATGAGATTGTGAATTCCATCCACAAAATCAGTTGGTTATAACTGTTCTCTAAGATTTTGTCTATGGAGAGAAAACATGTCAATATGATTGTGAATCCTTCAATCAAGAAAAAAGGAAAATCTCCTAATTCTAGTCCTTTGAAAAGAAAAAGAACAAGAAAGGCAAAGGTTGTTCCTTCTAATTCTCAGAAGTATTCCGATGTTCTTGATGAATTGAAGGAAGTAACAAAGGATATTCTTGAAATAAAGTCTTTTGTTTCAAGATCTTTGGAGATTCTGAGAGCCCTGGTTAGATATAATCAGCCAAGAGAGTTTGTTGATATTAACTCCTATCTTCGCGAACCGTATGTTCCAATGGCTGTTGACGATAAGGAGTTTGGGAATGATGCTGAATTTCTCAAAGACATTAAAGCCTAGGAAATATTCCTTTTGATTTAGATGGAAGAATAACTAGTGCTATGATATCCAAGATTGTGACTACACATAGCTATCTTTTGTTTCATTCTCTTTTGTTATTTTTTAGGTTTTTGGTTATAAAATTTTAAAAATATTTTGAGGATGATTGCTATTGCAATATTTTATTGGTTTCGTATATTGCAATATTGTTTATGGGATATGTATTGTTGGCGTCCGTGAACTTGAAGGTCCCATATGTTGTCAAAAGTAAAGTCGTTTATAATCGGTATTCGTATTGGCTCAATGACGAATCGACTTTTGACAATCACAAACGTTAAGCCTATGCAATCATGTATTTGATGGAAAATAGGATGTGATCATTTGTTTTGCAAGGATAAAGTCTATTATGTCACTTTGTGATGCAAAGATAGAATTGATCCTTGTGTATCCACGGTTTTGATCTTAATTAATCTATCTTATGAAAAATCGTGAAGGATCCATTATGTGTCTTATGTCGAGTACCTTACAACTAAGTCGACTTTGTTGTCTTTGTTGGTTATTCCATAAGATAATATATGTTGAGCATATGAAACTAAATTAATCGACTAGTTTGGTTATTTAGTTTTGTACTCCATAAGTCTTCTTCTCTTCTTACTTATGTTGAGTACATGAACGGTTAGGTGTGTCAATCCTTTGATACCTTATTCGGGGTTCCATAAGTTCTCTTGTGTTGAGCCCAAAATAATTAAATGGATTACTTCGGTGATTAGTTTGGTTATTGGTTTCTTTGTATTCCAATTAGATTAATTATAGGTTCTCTTGTAATTAATCTAGTTGAGTTTTCATATATTCCACAAGTTCTTGTGTTGAGTATATGAACGGATACACTATCATGTTCTATTGGTTTATGTAGTCATATATTCCATAAGGTTTTTCTTATGTTGAGTATCTTAATATTCCGTAAGGTTCTCCTTATGTTGAGTATTTGAACGGTTAAGTTCATTATCTCCGTATGATTAAATTAGTCGTAGCTCGTTGCTCCATGAGTTTACTTATGTTGAGCACTTTTCAATTAAATTGATCACTTTTGTGGTTTTGATTTAATTGCATATTCAATTAAGATATTCATGGGTTTACTTGTGAGTATTTTGGTTGAGTATTGGATATAGAAAATCATTCGCATGGTTTTTGGTGTCCAAATAAAATCCTTATTTTCTTCGAAATTAAGGTCGCTCATGTTGTTCTCTTGGGAATGTCATCTAATGGGGGAGAGTTTTTTTGAACTTGTGCTTAATGATAATATCTTGTGGGGAGTGCGGCTGTGGAATTTTTTAGGGGTTATCTTGTATCTTTAAACTCCTTGATGAATGCTGTTAGCTTCGGCTATAAGATTGCATCTAAATTTAAGATGATGTGTGTCTTTTCTTTTGGTCATGAAATGTCTCTTGTGTAAATTTCATTATGAACCCGTTCTTTTACCTTTGCCAATTTTATTGACAAAAAGGGGGAGAAATATTGTAGTTCACACTACATAATACATATGGTTTTCGGATCATTGTGTAAGGGGGAGTGGTTTCCATGATCGAGATAGAGTATTGACTAAGGGGGAGTGATACATATCACCATAGTATTATTGTTAAAGTCGTGATGCAATTGGACTTTGATGTTTCATAATAGTACTATGACACTGTTTAATAATGATTGAGAATCTCAATTTCTCTCATTATTTATGCTATGGATCTTCAACAACGGTGATGCTAAACTTACAACCTTTGGGATCATTGGAGTACTTGTAAGGACGTAAATTTCAAGGAATGTTGAAGATTAGACTATGGAATAGGAGCCACTAAAGTTTATCTTTTTTGTATTCCATATGTATTAATAGTTTTGTCACTAAAATTGACAAAGGGGGAGATTGTTAGAGCATAGCTCGGTCAACCTCGCATGCGTTGTTATATCAAGCATGTTTGTCAATGTTAGTGATCAAAACTATAAAGTCTTGATTTCTAGCCTATTAGCTAAGTCTCGGACTAGGATACGAAAAGTGTAGTTGAGCTCAAGGACTTCATGGCGATTCAACGACAACGACGAAGATCTACATAAGGAACCGTGGAACTTCATCAACAAAAAGGTATGTGAAGACTTGAACTTATCTATCACTCAAAAGTTTATCTATTCTATCTCCTACTTCTTATGAGACAAAATTCGTATGCTATATAGACTATATCAAACACATTTGAGATTTCGAGCTGAGTATTCAATGCTTATCTTTTTCTCGAAATTCATGTATTGGTAAATATTTTTGCTTTGATCAGGTTTATCTTCATCTTTCAATCACTAAGTTGAGAATTGCTCTGACGTGAAGACAATCTGTGAATAACGGTTGGGATAGCGCCTTCTGAGAATGAATCAATGATTGAAATGAGAGTTAGATTAAATAACCATGTATTCCTTGATCTGAAGTTCTTTGAACTTTGTTGAGCAAGAGAAATCGGTAGGATTGTGGAATTGGCTTGCCAAGTCCACGAACCCAGTCCGCAGACTCAGTCCGCGAACTGGCGGAAGTTCTCGACCCGAGAATTTCTGCTGAGTTTTGGAAAACTCAAACCGATGCTTAAGTCCGCGAACTTGTTTGTGTACTTAAGAGGTTATGATCTAAAGATGTGCTCTGAACATAAACATTAAATTACTAAGGAATGTTTAATGCAAACTGTGGCTATAATATTCATTGAACCGATTCAATCGAATCGTAATCATCTTGAGTTCAATTGTGTCTTGTGTAGTTACATAAGATCTCATAGAAATTGAATGACTCTCTAACTAGTTTGTTTGAAGCCAAGTGAACTAGTTATGATGAATGAGGAACCAGGTCAATATGAGAAGCTCATATGGTTTTCCTTTTGGTGACTGTATCGAACCAACATACACGTACACGTTTGAGCTTGTGTTTCACACACCTAGTTCACGTTTACCATGTGTGTTTGACAAGCTTTGTTTTTCGATATAACGGTTGAGAAATATTAGATTGAATCTAAATCAGGTTTCATCTAACGGTGAATAGAGTTTGCTTAATATCTAAGCAAAAACCCTGATTTTAAAGGATATATATAGGAGACATATAGCTAGAGAAAAACTTAATCCCCACACACCTTTCTTGTGTGATACTAGTGTGCTCGCTAGAGTCGATCTCCATTAACCCTTGAGTTTCTTCTCTAAATTCGGGTTAACGACTTAAAGAATTCATTGGGATTGTGAAGCTAGACCGATACTACTTTTATCATAGTTGTGTGATCTGATCTTACTTTTATATCGTACGAGTACAATCGATTGATTGGCTTGAGAACGTTTGAGTTCTCCGATAGGTAATATAAAGAAGTCACGAACGTTCTTCGTCTCATCGTTCGTGATTCCTCGATATTCTTCTTGTGTATTCATGAATTGAGTATTGAGAGGTGATTGATTTATATAGGCTGTTCTTCGGGAATATAAGACCGGATTAATCAATTGGTTACTGTGCTACCTTGATCATATCAAAAAACGGAACAAAACCAGGGTTTATCTGTGGGAGACAGATTTATCCTTTAATAGACTTTTCTGTGTGATATAAATTTGTTTATTATCAAAGCCTGCAATTTTGGGTCATAACAACTCTTTGTTGTGGGTGAGATCAGCAAAGGGAATCAAGTGCGTAGTATCCTGCTGGGATCAGAGGCGTAGGGGTGCAACTGTACCTTGTATCAGTGGGAGACTGATAGGGGTTCAACTATAGTCTAGTCCTAAGTTAATTAGTAGTAGGCTAGTGTCTGTAGTGGCTTAATACAGTGTGTATCTAATCTGGACTAGGTCCCGGGGTTTTTCTGCATTTGCGGTTTCCTCGTTAACAAAATTTCTGGTGTCTGTGTTATTTCTTTTCCGCATTATATTTTATATAATTGAAATAATACAGGTTGTGCGTTGAAGCTTAATCAATTAGAGATCCAATCTTGTGATTGTTGATTTCATTGATTAACACTTGGATATTGGTTTTTGATATCGTCCAAGTTATTTCTTGTGTTTGATTATAAAAGACTCGCTATTGTTTAGCTTGAGTAAATCAAAACAAGAGAGAGGTAATCACTCCTTGAGACACTATATTCTAGATTGAGTCTGATAGTCTAGTTGATTCTCTAATAGAGTGTTTCGGAGATTATCCATACAGATTGCTAATCGAAATATTGGGTGGTGTTGTTAGACCCCCGCTTTTTCACATGTGATTTGTTAATGTCCAACAAAAATCATTCTTTTTTATAACGCGAGGTTACTCATGTTTTTCTCTTGGGAATGACATAAAATAGGAAAGAGTTATTAAATGAACTTGTACTTAATTGCTATATCTTTGAAGCGAGTGTGTCTGTGGAATTTTTACTAATGAAATCATAGTTAGTGTTAGATTATTAGCGGATGCTTGTGATTGTCAAAACATGAATCTTTTACTTTATCAAAAATTTCTGATCGATTGGAAACATAAGTTTTCTTTCGATATTAATGAAAAGAACTTAACGATTTATTTTCATGATCCATTTTTAAATCTGCTTTTCCGGAATTAACTAGAATTAGTAGATATCACTGTTTACGTCAACCTATTCTACACGAAGTTCATCATTTCGGTGAACATTTTGAAAGATAAGTTGAAGAAGAACGAGACAGACTATCACTGATCTTGTTGCATGCGTCAGGCGTAACCTACGGAAGTAACAGTACAGCTTGTAACAACCTAGTTAGTTTGATGCTTACATGAGACTTCGCAGTCAACAGGCTACTCAATTGGAAATTCGACATTGATCCAATTGGAAACTCTATTGGAACTCCCACTTTAGTTCGTGAAAGTACATTCAAAAGTATGAGAACGAACGAGAACAAGAGAAAAGGGACACCTATTTCACCTCTTGACGGTTCTTGTGATCCAACAATCTTGAGTCTTCTTCAAAAAATGAACAAGATGTTTACAAGATTAACTCCAAGGTAAAAGGTATGCAAAAACAATTATTCGTCATTGCTACAAAATTTCCCGATATCAAGAATGAAATAGTCTTCTTCAACAAATGCACAAGATTCTTGCAAGATTAACTCCAAGGTAAAAGATAAGCAAAAACAATTATTTGTGATTACAACAAAATTCCCCGATATCAAGAATGAAATAGACAAGATTCAAAATTCTATGGATGATTCCAATGATGAAGAAAATGAATAGAACTTTTATATTATTTTTTTTGTTTCTATTAAATACTAGGAAAATTATTATAAGAATTTATTAAATGAATAGACTTTTGAAAAGGATAACTGGGGTTGGTATAGCAAAAATTGTGATTACATAAGTTATTTCCAACATTCTTCATCTTGCATGTTTTTAAATTTATTTATTTAAATTCTAGAGTTGTTGGAAGATCAATTTGCAATTTGTAATCATTATTGGTTTAATTATTGCAAGAATCTTACGAAGCATACATGCCTTTAAGTTTTTCCGTGAATCAAGCTGATATTTGATATCTGCTCAGAAGTTAAATCTATTATGTTTTTATAAAAGGAAAATAGAACAAACTCTTTGAGAATTTTCTCGCATTATTGATCTACTCGTGATCACACTTTTGTGTTTTTACTGTTTGACCCACTCCATAAGATTTTCTTATGTTGAGTCATATAGATAAAAAATTATCTTTTTGTCCGTAACTTAGCATAGAGATTATTTTAATGCGATTTTCGGATACAAATCCATGTAATTTGTTAATGTCCAACAAGAATCATTCTTTTTTATAAAGAGAGGTTACTCATGTTGTTCTCTTGGGAATGACATCAAATGGGAGAGAGTTCTTAAATGAACTTGTATTTAATTGCTATATCTTTGAAGCGAGTGTGGCTATGGAATTTTTACTAATGAAATCATAGTTAGTGTTAGATTATTAGCGGATGCTTGTGATTGTCAAAACATGAATCTTTTTCTTTATCAAAAATTTCTTATCGATTGGAAACATAAGTTTTCTTTCGATTTTAATGAAAAGAACTTAATGAGTTATTTTCATGATCCATTTTTAAACCTGCTTTTCCGGAATTAACTAGAATTAGTGGACATCAATGTTTACGTCAACCGATTCTATACGAAGTTCATCATTTCGGTGAACATTTTGAAAGATCGATTGAAGAAGAACGAGACATACTATCACTGATCTTGTTGCATGCGTCAGGCGTAACCTACGGAAGTAACAATACAGCTTGTAACAACCTAGTTAGTTTGATGCTTACATGAGACTTCGCAGTCAACAGGCTACTCAATTGGAAATTCGACATTGATCCAATTGGAAACTCTATTGGAACTCCCACTTTAGTTCGTGAAATTACATTCAAAAGTATGAGAACGAACGAGAACAAGAGAAAAGGGACACCTATTTCACCTCTTGACGGTTCTTGTGATCCAACAATCTTGAGTCTTCTTCAACAAATGAACAAGATGTTTACAAGATCAACTCCAAGGTAAAAGGTATGCAAAAACAATTATTCGTCATTGCTACAAAATTTCCCGATATCAAGAATGAAATAGTCTTCTTCAACAAATGCACAAGATGTTTGCAAGATCAACTCCAAGGTAAAAGGTACGCAAAAATAATTATTTGTGATTACTACAAAATTCCCCGATATCAAGAATGAAATAGACAAGATTCAAAATTCTATGGATGATTCCAATGATGAAGAAAATGAATAGACCTTTTATATTATTTTTTTTTTGTTTCTATTAAATACTAGGAAAATTCTTATAAGAATTTATTAAATGAATAGACTTTTGAAAAGGATAACTGGGGTTGGTGTAGCAAAAATTGTGATTACATAAGTTATTTCCAACATTCTTCATCTTGCATGTTTTTAAATTTATTTATTTAAATTCTAGAGTTGTTGGAAGATCAACTTGCAATTTGTAATCATTATTGGTTTAATTATTGCAAGAATCTTACGAAGCATACGTGCCTTTAAGTTTTTCCGTGAATCAAGCTGATATTTGATATCTGCTCAGAAGTTAAATCTATTATGTTTTTATAAAAGGAAAATAGAACAAACTCTTTGAGAATTTTATCGCATTATTGATCTACTCGTGTTCACACTTTTGTGTTTTTACTGTTGGCCCACTCCATAAGATTTTCTTATGTTGAGTCATATAGATAAAAAATTATATTTTTGTCCGTAACTTAGCATAGATATTATTTTAATGCGATTTTCGGATACAAATCCATGTGATTTGTTAATGTCCAAAAAGAATCATTCTTTTTTATAAAGCGAGGTTACTCATGTTGTTCTCTTGGGAATGACATCAAATGGGAGAGAGTTCTTAAATGAACTTGTATTTAATTGCTATATCTTTGAAGCGAGTGTGGCTGTGGAATTTTTACTAATGAAATCATAGTTAGTGTTAGATTATTAGCGGATGCTTGTGATTGTCAAAACATGAATCTTTTTCTTTATCAAAAATTTCTTATCGATTGGAAACATAAGTTTTCTTTCGATTTTAATGAAAAGAACTTAATGATTTATTTTCATGATCCATTTTTAAACCTGCTTTTCCGGAATTAACTAGAATTAGTGGATATCAATGTTTACGTTAACCGATTCTATACGAAGTTCATCATTTTGGTGAACATTTTGAAAGATCGGTTGAAGAAGAACGAGACAGACTATCACTGATCTTGTTGCATGCGTCAGGCTTAACCTACGGTAGTAACAGTACAACTTGTAACAACCTAGTTAGTTTGATGCTTACATGAGACTTCGCAGTCAACAGGCTACACAATTGGAAATTCGACATTGATCCAATTGGAAACTCTATTGGAACTCCCACTTTAGTTCGTGAAAGTACATTCAAAAGTATGAGAACGAACGAGAACAAGAGAAAAGGGACACCTATTTCACCTCTTGACGGTTCTTGTGATCCAACAATCTTGAGTCTTCTTCAACAAATGAACAAGATGTTTACAAGATCAACTCCAAGGTAAAAGGTATGCAAAAACAATTATTCGTCATTGCTACAAAATTTCCCGATATCAAGAATCAAATAGTCTTCTTCAACAAATGCACAAGATGTTTGCAAGATCAACTCCAAGGTAAAAGGTACGCAAAAATAATTATTTGTGATTACTACAAAATTCCCCGATATCAAGAATGAAATAGACAAGATTCAAAATTCTATGGATGATTCCAATGATGAAGAAAATGAATAGACCTTTTATATTATTTTTTTTTTGTTTCTATTAAATACTAGGAAAATTCTTATAAGAATTTATTAAATGAATAGACTTTTGAAAAGGATAACTGGGGTTGGTGTAGCAAAAATTGTGATTACATAAGTTATTTCCACCATTCTTCATCTTGCATGTTTTTAAATTTATTTATTTAAATTCTAGAGTTGTTGGAAGATCAACTTGCAATTTGTAATCATTATTGGTTTAATTATTGCAAGAATCTTACGAAGCATACGTGCCTTTAAGTTTTTCCGTGAATCAAGCTGATATTTGATATCTGCTCAGAAGTTAAATCTATTATGTTTTTATAAAAGGAAAATAGAACAAACTCTTTGAGAATTTTCTCGCATTATTGATCTACTCGTGTTCACACTTTTGTGTTTTTACAGTTTGACCCACTCCATAAGATTTTCTTATGTTGAGTCATATAGATAAAAAATTATCTTTTTGTCCGTAACTAAGCATAAAGATTATTTTAATGCGATTTTCGGATACAAATCCATGTGATTGGTTAATGTCCAAAAAGAATCATTCTTTTTTATAAAGCGAGGTTACTCATGCTGTTCTCTTGGGAATGACATCAAATGGGAGAGAGTTCTTAAATGAACTTGTATTTAATTGCTATATCTTTGAAGCGAGTGTGGCTGTGGAATTTTTACTAATGAAATCATAGTTAGTGTTAGATTATTAGCGGATGCTTGTGATTGTCAAAACATGAATCTTTTTCTTTATCAAAATTTCTTATCGATTGGAAACATAAGTTTTCTTTCGATTTTAATGAAAAGAACTTAATGATTTATTTTCATGATCCATTTTTAAACCTGTTTTTCCGGAATTAACTAGAATTAGTGGATATCAATGTTTACGTTAACCGATTTTATACGAAGTTCATCATTTCGGTGAACATTTTGAAAGATCGGTTGAAGAAGAACGAGACAGACTATCACTGATCTTGTTGCATGCGTCAGGCTTAACCTACGGTAGTAACAATACAGCTTGTAACAACCTAGTTAGTTTGATGCTTACATGAGACTTCGCAGTCAACATGATACTCAATTGGAAATTCGACATTGATCCAATTGGAAACTCTATTGGAACTCCCACTTTAGTTCGTGAATGTACATTCAAAAGTATGAGAACGAACGAGAACAAGAGAAAAGGGACACCTATTTCACCTCTTGACTGTTCTTGTGATCCAACAATCTTGAGTCTTCTTCAACAAATGAACAAGATGTTTACAAGATCAACTCCAAGGTAAAAGGTATGCAAAAACAATTATTCGTCATTGTTAAAAAAATTCTCGATATCAAGAATGAAATAGTCTTCTTCAACAAATGCACAAGATGCTTGCAAGATCAACTCCAAGGTAAAAGGTAATCAAAAACAATTATTTGTGATTACAACAAAATTCCCCGATATCAAGAATGAAATATACAAGATTCAAAATTCTATGGATGATTCCAATGATGAAGAAAATGAATAGAACTTTTATATTATTTTTTTTGTTTATATTAAATACTAGGAAAATTCTTATAAGAATTTATTAAATGAATAGACTTTTGAAAAGGATAACTGGGGTTGGTGTAGCAAAAATTGTGATTACATAAGTTATTTCCAACATTCTTCATCTTGCAAGTTTTTAAATATATTTATTCAAATTCTAGAGTTGTTGGAAGATCAACTTGAAATTTGTAATCATTATTGGTTTAATTATTGCAAGAATATTACGAAGCATACGTGCCTTTAAGTTTTTCCGTGAATCAAGCTGATATTTGATATCTGCTCAGAAGTTAAATCTATTATGTTTTTATAAAAGGAAAATAGAACAAACTCTTTGAGAATTTTCTCGCATTATTGATCTACTCGTGTTCACACTTTTGTGTTTTTACAGTTTGACCCACTCCATAAGATTTTCTTATGTTGAGTCATATAGATAAAAAATTATCTTTTTGTCCGTAACTAAGCATAAAGATTATTTTAATGCGATTTTCGGATACAAATCCATGTGATTTGTTAATGTCCAAAAAGAATCATTCTTTTTTATAAAGCGAGGTTACTCATGTTGTTCTCTTGGGAATGACATCAAATGGGAGAGAGTTCTTAAATGAACTTGTATTTAATTGCTATATCTTTGAAGCGAGTGTGGCTGTGGAATTTTTACTAATGAAATCATAGTTAGTGTTAGATTATTAGCGGATGCTTGTGATTGTCAAAACATGAATCTTTTTCTTTATCAAAATTTCTTATCGATTGGAAACATAAGTTTTCTTTCGATTTTAATGAAAAGAACTTAATGATTTATTTTCATGATCCATTTTTAAACCTGTTTTTCCGGAATTAACTAGAATTAGTGGATATCAATGTTTACGTTAACCGATTTTATACGAAGTTCATCATTTCGGTGAACATTTTGAAAGATCGGTTGAAGAAGAACGAGACAGACTATCACTGATCTTGTTGCATGCGTCAGGCGTAACCTACGGAAGTAACAATACAGCTTGTAACAACCTAGTTAGTTTGATGCTTACATGAGACTTCGCAGTCAACATGATACTCAATTGGAAATTCGACATTGATCCAATTGGAAACTCTATTGGAACTCCCACTTTAGTTCGTGAATGTACATTCAAAAGTATGAGAACGAACGAGAACAAGAGAAAAGGGACACCTATTTCACCTCTTGACTGTTCTTGTGATCCAACAATCTTGAGTCTTCTTCAACAAATGAACAAGATGTTTACAAGATCAACTCCAAGGTAAAAGGTATGCAAAAACAATTATTCGTCATTGTTAAAAAAATTCTCGATATCAAGAATGAAATAGTCTTCTTCAACAAATGCACAAGATGCTTGCAAGATCAACTCCAAGGTAAAAGGTAATCAAAAACAATTATTTGTGATTACAACAAAATTCCCCGATATCAAGAATGAAATATACAAGATTCAAAATTCTATGGATGATTCCAATGATGAAGAAAATGAATAGAACTTTTATATTATTTTTTTTGTTTATATTAAATACTAGGAAAATTCTTATAAGAATTTATTAAATGAATAGACTTTTGAAAAGGATAACTGGGGTTGGTGTAGCAAAAATTGTGATTACATAAGTTATTTCCAACATTCTTCATCTTGCAAGTTTTTAAATATATTTATTTAAATTCTAGAGTTGTTGGAAGATCAACTTGAAATTTGTAATCATTATTGGTTTAATTATTGCAAGAATATTACGAAGCATACGTGCCTTTAAGTTTTTCCGTGAATCAAGCTGATATTTGATATCTGCTCAGAAGTTAAATCTATTATGTTTTTATAAAAGGAAAATAGAACAAACTCTTTGAGAATTTTCTCGCATTATTGATCTACTTGTGATCACACTTTTGTGTTTTTACTGTTTGACCCACTCCATAAGATTTTCTTATGTTGAGTCATATAGATCAAAAATTATCTTTTTGTCCGTAACTTAGCATAGAGATTATTTTAATGCGATTTTCGGATATAAATCCATGTAATTTGTTAATTTCCAACGAGAATCATTCTTTTTTATAAAGCGAGGTTACTCATGTTGTTCTTTTAGGAATGACATCAAATGGGAGAGAGTTCTTAAATGAACTTGTATTTAATTGCTATATCTTTGAAGCGAGTGTGGCTATGGAATTTTTACTAATGAAATCATAGTTAGTGTTAGATTATTAGCGGATGCTTGTGATTTTCAAAACATGAATCTTTTTCTTTATCAAAAATTTCTTATCGATTGGAAACATAAGTTTTCTTTCGATTTTAATGAAAAGAACTTAATGATTTATTTTCATGATCCATTTTTAAACCTGCTTTTCCTGAATTAACTAGAATTAGTGGATATCAATGTTTACGTCAACCGATTCTATACGAAGTTCATCATTTCGGTGAACATTTTGAAAGATCGGTTGAAGAAGAACGAGACAGACTATCACTGATCTTGTTGCATGCGTCAGGCGTAACCTACGGAAGTAACAGTACAGCTTGTAACAACCTAGTTAGTTTGATGCTTACATGAGACTTCGCAGTCAACAGGCTACTCAATTGGAAATTCGACATTGATCCAATTGGAAACTCTATTGGAACTCCCACTTTAGTTCGTGAAAGTACATTCAAAAGTATGAGAACGAACGAGAACAAGAGAAAAGGGACACCTATTTCACCTCTTGACGGTTCTTGTGATCCAACAATCTTGAGTCTTCTTCAACAAATGAACAAGATGTTTACAAGATCAACTCCAAGGTAAAAGGTATGCAAAAACAATTATTCGTCATTGCTACAAAATTTCCCGATATCAAGAATGAAATAGTCTTATTCAACAAATGCACAAGATGTTTGCAAGATCAACTCCAAGGTAAAAGGTACGCAAAAATAATTATTTGTGATTACTACAAAATTCCCCGATATCAAGAATGAAATAGACAAGATTCAAAATTCTATGGATGATTCCAATGATGAAGAAAATGAATAGACCTTTTATATTTTTTTTTTGTTTCTATTAAATACTAGGAAAATTCTTATAAGAATTTATTAAATGAATAGACTTTTGAAAAGGATAACTGGGGTTGGTGTAGCAAAAATTGTGATTACATAAGTTATTTCCAACATTCTTCATCTTGCATGTTTTTAAATTTATTTATTTAAATTCTAGAGTTGTTGGAAGATCAACTTGCAATTTGTAATCATTATTGGTTTAATTATTGAAAGAATCTTACGAAGCATACATGCCTTTAAGTTTTTCCGTGAATCAAGCTGATATTTGATATCTGCTCAGAAGTTAAATCTATTATGTTTTTATAAAAGGAAAATAGAACAAACTCTTTGAGAATTTTCTCGCATTATTGATCTACTCGTGTTCACACTTTTGTGTTTTTACTGTTTGACCCACTCCATAAGATTTTCTTATGTTGAGTCATATAGATAAAAAATTATCTTTTTGTCCGTAACATAGCATAGAGATTATTTTAATGCGATTTTCGGATACAAATCCATGTGATTTGTTAATGTCCAAAGAGAATCATTCTTTTTTATAAAGCGAGGTTACTCATGTTGTTCTCTTGGGAATGACATCAAATGGGAGAGAGTTCTTAAATGAACTTGTATTTAATTGCTATATCTTTGAAGCGAGTGTGGTTGTGGAATTTTTACTAATGAAATCATAGTTAGTGTTAGATTATTAGCGGATGCTTGTGATTGTCAAAACATGAATCTTTTTCTTTATCAAAATTTCTTATCGATTGGAAACATAAGTTTTCTTTCGATTTTAATGAAAAGAACTTAATGATTTATTTTCATGATCCATTTTTAAACCTGCTTTTCCGGAATTAACTAGAATTAGTGGATATCAATGTTTACGTCAACCGATTCTATACGAAGTTCATCATTTCGGTGAACATTTTGAAAGATCGGTTGAAGAAGAACGAGACAGACTATCAATGATCTTGTTGCATGCGTCAGGCTTAACCTACGGTAGTAACAGTACAGCTTGTAACAACCTAGTTAGTTTGATGCTTACATGAGACTTCGCAGTCAACAGGCTACTCAATTGGAAATTCGACATTGATCCAATTGGAAACTCTATTGGAACTCCCACTTTAGTTCGTGAATGTACATTCAAAAGTATGAGAACGAACGAGAACAAGAGAAAAGGGACACCTATTTCACCTCTTGACGGTTCTTGTGATCCAACAATCTTGAGTCTTCTTCAACAAATGAACAAGATGTTTACAAGATCAACTCCAAGGTAAAAGGTATGCAAAAACAATTATTCGTCATTGTTAAAAAATTTCTCGATATCAAGAAAGAAATAATCTTCTTCAACAAATGCACAAGATGCTTGCAAGATCAACTCCAAGGTAAAAGGTAAGCAAAAACAATTATTTGTGATTACAACAAAATTCCCCGATATCAAGAATTAAATAGACAAGATTCAAAATTCTATGGATGATTCCAATGATGAAGAAAATGAATAGAACTTTTATATTATTTTTTTTTGTTTATATTAAATGCTAGGAAAATTCTTATAAGAATTTATTAAATGAATAGACTTTTGAAAAGGATAACTGGGGTTGGTGTAGCAAAAATTGTGATTACATAAGTTATTTCCAACATTCTTCATCTTGCATGTTTTAAATTTATTTATTGAAATTCTAGAGTTGTTGGAAGATCAACTTGCAATTTGTAATCATTATTGGTTTAATTATTGCAAGAATCTTACAAAGCATACGTGCCTTTACGTTTTTCCGTGAATCAAGCTGATATTTGATATCTGCTCAGAAGTTAAATCTATTATGTTTTTATAAAAGGAAAATAGAACAAATTCTTTGAGAATTTTCTCGCATTATTGATCTACTCGTGATCACACTTTTGTGTTTTTACTGTTTGACCCACTCCATAAGATTTTCTTATGTTGAGTCATATAGATCAAAAATTATCTTTTTGTCCGTAACTTAGCATAGAGATTATTTTAATGCGATTTTCGGATACAAATCCATGTAATTTGTTAATGTCCAACAAGAATCATTCTTTTTTATAAAGCGAGGTTACTCATGTTGTTCTCTTGGGAATGACATCAAATGGGAGAGAGTTCTTAAATGAACTTGTATTTAATTGCTATATCTTTGAAGCGAGTGTGGCTATGGAATTTTTACTAATGAAATCATAGTTAGTGTTAGATTATTAGCGGATGCTTGTGATTGTCAAAACATGAATCTTTTTCTTTATCAAAAATTTCTTATCGATTGGAAACATAAGTTTTCTTTCGATTTTAATGAAAAGAACTTAATGATTTATTTTCATGATCCATTTTTAAACCTGCTTTTCCGGAATTAACTAGAATTAGTGGATATCAATGTTTACGTCAACCGATTCTATACGAAGTTCATCATTTCGGTGAACATTTTGAAAGATCGGTTGAAGAAGAACGAGACAGACTATCACTGATCTTGTTGCATGCGTCAGGCTTAACCTACGGTAGTAACAGTACAGCTTGTAACAACCTAGTTAGTTTGATGCTTACATGAGACTTCGCAGTCAACAGGCTACTCAATTGGAAATACGACATTGATCCAATTGGAAACTCTATTGGAACTCCCACTTTAGTTCGTGAATGTACATTCAAAAGTATGAGAACGAACGAGAACAAGAGAAAAGGGACACCTATTTCACCTCTTGACGGTTCTTGTGATCCAACAATCTTGAGTCTTCTTCAACAAATGAACAAGATGTTTACAAGATCAACTCCAAGGTAAAAGGTATGCAAAAACAATTATTCGTCATTGTTAAAAAATTTCTCGATATCAAGAATGAAATAGTCTTCTTCAACAAATGCACAAGATGCTTGCAAGATCAACTCCAAGGTAAAAGGTAAGCAAAAACAATTATTTGTGATTACAACAAAATTCCCCGATATCAAGAATGAAACAGACAAGATTCAAAATTCTATGGATGATTCCAATGATGAAGAAAATGAATAGAACTTTTATATTATTTTTTTTGTTTACATTAAATACTAGGAAAATTCTTATAAGAATTTATTAAATGAATAGACTTTTGAAAAGGATAACTGGGGTTGGTGTAGCAAAAATTGTGATTACATAAGTTATTTCCAACATTCTTCATCTTGCATGTTTTTAAATTTATTTATTTAAATTCTAGAGTTGTTGGAAGATCAACTTGCAATTTGTAATCATTATTGGTTTAATTATTGCAAGAATCTTACGAAGCATACGTGCCTTTACGTTTTTCCGTGAATCAAGCTGATATTTGATATCTGCTCAGAAGTTAAATCTATTATGTTTTTATAAAAGGAAAATAGAACAAATTCTTTGAGAATTTTCTCGCATTATTGATCTACTCGTGATCACACTTTTGTGTTTTTACTGTTTGACCCACTCCATAAGATTTTCTTATGTTGAGTCATATAGATCAAAAATTATCTTTTTGTCCGTAACTTAGCATAGAGATTATTTTAATGCGATTTTCGGATACAAATCCATGTAATTTGTTAATGTCCAACAAGAATCATTCTTTTTTATAAAGCGAGGTTACTCATGTTGTTCTCTTGGGAATGACATCAAATGGGAGAGAGTTCTTAAATGAACTTGTATTTAATTGCTATATCTTTGAAGCGAGTGTGGCTGTGGAATTTTTACTAATGAAATCATAGTTAGTGTTAGATTATTAGCGGATGCTTGTGATTGTCAAAACATGAATCTTTTTCTTTATCAAAAATTTCTTATCGATTGGAAACATAAGTTTTCTTTCGATTTTAATGAAAAGAACTTAATGATTTATTTTCATGATCCATTTTTAAACCTGCTTTTCCGGAATTAACTAGAATTAGTGGATATCAATGTTTACGTCAACCGATTCTATACGAAGTTCATCATTTCGGTGAACATTTTGAAAGATCGGTTGAAGAAGAACGAGACAGACTATCACTGATCTTGTTGCATGCGTCAGGCGTAACCTACGGAAGTAACAGTACAGCTTGTAACAACCTAGTTAGTTTGATGCTTACATGAGACTTCGCAGTCAACAGGCTACTCCATTGGAAATTCGACATTGATCCAATTGGAAACTCTATTGGAACTCCCACTTTAGTTCGTGAAAGTACATTCAAAAGTATGAGAACGAACGAGAACAAGAGAAAAGGGACACCTATTTCACCTCTTGACGGTTCTTGTGATCCAACAATCTTGAGTCTTCTTCAACAAATGAACAAGATGTTTACAAGATCAACTCCAAGGTAAAAGGTATGCAAAAACAATTATTCGTCATTGCTACAAAATTTCCCGATATCAAGAATGAAATAGTCTTCTTCAACAAATGCACAAGATGTTTGCAAGATCAACTCCAAGGTAAAAGGTACGCAAAAATAATTTGTGATTACTACAAAATTCCCCGATATCAAGAATGAAATAGACAAGATTCAAAATTCTATGGATGACTCCAATGATGAAGAAAATGAATAGACCTTTTATATTATTTTTTTTTTTGTTTCTATTAAATACTAGGAAAATTCTTATAAGAATTTATTCTTACTTTTGAAAAGGATAACTAGGGTTTGGTATAAAAATTGTGATTACATAAGTTATTTCCAACATTCTTCATCTTGCATATTTTCAAATTTATTTATTTAAATTCTAGAGTTGTTGGAAGATCAACTTGCAATTTGTAATCATTATTGATTTGATTATTGCAAAAATCTTACGAAGTATACGCGCCTTTACGTTTTTTCGTGAATCAAGCTGATATTTGATATCTGTTCAGAAGTTAAATCTATTATGTTTTTATAAAAGGAAAATAGAACAAACTCTTTGAGAATTTTCTCGCATTATTGATCTACTCGTGATCACACTTTTGTGTTTTTACTGTTTGATTCACTCCATAAGATTTTCTTATGTTGAGTCGTATAGATCAAAAATTATCTTTTTGTCCGTAACTTAGCATAGAGATTATTTTAATACGATTTTCGGATACAAATCCATGTGATTTGTTAATGTCCAACAAGAATCATTCTTTTTTATAAAGCGAGGTTACTCATATTGTTCTCTTGGGAATGACATCAAATGGGAGAGAGTTCTTAAATGAACTTGTACTTAATTGCTATATCTTTGAAGCGAGTGTGGCGGTGGAATTTTTACTAATGAAATCATAGTGTTAGATTATTAGCGGATGCTTGTGATTGTCAAAACATGAATCTTTTTCTTTATCAAAAATTTCTGATCGATTGGAAACATAAGTTTTCTTTCGATTTTAATGAAAGAACTTAACGATTTATTTTCATGATCCATTTTTAAATCTGCTTTTCCGGAATTAACTAGAATTAGTGGATATCAATGTTTACGTCAACCGATTCTACACGAAGTTCATCATTTTGGTGAACATTTTGAAAGATCGGTTGAAGAAGAAAGAGACAGACTATCACTGATCTTGTTGCATGCGTCAGGCGTAACCCACAGAAGTAACAGTACAGCTTGTAACAACCTAGTTAGTTTGATGCTTACATGAGACTTCGCAGTCAACAGGCTACTCAAAAAGTCATGTGACGCAGATTATATTCTAAGATCTATATCCAAATTATCAACTGCATTATATCATAAAGGCTTGGTGCATAGCTATCCTAAACTCAAAAGAAATAAGGGAAGAATGTTAAGAAATACTAATCTTGTTACAATAATAGATGTTATACCATCACTAGTAACCAATTTCATTCCACTGAATCAACAAATATTGTAAGAAAATCTACTGCATGCGGTTGCTAGAATCTATTACCATCATCATGATTATTTCACAATAATTAGCAGCAACCTAGTAATCTCACAAGAAAAAGAAAAACGGAATTCACCTGAAATCTTCATAGATCGTGAGCTCAGAACCTACTTGATAAATCTTTGCAAGAAAAAGAGAATCCCGTTATAAACTTCCTATTGAGTTCCTATTTCACATTATTCCTCCACAGCAACATGGGGTTATGGTGAAACAGCAAGAATATGGAAGCAGCTCTTCAATAGCTTAGGCATTTGTATTGCTACATCGAAGCAAGTCATCAACAGCTTAAACATTTATATCGCTACTTTTGATGTGTTTACCTCCTCCAGATTATCCTGTCCATTAATAAAGGTGATATAGGTGGATTACGAGCTTAACACCTTGTTGGTCATTTCTTCCAAAACACAGTTAGCGTCTTTCAACTTCCCTTCTCTAGATGGCTCATAGATGGTCACTTCTTCCAAAATGCAGTTAGCTTCTTTAAAATCCCCTTCTTTACACAGCTCATCGATGTGCTCTGAACGTGTTGTATCACTGGAACAATCCTGATCTACTGAGTCACAAGCACCTACTACTTGATAATTCTCTTTCTGCAGTCCTTGGGAGATGGTTTCCTCCAGAGCAGCAAAACAAGCTAGAAAAGGTATTTTTCCAGTTTCATTGATCTTGGATAAACAATCTAGAGCTTCATCAGTTCGGCCATATTCTACGAGCGTACGTGCAATACCTTTGTAAGTATACCCATCAGGTCCTAATTTCTTCTCCTCCATTTCCGAAAGAAAATCCAACATATCTTCAATTTTGCCTCCTCTGCAAAGTCCCACAATCAGTGTATTATAGGTGATGGCATCAACAACTTTCTCTTTCGTAAACCAAGCATGAAAGAGCTTAATAGCCTTGTCTACTTTCTCTGCTTTGCATAGTCCGTGAAGAAGCATGTTAAATGTACTGAGATCAGTCTTGAACGACCCACTGACCATTTTGAAGTAGAACTGAAGTGCTTTCTCTACATCTTCTCCTTTGCAGTACCCATGAATCAATGTGCTGTATGTAACTTCATCAGGAACTAATCCACCGTCTAGTAGTTCATTTAATTTGGTTACCGCTTCTTCAGTCTTGCCCGCCTTGCAAAGCCCTCCAATAACTACATTGTAGGTCACAACACCAGGAAGGATCTCTTTCTTCTTCATCTCATCCCAAAGCTTCAACGCGCGATCCACATCGTTTCCCTTGAAGTAGCCCTTGATTACTGTACCATAGCTAACCTCATCAAGATCATAACCCTTCTCCGGGGCACGATAAATCAACTCATAGGCCTCTTTAAGTTTTCCCTCATTACATAGTATGCGGAGAACAATGTTGAGAGTAAAAATATCCAGCTTCAATCCTTGCAGAAGCATCTCATCGATTACGCCATAGGCTTCCCATATATCCCCTGCTTTACTGTACCCATTAATCAAAGTATTGTAAGTAACACAATCCGGAGAAACCCCACTTTCTTCCATCTTCCTAACCCACTCCCTCGCTTCCTCCAATTTCTCTTCTCTACACAACCCTTGAACAATAATATTATGGGTAAATACATTTGGCTTCACACCCTTGTTGCCCATTTCTTCAAAAAGTTTGATTGCTTCAGAGCTCGTCCTCCACTTGAAACATCCTTTGATTAACGAACAATAAGTAACCACATCAGGTGTGAATTTCATACTCTCCATCTGATCAAGAACCCTAAATGCCTTGTCAATCTTACCCTCCTTACATAACCCACTTATCAACGTATTATATGTAAACTCATCCGGCGCAAGATTACCCCTTATCATCAAATCAACAGTATCTGCCGCATCCTTCATCCACCCAATCCCACAAAACCCACTTATCAAAGTATTCAACGTACACCTATCAGGCGACAATCCTTTCGCCTTCATATCAAAAAGCAAATCTCTAGCCTCAATTAATAAACCCTTTTCACAATAAGCACTTAATATCGTATTATATGTCACATTATCAGGACAACACCCAAATTCATCACCCATCCTCATTTTCAACTCCATTGCATCCTGAAGCTTAGATTTCGAGCAATACCCTTTAATCATGATATTACAAGTAAATGTATCTGGAACAACCCCAAGTTTAACAGCCTCTCTAAAAACACTTTCACAAATTGAAATTGAGGAATTCTTACTTACCAAAGAAGCAAGCAGAGTATTACAAGTCCGAAGATTCGGACAATGCCCATCCGTTTTCATTTTATCAAACACTTGAAGTGCAATGTCTGGTTCATTCTCCTGCACATAAGCTCCAATTGCAGTATCCAAAAGAGATACACAAGGAGGTGGAACAAGATTAGATTTTGATGGGTGAATCATAGAATTGAGTAGGAGATGATTAGATTTATCTTTAGAAATGAATGAAACAAGTAATGATTTGACTTCTGGGAGTTTTCTGAAACGAATGAGTGGAGGAAGAATGAGGAGAAGTGATGGAAGAGTGTTTATGGGTTTTGTGAAATCTGGAAGATGGTGTTGACACCATTTGAAGAATGAGAGAAGAGTTGTGGGTTTTGATGAGAGTGGTGGTGAAGATAGTATTGATGGGATGGAAGATGGGTTTAGGTCTGGTATGTATTGGATCAGTTGTTGTTCTTGAGTTTGAAAAGAAGAAGAGGGTTTGCCAGAGGTCAGAACTGTGATTACGTTTTGCATGATTGATTGATTTAGCGGCGGCGGCGGTAGCGGCTGTGATGGTGGTGGTGGAGGTGGTTGTGCTTCCATTTCTGTTTTTCGCGATCAAAAGCTTCAGACTTCCAATTTGGGAATCCCTCTTCTACTTAGACAAGGGCTGGCTTAACATAGAGACTTCCGAAACTACCCAGCCCAATCATTTTATTCCCAATGATCAGTCCACTCCGAGCTTGTTAAAAAAACCGCAAATGCACCTAGCAAAAAATTTGTGCGGCGATTGTAACCCGGCTACAATGTGGTTCAGTGAATCAAACTTCATCTATAATAATTTCAGACTTATAAGCTTGTACCAATGCAAACAGCCAACTTTACAGTTCTGAAGAAGAAGTTTTTAGCCTTGTTATCTTTCTCTTTTCTTCTCAAATACTTACCATAAAGCATTGAAATATTGTCATACATTCACTAACACAATAAGCCAACCAAGAACACTTAGAACATGAAAAAATCAATCCATTTTATTGCATCAAAGGGAAGATATACAAAACTTGCCAACTTAGAGACTTACACAGAAGCAAGCCTTAACCTTAACCTTCACCAAAATTCTCTCAGTTTGAATCCCATATTCTCCTATGCCTTTGCACTATTTATACAACAACTTTAATGGACAAAAACCATGCACAACAGCTGCACACGCATGTGGCAGCCATCTGTCCCATAGGGAAGTTCCATAACCGCGAATAATTGTGCCAACTTGACCAGTTTCTTTCTCTAACTCGAACCATCCTTCAACACCTATTCTCAAGCAGTTATGAACACACCTTTTAGGATATAAACTTCCTCTATAACCGTTCTTCATTGTCTCACACCTTTGACACGCTTGTGAAGCCAATAACCAACTCAAACTCTCACCTGAGCCATATTTGCGCGTTACTGAACTTGGACTTCCTCCAATACTTAGCCAACATGTCCCTGTACTATTCTTGGCCTAAGCCAATGTACACCAACATTGCACTACAATTATCTCGACCATTTTCTTAGCAGTTTTTGGTTATTCCTGTGTCAGATGCTTCACCTATCCAATTTTTCTCGGCAATAGCAATGCCTACTCTTACATTACTAGCTTGTTTCCACTATCCAAGCTTTGGAAAACCTTGAACTAATGCATAGGCCAACTCTCGGCCAGTGCTACACTCATGCATCATCCTTGAGTTTGGGCCATCTCAATTCCATGGATATGCCTTAATGCTAACATCACATGTTGCATTTATCAACCTGGTCTTATATTTCATTTCCCTTAATGAAGCTTCATTATATCGGCTAATAAGCTTCGTTACTTAGACAATGTCCTTGCGGTGTAGTGCCACCTTTGTGTTTCACTGGCACTGTAGGGTCCCGTTATCTTAGCCCTTAACAGTCTATGCAGTGTTGCACCATCTTGGCTGAGCACTGACTTGGCCGGCTATGCTGAATCGCGCCATTTTGGCGCTTCACTAGCCTGACCGATCCTAGACCTCCCCCACCTAATTCGTTCAACATACTCGTTGAACGCGACCCAGTATAAACATTATAATTGTCTTATCTTTGCTGCATGCACTTTCAGAAACCCATATGAAATTTAGAAATATTAGTTTGCTTTTGCAAATCACCCTTAGCAAACTTCCATGCATTAACATCAACACCACTTAGCTATACTGGCTTGTTATTGATCTCATACACTTAGAGCCACTTCTCAACGTCGTGCACTACGCTTCAATTGTCACTCAAATCATGCATCAATACCCAAATGAAAACTTGAAATTCTTCGTAGCCAGTTCCCTTGAATCTAGGCCTAAATTCCATGTGAATTATTCACGCCTAAGTGTACGCACGAAATGATTTTTCTCCAACTGATCACTACGATCATTTCCATAGACTTTCGCCTCCCGTCTTTTTATTTTGCTTCTAACTCAACATGACAATGACTTATAAACGACTTGGCTTTCATTTAATTAATTTTGCTGGCATCTGCCTTGGAATGTTGTTCTCCATGCCCTCCGTTCAGCACGTCACAAAGTGCATAGAGGTTCCCTTTGCATAAGATACTCGAATTTAACAATTCATGCCTCGCAAGTTCTGATTATGCAAGAATCATTCAAGAACTCATTTCTATAAATGTGACCACTATGCATAAACTATTTATACTTAGGCCATTTTGCATACCTGAATCAGAAACATGCGAGTTTGCTTTTCCTAACTCTCTAAAGCAAAACTATTGAGTAGCACAGCCCACCTAACCAACTTTTGGACATAAGATGGCTAACCTTTTAGCTGTCCATACGCCATGCCTTCAAAGTAAATATGTCTCCAACTATTTCTTTGAATTGCATTACTTTATTTCATATGGAAAGAGTGTGCTTTTATCTAGGACATGTGTTTTACCTAACCCATGTTAGCTAATTGAATGATTCCTTTTTTGCTGCATTGCTTGCATTGTCGCTCCCCAAATAGCAATATCATTTTTGCATCAACTAGGGTCCTTGTCCAATGCTTTCCCTATTAGCCTTCACCTTGTCCCACTTTTGCATACGTTAAGCTAAGTATGTTACTGCAGCACTTCCCCATGAACTAGCTTTACATCGTAAATAAAGAAGCAAGACTTTATAAAATAAAATACCTTCATTCATTACTGCTCTCACATAGTAAGATCATGATTGATCCACTGATCATTTTAGAAAGCTAAAACTTCATTAACAAAGAAAATTGCTTACACCCAAGCAAAGCCTATACAAACGTGAAGACTCAAATAGAAGTTTGTACAACTAACCTCTATAGACAGAGTTTGAAACAACCAAGCTACATCAAACAAGCTCAGAAAACACCATGTTTTATTTTATAGAAACACTCCTTCTTGTCCTATCTTAGTTTCTGCCTTTGTCGAAGTGAGCAACAACTTCGCTATGAGGTCTCTTCCTCGTACCATCACTCCGGCCTTCACGAGTCTTGATAAAATGACTTCCATAATCATCCCCAACTGATGCATTGAGTTGCTCCTTAAGTGGACAACTTTTAGATAAATGTAAACCTTTGCAAATGAAACATCCCATATACTTCTAGGATAAAGGGAATAGTTCATCTTCCTTTGGCTCATGATTACGCTTACTGCCTACAGATTTTTCCTTTCCTTTTTCCCTTCCTTCACAACTTTGCACATCATCAGTTTGTGTTCAACCGGTAAGATCTCTTACCGCTTGAATAACCATCTTGATACTCTGAATTTGCGTTTTTTGAGTTCATCAATGACCCAAGAACTTGCACCAGACAAAAAGTGGAACATCTAATATTCTTCACTCATGCCACACTTTTCTTGCACCAATGCAAGGAAATTCTCATCATAGGCCTGTGATGTACCCGCCATCTTTAGCTTGCATAAACTTTTTCTTGCGTACTAAGCATCATTGCTCGGCCAAAACTGACATCTCAGTCCTTCTTTCATGTCATTCCAAGACATATGATTGGCATAACCATCAGCTTCATCTTCTTGCTGCATAGTTCTTCACCAAACCTTGACATCACCACCTGGGTAATTGCATGCGAGAGTTACCATTTTTTCATATCCAATTTCATTCACAACACGCCTCAACAACATACAAGAAATTCTTAATTTATCATCTCTGGAACTTCTATAAATTCTTGGCTCGGAGAATCGAATAAAGTTTTATGCATTCACGTTTTTCCCTATAAACAGGCTATCATTGATTAACCTGCGAGGATTGCCATCTCCTCAGTCATTAGCATCGCATGACCTGTGAGTATGTTCTTCAAGTCACTAAATTGTCCCTTCAATTCAGTCACTTCAGCATTGGTTTCGTAATTCAACAAGGCTGCATCAGACACCTTATCCTCGATTGCACCTACTCTTTCGTCCAATTCTTTGAACTAATATGATGTTCTTCCTTCAAGTAATTTTATCCTGCCATTTTCTTCAGAACAAGAGGAATATCTAGGCCATTAAAACTCATGTCTATGGTTATATTTCCAAGATCATCGTACTCCTTTAATTGATCAAACGTACCCGGTAATTCTTCGTCGATCATAGTGCTATTAGAACCCATTTCTAATGCAAATTATCTAAATTCAATGCACCAATTAGTTGTTCACAGAAAAAAAAATTTAAGAGAGAAAGAAGTACCTATGTATTATCCAACAAATACACTTGAACTGCGTACCAAACACAGCTCTGATACCTGAACTACCACACCCGCAAATGCACCTAGCAAATTTTCAGCGCGACTTGGTAACTCAGCAACAACATGGTTCAGTGAATCAAGCTTCACCCACAACTGTTTCAGCCTTATAAGTTTCTACCAATGCAAACGACCAACTTTACAGTTCTGAAGAGTAAGTCTTTAGCCTTCTTATCTTTCTCTTTTCTTCTCAAATGCTTACCATAAAGCATTAAAATATTGTCATACATTCACTAACACAATCATCAAACCAAGAACACTAAGAACATGACAAAATCAATCCATTTTATTGCATCAAATGGAAGATGTACAAAACTTTCCCATTTAGGGATTTACACAGACTTGTTCCTCTTGAACCAAGCCTTAACCTTCACCAAACTCTCTCAATTTGAGTCTCACAATCTCCTATGTAAGCCTACTGAATTTCATATATAGTTGCACCATTTATACAACAAATTTAATTCCCCCAAACCGTGCACAACAGCTACACATACATGGGACAACCATCTGACCCATAGGGCAGTTCCATAACCGCCAATAACCGTGCTAACTTGGCCAATTTCTTCTTTAACTCCAACCATACTTCAACACATGTTCTCAAGTAGTTATGAACACAACTTTTAGGCTATAAACTTCATATATAACTGTTTTCCCTTGTCTCACATATTTGGCACGCTTGTGAAGCCAATAACCAACTCATAACCGCCACATGAGCTATTTGCACGTTACTGAACTTGGCCTTCCTCCGTTACTCATCCAACATGACCCTGTACTTTTCTTGGCATGAGTCAATGTATGACCAACATTGCACTACAATTATCTCAGCCACTTTCTTAGCTCTTTCTGGTTATTCCTGCGTCATATGCTCCACTTAGTATATTTTGCTCGACAATAGCAATGCCTGCTCTTGCATTACTAGCTTGTGCGCACTGTCCAAGCTTTGTCCAACCCTGAACTAATGCATAGGCCTACTCTCAACCTATTCTACACTCTTGCATCATCCTTGAGTTTGGGCCAATTCAATTCCATGGATATGCATTAATGCTAACATCTCATGTTACATTTTTCAACTTGGCCTTGTCTTGCCTTTCCCTTAATGAAGCTTCATTGTGTCGGACAATAAGCTTCATTACTTGTCCAATGTCCTTACAGTGTAGTGCCGCCTTTGCGTTTCACTGGCCCTGTTGGGTCCCGCTATCTTAGCGCTTAACAGTTTATGCAGTGTTGCACCTTCCTAGTTGAGCACTGACTTGGCCGGCTATGTGTATCGCGCTATCTTGGCGCTTCACTAGCCTGACCGGCCATAGAAGGTTAGAACAGTATCAAACAAAAATATTGAACAGTAGGCCGGTGCTCATCGTAGAGACCGCATTTTTTCATTTGCTATACCAGGTGGCGTTTTTATTGAGCGGTCATGGGGAGAGCGACAATGACAAACTTTTCATCGCTAGCGATTTAATATATGAACCTTGACATAAAGTATATTACGGACGATAGATTCAATATCACTAAGGTTCGATTCACTCCCGCCTATAATAAAAGCACACCTTCCACCATTTCTCTTAAGACTTTCTCTTATTTATCTTTCTCTATAACTTCGTAACGGAAATATTTATGATCCCTTGTTCTTATATATCTCCAAAATTTCTATTCTTTTTTTTTCTGCAAATGAATCATAAAAAACAGAAAAGTCAAATATCAACTGGTACGTCGAATAGTTGATTAAACTGTGAATATGATAAAGAATGGAGTGTGCTGTGACCAGGTCACCCACGTGATAGTTATAGTAAGATCTTCTCCAACGGAATGTATGTTAAGATAAATGTCTAAGTTCACATAGGATAGGCATTCATTTTTCCTAAAATCCTTCTCCGACCCAATTTTTTAAATCAATGTGGAGATGACATGGCTTAATTTTTGTTAGACATTTCAAGGTGAATGTCAAGTTTTTAGACATTTACCTTCACAATTTCAAGATATCCTAGTAAGCTTTTGCTTAACTAAATTAATTTCTATATATTAAATAACCATTTTTAGCTCTAATAAAATTTGAATATTAATAAAAATGAAATTTACATTTAATTCATAAAAAATCACAACAACACCATTGAAGATGAACTATTTTTCCTCCTTAAACTTAAGGAAAAAATGGAACGAGGATGTCTTGTTTGTGTTGCCACCTAGGAAATAAACACCCACCAATGGAGAAGCTCTAAGGGTGCACATTTGAACCCTGATGTCATGTCTAAAATTTGCACACATCCCGAGACCAAATTTAGAATATAAAATTATACTTATTATTAGGCCGACCGAGCGATGCGGACGAGGACTTTATATATGGTGACTTTGTGTCAATGTGGGATATGACTTTTTTTTCTTCCAATTTGACACAAAAAGAGTGGATTTGGGTGGTTTGGTGTCATACCCTGGAAATTTCCAAATTACATCTCCCTTTTATTAGAATTACTATAACTCTTTATGTATTCTACTTTTTCAAGGATATAATTGACAACCAAACTTTAATATAACATATCTAAAAGTCCGTGTTTTGAAATTTTACAAATTTTATCTTGTTGGAATGGTTTTAAAAGAATTTAAGCAATGAGTACAAACGACAATATCAAATTTAGAGTTATTACCAACAATTCGGTGGTGTTTATCATTTTAGGCCCAATTTTCAAAAATTAAATGTATATCCATTATGCAAACCACCACAAAGGATACATAATACTTTATGTAGCCATATTTTGGTTTATGCATCAACGTACTTTCCATTACAACTACTAAAACGATGTACTCCTTCCGTTTCAAGAAAAGTGATACTTTCAGTTTAGGCACAATTTTCGAAAATTGAATGCATAGCCATTATGCAAACCACCACAAAGGATGCATAACACATTATGCAATCATATTTTGGTTTATGTCGTTTCATGAAAAGTGATTCTTTCACCCCGTTTTAGGAAAAATGATACTTTGACGCCGTATCAGGAAAAATGATACTTTCGTGCCATGTCAGGAAAAGTGATACTCTCGCGTAGCCGTCCCACCGTGGCAGCGACCATCTAGTTTATTTTTTTTGTTATTTTTTTCTTTTTCCGTATCCATATCCCTATATTTTATATTATTTGCTCCTTAGTCCCTCTAGTAAATTAAATTCTGGCTCGCGCCACTAAGATGGTAACGGGCTTGGGTGATCAATTTAGAAGAAGGGAAAGAAACTGGCATGCACACCCTTCTTGAAAAAGTTCTTATTATGCCCAGATTTGGCGTTTCTTCTTCTTCAAAGTGGCAAAGAAACGTTTTACATTATTAATTGAATGTAACAGGTTCTTGGAATAATGAGTATCCTCACTTCCTAAACCTAAATTTGTAACCTTCTTTCAGTTTTAATGCATCTGTTTTTTCTTAGGAAAAGGAAAAAAAGAACATATAGCTATCTTGTGTACATCACACTAATAAATCACACTCATCTGAAAAATCTCTTCTTTCTTCTTCAGCGTTCAGTCTTGTTTGTTCTTATATTTCTTCTTAACAAAAATACCAGGGCCATAAGTCGAAAGGACTATGTCAACAAAGAGAGGAAACCGTAACAAACCAAATAGTAAGACCGGGATACTCGCCAACAAGGTCACAGGAATGTAAGCCCAAGTAACAGTACCATTAAGAACAATAACAAGGGTTGCTCCAAAAGCTGTCATCATAGTCGCAATAGAGACAAAGAGAGAAGCAAAACCAAGAATCAACTTTTGCGGTAATGACTTCAAAAAGTCTCTTTCACCATAACGCGATGTTAGTACTGCAAAGAACATCAAAACAGAAGTACAGGAAGCAAATAGTGTAACTGCATCAGCATCATAAAGACATAGAAATATAGAATGTCCTTGTTTTTGAGAAGATGGGCGTTCCTGTATCTCCATTGTTCCCACCTGGTACTGTAAAAACGGCTGCAAACATGACCGTAGCAATGAGAGTTGAAACAACCATACACGCTTGAGATGTTTCTTTCAGCCAAGCTTCTCCTTCTTTAACCAATGCTTTATGTTCTTCTCTAAACACGTCTCTAGGTTTTTTACCATCGTTATTCATCGCCTCTCTAAATCTTGGTTGCACCAATTCCTCCACCTCCTACATATATTTTTGTTTTATTGATTATATTATCAATATACATATGAGTAAAGAAAAACGGCAAAAATCAAAGTTAGCAGTCATACCAGGACCACTGTATCTCCCTTTGCATTTGTAAAGCAGCACCGGACACTCTCTCAAGCTGAGACGGAGGTGCCAAAAATCCAGCAGAATGCAACAGGTTGTTACCAGTGTCGACTATAACACTAGCCAAATCATTCTTTTCACCCATCTGAGATATGAAGTTATATATATTGTATTGCCTAGCTAGAACAGCTTCTCCAAATAATCCTAGTCTACCTTTGTTGTGCGATATACTATATAGCAGCTGCGGATTTGAGTTAATAAGCTCCTTGAAATACTCAATAATCCCAAAACTTGTTGTATCAAATATTGCATCGTATACTCTAGCGTCCTTAAGTTGCTGGACATTCAGGTTAGAAATCTGAGGACAAATAACTTTTAGTAGCTCAAGGGCTTGTACATGTATCACCTTCTTTTCATATATTTGTTTGACACCTGGAACTATAGAATCACAATGGTTAGGTGTGATTATTTCATGTGTGAGTGTTGAAATTTGCACTCCCTTTAATCAGACATACCTAGTCGTGCAAGAGCTTTCCAAACCCGTCCATATTCTCTAACTGAAATGATGTTAGATGTCAGAAACCAGTACATTTTCAATCATTATGCACCCCATGAGTCATAAATCTCAGCCATGAATATACAGTGGTGAACACGAGACGACCTGAAGTGAAGAAAGAGCGGAAAAAAAAGACGATAAAATAAGATGTTTTCATATGAAAATCACCTTTGATGAATTTTTCCACGTTGGGCTCTGATCCTATTTGTATATTGTGCTGGCTTCTGTCAATAACATCCCGGTACAAATAGTCAAGCTCCACAGGAATGGCTGACAACCGGCCACATCATAAATTTATTCCAAAATGAAGTTAGACATTATTTTTTCCTTCTTTTAACTGTTTTTCAGAGAAGTTGCACTGGTTTGTACCAAAATAGACTTAAAGATAAAGAGAGACTAACATGCGTAGATGAACTGCTGCCAAAATGCATGTCGATTTCCACTTGGAAAAGCCGAAGGTTTTCTGGCTAATGCACTGATGATAGTCATTCCATCAGAATCTTGAGCAGTCGCCAATTGGGGGTAAAGTTGCAGTACATCCAAAGCAACATCTGTAGAAATGTAGTATTGACGCAACAGCCTATTGCAATGAAGTACTACTCCTAATCAACGAATTACCTTTAATCCTTACCATATATATTAGCCTCAATTGCATATGTCAGAAAAACAGCACCATTTTTACCAGCTTTAGGATCTAATTCTTCCTTGGGGGTCACTGAGTATAGATATCGCATTAAATCCTCATGGCCGTTAATTGCAGATACAGCAAGGGGAATGAGATTGTATTTATTTTGAATTCGTAACAAATTGCTATTCTTTTCAACCATGAGCTTTGCAATTTTTGTGGATCCTTCTATTGCTGTTAATGAAAGAGCAGTGAAACCAGTATGACTCTTTATTTCCAATGCTTCTTTTGGCATCAACTCAACTAATTTTTGCACAAGATGTACACTTCCGGAGTTTGCAGCAATATGAAGAGTTGTATCTCCTGTTGATGTAATTCTTGCACTCACTGCATTCGGGCGGTCTTCTAGGTATAATTTTGCACTTTTCCAGTCATTTTTAGCTAGAGCTTTGTATTGGGCGACATGCAAAGTATAATTGTTCTCTAAAAAAAAAAAAAAAAATCCTACATAAAAATTTCAGCATAAGTTAAATCCTGCAAATCGAATCAAAAGGACTATAATTAGAGATGGATGGCAGTACCTTCTTCGTCAATTTGTTCTGTGATTGCTGGATTACCACTTGTGTCGTTTGCAGGTTGTACCAAATTAGAATTAGCTGTTGCTAACCTCTCCCAAGCTGCTTTAGCGGAATCTTCATAAGTAATATGAGAAAGCATTTCTGTTCCGCATGATAGCTTAATCACCTGAAGTGCCATAGAATTTTTCAACATCCAAGTTTTGAACGATTCATCATCATCTGGCTGAGAAGGTATCGGAGGTTGAGACTCAGTTCCGTCAACGATACTCCATAGACCTTGACGTTTTAAGTAGTTTTGCATGCAAAGTTTCCAGTTTTCATAGTTGCTGGCATATAAGATAGTTGCTGTTGCAGCTGCTTCCATGTTTTGTATCTCAGGCACCGGCGAAAGAAGAAGAGAAATTAGATTGCTAATAGATAATTTGTACTTATGTTATCACTAGCTCATATGACATCATATAATGTGAAAACTCCAAGTCTTGTGCACATGAAATGAGATTCCTTAGCTTATACTCGACTAATTAGATTAATTAACATTAAAAACCTGATTATGATAAACATAGTGGAATATGGAGTCCAACGACTACAACGAGCCACTCACTAACCCCGACGTGGTTATTGTCTTTGGTGTTTTTTTTTTAACGAAAGCCAAACTTTATATTACATAAACATATTACTTTCATCATTATTTGTGTAAGGAATTACTAAGTCAGGTGGATAACCCCACCACTTTCCACATAAATTCTGTTTTCGAGCTACCTTTGCTAAAGCATCTGCAGCTTTATTACAAGACCTGTAAACAAACTCACAAGACCACATAGGGTAACTATTACATATATTAACACAATTTCTACGAAGTGGTAAACACTGCCACTGACAAAGACTAGTTTGATGCTGTAAAAAGTTACTGATACTCAGATTGTCTGTCTCAAAAATGACATTAGACCAGCCATTTGAAGCTGCTATTTGCATAGCTTTTAACATAGCCCAGGCTTCAGCTTGCTCAACATTTATAGCTCTTTTCAATGTTCCTCTTCCCATGACATAGGCCCCTGCAGAATTTCTAGTTATAATACCAATACCAGCTAACAAAGATTCAGAATTATATAAAGCATCAACATTTATCTTTAAGAACTGCACAGGAGGAGGAACCCAAGGCAGATGTAAGATGTAGTTCTGTAAATGATAATGATCATGAGCAACAAATGAGGTATCTAAATGATGTTGTGCCCTGTAAGAGTTTATCTGATGTATGAAAGTTCGATGATTGAGTGTTATATTGCTGAAAACATCCCTACATCTATGTTTCCAAATGAAGTGCATTATACAGAGAGCTAAGTGTACAACTAGAGGTGTGTGTTTGATAGTTATATTCGAACCCTTAAGCTTCCAAGTCTGAATCCAGGAGAGAACCGAGGGATGCTGCACAATGGAAACGAACTGATTAGGAAAAAAGTCTTCCATATAGCTTGAGAGAAGGAGCAATGAAGTAGCAAATGGTCCAGATCTTCAGATTGATTCATACTACACAGAACACATATTTTATCGTCAGCATTCAGATGCCTAAAGATGCGAGCTTTCACAGGTATAGCATCATGTATTCCTTTCCACATAAAAATTTGAAACTTGTATGGTACTTTCAATTTCCAGAATGCTAACCAAAATTGCTTAGATAAACCCATTGAAATATCCATATGCAAATCCTTTTCACAAAGCATCTTGTACGCTGAAGCAGTTGTAAACATGCCAGTACTAGTAAAAGGCCAGACCAACTTATCTTCCTGATCTAATTGTAAAGGAATAGTGAGAATAGAGTTCATCTGGTCTGCAGAAAATAAATGGCGAAGAAGCGGAATATTCCATTGCAGAGTGAGAGGATCAAATAGTTCCGAAACCCATTGAATATTACTTGTATTCAGATCACTCCAATCTTGAATTGCAGTATGCATGGAAGGAATCCATTGGCAGTCCAGATATTGATGCGAGTACCATTACCTACTTGCCATTTTGCATTTCTAAGAACAATTTCAAGCCCAACACATATACTCTGCCATACCCAACTTGAATTGTTAGTTTCCGGTGGAGGGAAGAATTGCAAATCATTATGAGGAAAGTATTTACCTTTCAACAATTTTGCCCAAATAGCATCTTGATTATGTAATAATTGCCAGGCCAATTTCGCAAAAAGAGCTAAATTGTAATTGGTTAAATAGCATCTTTGGTGTTTAATTGTTAAGTTGAACGAATAAAATCCTTTCTTATAAATTAAAAAAAAAAAAAAAAGAAAAAAAAAAGTTGAACGAATCTCTACCAGGCACCAGCTGTAATCTCGTATGAGAAGAAAATAAATGATGGGCCGGGAAGGGGCAGATGCATGAAACGCCTGTAATCCTGAGTTGTAAGTTGACTAGTTTTGCACCGTCTATGTTTAGCTTATGATAAATCTCGTTAAACTCATAAATTCCTAAAATAAAGTATCCAACAAACAAATCAAAAGTAATGCAAAAAATTACTCTCTCCGTTCCTTTTTGACCCGGCCAAATTGGGGTATACCCAGATTAATTGGGGTATATCCATTTTGTTCCCAACCATAATAGAGGGTTAAGGAGTGTCTAATATGTGTAAAGTTACATAATTACCCTTCTCCTAATAATAACCAAAACCACCCCTTTTGGGTTTTAGATCAAAACTTTGTTAATTTCTTTCCTTCTCCTTCATCATCAATCTAATGATGAATTCCTTTCTCCTACTCTATATTTCATCGTTTTCAAATGAAAAAATATCGTCGATTATAAAATTTTTTATTGTCGATTAATCATTTCAAACTCATTCTAGTACTTTGTTTTGTTATTTGAATGACAAATTAGATCAGAAAATTTGAAATTGTTGAATTGTAGTTTCACAGTCGGCATGGTATTTGTTTGTCGAGCATGCCGACTTTTCATATTTAATTATTTTTGGTCGGAAAGCTTATAGGATGAATAGCATGCCGAATTTTCATATTTATTTTTAGTCGGCAAAGTTATAAGATGAATAGCATGCCGACTTTTCAAAGAGTTTTGTTTCTGAAAGTAATATTTACAGGGTCGGCACGGTCTTCATCCTTATACCTTGCCGACTATAGTTTAGTCGGCAAGGTTATGAAATTAAAACCTTGCCGACTAATTATGCATTTGTAACACCTTTCTCTGTATGTCAAAAATCTTATAGTCGACAAGGTATTTTTTGTCGACCTTGCCGACTATAAGGTAGCTGGCAAGGTAAAAAATCAATAAGATGCCGACTAGTGAAACATTTACAATAGTCTCCTGTGTGTCACAAATAATAAAGTCGGCATCTTCTTCATTCACCGACCTTGCCGCCCGGATATAGTCGGCATGTTACTCATCCGAAGACCACGCCGTCCAGATATAGTCGGCATGTTCTTCATTCGTCGACCCTACAGACTTTTCATAGTTTTAGAACTGAAAGTGTTGATTTCTTCTTTAGTTTTGAGTATGATTTCACACATCATCTTTGCAATCCCCTTTTTAGAAGTGTTTGGGTAGTATGTTTTCATTTCCGTTGCAAAAAAAATTCTCAAAACAAATTTTTTCATAAAAAATCTTCCCACATGAGTTCAATCAAAAACAAAATTTGATAACTTAAATTCATAAGTTTTTTAATCTACTTAATTAATTCATCTAAACTCAATTAATTAACCTGATCAGAATTTTTAGTGTTAATTAAACAAGGATATATTAGCCATTAGAAAATACAAGGTTAAGGGGTAGCCTGTTTTACTTCAAAATGACCTGGCTTTTGTCTCATTAGGTATACCCCAATCAAGCCAGGCTTTTTAATAGGCTGGTTTTGTTTTTAGAGAAATTTAAGGAAATTAAGAGAACTAATCGTTGAAAGTGGTCCTCATGACACTTGTCAATAAAAGAAGTGAAGTGAAATGGTCCCATGACACTTGTCAGCAAAAGAAGTAAAGTGAAATGGCCTACATGACACATGTCATCAAAAGAAGTTAAGAGAAAAGTGGTTCCAGAAAATTAAAGCAACATTTGATTTTCCCAATTAGGAAACCAGCCTATTTTTTGAAACATTTATTTATAGAAACCATCATATTAAAAAGGAACGAAGGGAGTAAAATATTATTAGAAAATTACGGGCTTGTAATTGAACATCTTCGGCTGAAGCTTTATTATGTTCCAAATTTTAATGTTCTATAAATTTCTCAAGTTCATGTTTTTGTTTTTCTATGTATTCTTTCTCTAGTCTACTCAATTGACTGGATCGTCATATGTATGAGGTTCGCCTCTTTTTCCTATTGAAAAATATAAAACAAAAACGATGGTATATTTTTCATTGAAAAACAAAAAATTTAACTGGGAATGAGCATATCTGTTACTGTTTGTGAGGACAGATGTAGGAATGCATCCTTGGATTCAGGACCGACACCTGCACCTTCCCTACTTTTCCTTTGTTGTGGGGGAGAAATATCGTACAAGACAAGATCATAACTTCGCTCTAACCAAAATAATCCTAAGCACGAAAAGATAATGACTATTAAGAAATAAGGCGAAGGATAATTCCGCGAACTAGAAAGAAGTGCACGAAGAAGAGTAGCACGACATGAATAAGGCGACAACCATCTCATAACAGAAGATACACAAAGAAGAAAGTAGTGGCGCGATAAGATAGGGACAACTCTCAAAAGCCTGACTAATAAGACAAACCGAGATAGAATCCCTCAGTGAAAGATCTTGCTCGTGAACATGGCTGTCTTCCACTAAGATATTTGTCTATATAAGGATTCAAATAATAGAGAGGAAAGAGAGGTTGAGATAAAGTTCAGTGAGTAAGTAAAGTAAACCAACAAGAGAGAAATAAGATTAGTAATCTATTTTCATCTTGTACCTCTCCATTGTTGTATGAAAACTCACCTTGAATCTCTTGTAAGAACATCATATATTCAATAGAAAGTGTTTGTGAAGATCATACTAGTGTCAAAGTGGTGAATAATATCATTAATGTTTGAGTTTATCCAAATGACTTAGATTTTGTGTTATTATCATTACAACAAGTGTAGTTATGGGATTTTCCGCAACTACATTTTGGTGCTAGAAATAGGGAGGATTCATCCTCACCTGCAAGTGGTTAACTAGAAATCATCAAGTCTCAAAAATCATCCATTTCTACACATTTTCTTCATATAGGTCATCATGAAGTTGCAGTAAAAAAAAACGTTTGTTTACTTGGAAAGGTTGTCAAAATTCTCTTTCTACCCTTAAAAGCTTTCTGGAAACATCTCAATCATCCTACCAAAACCCCTTTTTTAAGAATTTCTCCTGGTCACCAAACACTCGTTAACACTAGTTCACCGAAAACTTTCATTAGTAAAATGGTACGAATAGCTTCAAGAGCTGGACATGTCATCGCCACGAGAAGAAGCAACAGAGTAGCAAGCAGAAGAGGAGCGAGAGATGCTATAGAAACCTCAGCTGCTGGAGAAAGACGAGCTGAAGAATGACGAAACCGAAAGAAGCTTACTCTCCATCATAGAAACAAACCAGCAAGATAAAAACACCGTCTCTCAGAACCCAACAATGCAAAACCACAATGATGAAAGAATCATCTACGAAAAAGGTGTTGTGAAAACAACTAATACCGAAACAATGGAGGAAGAGGATCAGGCGATACAGGACAGGGGCGAAAACCCAGGCAATGAAGACAACCTGACCATTCAACAGTTAAGAGAGCGTATCGCACAAGATAGGAGAATAAAAAGAGAACTGATGAAAGGGCTCGATCGAAGTAGGTCAAGGGATGGAGAGTTAGCAGAAGAGCGAGCAAATTTGGCACGACAAAATGCCCTGCTCACAGCAGAAAACAATCGTCTAAACGAAGGAGTACAAGCACAAACTCAAACTGGAGAAACGGAAACTCAGAAAAGTAGGAGTTCATCAAGGCGAAAAAGAGAACATAAAATGCAAAACACCCGGGAAGAATACCAGCTAGGAGTGCGTGAGAGAGAGAGAGAAAGAGAAATAATCTGCGATAAAGAAAGAAGGCTACAAGAGCGAGCTGAAAGGAGAAGGAACCGAGAACGAAGAGAAAGCTTAGAACACGAATCTTAAAGATATGATGGAAGGAGAGGAAGCATCTCAGAACGAGAAAGCCAACAATGTAGGAGAGAAACAGATCTAGAGCGAGATACTAGAAGAGCAATAGAAAGAAGCATGATAGAACAAAGAGGAGTGGAGATGATGGTGGAACCAAGACATAGGGAGATGGAACAGGTCGCGGAAAATCAATCCATTCTACAACAACTCGAACAGCTTAGAGCCGCGATGAAGGACAATAATAATAGGGGAGTAGGAAAGATGAAGTTGACAGAAGCTATAGAAGAGGCAGAAAGATCGCCATTTTCACGCGAAATTTTACAAGCACCTATTCCTGCCAAATGTCCTTTACCTGTATTCTCCAGCATCTTTGATGAGACGGGAAATGCGGTACAACACATGAAAAGCCAATAACCTCACATTAATGTCATGGGAACAACACCAAGCAGTATTATGCAAGTATTTTCCGGCGAGCTTGACAGGAGAAGATATGATATGGTTTGATAATCTGTGGCAAAGGATCCGTAACTTCATTCACACAGTTACGAAAGATATTTTTGGGAAATTACATAACTAAAAACTGAACCAAGGCAGGCATTGAAAATGCATTTGGTATAAATAAAATGCCAGGGGAGAGATTGCGAAGTTTGGTTACTCGATGGAGAACTATGTGCAGTGAGTCAGCAGGAGAAGTATCAGAGCAACATCCAATCCTCGCGCTCGTGAAAGCTTTATATGCCACGGATCTCTTATACATAGAGATATTCCGGCATAGACACTCAATGGACATGCAAGAACTCAGGGAGTATCAAGAAGAGTTCATCACATTAGAAGAGAAAAAAAGAGAAATGGAAACCAGTGTGACAACTGTCATAGCCGCGAAAGGAGGAAGTGTGACATTTTTACCACGAATAACAGGCAACGTGGAAAGCACGTTAGAAGGGGAACAAAGAAAATCTGCAAAAGAAAGTACTGCGAAAGAAGTAGCATTATCAGGCAAAGATGAAGAGTGGTTCCGAATGGGGACAGATTTTACCCGTATAATTATCCATCCAGGAGATACGACAATCAGGGCGGGAGATTCAATAATGATCGTAGAACGGGTTACGATAACGAGACTTAGTTATAAGTAAACTAGAAATCAATACATATAGTTTTGATCACTAATATTGACAAACATGCTTGAGATAGCAACGCATGCGAGTTCGACCGAGCAATGCTCTAACAAGAGGGTCTTCGCTCAAACCTTTGATTGTTATCGGATAGTTAAGTATAGTTGATCTCCAGACTCCATGGTGATTATCTTACGAAGACGAAGAACTACTCAAGGAACCAGTGAAACTTCATCCGACCAAAAGGTATGTGGAGACTTGAACTCATCTGTCACTCAAAATTCTATATACTTTATCTCCTACTCTTGAGACAAAAGTCATATAAGTATGATAGTTTTCATACATACATATTTGCTATTTCGAGCCGAGTTTACTCGCATATCTTTTTCTCGAAATATGTGTTGGTAAGATATAGCTTTAACCATTTTCATCTTTACCCGTGACGAAAGTCATGATGACGTTTCAATCGTGAAAATAGCTGTGATGACGATAGTCGTGAATATCGATTGTTATAACATTATAGAAGAATGTTTCAATGTAGAGTTGAGATTACGTAACCAACTATGGATATAAGAATATATAGAGTGTTCGCACATTGGTGCGCACTCGTATGTGTACCCACGAAAGTTTTCGACCAAAAATTTATGTTGAGTTTGTAAACTCAAATCCGGTATCTATGGTACACGTACCTGTACGCGTACCCAAGATGGTTATATTTCTCAAATCGGTAGTTCATGAACTTAAACAATAAATCAATAAGGAATGCAATCTTTGCAAACCGTTCCTATATTGTTCATGAATTGATTCAAGTGAACCAAGACGATTTTGTTTCAATTGTGTCTATGCATAAAGACCTAAGCAATTGAAAAACTCTTCAACTAGTTCTTATGAGTCATTTGAACTAGTTATGAGATACGGTTAATATGAAAGTGCTCATATGGATAACCATTGGTTAACTATTTATGAACCAACCAAATGTACACGTTTAGGTACGGTTACTCAAACCTAAATGAAATACATTTCATTTATGTGTGACAAGCTAAGTTTCGATCTAACGGTTGAAAGATATTAGCTTGGATAAATCAGGTTTTTCATCTAACGGTGAATATTGAATGGTTTGTTACCAAGGTAACTTAGATTGCAAACCCTGATTTGACAACTATATAAAGGAGACATCTAGTGATAGACACATTTTTGTGTTTAAATTGATCTCAATACTATATATTGTTGGCACTCGATTTCGTATTTATTTACAATGTTTTTTGTGTGTTGTAGGTATTTTTGGGGAATAAACGTTTTTGGAAGAATTGGCTTAAAAGTGTTAAAGGCATCCTCATTTCAGATAAGAGCACCAATCTTTTTAAAAGCACGCAGAAAATGGATAGAAGCACCCTCTCCTTCTTCATTTTGAAACAGATTCACGGAATTTATGGGAGATTTTAAAGATTCGAGGCAAAGATATCTTCTTGCCTATTATACAGAAAGTTTCCATATCTTGAAGGTAAAAGAGATAATATATTTATGAGTTGGTTTTTATTGAAAAGGAGAAAGAAAATCTGGGATTTTATTTAAAAAATAATCTAGCAACTGGAAAAACTAATCCCCACACCTCATGTGTGATACTAGTTGGTTTTGCTAGAGTCGATTCTCCTTTAACCGTAGGTTTCTTCTCGAGACCCAGTCGGTTAAAGACTTAAAGACTCCATTGGGATTGTGAAGCCAGACGAAATTGCTTCTCTTGTAGTTGAGCGATCTGATCTTGCCATTTTCTATCGTACTAGTTCAATTGAATAATTGTATTGAGATTATATCTCCGATAGGGCAAGATAAAAAGAAATCACAAACATCTTCGTCTCATCGTTTATGATTCCGTAATATCTAGTTTCGCTACCATACGATTTAGATTATTGTGAGGTGATTGATAATTCTAGGCTGTTCTTCGGGAATATAAGTACGGGTTATCGATTAGTTCTTGTTCACCTTGATTTTATCAAAAGATGGAACAACCTCATAGGTTTATCTGTGGGAGACATATTTATCTATTATTGTATACTTTTATGTGTGATACAGATTTGTTTATTAAAGTCTTCGACTTTGGGTCGTAGAAACTCTTGGTTGTGGGTGAGATCAGCTAAGGGAATCAAGTGCGTAGTGTCCTGCTGGGATCAGAGACGTAAGGAGCGCAACTGTACCTTGAATCAGTGTGATATTGATTAGGGTTCAATTACATTCCAGACAGAAGTTAGTTTGTAGTAGGCTAGTGTCTGTAGCGTCTTAATACAGTATGGTGTTCAATATGGACTAGGTCCCAGGGTTTTTCTGCGTTTGCGGTTTCCTCGTTAACAAAATTTCTGGTGTCTGTGTTATTTCTATTTCGCATTATATTTTTTTATATAATTGAAATATCACAGGTTGTGCGTTAAGATCAATCAATAGAATATCCAACCTTTGGTTATTGATTTAAATTGATTGACACTTGGGTATTGGTTTTTGGTACCATCCAAGATATCTCTCTAGTATTTGATAAAGACTCGCAGATTTCCATTTGCTTGAGTATAAATCAAATCGAGAGATTGACATATTAACTCTTTGATATACTTTTATCTAGATTGATTCTGACTGTCTAGTTGATTCTCTAGAAAGTATATTGGAGTTAGTCCATACAGATTGCTAATCGAAATATTGGGTGAGGTTGTTAGACCCCCGCTTTTTCACCTCTTACCCTCAATTCGAAGATGTTAGACTCCCAAATTTGAACACCACAATTGAAAATATTTGGGAATCAGTCATACTAACCGAATAAATACCTGTAAAGACCCTCAATCTCGTCAACACTATTAGACTAGTCAAGGGTCGTATTAGCTAATAATAATTGGATTAGTTTAACACGAACGTTAAATAATATGAATTAATCTAACAACGATCTAGATACAAAATTAGTACCACTCGATAGATCTCGAAAAGTTACGCAGAATGGACGAACGTGTCATTCGGATACCAGACGAAGAAGATATCTTCAGAACCGTGTGAAGGGAAAAATAGTCAGTTTTTGATTTAGCCGACCCGGATGCCCTTATCCTTTTGGGGAGTGTTCTGTTAACCAACTTTGATCTTATCTACCCAATCGAGAGGATAAACTCGTATCCATTTTCTTCTTCTTTCTTCTTTCTTCTTCATCTTCGTCTTCTTCTGTTCTTCTGCGAGCGATTCTGAGAGTTTGTGAGAGATTGATTGAGAGAAGTTTTGATGAAGCGATTAGAAGACGGAGGTGTTGATGTGGTGGTGAATCGTGAAGGAGGAGAGTTAAGGGATTGATTTAGTTCTGATCGAGGTGATGAAACAGAAAGAAGTAGGGTTAGGATTCTTTGTTTTTGAAAAGAAATTAAGAGCAGTTAATGATTCAGATGATAGCCTTGGTGATCTTGAAGGTTATGTTACTTCTAATGATTGAGCTTTGGAAGAAGCAGAGATGGTAAGTTAAATTAGGGCTTCGTGGAATTGTTTAGAGAAGATGTAGAAGTTGAAATTGAGAGTCTGGGGGATTGAATTGAGATGGGTTTCACTCGAATTAGGACAAGAGAATTTGGGGGATTACCTTAGGGTTTTCTGAGAAACAGTAAAGGTGATGGGAAATTAATATACACTGGTTGAAGGTGAGGTGTTGAATCAGCTCAAGGCAAAGAAGAAAGTAATTCAATCGCTTGAGTGGAATCTTTTTGAGGTAATTGTTATTCTGATTTAATTGGTGAAGTTATTTAGTTTCACTAATTGAATATATGTGGTTGTTGATCGATTTAAGGTCTGTGCTGGGTGTAGAATGAAGTTTGGTTGTTATTTTGAGATACTGGGAATTGTCTTATGTTAATCATTTAGGAATTGAAAGTTACAGGGGATGAATTTGTGTTGATGGGGTGTGAAGTTTAGCTCGGTCTTTGCAGGTGGATGGTTACAAGTTATGAGGTTGTTACAGTTTGTTTTAGTGGTGTGTTGAATGGTTGTTGATGGAACTGTAACTAGTAATTGAACTGAGTTTAGGTGAATGAAGCTACAGATGATGGGATTGCGAATTTGTGGATTGTTGTTTGTTATAAGTGATTGCAATTTCATAGAGTGGTAGAATGGATATTACAGGGAATGGGTTTGAGTTTGAATGAGTGTGGTTGAAGGCTTGGATAAGATGAATGAATTGAAGTAACAGCTCAGGGGAGTGGTAGTGATACTGCAGATGATGTTATGTTGTAGCTTAGATTAGTGGTGGTGTTTGAGAAGATGAATTTGGAACTGTGGTTGGTGGTAAAGATGAAGTTGCAGGTAGAGTTGAGTTATATAGTGGTGGTATGTAATAGTTGGTGGATTACAAGGTTTTGTTGGAGGTTTGTCTATAGGAATGGTTGGAGGTGCAATACAACTTCAGAGTGTTTGGGGTTCTAGTGGTGTTGTTGCTGGTATTGTGGTTGTAAATGAATTGTTGGAGTTAACTGAACTGGAAATGATCCAGCAAAAGAAGTTATGTGATTGAGGTATTAGAATGAAGGTTAGTTGTGTGTGTGTGGAGTTGAATCTCTCTTGTAGGAGCTTAAAGCTGCAGTTACTGGTAATTAGAGTTTATAATTGCAACTGAAATTTGAAATTATGTAAGATTAAATGAATTAAGCTTAAGATGTTAAATGAATTGATATTGAATTAGGATTGAAGTTGTCTGCAATAGAAGTCATCCTGGTCAGTTTAGCTGACTTAACCCTGTGTCTGATTCAGTTAATCGGACTGAGTGGAGTTAGCATTGTTAACCTGAGTTGAATCGGTTTGACTCAGAGTGACTCAGTGAACCATAGACTCAGTTGACCAGGACCTTGACCTTTGGCTGACGTTGACTATTAGTTGAACCATTTGACCGTCGTTGACCATTAGAGGGACTAGTCTTGTGTATTGGGGTTGTTTCATAGACTTGCTTAGGACTAGTTGCACTAGATTGATATTTGGGACCCCTTATGGTCCGAATTAGCCTTCGACTTATTCTACAAAGTTGTAGATATTCATAAGACTTGACTATGGACTATAAAATCAATCTAATTGGATTAGTTAAACCTTTAGATATGCAAGAGATGGATAATGAAAAGGTATAAAGTCATAAATGGGCTTATAACCATTAGATAGACTTGTATGGGCCTTGTATGATCCTTTTGGATAAATTCTTAGACTTCTTGTGTGATTACCAGTTAGTCTCTATTAACAACGATCGATTCAAAGGATGAACTAGTGGATCGTGGATCTCGAGGTGGGCGTGGCTTGTCATCAAAATAGGTGGGAATACGTTTAACTCTTTTGAAACCATTGTTGTTTCTTTTACAAAAGTTTGTGTTTTACAAAGTCATGCATTATCTGTTTTTGCAATCCATGCATTGTTTAGTTTGTGTTATGAATGTTCTATTGATTCTTTTAATCTTTCCATGGTTTGGAAAGGACTTGTAAAGTTTGAACGTCATTATGAATTGTATGTGAAATAAGAATTTCCACCTGTGGTATATACGATACGCTCCTTCACATTTATACCTAGAACTTTTATGATATATTGGTCGACAGTTTGCGAGTTCGGAATTGTCGACATCCATACATACGATTAGGTGTGGATTTGCGAGTTCGGAATTGCACAACCATATTATACATTGTTTGACGAAGGAGTTTGTCCATGTACATGTTTGTGTATTTCAAGTGACTTGGTCACTTGTTGATGTTTGGGAAAACATGAATTGTTTTCCAAATCTTGCTCATGATTTCTTTAAAGTTAAATGTTATTCCTGTTGGGCACTCCTTCTAGGGATGATGTGCTCACCCATTCCCATTTTCAGTTTCAGGGATAGATCAGAGTTGCGCAGCGGAAGCTTCGAGGAGTTGACTTCATTAATTAGTTAACTTCTGCTATATTTATTATGTTTGCAAAAAACAAATGACTATTGTATATGTATCATTTGAGAGGAGTTGTTATATATATTTCAGAGAGGGGCTAGTTTTTGGGTTAAGTTTTGTAGCATATTTCTTAATTGAATGTTCATGTAAATGTTTTAGATTCCTTAGTGCCTCTTTATTAGTTAATCTCTTGGATTAGTCAGCTGCTAGCTTAGGGGGCGCTACAATATTCGTATCAGAGCTCACTATTAGATCTTCTATGGGAAAAGATAGGAATAACCAGTGCCAGTTAGTGAACTAGATTAGTTTTGGAATTGGGTTGGGTTGTGAGATAAATCTTAATCACTAAAAGCTATCAATAATTAAAATAATTATTTGATTGATTGATTGTTTGTTTGGTTGGTTGTTTAATGAAGTAAAAGTTGTAGGTTACACCCATAACTTTAGTTAATAAAGGTTAGAGGTTAGTCTAACAAAAATAATGTGAACACATAGACAATTCAATACTAAAAATACCGAGATTAGCATTATTGATAGATTTTGAAAGTCACACAAAAATTTATTGAGTACCTTGACTTGTACGTAGGGTCAACATTTTTTTAATCATATAAATGTTAATAATATTGTTGGGACTTCATAATATTTGTCAGAATAGTTAGAATAACAGTCCAACCATCAGTATTAATAATAAAATATTATAATAGTAACTACAGATGATAATCAAAGTAATAATAATTTTAATAAAGTAATGGTTAGCATTTAAAAATTAGTATCATATTGAGTTTAACTTAACTAAAATGTCAATGAGGATATTTAACGATAAAAAAAAATAATGATTATGATTAAATCGCTACGGAAAATTGTTAACACTTACATATGGTCAAGTTTTGTAAATTAAACTAATGAAAAATTAGGAATAGCTGTTTTGTATTTGAACTAGACGGTTAAGATAATACTTAAAATGTATAAAATAAAAGACACTTGTTAGAATTCTTGTATCGAAATTATCTTTAGTCTAACAAAATGATCCAGTAAATCTTTCAAATGAAACAAATTTACATGAAGTAGTAATAGTAGCATTCAGACGTTTAGTATAATTTTAGAATTAAAAGAAAATAAGTTTGTATATTAATAGGATACTTTATATTAATAGCAAAATCTAAAGACTATTAAGGCATGTTAAAATTTTATGTAGACTCCAAATTTAAATCATAATAAATTACCAACGTCGATAATTAACAAGATGTAGAATAAGGATTCAATTTTAATAAATAAAATCTATTATATCAATTTTTATGCGAATGTAGAGTTATATTTAGAAGATTAAGGCTTACTTTACCAACTAGACTATCAACTTAAGAATAATGAGAATAATAATAAAGTTAATAATAGTATTCGAATAATTAGGCTGGTAGTAAATTTATAATAGATAATATCAGGAAAAATTTATATATGGTATTATATAGTAAAATTTAAATTATGAAATATTATAAATTGACGTAAAATCGAATTAGGGATTACCTATATTGGTAAAAGAAATAAATAAAATAAATTTTGATGATTAAGTTACATAAAATGATGTGAACTATTTATATATATTTTACGAAGTAAATTTATCAGACTTATACCAGTTACGATAAAATTTTAGAGACTAATTAATACTTATAAATTAATACTTAGTTAATCAAGCACTGGGGAATAGTGAAGGTTGTGTTTTCTCTATTCGTACGAAGGCATTGTTGGGCTTGGCCAACCTTGACAGGGAAACTGCATTCAGAGATGACTGATCGTAGAAGTTTGGTATAATTCTTTAGGTAACCGATAGATATAGTCCACTTAGAAAGATTCGTAGGATCATTCCTTGAAGTTAAGAGTCAGATATTTTATAAATAAGAGATTAGTGTAAGAAACTTAGACTTCTCTTTTTGATAGAAATTAAATCAGCGTAATTGAACCTAGAGCCACAAATTTTAGTTATAGATAGCCATATAGTTTTGTGCTTTGCTTCATGTTGTTTGCGCTTAGACAAGAGATGAGATCATTCAATAAGGTGGGGAGATTTTGAAGATGGGATGGATGGTTTGATTTTCGAGGACGAAAATGTATAAGATGGGGAGAATGTAAAGACCCTCAAGCTCGTCAACGCTATTAGACCAGTCAAGGTTCGTATTAGCTAATAATAACACGATTAGTTTAACACGAACGTTAAATAATAGGAATAAATCTAACAACGATCTAGATACAAAATTAGTACCACTCGATGGATCTCGAAAAGTTACGCAGAATGGACGAACGTTTCATTCGGATACCAGACGAAGAAGATATCTTCGGAACCGTGTGAAAGGAAAAATAGTCATTTTGTGATTTAGCCGACCTGGATTCCCTTATCCTTTTGGAGAGTGTTCCATTAACCAACTTTGGTCTTATCTACCCAATCTAGAGGATAAACTCGTATCCATTTTCTTCTTCTCTCTTATTCTTCTTCATCTTGGTCTTCTTCTGTTCTTCTGCGAGCGATTCTAAGAGTTTGTGAGAGATCGATTGAGAGAAGTTTTGATGAAGTAATTAGATGACGGAGGTGTTGATGTGGTGGTGAATCGTGAAGGATGAGAGTTAAGGGATTGATTTAGTTATGCCCGAGATGATGCAAAAGAAAGAAGTAGGGTTAGGATTCTTTGTTTTTGAAAAGAAATTAAGAAAATTTAATGATTCAGATGATAGCCCTGGTGATCTTGAAGGTTATGTTACTGCTATTGATTGAGCTTTGGAAGAAGCAGAGATGGTAAGTTAAATTAGGGTTTCATGGAATTGTTTAGAGAAGATGTAGAAGTTGAAATTGAAAGTCTGGAGGATTGAATTGAGATGGGTTTCACTCGAATTAGGACACGAGAATTTGTGGTATTACCTTAGGGTTTTCTGAGAAACAATAAAGGTGATGAGAAATTAATATACACTGTTTGAAGGTGAGGTGTTGAATCAGCTCAAGGCAAAGAAGAAAGTAATTCAATCGCTTGAGTGGAATCTTTTTGAGGTAATTGTTCTTCTGATTTAATTGGTGAAGTTATTTAGTTTCACTAATTGAATATATGTGGTTGTTGTTCGAATTAAAGCATGAGTTGGGTGTAGAATGAAGTTTGGTTGTTATTTTGAGATACTGGGAATTGTCTTATGTTAGTCATTTAGGAATTGAAAGTTACAAGGGATGAATTTGTGTTGATGGGTGTGAAGTTTAGCTTGGTCTTTGCAGGTGGATGGTTACAAGTTATGAGGTAATTATAGTTTGTTTTAGTGGTGTGTTGAATGGTTGTTGATGGAGCTGTAACTAGTAATTGAACTGAGTTTAGATGAATGAAGCTACAGATGATGGGATAACGTATTTGTGGATTGTTGTTTTTTTATAAGTGATTGCAATTTCATAGAGTGGTAGAATGGATATTACAGGGAATGGGTTTGAGTTTTAATGAGTGTTGTTGAAGGCTTGGATAAGATGAATGAATTGAAGTAACAACTCATGGAAGTGGTAGTGATACTACAGATGATTTTATGTTGTAGCTTAGATTAGTGGTGGTGTTTGAGAAGATGAATTTGGAACTGTGGTTGGTGGTAAAGATGAAGTTGCAGGTAGAGTTGAGTTATGTAGTGGTGGTATTTAATAGTTGGTGGATTACAAGGTTTTGTTGGAGGTTTGTCTATAGGAATGGTTGCAGGTGCAATACAACTTCAGAGTGTTTGGGGTTCTAGTGGTGTTGTTACTGGTATTGTGGTTGTAAATGAATTGTTGGAGTTAACTGAACTGGAAATGATCCAGCAAAAGAAGTTATGTGATTGAGGTATTAGAATGAGGGTTAGTTATGTGCATGTGGAGTTGAATCTCTCTTGTAGAAGCTTAAAACTGCAGTTGCAGGTAATTAGAGTTTATAATTGCAACTGAAATTTGAAGTTATTTATGATTGAATGAATTAAGCTTAATATGTTAAATTAGGGTTGAAGTTGTCTGCAATAGAAGTCAGCCTGTTAGTCAGCCTGGTCAGTTTATCTAACTTAACCCTGTGTCTTTTTCAGTTAATCGGACTGAGTGGAGTTAGCATTGTTAACCTGAGTTGAATCGGTTTGACTCAGAGTGACTCAGTGAACCATAGACTCTGTTGACCAGGACCTTGACCTTTGACTGACATTGACTATTAGTTGAACCATTTGACCGTCCTTGACCATTAGTGACCGTTAGATGGACTGGTCTTGTGTATTGGGCTTGTTTCATAGACTTGGGCTTAGGACTAGTTAGACTAGATTGATATTTCGGACCCCTTATGGTCCGAATTAGCCTTCGACTTATTCTACAAAGTTGTAGATATTCATAAGACTTAACTATGTACTATAAAATCAATCTAATTGGATTAGTTAAACCATTTGATATGCAAGAGATGGATAATGAAAAGTGTAAAGTCATAAATGGGCTTATAACTATTAGATAGACTTGTATGGGACTTGTACGAATCCTTTTGGATAAATTCTTAGACTTCTTGTGTGATTACCAGTTAGTCTCTATTAACAACGATCGATTCAAAGGATGAACCAGTGGATCGTGGATCTCAAGGTAGGCGTGGCTTGTCATCAAAAGAGGTGGGAATACATTTAACTCTTTTGAAACCATTGTTGTTTCTTTTACAAAAGTTTATGTTTTACAAACTCATGCATTTTTTGTTTGTGCAATCCATGCATTGTTTAGTTTGTGTTATGAATGTTCTATTGATTCTTTTAATCTTTCCATGGATTGGAAATGACTTGTAATGTTTGAATGTCATTATGAATTGTATTGGAATAAGAATTTCCACCTGTGGTATATATGATACGCTCCTTCACATTTATACCTAGAGCTTTTATGATATATTGGTCGACAGTTTGCGAGTTCGGAATTGTCGACATCCATACATACGATTAGGTGTGGATTTGCGAGTTCGGAATTGCACAACCATATTATACATTGTTTGACGAAGTAGTTCGTCCATGTACATGTTTGTGTATTTCAAGTGACTTGGTCACTTGTTGATGTTTGGGAAAACATGAATTTTTTTCTAAATCTTCCTCATGATTTCTTTAAAGTTAAATGTTATTCCTGCTGGGCACCCCTTCTAGGGATGATGTGCTCACCCATTTCCATTTTCAGTTTCAGAGACAGATCAGAGTTGCGCAGCGGAAGCTTCGAGGAGTTGACTTCGTTAATTAGTTAACTTATGCTATATTTATTATGTTGCAAACCAAATGACTATTGTATATGTATCATTTGAGAGGAGTTCTTGTATATATTTCAGAGAGGGGCTAGTTTTTGGGTTAAGTTTTGTAGCAGATTTCTTAATTGAATGTTCATGTAAATGTTTTAGATTTCTTAGTGCCTCTTTATTAGTTAACATCTTGGATTAGTCAGCTTCTAGATTAGGGGGCTCTACAATACCAATGCCTGGGAGGCGAGAACCACAACACTGCGAACTGCGGAAACGTGCGAAGATTCTTATTAGAATTAATCGAAACCAGCAACTATACACCATAAAAACCAGAAACTATAAACCAGCAACTATACACCGTGCCAAGAGCACCACCATAAAAACCAGCAACTATACACCATATTGAAATTGGGCAGAACTCGAGGAAAATAAACTCAATCATTCACTATGCGAAAGACATCAGTGATTTCCACGACAATGTGTTGAGCCGGGTGCATAAGAGAGACTGCAATGGCAAGGAAATACATCTGGTTACAAGAAGTTGACCATTAGAGGAATGGAAAAGATAACATATAACATTCACGGCAGAAGATATACCCGCAGGAGGAGCCCATACAAACCCACTAGTTATCGCCATGACTATGCAGCCACATACTAAATGATAAGAAGATGACGAGGATAAAAAGCTACCCTGGAAGATAAACAAAATCTTAGTAGATACTGGAAGTTCCGTTGACATCCTGTTTTATCACGCTTTCAGAACCATGAGGTATAACAATTCAGATCTGATCCCCTGCACATACACGATTTATGGATTCAACAGCGTCGCATCAAGACCAAAAGGCGACATTACCATGGTCATTCCCGCAGGAACTCTGGGAACGGTAGTAACATTCTGCGTAGTCGATATGAAATCTCCTTACAACACCATCATAGGAAGTCCCCGTATTCATGACGTCATGGGAGTCGCGTCAACTTACTACATGCGAATTCGATTCCCCATTCCAACTGGCATAGGAGAAATCGTGGGAGAATGTACCAACGCGAAAAGATGTAATGAATTGAATGTGAAGCAGTATAAGGGGAAGCCGAAGTTGAAAGAAAGAGAGAAGAAGAATGTGAAGGATGACAAAAGAGCGAAAATATTGATGATTAATATGATAAGGACTGAACAAAAAAGCCCTGCCAAGGATGAAAGCAATGAGGGAAAAAATTTCGGGCAAACTACAGAAAAAACTACTATAAGAATGAATCAGGGATCATGAAAGCTTGAGAAGGTGGCGATACAAGGAAAAATAAAAGGATGCGAAAGCCCCCTTCCCCAAAGCTACAAAATGTATGCCTAAATACACACACACAACTCTCCTTACTCAAAACAGGAAAGAATGCATTATTTGGTCTGAAAAGAGAACAAAGAGAAAGCTCGCGAGATTTGGTTGCAAGGTGGAAGACTCAGAACACATAAGACTCAAATCACTCAATGAGTAATGACATAATTCTCAAGATGAGCAAGAAAGGAATCAAAGGACAACAACAAGAAATTAAAACCATCGATGCGAAGGTAACAACTGAGGACGGCGACAAAGATACACACCGCGTTTGAATTACTTTCTAAGAGGATGCATACTATGGTGTACAAAAGCAAACGATGTACCAGCTAAAGAAACATTAACGTGAAGCAAGTTCTTTCTATAAGTGAACAAGCCAATAGCGACAACAAAGTCCATGAGACTATTTCGTAAGACGTCAATAGGGGGTAGTAAGTTACTTGATGAAAACCTCTACCTAGGGAGGATGGGGTACCCGATTTTGGCGTGTCAACTTAGTTCGCTTGATCGTGTGATAGCCTTTTAGCACGATCTTGCAAGAGGCGACCATAATCCCTGCAGCGCGTCATATTGGGGAATCCTGGAGAAGTTACTATATTAGGGTGAAACAAAAGCCCATCCATCGGAGGCTACTTATAAAGAACCACTCAGCGAATAAGTTCTACGGTATGGGGTGTAGAAACATGATCAGTGGAGTAGAAGGAGTCCTGGATTGGATACACCGGTCCCAAAGAAACCCCACGTAGGGTGTGATCTCGCGCCTATAAGACACATAAGCAGAGGGAACGAGATCACGATAACACTGATTTTCGCATAACCGGATGGGAGGATACCAAATGAAATGGTTAGGGGTGAATTCCTTGAAGGGACAACTCAGGGGAATATAAAGGGGCGACACCCTCCACTAGGGAGCTGAATTGTATCAAAGACGGCAATGTGTTAGGGCTTTATACTCACGGGAGTATCTAAGACCTTGTATATTGTCACAAATACATCATGAGGAGGCAATAATATTAAAACAGTTAAGGCGAGATCAATGTCCAATGACTCGCAAGAGCACATGGAACTGAGATTTCGTCGCCCAATGTTGAAGACCCTACCCAAGACAACCATAAGTCCTTTAAGTTCTCTATGTGGGGAAGGCAATAAGACCTTACTTAGGAGGCGAATAAGACCTATGAAAGCTACTACAAATACAACTCACCAAAGGAGTACTAAAGAAACTGAGGAAATGGAAAGGTCATACTAAGGCAACAAGCAAGTCGCGCTAAGACATGAGGGAATGCATAGGAGACACATCCTTGTAAAAGCTAAGTCTACTAAATTCAATAAACTTCATCCATAAAAGCTTAAACTCATTTCGCATGCTAGGGAGAAGACCAAAGATTTGATCCCATTACAGTTTTATACTCGTGTAGTTGCAGGAAATCCTACACTACACCCCTCACAAGATTTCTTTAACATTCAACTCATTTTTGGATTAACAATCTTAATTTTATTGATGAATCTTTGAACAATCTTACAAGAAAAGATAAAGGGATTAAGAACAACAACCACTCTTGATTTTCTCTCTCCTAATTGTTTTTTATTCCTCTCTCTAAAAAGATCTCTCCCTTCCTTACAGCTGATTGGCTCTTTATATAGAGTTTTTCATAGTGGATGACATCTAATCCATCCTTTATTTTCGGATTTGTCTTGCGGCACTTTCTCAAGATTACAAATGTTGATTTCGCGAGTCTTCTAATCTTCCCAAAATCGTCATACCTTTCTTAATTTGAAGATGACATTATCTGTTATGTCGTTTCTGAGATCATTCTGCGACGCTTTCGCAATATGTTTCTAATAGTTTCGCATTCATACTGTTGTTGCGAGATTCTGATCCTACATATTGCCTATTATCATGTCTTCTCTGTGAAGGAGAGAACGATATGGGAAATGCCGCAGCTACTCATCTTCTCACATTCTTCTATGATGAATCTTTTACACGTATCTTTCCTTCCGTTTATTTTTTGACACGTCTTTGCAATCGTTATTTCTTAACCGTTCACGTCTTCTCTTCACATTAAATGTGGTTACCTTCTTGGGAAATTTTTCTATATATAATCTTCTAATCCTTTTTTTTTTCTTTTTACTTTCTCTTCATCATCCCTGCAACTTCATTGTTCTTCTGCAAATTCCGCCATTGCATTCTTCTTTCTTATTCTTTCAATCTTTTTAGTTTCTTCTTCATATCCATACTCTTCCCTCTGTAGATCTTCACTGTTCGTAACTTTCTTCCTTTTTAATTTTTACGAATTATTCTTCCTGCTGGTGTTTTCCATGGATTCATCGAGGTTAGTTTTCTTTTTTCTTTCTTATGGGTTTTGCTGAAATTGATCTTGCTTACTGCCTTATTTGATGTTGTTTATGTGATTCCCATACTGTTGTTATTTCAGCAAAAACGCCTCTAACACCAAATTTACGGTTCAAAACCCTAATATTCGCAACATAAGGTTGTTGTAAACAAAAAAAAAGTCTGCGGATCATAAGGTAGTAAGAAACATTATTCTTTTCTAATAACAATATTTTTTCCTCTGTTTCTTATCTGGATTGTGATTCGCAGGGTGATAAGGATGCCAACAAACCTCTCAAGAAATCTCGCCACCTCAAAACCGTTGAAACCTCTGTTTCATTTCACTTACTTATCCCTTCAAAATTTCCTGCGACATCTTCGCAAGTTAAAACATTATCTCCAATTCGCGAAAAGGTTGCCTCAGATTTTATCCCTTCAACTGACCTATGAATGATTGAAACCCCCCTAATTAATCCTTCTGTGAATGAAACTTCTTCTCCTTCTATTGATAATGTTTCCCAACCTTCTATCATTGCCAGTTCTCTACCTGAGCCTCTTCCTTTTTCAAAAGAAACTATGGAAGGAATATATATTGCTTTCAAAGTTTTGTATGAGGTCCTGGATGATGTTAAGAAGTCTCCCATTCATCCTGTCAAGTCTGATGTTTGCGAAATTCTGAGTAAGTATTTTGGCTCTGACAGAGCTGCTTCGCAAACATCTTTGGAAAAAGAGGTTGAAACCTTGAATAAGAATCTCCAAATGATGACTTTAGAGTGTAATGCTTTTCGTCTCGAAAATCAAAAGCTCCAGAATGTTTCTCTGGATCGCGACAATCTTCGCAAGAAGAATGATGAACTGAGAGGTATGATTTCCTTATCTGTGTCTTCAATTTTCCTTTCTAATGATTTTATCCTTTCCATATTTAATTGTCCTTGAAATCCCTTTTTCTTATGTTAAGCCTTAAACCAGAAACGAATAATGGAGAGATATCAATTTGAATCTGCTGTTGAAGAAGCCCGTGTTGATAAAGAGATTTTGACGGATCAATATAACCAATTAGATAACCTCTATTCATACTCTGTTGATCATATAAATAATCTTACCAATGAAAATACCCAATTAGTTCAGAGGCAAAATTTATTAAGTAATGAAATATCTCGCCTCTCTTATTCTTTAACTAAAGCTAATCTAGGGATGGAAACTTTATCAGATGAGAATAAAACTCTATATCAAGAGAAGCGAACTTGTTTAAACAAGATGGCGATATCTTCGCAACAATTTAGCATCCTTCAGAAAGTATGTGATTACCAAGAACAATCTCTTCGCTCTTTGAGAAATGAACTTAAAGAAGTAACAAAGTCATCTATCGCTGAAAAAGATACACTCATTCAAGGTAGAATAACTTTAAGTGTAAAGGCGAACCAACTTAAAGAACAATATTCCAAATTAGAAGAATGTTATTCTCCACTTGCGAAGAAAAATGCCTTTCTTATTTCTAAAGAGAAAAATCTTCAGTCTCGACTTAAAGGTTTAGTTACAGATAAATTTGATGATGTGATGGACCGTTGGGAGAATAGTTGTCTGACCTTGATTCAACACCTTATTTCGCAAAAGGAAGGTAGTCATAACAGTTTGACTGCCTTAACTATCTTTTCTTTGTCATACCTTTTTGAGTTCTTCATCTTACTGAAATTTTGTATTCTACTTTTCATAGAATCTGAGAAAAATCTTCATTCCTCCATTTCTGTTTTGGAGGATAAATATGCCAAAATTCGCAAAGAAAATTCACTACTCGTCTCTGTCCTTACTGGTTCTCACGACCGAGCAGAAAGAAGACTTGATTATCTTGCTTACTTTAAGGATATTCAAGATAGGAATCATCAGAGAGCACTTCTTCGTCAAATTCATCTCTGGGTTGAAGTTCTTGTGAATGGTATTTTATTGTCCAAATCTCTTCCTCCTACATCAATCGAACCTTTGGAAGTAGATGATGATGAAATTCCTCGTCCTGCTGACAGTGATTATGATTATGAAAGTGGTGGAGAGAATAGTCTTTTGGAATATGAAGAAGAGATCCCTTCTAAAGAAGCAACTGCTGGTGCTAATCAAGACGGAAGCGAAAAAGAAATCCCTTCTAAAGAAGTAATTTCTGGCGATAATCAAGATGGCGGCGAAAAAGAAGTCCCTCTCAAAGAAATTATTGTTGGTGAAGATCAAAATCGAAATGAAGAAAAAGCTGGCGATAATGAGAACATTGGCGAAGAGCGTCCATTTTCTCCTTCTACTGGAATTAATACTGAAGCATGAACTTCTTATCTAGTTCTATCTTCTTGAACTGTTTCATCTTTATTATTTCTTGCGAATAATATTCTTCAACCAACTTTGGAATTAATTTTCTCTTTTAGTATTTTGCTGGCGAGAAAGATAATGCCTCTTGTTTACTGATTCCAATACTTGCCTCTCATTATCTTTCTTGCGATAAATGATCTGTTATGAATACTTATAAATACTTTTTTTTGTCATGTGGTCTTATTTTGCCTTCCTAGATAAAGGTCTTATTATGCCACCTCTTGTCATTGCGACAAAATCGCAGGACGTCCTTGCATTTTCATGAAAAAACCCATTGATCTTGTCTTAACTTTTTCTTTTGTATTATTGCCTCTTCAGGATTGTTGAGAAAATATGACAGGCCTAAATATTCTTGCGAAAATAAAGCCCCATGACATTGTCGTCTTGCGACGAAATCGCAGGACGTCTTCGCACTTTCATGCGAAAACCCATTGACGTCTTATCTTTCTCTTTAGTATTATTGCCTCTTCAGGATTGACGCACAAATATGACAAGCCTTAATACCCTTGCGAGTAAATAGCCTCATGACATTTGCGTCTTAAGACACTTATCATCTCCCTAATGGAGAGTGTCGCCCTTATCTCCCCCCTGGTTGCCCCTTCAAGGAGGCGTACCTCTACCATACAAGGTTGGATCCTCCCATCCGGTCTTAACAACAACCAATTGTTTTCGCAGCCTCTTATCCCTTTTACCTATAGGGTTTATGGTTACGAGACTGCACCCTAAGTGGGATTTTCTTCGGGCCGAGTGCAGTATAAGCCAAGACTTGTCAAGAATGGCAAGGTACGCTCCAGACGCCCCTAAAACTCTTGACTCAACCGTGTACCTCGACGCCTTGGTCAGATTCTGCACTCCTTGGGAGAGTCCTTATTACCTTAGTCGCTCAACCTAAGTCATATTCTTAAGCTGAGAATCCAAGGTGCCTCTCCCGGATGGGCTTTATTGACCCCAAATATCCATGACTCAGGTTCCGGTGGCGGTGTATCCTTTCCCTGAGCCGTGCAACAGGTACCCCCTTATATGACGTACTTTAGGTCTTACATTTGCCTCTTGAGAAATTTTATTCGCGAACTAGGGTGTACGCCATAAAGGTTCGCCCCTTTCTTTTCTGTCATTGTTCTATGATTATCTCTGCGAAAGTTTCGCACATCATGATCTCGTTTTGATATGAATAATCTCGCAACTATTCTTTCATTGAATGTTTATTCGCAATCGTTTTGTTGCGTCATACATAACTTCTCAAAGCTTCTTATGGATAATATCTCTTTAAGTACAATCTGTTCCATGGCCTGTCAAGTCTATGACCAACATCTCTACCTTCTGGATCCATTAATTTATAAGCTCTTGTCCCAACTATCTCCTTAATGATGTAAGGTCCATCCCATTTTTTCGCTAACTTTCCACCATTTTCTCGCTGATATATTGCTGTCTCTCGCAGAACTAAATCTCCTGGTTGAAATTCACTTACTTTGACACGTTTATTATATTCTCGGGCTAATCTTCGCTGATAATTCTCCATATGATGTAAAGCTCTTTCTCTTTTTTCCTTCTAACTCATCTAGTTTGCTTAAGATCAAACCTGCACTAATATTTTTCTCCCAAGCTTCTCTCTTTGTCGTCGGAATAACAACTTCTGTTAGTAACGCCGCTTCAACTCCGTATGTTAAACAAAAAGGTGACATTCCAGTAGCTTCTCTCCTAATTGTGTTATAAGCCCATACTGCATTATATACTTGTTCGCACCATGCTCTATGATGTCCTTCTAATTTCTTCTTTAATATATCTGCAATTGTTTTGTTTGTTGCCTCTGCATGCCCATTAGCTTGTGGATACAGAGGAGTAGACTTTCCACATTTTATCTTAAATGCATTAAGTAACATTTCTATGTCCTGTCCTTCAAACTGTTTCCTATTATCAGATACCAACTGCGCGGGAATTCCGAATCTACAAATGATATTTTCGAATATGAATGTAAATATATCTTTGTCGCGAATATGCTGTACTGCCTTTACTTCTGTCCATTTTGTAAAATAATATGTTGCGACTATAAAGTATCTTCTTTGTCCATATCCTGGTAAAAATGGCCCCACAATATCTAATCCCCACTTTCCAAAAGGCCATACACTGGTTGAAGATGACAATGGTGCTCCAGGTGCATGTATTTTCTTTATTGATTGATGGTGACAGAAGTGTCTGTATTTTTATGCATCTCGCAGTTGGATCTGTCATCATGCTTGAGATGAAAGCAAAAGTGTCCGCGAGTCTGTTATCCTTCCTTGAAATGTGCCTCCATTTTATCTTTGGGATTTTCGCTAACAATTCTTCAACGAGCTTCTTGTATTTCTTCAAGGATGGTTCATTTGTAGTGTACTCTCCCTTTATTTGGCGAATAACTAGATGCGAATCACTAGTGATCTTGGCATTTTCTAGTTTCATTTCTATTGCGAACTTTAAGGCATGTACCACAGCTTCATATTTCGTTTCGTTATTAGTGGATGCGAATTCCAATCTGAATGAAAATGCCATCTTCGCTCCTTTCAGCGAAATTAAAACAATTCCAACCCCATTGCCTTCCCAATTTGATGATCCATCTACCAATATCTCCCATCTATTTGGTTCTGTTAATAAGTCTTTTGGATATCTATGTTCTTCTTCTATATCCATCATCTCCTCCACCGCTAAATCATCTTCTAAAGAAAATTATGCTAAGAAATCTGCGACAACTTGTGATTTTGGTGAAGATAATATTTCATACCTGATTTCGAAATGTCCTACTTGTGCATTCCACCTTTCCACCCTACCTGATCTTTTTGAATTCTTCATCACTGACTCAATTAGTACTTTTGTTAGCACCCTTATTTTGTGTGCTTGAAAATATATGCGAAGTTTAAATGCGGCGTATACTAATGCTAAAATTAGCTTCTCAACCTTTGAATAATTCCTCTCTGCAGCATTAAATGTTTTCCTGATGTAATAAATGGGCTTTTCCACTCCTGCGTCTGTTCGCAATAACACTGCGCTTAAAGCATGTGATGTTGTCGCAAGATAGATCAATAGTTCATCTCCTGGTTATGCCTTTTGTAAAATAAATGTATTCATAAGGTGTTCTTTGATCCCTTGAAAAACTTTTTCACATTCATCAGTCCATTTGAATTTTGCACCCTTCTTGAGTATATTGAAAAAATGTTTATATTTGTCTGATGATCGCGAAATGAATCTTCCTAGCGAAGCTAAAAGTCCGTTCAATTTTTGTACATCCTTTACCATTGCTGGTGTTGGCATGTCACGTACTGCTTGTACCTTTTCTGGATCAACTTGTATTCCTTCTTTTGATAAAATATAGCCTAAAAATTTTCCCGACGCAACCCCAAAAATGCACTTTTCAGGGTTCAGTTTAATGTTATAATGCCGCATATGTTCAAAAATATCCATCAAATCTTGTACATGATCTTTGGCTTCTTTACTCTTCACTAACATGTCATCCACGTACACCTCTAATGTTTTGTGTATCCATTTCGCGAACACCTTCTCTACCATTCTTTGATACATCGCTTCTGCATTTCGCAAACCAAACGACATTTTTGTATAACAGTATAAACCTCTTGGAGCGAAAAAAAGCAGTATGCTCTTGATCTTCTTCAGCGAGAGGGATTTTGTTATAACCTTTGTACCCATCTAAAGAAGACACTCTATCATTTCCCGCTGCTGATTCAACCATTTGAGGAATATCCGGCAATGGAAAACTATCTTTAGGGCAAGCCTTGTTTAAATCAGTGAAATCTATGCAAATTCGTATCCCTTTATTTTTCTTTGGAACAACATCCATGTTTTCTATCCACTCTGGGTATTTAGATTCTCTTATAATTCCCTCCTCAAGCATTTTCTGTAATTCTTCTTCTATTTAAGGATGGTAGGTCGTTGCGATTTTTCTTATTCTCTGTTTAAATGGTCTCACATTCTTGTTAATCTCCAACTTATGACATGCAATTGACGGATCTATTCCAGGTATCTCATCCAGGCTCCCCGCGAAAATATCTTTATATTCCCGCAAAAGATTGACAGTTCTTTCTTCCTCTTCTGCATCCATCTTGGTTCCAATCCTCAATATAATGGGTTCTTCTATAGTCCCAACATTTACTTCTTTTGTTGGTTCTGCCGCAGTGTAACTGGCCTTGGGTTCTCCCATTGGTGTTGGCTCTTTTAACATCTTCGCAGGTCCATCTCCTTCCTCCGAAATTTCGCTGGGTATTCATTTACCTTCTTTTGCTCTTATCATGTACACTCTAAATTCTTCTTCTTTCTTTGCCTCCTTTGCTATTTTTCTGCGAAATTGTTGCTTTTTTGCTCGTCCTTCATTATGCTTTACTTCAATTTTGATAACATAATTTCGCATTGTCAATATCTCCTCTAATCTCACTTACTCCATTTGGCATGGGGAACCTGATGCATTGATGCAACGTTGATGCTACAACTTTAATTGCGTGTAACCATGGCCTCACCAACAACATGTTATATTGTGATTCCATATCCCTTACGCATAGTTTCACTTGTGTTTCGATCTCTCCTAGTGTAATTCGCACCACTATTTCTCCTTTAGGTTTTGTGGTGGATTTTCCAAAGCCATGAACAAGATATGTTGAACAAGACATTTCTTCATATTTGAATCCCATTCCTTTGAACGCATGATATAATATTATATCCACTGAACTTCCTGTATCGACTAAAGTTCTGTTCAATATCCATTCTTTTGTGGATTTTGTTGTTGTCCCCTTCTCTTTTCGTGTAATAGGTACTGTAATAACCAATGGAGATGTGTGGCTCAAATTTTCTTTTGGTATTTCTGCTGCGATGAATGTGATTTTTTGCTTTTCCCAATCTCTCAAGGGTGATGTCTTTTCTACCGCCATAACCTTTCTTCCTTCAAAATCTCGTTTATGTATCCTTCCTTTGATGTTTTCATGGAATTCATTAACCATTGTTTTTGTTATCATATTACACTCCAATCTTTTGTCATCTTCATTGACTCTAATCATTTTTCTTTTAATTGGTTCACTGATTTGTTTAATCACTTTCTTGATTTGAACAATCTCAACAACAATCTTCAACTTTCAACCCTCATTCCCTGTTTCTAGCGCCATTATGTAGTTGCAGGAAATCCTACACTACACCCCTCACAAGATTTCATTAACATTCAACTCATTTTTGGATTAACAATCTTAATTTTATTGATGAATCTTTGAACAATCTTACAAGAAAAGATAAAGGGTTTAAGAACAACAACCACTCTTGATTTTCTCTCTCCTAATTGTTTTTTATTCCTCTCTCTAAAAAAAGATCTCTCCCTTCCTTACAGATGATCGACTCTTTATATAGAGTTTTTCATAGTGGATGACAGCTAATCCATCCTTTATTTTCGGATTTGTCTTGCGGCACTTTCGCGAGCTTACAAATGTTGATTTCGCAAGTCTTCTAATCTTCGCAAAATCGTCATACCTTTCTTAATTTGAAGATGACATTATCTGTTATGTCGTTTCTGAGATCATTTCGCGACGCTTTCGCAATTTGTTGCTAATAGTTTCGCATTCATACTATTGTTGCGAGATTCTGATCCTACAACTCGCAAAAAATTCCATGAACTTAGTATTAAACCTAATGTTCGCCTCACCTAGTTCTCCCAAGCAAATACCAAGTATCTTAGGAAACTACGTGAAAACAGTAACCTTCTTCTGAAGGAGAAAAGCGGAGGAAAGTGGGGGAATATTAGAATTCCCATGCTTTTCGCCTTCTTAGTCAGACATATTCAGACATCAAAAAATATATAAGGCATCATTGATGCTAAGATCACTCGCCCTACTCCTTAAAAACCAGAAATAAAGTAACTACAAAATAAAATACGCCCCCCAATCTTGGGAGCACCCAGATAATTACCCAGAACAGAGTACACATGTTTTGCAGATAAAGAGAAGAACAAAATCTAAGAAGGAGTAGCTTCAGAAGCGACCAAGGCAGAACCAGTACCATCAGAAATAGGATGGGTGTTGTGTACTTGGGCAACAGAACCACCATCTTGTTGAACAACGACAATATTATCGTCATCCTGAGAACGACCTCCTTTCCCCACGACACCACCAACACCAGCAGGACCAAACTCCTCACCATCAACAGGTTCCTCCATAGAGATATCCAAGTCAACACGGTTGTCCTCTTCATCGTCACTAATCTCAACTTGAGGTTACTCTTCATGAGGAAGTCCATGCTTCTTGCAGATCCAGTCAACAGTAATTGGTAGGTCTGTAAACAAGCCTACGACTATGTCTAACTGCAAGTGCACAACGCGTCTATTGCAGACAAAGCAAATACAGGTCGATCCCACAGAGACTAGGACGGTGTAAAATTGATTCTAATGTCTTTCTATACTGATTCAAATGAGAAGTAACAAAAAGGGGTGTGTTGTGTGTCGATACGACAAGATATTGGCAGTGAACAAATAGTAAACAGATTGCAACTTAAATATACAATAAAAAGATTGTAAACAACTGATTGAGAGGCACTAGGGTGATTGAATCCACCTCCTAATCCTATACTAAGGAAATACAAACTCAAGTTATGTTCTTGTCCCTTTCCTTGAAGGTCTAAAATGGATAATTTATCAACTAATTTCACTAATTCACCCCTAGTATTAGTTGTCTTCTTATAGTACAACTAATCACGGGCTAATTTTATCCATTAGCTAACTATCATTCCTAAAGCAATGAAGCACAACAAGAACAAAAACAGGAAATTGACTAACATAGCATATAATCAAGGGTTTCATCTACACTCTAGTTATCAAATTAGAACATGATAGAAAATACTGAAAATAGACTAATACAGCTTGGTGCACCGGCTAATCCGGGTACGAATTTTACATCAAAACCTCTCCTCTATTTATACATCAATTTCTTCTCAATCACTTAAATTTGAAAATTAGAGAGTGCCCACTCACCCAAAACATGTTTTCTGACAAACCCCTTATGCAATTCAACTTTCCAGCTCCTTGATTTAATGTTTAGCTTTAGATATTGAAGATAACCCTAATTCTATCTCTCTCAATCATAGCTTCTAGGGTTACTGTGTGTGACAATGGAGAAGATAAGATATATATATATATATATATATATAGAGAGAGAGATAGAGATTAAAGGGTTGATTGATTTCATAAGGTGGCTGATAGGTTGGCTAAGCTCAGAGGTGGTCGGGGTAATTGATGGAGATGGGATGGTTGTTCTGCATAAGTTGGAGAAGATGAGAACGAAGAGAAAGTGGTGTTTGGCTCTGCTCTAATAGGGTAAGGAGACAAGAGGATAGGGTGTGAGACATGCGCATCAAGATGCGTCGATTGTAGATGCATTTGATGCTCAACAGCTAAATCCAATCCGACGGCTCAGATTGGAATTGGGCTTGAGTCTTGGTTATTATCTCTTATGGGCTCATGTGTTCTTTGAAGCTAGTATCTCAAGCTCACTTCTAGTTTTGATGCGGGAAAGCAACATTCTTCACTTGCGGATGAGGTGCAAACAATATTCTTCACTGCCTTCTAGCGGGAGTCTTTGTTGTCTCTCTTTCATCGCCACAAACTCTCTGCTCTTTTGGCTTCTCTATTCATCCAAGCTTTATTTAGTACCTAAAAACACAAAGTTAATTAATAAAAGTATTTATTCTTTGAAAACAGTAAAAATACAGAATTTAGGATAAATTAGAGAATTGGAGCACAAAAATGAGTTAAATGCCAATAAAAAGATGTAGAAATACGCAATATTTGGCACTCATCAGCAATCTGACACTCTTCATTCACGCGACGTTGAGTTGCCTTGGAATACCGCTTGCTACTCTCATCATTAAACAATTGGAATTGTCGCTCCAACTCCTCATTCGACTTTCGCAAGATATCTCATTCCCGCGACAAATCAGATACTAAGCACGAAATGGTAGAGACCTGTGCAGAAGAAGAATCTCTCTCCTTAATGGACTCCTCTAACTTCTGCTTCAGCATGGCAATCTCGCGTTTGGACGATTCTAAAAAAACGACAAGTCAGAACAACAAAATCCAAAATATAAGGCAGAGGCAACATTCATGGAAACCTCCACGACTACCTTCATTTTGCGAAACAACTATACAAGGACCACGAGACACTATAGATTGGCGGTTAACAACTTGAAGAAGGCGCAGATCCTTCAAAGCTTTCTCTCCACTTAGACGAGCGTCATCCCTCTCCCCCAATGATTTCTCCAACTCTGAGGCCAAATCATTCGATGCATCCTTCTAAAGTTGAAGAGAACTCTCTAACAAATCACGATCTCGCCGAAGCCTATAATACACGCTATCAAATGAGAGCTTACTATTCTTCAAACCACAATTATCATCAGATAAAGTTCGATTTTCATCAAGCAAGGCACGATTCAGCATGTTAGATACCTCCAGAGCCCTAGAAAGTTGACCAGACAAAGAGTTATGTTGGTCCGACCGAGCACGCCAACCAAAATTATGAAACCGAAGCTCATTCACTTGATCGCATAAACCTAAGCGAACATCTTCCAATTGAGAAATCTGAGCCCTTAGTGCGAAACGTTCATCCCCAGTGTCCTTCCAGCAAATTCAAACTCGTGTCGTTCAGATATACGTTTCCGATTTAAAGCTAAGGCATTAAAAGCCTAATATCAAGGAAAGATATGGCAATTAAGAACAAGTTCAAAAATAACTCTCCCCCATAATATGTCATTCCCAAGGGAACAACAAGAGCGACCTTAATTTCGAAAGAAAAGAAGGATTTCTTTGGACATAACAAATCACATAGAAGTATGAATTTGAATCCAAAGTATTAAATTAACCACAAGAAGTTCATGATTAATTTAACCGAAAATGCTCAACACAAGTGAACTTATGGAGACTTAAGAACGCTCAATTAGATTAATCACAAGTAAACCCATAATTAATCTAATCGAAATACATAATTAAACTAATCACAAAAGTAATCAATTTAATTGGTCAGACTCACATAAGAAAGTCTATGGAGCAATGACTAAGTTAATCATGAAAACAATCAACCCAGTCATGAACGCTCAAACATAAGAAGACTTATGGAGTCATAACTAAATAACCAAACAAGATGATTAATTTAGTTGAAAATGCTCGACATAAAGTACCTTACGGAACAACACTATAGCTAATCAAAAATAATCAACTTGGTTGTTTAATACTCAACCTAAGACACTTTACAGAGCCTCACAGTAAGACATAAAATATGGATCATGGAAGATCAATTACTGCGAAATACACAAGGATTCATTTTATTTTCCATCAATATTTGCATAGCGACATTTAATAGACATAATCCTTGCAAACAAAAGATTTTAACCTATCTTCCGTCAAAGATTGACAATACAGGCTTTAACTTTTGCATTTGTCAAAAGTCCATTCATTCTTTCATCAATACATGCATATCAATTCATGAACGACTTTACTTTTGACAAGATATGGGACAATCAAGTTCACGGACGCAAACACACACATCCCATAACAATATTGTAATATATAAAACCATAAAGATTAATACTGCAAAGATCATCTTCCAAACAATTTAGAATTTAAACCAATAAATCTAAAAACATGAAGATGAAAACATTGGACATAGCTATGTGTAATCACAATAATGGCTATTCCAAACTCTATTTATTCTTCTACCAAAACAAGAAAAATAGAAGATTTACTAGATATTAAGACCTTTGAAGAATTCTTTATCGTCCCCGAAATCCTTTTTGTCAACATCCATTGGGACATAAGGTTAATTAAGGTAGGAGTTTATATCAATAAACCTTCTTGGATGATGATGTCGAACCAGGGCCTTACACATAAAAGCCTTTATTTGTTGAATCTCCTTTCGCATCTCTTTCAACACTTCAAGAACATCAGAAAACTTCTGAGTGTTTGAAGGAACGACTCTTGGCTTCCTCACATTCCTTTTTCTGCTTTTCAATGTTGGAGATGTCGGAGATTTTTATTTTTCCCTTATGATTGATGGCTTAACAATCATATTAACATCCTTTCCATCAGAAGACAAGGCACTTGGAGCTTCCATAGATGTATAGGTTTGTGAGAGGAAATCACAATCTCAACAAGTAGTCTTGATATAAAAAGGAGTTTCAAGGAAGGAAAAGGAATGTAGGGTTTCGAAACCTTTAACAGGTTCGTACCCGTCCAACTCACAACCCTATAAAGAGTGGATTGTTGATAATAACCCTCCTTTGATAGACAGGAATAACAAAAACTAAGAAAAGAAGAAAGAAAACTTTTCTTAAAGCCTGAGAGGTACAAAATCATTGTCTCTTTTGATCAGTCACATGAGACGAGATTTCCAAATCAACACAATCAAGTTGCGTTTCGGTGAACAACAATTTGTCCACCATTTTCGTCTTGAGAGGAATCCTCAGACTTATGTCTATCAAAACGACTTGACCATACTTTCTTCTCTAATGGTCTTGGTTTATTCTTGGAAACTAACTTCTTAGACGAAGATAAGATCCTATATACCTCAACGGTCTTCTAAGCAAGTTTAAGCTTCCTTGCTAAAGGATTTGCTCTTCGTTGAAGTTTGTTGACGTGCCTCAATTGGTGTTTGTACTTGTAACACCTTGAAAGTTCATGAACCTTAAGTGAACAATATGAACACGTCAAACTAGGATATAAATCAGGCTTCTGAGATGTGCATGCAACTAGACACATGGTGGAACCTGAAACATTACAAACAAAGTTTCCAAGAAATGGGTCAATTTTTTCTTCCAGATTAGTTGGATTATCTTCTGAAAGAATATTGAGATTGATGTATGTATTGCTACAGTTATCAAAATCAATATTTTCACCAAGAAGTGCAACACTTGATTTCTCGTCTTCATTAGAATCATAACTGTCAGACATTTCATCAAGAGTTGCAGCAAGACTTTTGTTCCCAGTGTATTTTCTACGATTTGGACACTCGTTTGCAAAATGACCAAATCCTTTACACTTAAAGCACTAAGGAATATCCTCATCACCAGTCTCATCTGTTTCCTTGTTTTTAGGAGGAATACGATTATGACGTTTAACTGATGCTTCAGGTTTATCTCTGGAGAACCGTTTACTTCTCTTCAACAAAAGATCTCTAAACTGTCTTGTGATCATCAAGATTGACTTGTCAAGATCTTCATCTGATGAATCTGTCTCAGAATGATCATCTTCAGAGATATACACTTTTTTACTCTTATCAAGTAATTTAGTGTCCTATTGTGCTTTGAACGCAACATCCTTAGTTTTGGATGAATGTTCGTGACCAGAGATCTTAAGCTTCCCAACCAGCGTATTTCTGGAAAGATTATTAAGGTTATTTCCCTCGACGATGGATTGCTTCTTAGAATCGTATCTAGATGGCAGCGATCTGAGAATTTTCATCACAATGTCCTTTTCAGGAATAGTCTTACCCAATGCAAAAGATGCATTAACAATTTCAGACACTTTGTGATTTAACTCATCAAATGTTTCTTCATCTGCCATACGAAGGTTTTCCCAATCAGAATTAAGGTTTTGAAGCCTAGCTTCCTTTTCACTGGAGTTACCTTCGAATACGGTTTCAAGATATCCCAAGCTTCTTGCGACTTAGTGCAATTAGTCACATGGTGCTGAAGATTTGGGGTAAAGGCATGTATGATCGCATTTAAACCGTCGGAGTTTTGCTTTGCAGCAAGTATCTCAACAGGGTTATATTCACCAATAGGTTTGGGAACGTTTACATCTCCAACTGCCACAACGGGAGGATCATAGCCATTAACAACATATACCCATGATTGAAAATCACGCGCTTGAAAAAAAGCTCGCATATCAATTTTCCACCATTAGTAATTTGATTCATCGAAGACCGGTGGTACGTTAGTTGAGATAGCACCTCTGTCCATAGAGTTAGATCGCTACAAACACAGACTTGTAAGGTCTTGAACGTGTTTGCCGGCTCTGATACCAATTGAAAAAGTGGGGGTCTAACAACCACACCCAATACTCTTAGCAATATGTATGGACAAACTCCAATATATTTTCTAGAGAATCAACTAGACAGTCAGGCTCAGTCTAGATAAAAGTATATCAAAGAGTTTATATCTCAATCTCTCGATTTGATCTTTACTCAAGCAAATAGAAATCTGCGAGTCTTTATCAAAGAGAAATAACTTAGATGGTACCAAATACCAATATCCAAGTGTCAGTCAATTTAAATCAACAACCAAAAAGGTCGGATATTCTAATTGATTGAACAACACACAACCTGTGATATTTCAATTATATAAACAAATATAATGCGGAAAAGAAATAACACAGACACCAGAATTTTGGTAATGAGGAAACCGCAAATGCAGAAAAACTCCGGGACCTAGTCCAGATTGAACACACACTGTATTAAGCCGCTACAGACACTAGCCTACTCCAAACTAACTTCGATCTGGACTGTAGTTGAACCCCAATCAATCTCACACTGATCCAAGGTACAGTTATGCTCCTACGCCTCTGATCCCAGCAGGATACTGCGCACTTGATTCCCTTAGCTGATCTCACCCACAACTAAGAGTTGCTATGACCCAAAGTCGAAGACTTTAATAAACAAATCTGTATCACACAGAAAATTTTACGATAATAGATAAATCTGTCTCCCACGAATATACCTACGAGTTTTGTTCCGTCTTTTGATAAAACAAGGTGAACAAGAACCAATCAATAATACCATACTTATATTCCCGAAGAAAAACTTAATATTATCAATCACCTCACAATAATCTTAATCGACGCGGCGAAAAAAGATATTTTGGAATCACAATCGATGAGACGAAGTTTTTTTGTGATTACTTTTCTCTCTTGCCTATCGGAGATATAAAATCTCAAGCCAATTATTTTAATTGTACTCGTACGATAGAAGATGCAAGATCAGATCACACAACTACAAGAAAAGTAGTATCGGTCTGGCTTCACAATCCCAATGAGGTCTTTAAGTCGTTAACCTGGTTTAGAAGAAGAAACCAAAGGTTAAAGAAGAATCGACTCTACCTTAGCACAACTAGTATCACACAGAATGCGCGGGGATTAGGTTTCCCAGTTGCTAGAGTTCTCCCTTATATACACTTTTAAATCAGGGTTTGCAATCAATGTTAGCTTAGTAACAAAGCATTCAATATTCACCGTTAGATGAAAACCTGATTAGATTCAAGCTAATATTTCTCAACCGTTAGATCGAAAACTTAGCTTGTCACACACAAATCAAACGTCTAATTTTGGGTTTATGAACCGTACCCAAACATTAACATTTTTCGGTTCAACAAGTCAACCAAAAGGTTAGCCATATGATTACTCTCATATCAACCTTATTCTTCTTCACCATAACTAGTTCAAATGACTCAAATGAACTAGTTAGAGAGTTTTTCAATTGCAAGGAAATCTTATGTAACTACACAAGACACAATTGAAGCAAAATCGGTTTGATTCACTCGAATCAGTTCATGAACTTTATAGCCGTGGTTTGCAAAATCATTCCATAGTTTATTTAAACATTAGTTCAAGAACAACCGTCTTTAGATATAACCTGCTCAAGTTCGCGGACTGGGTTCGCAGACTTAAGCTCATGAAAGGAGTACACGAACTCCAGCAGAAAATCTCAGGCCGAGAAGTTCCGCAAGTTGTCGGACTTGGCTCACGCCGCTTCCATTTCTCTTGATCAACAAAGTTCGCAAACTTTGGTTCAAGGAATAGGACTTATGCATATATGTGTTTCCACAACAATGCTTATATCCACCAATGGTTATATAATCTAAACTCTCATTTAAATCATTGAATCATTCTCAGAGGACAGATATAGCCGTTATTCACAGACCATTTTTCGTCAGAGAAATTTTCAGAGTGATTGAAACATAACATGACTTTCGTCATTAGGTAAAGATGAATTCGGCTAAAGAAAAATATTTCCAACGTATATTTCGAGAAATAGATAGGAGAGATAAACTCGGCTCGAAATAGAAAATGTGCATAATAAAAGTCTATATATCAAAACGACTTTTGTCTCAAGAGTAGGAGATAGAGTAAATAGATTTTTGAGTGACAGATAAGTTCAAGTCTCCACATACCTTTTAGTCGATGAATATCCACCAGTTCCTTGAGTAGTCCTTCGTCTTGTATGATGATTTCCATGGAGTTCTTGAGCTCAACTACAGTTTTTATCCTAATCCGAGACCTTTAGCTATGTAGGTTAGAAATCAAGACTTATAGTTTTGATCACTAATATTGAAAAACATGCTTGAGATTCCAACGCATGCGAGTTCGACCGAGCAATGCTCTAACACCTTTAACATCAGACGAAAGTTTTCGCTTGCGGGATTCCTTTCTAGATACTCTCCTCCGATCACCGTCATGACTCACCGGAGGTTTGGATTGTGAATGGCTGAGGCAGAAAAGTTTAGCAAAGTGGGGGAATATTAACAACAATGAAAAATGAGAAAAATCCAAACACCTAATCAACCATCGAAAACTTGAACAAAATACAAATACTTACCGGGGAGACGATTCAGTAGAAGAAGGAGCCGCAGTCTGGCTTGACATGATGAGACTTTTATGAAGAAAGTGAAAGGAAATCTTATGAAAACAGATCCTTTCGAACCAGAGGAGAAGAAAAAGGAAAGAAGAGGATAAGGAAGATGAACCTCTCTCTTCAATGGTATTTATGGAAGACCGATGAACCGGTTGTAGCAGTAACCAGTCAGATAAAGGAAGCATTAATGTATCAATCACGTAAAGATAAATCAATGCACGTGGATGTAATCATGCGGAAAAACCGGAGAAAGGTCGGGTAAAAGGATATAAGGAATTGAAAAAACGAGACATGGTTCTCGCATCATTCCACTTACAGAAGAACAACGTGAGAAGAGGCAAAATGTGAGGGCAAAATATCGTACAAGACAAGATCATAACTTGGCTCTAACCAAAATGATCTTAAGCACGAAAAGATAATGATTATTAAGAAACAAAGCGAATGATAATTACGCGAACTAGAAAGAAGTGCATGAAGAAGAGTAGCACGACAGGAATAAGGCGACAAACATCTCATAACAGAAGAAACACGAAGAAGAAAGTATCAGCGCGATAAGATAGGGACAGCTCTCAAATCCTGACTAATAATACAAACCGAGATAGAATCCCTCAGTCAAAGGTCTTGCACGTGAACATGGATGTCTTCCACTAAGATATTTGTCTATATAAGGATTCAAATAATAAAGAGGAAAGAGAGGTTGAGATAGAGTTCAGTGAGTAAGTAAAGTAAACCAACAAGAGAGAAATAAGCTTTGTAATATATTTTCATCTTGTATCTCTCCATTGTTGTATGAAAACTCACCTTGAATCTCTTGTTAGAACATCATATATTCAATAGAAAGTGTTTGTGAAGATCATACTAGTGTCAAAGTGGTGAATAATATCATTAATGTTTGAGTTGATCCTAATGGCTTAGACTTTATGTTATTATCATTACAACGGGTGTAGTTGTGGGATTTTTCGCAACTGCATTTTGGCGCTAGAAACAGGGAGGATTCATCCTCACCTGCACGTTGTTAATTAGAAATCATCAAGTCTCAAAAATCATCCATTTCTACACCTTTTCTTCATATAGTTCATCATGAAGTTGCAGTAAAAAAAATACGTTTGTTTACTTGGAAAGGTTGTCAAAATTCTCTTTTTACCCTTAAAATCTTTCTGGAAACATCTCAATCATCCTACCAAAACCCCTTTTTGAATAATTTCTCCTGGTCACCAAATACTCGTAACACTAGTTCATCGAAAACTTTCATTAGTAAAATGGTATGAATAGCTTCAAGAGCTGGACATGTCATCGCCACGAGAAGAAGCAACAAAGTAGCAAGAAGAAGAGGAGCGACAGATTCTCCAGATACCTCAGTTGCTGGAGAAAGACGAGGTGAAGAACGACGAAACCGAAACCGCAACTTACTCTCCATCATAGAAAAAACCAGCAAGATAACAACACCGTCGCTCAGAACCCAACAATGCTAAACCACAATGATGAAAGAATCATCTACGAAGAAGGTGTTGTGAAAACAACTGATACCGAAAAAATGGAGGACGAATATCAGGCGATACGGGACAGAGGCGAAAACCAGGCAATGAAGACAACATGACTATTCAACAGTTAATAGATCGTATCACACAAGATAGGAGAATAGAAAGAGAACCGACGCAAGGGCTCGAGCGAAGTAGGGAAAGGGATGCAGAGTTAGCAGAAGAGCGAGCAAATTTGGCACGACAAAATGCCCTGCTCACTGCAGAAAACAATCGTCTAAACGAAGGCGTACAAGCACGAACTCAAACTGGTGAAATGGAAACTCATACAAGTAGGAGTTCATCAGGGCGAAGAAGAGAACATCAAGTACAAAACACCCGGGAAGAATACCATCTAGGAGTACGTGAGAGAGTGCGAGAAATAGAAATAATCCGCGATAGATAAAAAAGGCTACAAGAGCGAGCTGAAAGGAGAAGGAACCGAGAACGAAGAGAAATCCTATAACGCGAATCTCAAAGATATGATTGAATAAGAGGAAGCAGATCAGAACGAGAAAGCCAACAATGTAGGAGATAAACAGATCTGAAGCGATATACTAGAAGAGCAATAGAAAGAAGCATTATAGAACAAAGAGGAGTGGAGATGACGGTGGAACCAAGACAGAGGGAGATGGAACAAATGGCGACAAATCAAGCCATTATACAACAACTCGAAGATCTTATAGCCGCGATGAATGACAATAATAAGAGGGGAGGAGGAAAGATGAAGTTGGCAGAAGCTATAGAAGAGGTAGAAAGATCGCTATTTTCACGCGAAATTTTGCAAGCACCTTTTCCTGCCAAATGTCCTCTACCTGTATTCTCCAGCATCTTTAATGGGACAGGAAATGCGGTACAACACATGCAATCCTATAACCTCACATTAATGCCATGGGCACAACACCACGCAGTACGATGCAAGTATTTTCCGGCGAGCTTGACAGGAGAAGCTCTGATGTGGTTTGATAATCTGTGCGAAGGATCCGTAACTTTATTCGCGCAGTTACCAAAGCTATTTTTGGTAAGTTACATAACTAACAACCGAACCAAGGTGGGCATTGAAAATGCATTTGATATGAAGAAAATTCCATGGGAGAGCTTGCGAAGTTTAGTTACTCGATGGAGAACTATGTGCAGTGAGTCAGCAGGAGAAGTATCAGAGCAACATCTAATCCTCACGTTCGTGATAGATTTATATTCCACCGATCTGTTATACATAGAGATATTCCGGCATAGACACTCAATGTATATGCAAGAACTCAGGGAGTATCAAGAAGAGTTCATCACATTATAAGAAAAACAGAGAGAAGTGGAAACCAGTGTGACAACTGTCACAACAACGAAAGGAGGAAGTGAGACATTTTTACCACGAATAACAGGCAATGTGGATAGCACGTTAGAAGGGGAACAAAGAAAATCTGTAAAAAAAAGTACTGCGAAAGAAGTAGCATTATCTGACAAATATGAAGAGTAGTTCCGAAGATAGTATGGGGACATATTTTACCTGTATAATTATCCAGCCAGGAGATACGACAATCAGGGCGGGAGATTCAATAATGATCATAGAACGGGTTACAATAATAATCAAAGGTTTGAGCGAAGACCCTCTTACCCTCAATTTTAAGATGTTAGACTCCCAAATTTGAATACCACAGTTGAAAATATTTGGGAATCAGTCATACTAACCGAAGTAATAAGGCGAAGGATAATTCCGCGAACTAAAAAGAAGTGCACGAAGAAGAGTAACACGACATGAATAAGGCGACAACCATCTCATAACAGAAGAAACAGGAACAAGAAAGTAGCAACGCGATAAGATAGGGACAGCTCTCAAAAGCCTGACTAATACGACAAACCGAGATAGAATCCGCCAGTCAAAGGTCTTGCACGTGAACATGGATGTCTTCCACTAAGATATTTGTCTATATAAGGATTCAAATAATAGAGAGGAAAGAGAGGTTGCGATAGAGTTCAGTGAGTAAGTAAAGTAAACCAACAAGAGAGAAATAAGCTTTTTAATCTATTTTCATCTTGTATCTCTCCATTGTTGTATGAAAACTCATCTTGAATCTCTTTTAAGAACATCATATATTCAATCGAGAGTGTTTTTGAAGATTATACTAGTGTCAAAGTGGTGAGTAATATCATTAAGGTTTGAGTTGATCCAAATGACTTAGACTTTGTGTTATTATCATTACAACGGGTGTATCATTACAAATGTAGTCGTGGGATTTTCCGCAACTACATTTGTAATTTTATTGCAGTCTCAGTCTCACATGGTCTAGCAAAACCTTAAGTAGTGCCTTTCACAAGTCCTCTTGTTGTGCAAGGATCACCTCCACAGTCCTGTACAGTTCGACTAATGTCAACTTCCTTGCAATGAGGTTGGAAGAGGAGCTACTTCTTAGTATGAATAGGAAATAAAGTCTGGAAGAAAGAAGTAACTTTGTAACCACGATCGGGACACCAAGAACTATAAGGAGAAGAAGACACATTGGTGCCGCAAATAAATTCAAGAGGGTATTTCTGTAATATTCATTCATTGCTCGATTGTAATAAAAACATAATTCATGCTCCAGTGATCTTGGAGAACTGTGAAAACATAAATCACGATAAATCCACATGTTCACAAACAATGTTCGCATACACTCTATATCATAAATTATGCGTTGTATGCGTAAGGGGAAGTGATTATATCGATTCATCGACTCAGAGCCTTCGGGCTCGTCATTGTCTAGTTGTATATTATCACTTATAATGCTCATATAATAGAGTAAATAGAGATCGAAGTATAAATGTAAAGTGCATGATGTAAAACGCTGAATGTAAAATGCTTAAATGTAAATAAGACAAAGATTTACGTGGTTCAGCACTAAGGACTACATCCACGGGGTTGGTGTTTCACTATGTATTGAGTGGTTACAAAGATAGTCGAGTGACTTTAAAGTGTACATAGGTCACCGGGAATAGGGGATTTACTTACTCTTCCTATTTCTCTCTCCTATGTTATCCTCTAATTTCTATGGATTGGTCGACCCCTTCTATCTTAGTGGAGAGGGGTATTTATAGGGTTACAATGTGCGGTCCACTTCTCAAGGCCGTTATAATCTTATCTTCTTGTGCTTTGTGTCAATACCGCAGATATCTTCGTCTTATACGATGCCCCCAGCGTTCCATGCTTGATGACGAAGATTTGTCATCGTGTCTTCCATAGGTTGGTTGACATGTATACTGCTCATGGTGTTTAATGCGGTTGGTTGGGTCGTCTGTCGCGCCAGACATACGTCCTCTGCTCCTGTTATATCCGTGTCAGTCGGATTAACCCCAGCCGCTGATCTTGGATCTTTATTGAGATGTAATAAAGTAAGTCTTTGGATGTTGTTCAGTGCTTTGCAATGGCATTATATTTCGGTACTCCTAGATTCTTCGCCATTGGATCTGTTGGATGAGGGCCTTTCCCTGAGGAGACACTTCTCTTGGTTGTATGCGCGAGGAATCACACCTTGATTCCCCGGATTGTATGTCTTCCACGTGTTTCTCCATAGACACATGGCGGATGATGAAATATGTACACACAATTATCCCCTTATCTTCTGACTTGGGTGTCAGTTGAAGTTAGAAGAAAAACGTCACATATTCCTCATCTCTCTCCTAATAACTTCACCTAGATAATAGGGCACGTTTCCCACTCCTTGCAATAACTGCTCCTTGGGTAAAGGAACGGTCATTGTCTTCTTCAAGGCTTATAAGTATGAAAGAGAATGTGAAAAGTTTTAGAAATAAATTTCATTCCCTCCCTGTCAGTCCTTCATTCTTCTTCTTCTAAGGTTTTTGTTCTTCATTCTTGTTCTTTAGACATTAATTGCTACTGTCCTTATATTGAATACGACATGCTCTTGATTTTTCTGCGCTCATCTGTTGCTGTGGTTCGTTGTCTTCTTGGTTGCGCTCTTGTTCGAAAATCTCTTACATACAGGTAAGAGATTTCTCTTTTATTTTGATCTTGATTACTTTGTTCATCTTCTGATACTAAAGTCTTTAGCTTTGTGATGAAGAACACATATGCAGAAGCATATATGCTTGCCCTTGTTCTTCATTACAAAGCGCATAAGCCCGTATTTGAAGATTTTCTCTTGGTGTTTTGACTGAGTTAGGGTTTTTCTGATTCTATTTTAGTTTAGGGTTTTTGAGGGCGGCCAAGATGAACTGACGATTTCTCGTTTTTTTTTTTTTATCTTTAGTTGTTCCTTTGTAACAACTTCTAACTTGTTTTTGTGCTTCTTCGCAGATATGACCGATCGTCCGCGGGTTCCCTATCAGACTCCGCCGGCTAGTCCGCGTAGATCTCTTCCACGCAAAGACCCTGATATATCTCCACCTGGGGGAGGCTCCTCTAGGCCTTCACATGCAGATCCTCATGATCAAATGGTATCATCTTCTTCTGGTCAGAAGGCTTCGTCTACCAAGAAAGGAGATCCACCGAAGGGTCCTCCCGGATCTAGGTATGCTGTTAGCCGCACCTCTTATCGTTCCCGTGACGATTCTAGAGGTATGCAGGCTCCTCCTCCTCGTAATGAAGCGTTGGATGTTCCGCCTCTTCATTTTATGGCTCCACCTTCAATGCCCCAACAGAATCCTCTGCCTCCTCCTCCAGCAGTCCCTTCTAAAGGGAAATCCTCCAAGGGTACTGTGTCGAAGTTTGATCCACCCAAGAGTCTTCCTTCCAAAAGGAAGGCTTCAAACTTGAGTCCTCCGAAGAATCCTACGCCAGATCCCGCTGACGAGGAAGACGCTGCCCCATTAATATGAAGCGTCTCAGTTGGTAAGAAGAAGGTCACATTTAAGCATATTTATCTTGAGATGTTTAAGGAGAAACATGAGCTCCAAGCCTTCGATGTCCGCTTCTACGCTCCCGACGATGATATCACCTATGAACTCATCTCGAATTATCAGTTCGATGAATTTCATCTGCTGACTACAGTAGGAGCCTTCAAGTCGGGTCTTATGTTGCCTTTGTATAAGTCGGGTGACTCTTTTTATTACGACGTGCTAGCTGGTCGTGAAGGTTCTTCTACAAATACCCATAGTCGTTCTGTATCACAGTTGATTGGGAATTATCTTCGTGCGCTGAAGGAATGTTATCTTCGGAGTAAGGGAAAGACAATGATGACCTGCTACGTCCCTGATCCTGCTGAGAGAAAGTGGTATACCCCCCAAAATTTCAATAATTCCTTCGGGGATTATATCAACAGCCGGAACCGTAAACCATGGAGTGTTGGTCTTCGTAATATTGCTGCTCCTCGTGGTGAGATTCGTCTTTTAAGTGAGATGAGCGATGTTAAGATGAAGTATGTTCCTGATACGGAGGGTTCTGTTAACAAGAGACTTTTTCCTTCCCTTGAGAGGATCAAGAATGATCATGATTATGAGTGACATGCCACCATTATTGAGGTTGTTGGCCCTTGGGCTTATGGTTGGATTCCTGGTCCGCATGGATGGCGTCCTACTGCTAATAGCGAACCTCGTGAAACTATCCCTGCTCGTTATGGGGGTTTCTGTCCTTGGCGTTTGAACTTTGCAGGCATGAATTTTCCTTATGACCTCGACGTTGTTGATGGAGATGAGGAGGAGAGTTCCGGTGCTAACCTTCCCTCGAAGAGTACTGCAACTTCCAAGGTATGGCTTCTTCTTATACTTGCCCCTTTTTTCCTTATTTCGAAAAGTTTAAATTTTTTCAAGTAAAGGAGAAAATAATCTTTTGATGTAATTCTTTATTGCTTTGTAGGTGACGAAGAAGAAGAAGATTGGTCCTAAGCAATCTTCTACTGTTGTAGCTGATGAGACTGAGGTCCATGAGGAGGTCACCAGCCCTGTGAGCGAAGAATTTGTCGAGGATGAAGAAATGTCTGATGGGGAGGAACACACTGATACTACCGCTGGTGGCACTGGTGATGAAGAACTTGCCCCTGGTGGCAACAACACTGGTGGTCCTCTTACCGCCGTCTCCCAAGAGTTCTCCTTTGGTAGAATTTATTCCGTGGGGGAAACTTTTGATGTGAATGCTGGCATGGGTATTGCTTCAAAGTTCTCATTGCTTTCCCCAAACGATGATTGGGATGTGATTGGGAACTCTGGAAAAGGTGATGCCACAGGTCAACCGACCGTATACGCGGATGTTAGTTCTGAGGGTGATGATGCCGAAGCCCGTACAAACGAGGAGAAAACGGCAAAGGAGAAGTCTGCAGCTGGGAGAGGAACTGTTGTCGGAGAAGCTTATACTGAGTCTCCCTTGGAAGATTTCCCGCAGTCTCTGATGCTCGAGGATGACGAAGCCATCTTGTCTTGGTTTAAGAAAAATAATTTGATGTTCATCCCCAACCCTGCTCTGGTGCTTGCTGGTGAGAAAAACTCTGATGCCTATACTCGTCGGATGATGCAGTTGTCTGCTGAGGATCAGGTCGCGGAGGTGTGGGACAAGAATCTGAAAGTTTCGGAGGCTAATCTTGTGGTTGACCCACCCTCCACTGTTACTGATATAATGGCTATTGCTGACGGGTACCAGTACGGCTTCCCCCAGCAGCGGATGTTAGAGGTAAGCTATCGTGCTTTTTTCCTTTTTAGTACTTGCAAAACATGATGGTGTAATAATATTATTCTTCCTTGAAACGCAGATGATGAGGAGTGAACATTGCAACCACACTCTGTATCAATTTTTCAAGGCAAAGTCTCTAAAGTTAGAGGCCAAGCTTCGTCACAGAGAAGAGGAGCTATCTGCGGCGGAGATAGTTATCTCTGCTAGAGATAAGGAGATAAGTGAGCTGAAGAGTCGCCTCAAAGGGAAAGAACATCTAGGCAACGAAGAGGAGAAGCTTCTTTTAGAGCTCGCTAAGAACCGTAGCGAGTTGGAGCACGCACGTAAAAATGCTTCATCTTTCACAGGTTCGTATTCTCCCAATTTCTTACCCCTCGTGAGTCCCTTCTTGTACTTTAGTGTTCTGTCTCTCCACCCTATCTTCAGTGGGTGGAGTCCCAGAGCTGATATGGCTTCGGAATGAAAAGGAACGACAGAAATCCCGCATCAAAGAGTTAGTGGAGAAGATAAAGAGCGAGGCCGATAAATGGAATGCTCGTGTTGATGAGCATAACTCCTTAACAGTTGAATGGCGATAAAAACGAGTAAAAATGGTTGATATGCAAATAGCTACAAACATGATCATCGTTTGTTCAATGGCACGCTGTTGTGGACCCGTGATAATCTGCGTGAATCCCGAAAGTATGCTTCGTCTTTAGAAGCTAGAATAAATCTTCTGGAGGAAGAATTACGACAGGCTCGTTCCTCTCAGGGCCCCGAAATTAAAGATTGTATGCAGCGTCTTTCCAAAGAGAGGGACGATGCCAGGGATGAGGCTGGTGCACTTAGAAAGTCCCTAGCTGCGTCTCGGGCTGATGTAGCCCGCCAGGCTGAGTCTGAGAGAAATATCGAAGTAAATATGTATAAACTCAACAAGGGATTGAAGGAGATAAATAACGAAGTCAATCATCTTCGTCACTTGGATTCAATGAAGCAGGTAGAATTAGATGCAAGTCAATTTGCTCTTACCAACCTTCATATGGATTATAAGAAAATATCCGATGAGTATGACTTTCTTGATGAGGCTCGAGACGCGGCTGTTGATGTGATTTTTCAATGATGTTGTAGTAAGATGATTCGTTCACTCAGATTTGTTGAGAATTTGTTTTAAGACTTATTAAAGTAAATAAGGAAAAATATATATACACAATTTGTCACAAGATGAAGAGACGCTGAGACGCGGGATTCCACTACTTTTCATATTGTTATGGTTCAGTCATCAACTCTAGACAATATATCTCAAACAAAAGAAGTTGTTACTCTAGTTCTTTTCCAAAAATAGATTTCGTAAAATATTATTTGTAAGTTAAAATCATGACGCATCTAAAGTATTTAGAACTAAGCATGCGACATCTAACAAAATAACAAATAATTAACAGAAATCATAAATCAATTAAATCTATGCAAAAATTCAATAAAAGAATTAATTCATTTACCACAATCATGAAAAGTTGCTTCCTCCGTTGTCCCAGTGATAGGGTTTAGCTCATCATGTTGTTGGAAAAAAGCTCGAAATTCATTATTATTGCTCAAAAATGGTTTACAAATGATGAAAAGGGAGAAATATAATGAAAACCGGGTTTGTAACAGTTATATGTGTTACAAACCAGAATGACCCACAGTATGTGTCACTGATACTGTAGCAAATAAGTATGCCTATGGTGTACGACCCTCGGCTGTGAGTCGTTATTACTGTAGAAAAACGATTGCCTTTGCTGGTCCGTTCTTCGTGTTCTTCAGTATTTTTCTGCTGCTGCTGCAGATTTCTCTGCAGCTTGATTTTTCGACTCTGTGGTGCTCTATTCTATCCCCTAACTCTCCATCCTCTTCTGCAAGCTCCTTGAAACCTTTTTATACCCAACAACCATCAAATCTCCCATATCTTCACGTAATAAATTCTTGTTATTTCTCCGGAAAAATACAAGAAGAATACTCCATTATTAACTCTTCCACGTTGTTGTTGTAGCTCAATGTACTCCAAACACGCTTCTCCCTTACCTCAGACAACACTCATATGATGCGTCCACAAAATTTCTCACACAAAACTCGTGTAATCCCCACTATTTCTCTAACTTCCCTGTTTGAGATCAAACACCTTCAAAACACGTGAAAGACGTGGGTACATCATGAGCACATAATACTTGTCCAAATACCTCGACAATCTGCAACAAAATCTTCTCTTATCTTCCAAATATATTAACAGAATATTCGAGTATTATTTCCTTCTCTGTTTTATTGAAATTCATAGATAATCCTCATTCACTCGAAATTATAGCTATTAACAATCCTTTTTTATCCAAAAAGGATATTCCCAAACCAAATCCACGAAAAGATTGCATAAAATCACGTTCAAAATACGCCCTGAGAAGTCTGCATGTTACCGGAGTTCCAAACAACATCTTCCCGCCAAATATTTCTCAAACTGTGAAGAAGAAGATAGCCCCCTATCCAGAGTAGGGTGCGAATAGCAGGTGGATGTCTTGGGGTGCAAATAGTGATCGAGGTGCCCCTTAGTAATTGGGTGCCCCTTATCCAAAGTAGGTGTCCGTTTAGCAATTGTCCTCCGGGGGTGCCTTCAACAACTTTTTGAGCCGAATTTTTCAAAAATGTTTATTGCCCCAAAATACCTACAAACACACAAAAACCATAATAAAGACGAAAACGAGTGCTAACAATACGAAACATTGAGGACAAAATCGACACATAAATGCGTCTATCAGTTGTTAACGAATATGAAGAGGCTTCGACTAATGTCGAAGGTATAACCTCGTTTCATCGAGTGTGATCTTGTAATTTCATCGTTCTAACCCCTTGGTGTTTCTAATTTTCAAAGCTCGAGGGACAGCTTCGCGGTGCAAATGACAAACTTGAAAAGGCTCAATCTGCCTTAGTGCAGCAGGAAAGACAAGCTACCTACTACAAGGGCCTAGCTGCTTCTCGTGATGAAGCAGCTAATGTCGCCTCCAAAGAGGTGAGCCGTCTATCATCTTCGCTGTCACAAGCCGAGATGAAGACTACCATCATTGCATATAAGGCTCGTTGTGAGTTGGCCGAGGATACTAACAAGGTTTTGGACAAGATTGAGCGTGATCATAAGACCGAACATGGCCTCGTCATGAATTATCCTCGTCGTCCTCAGCCCGTGCCTTTTTCTGGTTCCTCAGGGCCTTCTTCAGGTGGGAGTATACCTTCGTCTTAGAGGAAAAACCCTGCTGGCGGAGCTGAATCGTCCAAGTATATTTTTCTACTAGTCATAGAAAGTTGATCTTTGTTGATTATATAGTTTCAGATCATTTTTTGATGTATCTCTTGCTCTTGTTTATTTTGCTGAACTTGTAATCAACTTTCATGGAATGGATCATCATTTAGGTATACCTGCGTTATCAGTTTACTTCTTATTTTAAATACTGTGTTGAGTTAAATTAGAAACAACTTACTGCATTTAAAAAAGATTTGAGTGTTTGAGTGCGATGCCGAAGGTATGTACCTTCGTGATCGTCTTGAGACCTGTCACCCCGCTGGCTAATCCTGGGCCAGAGGATTCCCAGACGGTGGGGGCCGGGGCAGCGTTCTAGTATATGGGATGTTTATTTTAAAATATTTACATACACCCATTCCGTTGACCCGCTGCCTTAAGATTGATTGGGTATCTCTTTTTGCTGGATGCCTTCCCCATGGTCCTACACTTATAGACACTGATAGGGGAGTCCCGAGATATTGTAGGTAACTACTTTCCCCAATTGTGAAAACTTGTGTGTATAGGCGTGGTGTTCTTGTGATGCGTTATATTTACAAGCGTTCATCTTGCTGACACGCTGCCCCTTGTGTTGTACTTGTGTTGTTTTCTTAAATATGAATTCTTGCCAAAAGTTTGTTTGATTGATGAGTTGAGGTATGCTATTCCTCGTCCAGAGATAGAAACATGTTGATCGAATGCGTCGTCTTCTTCTTCTGGTATTCTTCACGCAGATGCAGATCCGCGCTGCTTTCTATGGATGGTATGGCTTGAGATATTTTGCATTCCATGGGTGTCTGAGGACTTCTCCTTTTAGGTTGCGCAGGTAGTAGGATCCATTCCCTGCGATATCGTGTATGACAAAAGGTCTTCCCCATGTTGGTGCTAACTTGCCCCACTTCTTTTCTCGTTGGTATTGGGGTATGGTTCTTAGCACATACTGTCCTTCTATAAAATTTCTAAGCTTAACCCACTTATTGTACTCCCTTGTTAGCTTTCTTTGATAGTTTTCCATTTTTTGCAGCGCTGCCTCTCTCTTTTCCTCGAGATCATCAAGTCTTTCCAGCATCATATCCGTTGTGAGGTTCTTTTCCCATGCTTCGGTCTTCGTAGTTGGCATGATGATCTCTGTAGGGATGAAAACTTCGGCTCCATAAGTGAGCAAGAATGGGGACTCTCCTGTGGCTGATCTTCGGGTTGTTCTGTATGCCCACAGAACGTTGTGTAGCTTCTCACACCATCGTCCCTTATGCTCGTCTAGTTGTTTCTTTAGAATAAGAGCAAGGGTCTTGTTTGTGGCTTCTGCCTGGCCGTTGCTTTGAGGGTATATTGGTGTTGACTTGTTCTTTCGAATTTTGAAAGTATCGAAGAGCAAGTCAATGTTTTTACCCTGTAGCTGCTTGCCATTGTCGGAGACAATTTGTGATGGTATGCCAAACCTGCAAATAATGTTTTGAAAGATGAATGTGAAGACATCTGAGTCACGGATCCTTGTCAGAGCCTTAGCTTCTACCCATTTTCTAAAATAGTCCGTGGACACTATCAAGAATCTTCTTTTCCATGATCCTTCGATCATAGGACCGACAATGTCTATGCCCCATTTTGAGAATGTCCAAGGACTATCCACCGAGTTCAGCATATTTGCGGGTGCGTGGATTCTTTTGGCAAAACGTTGGCATTCTTCGCACCTTCTTGACATTCTTGCAGCGTCTCGTATCATTGTTGGCCAGTAATACCCTTGGGTTTTTGCCTTGTCTGCTAGAGATCTCATTCCACTGTGATTCCCGGTGCCCCCGCGATGTATATCTTTTAGAATTAGGTGGCCTTCGGATCTAGATAGGCATCGTAGTAAAGGTTCGAGGAAGGATTTCTTGTATAAGATGCCTTCTCTTAAGTCGTACCTTCCTGCCTTTGATTGTATTTTCCTAGCCTGTTTTAGGTCCGCTGGTAGTGTTCCTTCTTTGAGAAAAAGGTGGATCTCAGATCTCCAGTCCTCTTCTTTGCTGAAGTCTCCATTTTCGTCTGCTCTTGCCATGATATCATCCTCTTGGAAGTCATCGACGATGTATTCCCCTGCATCATCGTCTGCAATATCTTCTCCCACGCTGCCCCCTTGGTTTGCAGCGCAGAATTCTAGGGAAGCGACCGAGGGCTCGTAAACCCTACTTATTTTGATTGCCTTGACATCCTCGTTCTTTAACATCGATGACACATAGGCCAAGGCATCTGCGTGCCTGAGTTCCTTTCTGCCTAGGTGTCAGAACTTAGTGTTTGGTATTTGAGATGTCAGTGTCTAGACTAAGGCCATGTACGCTGACAGGGTTTCGCCATAAATATTGTATTCCAGCCCTATTTGTCGGATGACCATTTGTGAATCACTTGTTAGGCACACCTCGGTTATACCCATATCTATTATCAGACGAAGAGCGTGCACTACAGCTTCATATTCAATTATGTTGTTGGTATGCCCCTGGAATTCCAACCTGAAGGAATGTATGATCCTGTCTCCCGTGGGAGTGGTGATCATGATGCCTATACCCGCGCCTTCTCTATTCTTCGACCCATCGACGAAGACTTTCCATCGTCTTGGGTTTGCTGGTTCAAGAATTTCGACGAGATCCTTGCTTCCGTCAATCTATGGTAACCCTGCTGCCTTGAGTTCATCAATGAAGACCTCTTCGTCATCCTCCAACGATAGATCTGCTAGGGAATCCGCTAAGACTTGTGACTTTTGGGAATGCTGGAGTTCATGGATGATGTTGAATTGGTCGAGATGTGTGTTCCATTTTGCAATTCTCCCTACCTTCCCTGCACTTTTGAGGACTGCTTCTAGCGGGGCTTTGCATGGGACGCGGATGTAGTGGGTCAAGAAGTAGGTCCTTATATTTAAGATTGCCCATACTAACGCCAAGATAAGTTGCTCAATCTTCGTGTAATTTTTTTCTGCTGTGTTGAGGGTTTTGCTGACATAGTAGATGGCCTGTTCTATCTTCGTGTTGGTTTTGACCAGAACTGCGCTGACTGCATCCTCTGTTGCTGATATGTATAAGGCCAAAACCTCGTCGGGATCAGGTTTTTGCAAGATGGGGATCTCAGCCAGGTAGTCCTTGATTTTTTAAAAAGCTTCCTCGCATTCTGCCGTCCATTCGAACTTGCTCCCTTTTTTAAGAATGTTAAAGAAATGTTTGCACCTGTCTGAAGATCTAGATATGAATCTTCCCAGTGAAGCTAGTGAAACGTTGAGTTTTTGAACCTCTTTTAGGTTCCTTGGGGATGACATTCCCACGATGTCTTGAATCTTAGCAAGGTCTACTTCGATGCCCCTCTTTGTCACCAGATATCCGAGGAACTTTCCTGAGGTGACGCCGAAAGTACATTTCTCTGGGTTCACTTTCATGTTGTGTTTCCTCATTGCTTGGAATATATCCATCAGATCTTGGTGGTGATCCTTGCGCAGCTTTCTCTTGACGAGCATATCGTCTACATAGACTTCCAAGGTGTTTGATAAGCACGATTTTATACCCATATTTATATTAGTTAGGACTCGATATTTTAACTAACAATATTATTTTAGTTCTTTTGCAGAAAGTACAAATGAATTCGATCGACGAAAGGATAAACGTCTTAAATGAGAAATTAAATGGAGTTCGATTGGCATGTGCAACGAAATGGAACCAATATTCAAAGATTGATGGTTTTCCATAGTAACCCGACCAACAAAGCCATCTCATGGATCGAGATTCAATGAAAGAACGTCAACTACTGGTGATGATTGAACTTAATTGGTCATATACTGATGAAAATAAAGAAGACCATGTGTCATCTTTCCTACGTCGTTCTGAATTTTATCGTCTTGATGATATTGATAATGAAACCATTTTAGATGATAATCGGTCTATAAGTCGTGATATTATTACTCCATTGAGGCCTTGTTCAGAGAGTGCATTTTTAACCAACATATGCTTGTGTGCCCGACGTAGCTGAATTTGAACCAATATCAGTCGTGGAAGTTATTTCCGCTGACTTAGAACCTGATTTAGGGAGTACAAAAACTGTTCAATTCTTTAAACAATCTTTACTATATCTGCGAACCTGATTTACTTCATATTCAAGGTTCGAATTATGTTTTAAATAAGATTGAATTCAGTTTTATCTCTCTGGGTACTAATATTTCTTACTGCAGGTTCATGTTTATGACTAATCATATTAGTTGGGTTGATCCACAACTCTTACCTTGGGGTACAAACTCCACATTGTTTGAGAACGTGCTACTGGTAAGAAGTGAAACAAATACCTTTCGCTTCATGGGAGTCAACCCAACAAATTTGTTCCATGCACTCTATCTTTTACTTTTATTGTATTTTAAAATTTCCCGCCTTAATTTTTACGCTGGATGACTCAATTACATTGAGGACAATGTAATATTTAAGTGTGGGGGAGTGACACTTTGGTTAGGATTTAAAAAAAAAAAAAAATTATGACCAGCTGTGTAGCGGGTCTTTTGTATGGTATTTTCTATGACCAGCTGTGTAGCGGGTCTCTCTCTCTTTATATTATTATTTGACCAGCTGTGTAGCGGGTCTAAAAAAACAAGAAAAAATGATATGACCAGCTGTGTAGCGGGTCTCTATATTCATATGACCAGCTGTGTAGCGGGTCAATTCTTTATTTTGCTCGAGGACTAGCAAAATATAAGTGTGGGGGTGTTGATAAGCACGAAAGTGCTACATTTTATACCCATATTTATATTAGTTAGGACTCGATATTTTAACTAATAATATTATTTTAGTGCTTTTGCAGAAAGTACAAATGAATTCGATCTACGAAAGGATAAACGGCTTAAATGAGAAATTAAATGGAGTTCGATTGGCATGTGCAACGAAATGGAACCAATATTCAAAGAGTTGATGGTTTGCCATAGTAAGCCGACCAACAAAGCCATCTCATGGCTCGAGATGCAATGCCAAGCACGTCAACTACTGGTGATGATTGAACTTAATTGGTCATATACTGATGAAAATAAAGAAGACCATGTGTCATCTTTCCTACGTCGTTCTGAATTTTGTCGTCTTGATGATATTGATAATGAAACCATTTTAGATGATAATCGGTCTATAAGTCGTGATATTATTACTCCATTGAGGCCTTGTTCAGAGAGTGCATTTTTAACCAACATATGCTTGTGTGCCCGACGTAGCTGAATTTGAACCAATATCAGTCGTGGAAGTTATTTCCGCTGACTTATAACCTGATTTAGGGAGTACAAAAACTGTTCAATTCTTTAAACAATCTTTACTATATCTGCGAACCTGATTTACTTCATATTCAAGGTTCGAATTATGTTTTAAATAAGATTGAATTCAGTTTTATCTCTCTGGGTACTAATATTTCTTACTGCAGGTTCATGTTTATGACTAATCATATTAGTTGGGTTGATCCACAACTCTTCAGGCTTTATATATATGATTCGCAACTTACCTTGGGGTACAAACTCCACATTGTTTGAGAACGTGCTACTGGTAAGAAGTGAAACAAATACCTTTCGCTTCATGGGAGTCAACCCAACAGATTTGTTCCATGCACTCTATCTTTTACTTTTATTGTATTTTAAAATTTCCCGCCTTAATTTTTACGCTGGATGACTCAATTACATTGAGGACAATGTAATATTTAAGTGTGGGGGAGTGACACTTTGGTTAGGATTTAAAAAAAAAAAAAAAAAATTATGACCAGCTGTGTAGCGGGTCTTTTGTATGGTATTTTCTATGACCAGATGTGTAGCGGGTCTCTCTCTCTTTATCTTATTATTTGACCAGCTGTGTAGCGGGTCTAAAAAAAACAAGAAAAAAGGATATGACCAGCTGTGTAGCGGGTCTCTATATTCATATGACCAGCTGTGTAGCGGGTCAATTCTTTATTTTGCTCAAGGACTAGCAAAATATAAGTGTGGAGGTGTTGATAAGCACGAAAGTGCTACATTATATACCCATATTTATATTAGTTAGGACTCGATATTTTAACTAATAATATTATTTTAGTGCTTTTGCAGAAAGTACAAATGAATTCGATCTACGAAAGGATAAACGGCTTAAATGAGAAATTAAATGGAGTTCGATTGGCATGTGCAACGAAATGGAACCAATATTCAAAGAGTTGATGGTTTGCCATAGTAAGCCGACCAACAAAGCCATCTCATGGCTCGAGATGCAATGCCAAGCACGTCAACTACTGGTGATGATTGAACTTAATTGGTCATATACTGATGAAAATAAAGAAGACCATGTGTCATCTTTCCTACGTCGTTCTGAATTTTGTCGTCTTGATGATATTGATAATGAAACCATTTTAGATGATAATCGGTCTATAAGTCGTGATATTATTACTCCATTGAGGCCTTGTTCAGAGAGTGCATTTTTAACCAACATATGCTTGTGTGCCCGACGTAGCTGAATTTGAACCAATATCAGTCGTGGAAGTTATTTCCGCTGACTTATAACCTGATTTAGGGAGTACAAAAACTGTTCAATTCTTTAAACAATCTTTACTATATCTGCGAACCTGATTTACTTCATATTCAAGGTTCGAATTATGTTTTAAATAAGATTGAATTCAGTTTTATCTCTCTGGGTACTAATATTTCTTACTGCAGGTTCATGTTTATGACTAATCATATTAGTTGGGTTGATCCACAACTCTTCAGGCTTTATATATATGATTCGCAACTTACCTTGGGGTACAAACTCCACATTGTTTGAGAACGTGCTACTGGTAAGAAGTGAAACAAATACCTTTCGCTTCATGGGAGTCAACCCAACAAATTTGTTCCATGCACTCTATCTTTTACTTTTATTGTATTTTAAAATTTCCCGCCTTAATTTTTACGCTGGATGACTCAATTACATTGAGGACAATGTAATATTTAAGTGTGGGGGAGTGACACTTTGGTTAGGATATAAAAAAAAAAAAAAATTATGACCAGCTGTGTAGCGGGTCTTTTGTATGGTATTTTCTATGACCAGCTGTGTAGCGGGTCTCTCTCTCTTTATCTTATTATTTGACCAGCTGTGTAGAGGGTCTAAAAAAAACAAGAAAAAATGATATGACCAGCTGTGTAGCGGGTCTCTATATTCATATGACAAGCTGTGTAGCGGGTCAATTCTTTATTTTGCTCGAGGACTAGCAAAATATAAGTGTGGGGGTGTTGATAAGCACGAAAGTGCTACATTTTATACCCATATTTATATTAGTTAGGACTCGATATTTTAACTAATAATATTATTTTAGTGCTTTTGTAGAAAGTACAAATGAATTCGATCTACGAAAGGATAAACGGCTTAAATGAGAAATTAAATGGAGTTCGATTGGCATGTGCAACGAAATGGAACCAATATTCAAAGAGTTGATGGTTTTCCATAGTAAGCCGACCGACAAAGCCATCTCATGGCTCGAGATGCAATGCCAAGCACGTCAACTACTGGTGATGATTGAACTTAATTGGTCATATACTGATGAAAATAAAGAAGACCATGTGTCATCTTTCCTACGTCGTTCTGAATTTTGTCGTCTTGATGATATTGATAATGAAACCATTTTAGATGATAATCAGTCTATAAGTCGTGATATTATTACTCCATTGAGGCCTTGTTCAGAGAGTGCATTTTTAACCAACATATGCTTGTGTGCCCGACTTAGCTGAATTTGAACTAATATCAGTCGTGGAAGTTATTTCCGCTGACTTATAACCTGATTTAGGGAGTACAAAAACTGTTCAATTCTTTAAACAATCTTTACTATATCTGCGAACCTGATTTACTTCATATTCAAGGTTCGAATTATGTTTTAAATAAGATTGAATTCAGTTTTATCTCTCTGGGTACTAATATTTCTTACTGCAGGTTCATGTTTATGACTAATCATATTAGTTGGGTTGATCCACAACTCTTCAGGCTTTATATATATGATTCGCAACTTACCTTGGGGTACAAACTCCACATTGTTTGAGAACGTGCTACTGGTAAGAAGTGAAACAAATACCTTTCGCTTCATGGGAGTCAACCCAACAGATTTGTTCCATGCACTCTATCTTTTACTTTTATTGTATTTTAAAATTTCCCGCCTTAATTTTTACGCTGGATGACTCAATTACATTGAGGACAATGTAATATTTAAGTGTGGGGGAGTGACAATTTGGTTAGGATTTAAAAAAAAAAAAAAATTATGACCAGCTGTGTAGCGGGTCTAAAAAAAATGACCAGCTGTGTAGCGGGTCTTTTGTATGGTATTTTCTATGACCAGCTGTGTAGCGGGTCTCTCTCTCTTTATCTTATTATTTGACCAGCTGTGTAGCGGGTCTAAAAAAACAAGAAAAAATGATATGACCAGCTGTGTAGCTGGTCTCTATATTCATATGACCAGCTGTGTAGCGGGTCTCTATATTCATATGACCAGCTGTGTAGCGGGTCAATTCTTTATTTTGCTCGAGGACTAGCAAAATATAAGTGTGGGGGTATTGATAAGCACGAAAGTGCTACATTTTATACCCATATTTATATTAGTTAGGACTCGATATTTTAACTAATAATATTATTTTAGTGCTTTTGCAGAAAGTACAAATGAATTCGATCTACGAAAGGATAAACGGCTTAAATGAGAAATTAAATGGAGTTCGATTGGCATGTGCAACGAAATGGAACCAATATTCAAAGAGTTGATGGTTTGCCATAGTAAGCCGACCAACAAAGCCATCTCATGGCTCGAGATGCAATGCCAAGCACGTCAACTACTGGTGATGATTGAACTTAATTGGTCATATACTGATGAAAATAAAGAAGACCATGTGTCATCTTTCCTACGTCGTTCTGAATTTTGTCGTCTTGATGATATTGATAATGAAACCATTTTAGATGATAATCGGTCTATAAGTCGTGATATTATTACTCCATTGAGGCCTTGTTCAGAGAGTGCATTTTTAATCAACATATGCTTGTGTGCCTGACTTAGCTGAATTTGAACTAATATCAGTCGTGGAAGTTATTTCCGCTGACTTATAACCTGATTTAGGGAGTACAAAAATTGTTCAATTCTTTAAACAATCTTTACTATATCTGCGAACCTGATTTACTTCATATTCAAGGTTCGAATTATGTTTTAAATAAGATTGAATTCAGTTTTATCTCTCTGGGTACTAATATTTCTTACTGCAGGTTCATGTTTATGACTAATCATATTAGTTGGGTTGATCCCCAACTCTTCAGGCTTTATATATATGATTCGCAACTTACCTTGGGGTACAAACTCCACATTGTTTGAGAACGTGCTACTGGCAAGCAGTGAAACAAATACCTTTCGCTTCATGGGAGTCAACCCATCAGATTTGTTCCATGCACTCTATCTTTTACTTTTATTGTATTTTAAAATTTCCCGCCTTAATTTTTACGCTGGATGACTCAATTACATTGAGAACAATGTAATATTTAAGTGTGGGGGAGTGACACTTTGGTTAGGATTTAAAAAAAAAAAAAAAAAAAAATTATGACCAGTTGTGTAGCGGGTCTAAAAAAAATGACCAGCTGTGTAGCGGGTCTTTTGTATGGTATTTTCGATGACCAGCTGTGTAGCGGGTCTCTCTCTCTTTATCTTATTATTTGACCAGCTGTGTAGCGGGTCTAAAAAAAACAAGAAAAAATGATATGACCAGCTGTGTAGCGGGTCTCTATATTCATATGACCAGCTGTGTAGCGGGTCAATTCTTTATTTTGCTCGAGGACTAGCAAAATATAAGTGTGGGGGTGTTGATAAGCACGAAAGTGCTACATTTTATACCCATATTTATATTAGTTAGGACTCGATATTTTAACTAATAATATTATTTTAGTTCTTTTGCAGAAAGTACAAATGAATTCGATCTACGAAAGGATAAACGGCTTAAATGAGAAATTAAATGGAGGTCGATTGGCATGTGCAACGAAATGGAACCAATATTCAAAGAGTTGATGGTTTGCCATAGTAAGCCGACCAACAAAGCCATCTCATGGCTTGAGATGCAATGCCAAGCACGTCAACTACTGGTGATGATTGAACTTAATTGGTCATATACTGATGAAAATAAAGAAGACCATGTGTCATCTTTCCTACGTCGTTCTGAATTTTGTCGTCTTGATGATATTGATAATGAAACCATTTTAGATGATAATCGGTCTATAAGTCGTGATATTATTACTCCATTGAGGCCTTGTTCAGAGAGTGCATTTTTAACCAACATATGCTTGTGTGCCCGACGTAGCTGAATTTGAACCAATATCAGTCGTGGAAGTTATTTCCGCTGACTTATAACCTGATTTAGGGAGTACAAAAACTGTTCAATTTTTTAAACAATCTTTACTATATCTGCGAACCTGATTTACTTCATATTCAAGGTTCGAATTATGTTTTAATCGAGATGTGCAATGGTGATTCATTGTTTTTGGCTGGAGTTGCGAGAAATGGATTATATGCATGGCTGTGAACTGGGAGGAGTGGTTTCAGTTGGCAGTGAAGAAGTGCCGGTGGAGAAGACATGATATGCAGCTGGATTGAATAGAAGATCAAGTGGCTGTAGAAGACGGGGTTTGGTTCGAGCTGCAAAAGGCTACAAAGTCTGGAAGGAGCTGAAGTTATATGGACAGAGATGAAACAACAGGAAGTGAAGAATTCCCTGCGGATTGAAGTTGGCAGCCGAGGTGGGTTATTACTGGATCTTTTCAGTTCGTCAGAGAACAAGATGGACTCAGGTGCTGCGGTTGGGACTTAAAAGAAGTTTAGGAGACGTCTTTCGGAGCAGCTGTCGGACTTTGGCAGAGTCCGAATTTGGAGTGCACTATTGGACCGGGCTTTGGTTGCTGGGTCCGAGTAATAGTCTGAGGGAAACTACATAAACGAAGCGACACAGAATTGAAAGGGAGGCGCGGCAGGAGAGCCGTGTACAGAAGCTAGGGTTTGAGAAGTTTCATTTCCCATTTTTCAATTATTTTGGTTTAGCTAATTTTGATTTCAATTTGTATATGGTTTTTGGAGAAAGCCATGGCTAGCTAATCCATATTAGGGTTTAGATAGAAGCCAATTTAGTTTTATAAACTCTACGATGATATTTCTAATAATGATTCATTGATTAGTGATTTCTCTTCATATAGCTTGGTGTTTTATCGTTCATGTGATTTTCTAGATTATTTATGCTTTTGAATTGATATTTCGTGCTTCAGTTAAATCCCTAGACGAGGTATGCAAGGATAGATAGGTAATGCTTTAGGATCGCTACATACGAAGCGAAGGAAGTTACAGTGGAGAAACTATATTTTAGAATTTAATATAACATCTTCCGGGACATGAGATTGATTTCGAAATTTGTCTTGAGTGATAAATAGAGATTAGTAGAGTTTTATATGATTGAATTGGTGGAAATCGAAAACCCTAACAACCCTTTCTCATTTTTGTTACGTCTTTGTTATTTATTATTTCATTTTTTCCGAATTTCTGAAAACTCTCAGAAACATCATATTACGATTACTTAGTTTTCGGTATTAGTTGGTAGAGTATTTCAACTCCTCGTGGGAACGACATGTACTTGCCATTGTTCTACTAGTTAGACACTGTGCACTTGCAGTATTTTATTGTTGGTTTTCTGAACCTACCAAGTTTTTGTAGGTTCGATGCCCCTCTTTGTCACCAGATATCCGAGGAACTTTCCTGAGGTGACGCCGAAAGTACATTTCTCTGGGTTCACTTTCATGTTGTGTTTCCTCATTGCTTGGAAGATATCCCTCAGATCTTGGTGGTGATCCTTGCGCAGCTTTCTCTTGACGAGCATATTGTCTACATATACTTCCAAGGTGTTCCCTATCCATGGTTTGAAAATAGCATCCACCATTCTTTGATATGTTTCCCCTGCATTTCGAAGTCCGAAGGGCATTCTTACGTAACAGTAGAGGCCATGCGGGGTATAAAACGTTGTATGTTGTTGATCTTCCTCTGCTAGGAACAGTTAGTAGTACCCAGAGTACCCGTCCATAAATAACATCTCTTTGTATCCTTCGACTGCTTCGACCAGTTGGTCGATGCTTGGTAGCGGATGACTGTCTTTAGGGCATGCTTTATTGAGGTTGGTGAAATCAATGCATATTATAACCCCGCCATTCTTTTTTGGTACGATTACCATGTTCGAAATCCATGTTGGATATTTGACTTCTTTGATGAACCCTGCTACTAGTAACTTACGGAGTTCCGCTTCGACTGCTTTGTGGTATTCTTGTGCTACTTTTCGCACCTTCTTCCTGAATGGTGGTGTGTCAGGCTTTATACGAAGTTCATGATGGATTAGCTTCGGATCGATTCCTGGCATGTCACCTAGCTTCCATGCGAAGATATCTGCGTATTCCCTGAGTAGTTTGATCAAGGATGCCTCTCTTTCCTTATCCGTAAGAGTTCCAATTTTGATCATCCTTGGAATTTCTTCTGTCCCTATGTTGACTTCTTTCACTGCTTCCACGGGTGTAAACGTGGGCTTTGGTTCCCATAGGAGAGGAACATTCTTTAATTGCTATTTGGTAGGCTCTTCGTCTTCTTTTGTGGCAGAGGTACTCGCCTCTGCGTTTCCAACCGTATTCTCCTTTGAAAGGCTTCTGCCAGAGATTTCTTCCAGATAGGTGTCGATCGCTTTCTCTTTTGCAGCTTTTTTGTTTCGAGATCTTCGGGACTTTTGCTGCTCATCATGTTCGTTATTAAGCTAGTTCTGCAAAGTTTGACATTCTTGCGCAGTGACCTGGTCTCCCTTTATTTCCATTATCCCTTGGGGAGTTGGAAACCTAAGATATTGGTGATAGGTATCCGCCACTCCTTTGAGTTTGTGTACCCACCTTCGGCCAATTATGGCATTATAGGGTGATGGTGCATCCACCACATTGAACCGGGTGTCGACCTTCATTGGCTCTGCGTCTACTTACAAGACAATGTCTCCTAAAGGCTTCGTGGATGCTCCGTTGAAATCGTAGATAGTGTAGTACGAAGATAACAGCTGTTCATCGTTGAGTTCCATTCGTTTGAATGTATCATAGAATAAAACATTGACTGAGCTTCCTCCATCGATGAGGATCTTCTTGATGTTTCACCCTGCTACTGGCAGCGTGAGAACTAGAGGGTCGTTGTGGTCCTACATATCTTCTTCAACGTCGTCCGCGTCGAAAACCATTGGTGCGTCCATCCATTGTTCGTGTTCATCCACTTCTTCCCCGTCGATTTTGTACAACTCACAATAGTCTTCAAACTGCTTTCTCAATCTTTTACCTATCTGGGCAGTTAGGGATGGCCCCGTGGTCTCAGAACATGAGATGGTGTTAAGGGTGTGGTTTCCTTCAGGTAGTTGAACCTGCTTGCTTCGTTTAGCCTTGTCTTCGGTGCTAGTCCTTTGTACGTACTGTTTAAGATCTCCTGCGTCAATCAACTTTTGAATCATTATCTTGAAATTCTTGCATTTCTCTGTTTGGTGACCATTAAAACAATGATATTCACAGTATTCTCTCGACTTTTCTGATCTTGGGGGCTGCTTTCCCTTGGACCATGGCCAATCGAGGTTTTCCCGACCCTTGATTTCCTTCAGGATGCGTGAATAGATGGTATTTATCTTCGTGTAGACCTGGTCTTCGAATTTTCGGTCATCCCTTCGTAGATCATCTCTTCGTTCTCTTCTGTCCTCGCTGGGTCGTTCATCTGAGTTGCCTCTTTTGGACCCTCTACCTTGTTCTACAGAATTCGTGTGTGAGGGATGCTGAGTATGATCTTTGGGATTCTCTCGTTGGATCTTCTCTAACCTTGCATGTTTTTCTATGATTACACGAAGATCTCCTTCGGTAGCAGGGATGATGCCGTGTATCTCGACAAATAGGGGACTCATCCTGTCCAGCCCCCATTTGTAGCAGTTGATGCTAACTACTGGATCCACGTTTCTGATGGCTTGACATATCTTATGACATCTGTCAGTGTATTCTCTGATTGTTTCCTTGTACTTAATTGCAAGCGAGAAGAGCTTATCCATTCCGGTGTTGACGACCTTGTTATACATGTAGGTTGCCAAGAATTTCTCGGTGAGCTGGTCGTAAGAATCAATGGAACTCGGTGGTAAATTGTCAAACCAAGACAACGCTGACCCTTTTAGAATCGAGGGAAAGTATCTGCAAAGTATGGCGTCATCATAATTCCATCGTGCCATCATTCGGTTATAATACCGAAGATGGGCTACGGGATCACTGGATCCATCGTAACACTCGAAGGCCGGAACTGGACACTTCTGTGGAATGATAGCTTTGGCCAAGCGTTGTGTCAGCGGGGTGGTGCTTGCTTGCTTCCTTCATAACTTGCTCCAATCTTCCGCCTCCTTGCCTAGTTTTCAACTGCTTGATTTCTGCCATCATTTCGGCACGAGGGTTCTCCATTGCCCGCTGATGCTCCTCGAGGAAGGGGGTGTCACTATCGAAGTAGTCTGAGTTATACGGATAATAGTCTGGGTCGGATCTTCGACTGCCTCTCGCATCCCTTCGGTTCAGAGGTTCTGGGTTGTCTGCGTTGGCAACTATCATCATTCGATCTTGGTTCGGTATTGGTTCCATGGAGTTAGCTTCGTCGTGCTGGTTTTCCACCTCTGCACTGTTGGTGATTCTGTATTTGATCTGTTGGTTCTCCTGTGCCAGCAGGGCTACAACATCTGCGTACACCCTTTGATTCTTTCTCAGTTCCTCTAGTTCTGCCATCATCTGAGCAGAGTGATTCGATCCTTGATTCGGCGTCCCCCCCTGCATTTGACCTCCGGCAGCTACCGTATGGTATTCGTCGACAATTTGTATCACTGGATCTGGTGGGTCCATCTGCGGATTTTGAAGTTCCGCTGGTTGTTGCGTAGGCTGAATTACTATTAGGAGGGGTTGATTAGCTTGAAGTGGTAGATTTTGTTCGTTGGTGAGTGGCATCCCATAAGTAGGTTGTTGTATCACAGACTCTGTCATCCCTTCACGCTGTTCCTGCGGTCAAGTGGCAGTTTTCATTTTTGAGATTCCTACTCTGGATGCTCCGGCTTTAGAGGCTCCGGCTTTGGAAGCAGCGGCCTTTAGTGCTTCCGCTGCAATTGCGCTGGCATCTAAAGGCATCGTGCTTTCAGCTTCACTTTGATTCTTATCCGCTGATTTAAGCTTTTCTCCCTTTTGTTTACTCCTAGTCATGACTGGGGTAGTCCTTGGCATGTCTTTTGATGAAGCCTTCGTTTTTCCTGCATCTTTATTTTTCTCCATCTCTGTTATCCTCTGCAAAAGGTAGAGGGCATGCAAAGAAAATGAGATCCACGGGGGGTTCATTAGAAGAGTTATGGAAGTCAGGATCCGAGGTTTAGAAAACATTATCCGGCTATTATTCCCCTTTTCAGAGGTATCGGATCACTTGGTTACCCCAGGACTATTTTATAAGTTTAATGACAAGCAACACAGTTTGAAAGAAGGCGCAGGTTTGATAAGGAAATCGCTGACGAAGATGCATGTTGACAACAACTTGGAAATGATTCCAAAGGTGCGGAACCACTAACAAGTGTGTGGATCTATTCATAGATTTTCATTTTCGAGGATAAAAGCTTGAAAATGATTTTGAAGATGTAGCTCTATCAAGAAAGGTATGGATCTGTCCATAATTTTTGTTTTTCAAAGATACAAAATTTGAAAACACTTGCAAAGACGTAGATCTACTAAAAATATATGGATCTATCCACAACGTATGTTTTTCGAAGGTACACAACTTGAATGCACTTGCAAAGACGTAGATCTACTAATAAATGCATGGGTGTGGCAAGGTAATGGATGCTGAAGCTGAAAAACGTTCTAAGCACCGTTATTTTCAGAGAGCGGTGCTCGGAACAAACAAGGTGCGTATAAATCACAGGGTAAGATAAATCTTTTACCGGGACAAAAGTCCCTGTTTCTAGCGCCAGATTGTGAACACATAAATCACGATAAATCCACGTGTTCACAAACAATATTCGCATACACTCTATATCATAAATTTTGCGATGTATGCGTAAGGGGAGGTGATTATATCGATTCATCGGCTCAGAGCCTTCGGGCTCTTCATTGTCTAGTCGTATATTATCACTTATAATGATCATATAATAGAGTAAATAGAGATCGAAGTATAAATGTAAAGTGCATGATGTAAAACGTTGAATGCAAAGTGCTGAAATGTAAATAAGACAAAGATTTACGTGGTTCAGCACTAAGGCCTATATCCACGAGGTTTGTGTTTCATTATGTATTGAGTGGTTACAAAGATAGTCGAATGACTTTAAAGTGTACATAGGTCAGCGAAAATAAGGGATTTACTTACTCTTCTTATTTCTCTCTTTTATGTTCTCCTCTAATTGCTATGGATTGGTCGACCCCTTCTCTCTTAGTGGAGAGGGGTATTTATAGGGTTACAACGTGGGGTCCACTTCTGAAGGTCGTTATAATCTTATCGTCTTGTGCTTTGTGTCAATACCACAGATATCTTCGTCTTTTACGATGCCTCCAGCGTTCCATGCTTGATGACGAAGAGTTGTCATCATGTCTTCCATAGGTTGGTCGACACGTATACTTCTCATGGCGTTTAATGTGGGTGGTTGAGCCGTCTGTACGCGCCAGACAGACGTTCTCTGCTCCTGTTATATTCGTGTCAGTCGGATTAACCCCAGCCGCTGATCATGGATCTTTCTTGAGATGGGATAAATTAAGTCTTTGGATGTTGTTCAGTGCTTTGCAATGGCATTATATTTCGGTACTCCTCGATTCTTCGCCATTGGATCTGTTGGATGAGGGCCTTGCCCTGAAGAGACACTTCTCTTGGATGTATGCGCATGGCATCACACCTTGATGCCCCTAATTGTATGTCTTCCACGTGTTTCTCCATAGACACGTGCCGGATGATGAAATATGTACACAAAAGAACCTTTCACCATAATTATGTCTGTCTCAGCAATGTGCTCCAAAGCTACACACACTTGTCCGTCACACGCATATGGCATAGGGATTTTCTGTTTAGTCTACTTACAATGTCCCCCATTATCATTATAAATCCACAAATTGATCCAATGATCCCCTTCTCTGTCTATTATGGTCAGATGTCTATCAACTACCACTACGTCAGTAACCAACAATGGCATATAAATATTCATCTTGAAACGCCAGAGATCATGTATATTTGGAATTTTGATCACTATATTGAACTTCTCACTTCCACCATTAAATCCCAATATTTTATCGTACTGAGGATAAGCCTGACCCATCCAAAAAATATAACCATTTACATAAATAGAGGTTCTGCGTATATACGGCGGAACCTCGATTTTTCTCCATGTATTCTCGCTTACTGTTAGGACTTCACAAACAATTTCTACCTTACTACAAACCGCACTTGCAAAATACGTGTGGAAGTTAATCTTATCAACACAGACCACTTTGTATTCCTTCGTCATTTGATCGAATCCAAATCCATAGAAAGGCGACTAGGTTTTAGTTTCATAATTGTCACCACGTACTGCCACTTTACTGTCTCTTGAATATTCCTCCTTTTCTATCTGAATGTTTGTTTTGATCCAGCAAGTTCTTTGTCTAGTGCTAGGATTATATATAAGAACAGACCCAGAAAGATGATTTGCAAAAAAGACTAAACCATTGACAGGCTTAAGTATTCTTGTTCCTATAGGAACCCTGAAATCAGTATCAATGATATTACGACATGATAATAACAAGTCATGGGGTACTACTTCTGCACCTGAAGATGATCTGTTTTCCTCCACTTCTTCTTTTTCTTCTCTTGAGAACAAAATAATTCTGGTCTCTGCGTCTACACACTGAGGTTTATGAAGTGGAAAGACAAGGAGGCTGGTCCTGTTGACATCTGATTTTGAACCGGTGAACTGTAAATCGATAAAGTTTGAATCTTTTTCGATTAACAATTTCCAATCTGTACACACTGATTTGAATCGCATCAGAGATTTGATAGGAAGTCTTCTTAGTATATCACGAAATATTTCAACCTCGCCAAAATAACTTAAACCAGTACCCTCTGTTGCAATATTGGGTTTTGGGTTTTCTATCTCACACAACTGTGTTGAGATTGATTTCATTGTTTTGTATATATACTTGTACAAATACACTGAATAAGTGAAGATCCTAATAGTATACTTACATCAAGAGAATAAAATTTATTCCTATGGATAAATCAAAGAAAATAAAACTAATTACATCAATAGTATCCTTTGCATGTACTAATCTTGTTTCATATTCTTCATTGCATGTATTCAATCACATATTATTCTTTGCATGTACTAATCTTGTTTTCATATTCTTCATTGCATGTACTTAATATGTGTTGATCTTCTTATATATTTGCATGTGTTAATACCCCTACCCCCCCCCCCCCAAGTTGGAGTGGTAGAGCCTGAACGAACACCGAACTTGCCAACTAGACGACCAAATTGCGGAGCTCCCAGAGGCTTAGTGAAAACATCAGCCAGTTGATCAGACGACGGAACATATTTTGGTAGAATCAATCCACTTATTAATTTTTCGCCAACAAAATAGCAATCAATCTCGATGTGTTTAGTACGCTCGTGAAATACCGGATTTTGAGCAATATGAATTGCTGCTTGACTATCACAAGAAACAGTGATAGGAAGAGGACAAGAAATGTGCATGTCTTTGAAAAGATAAACTAACCATTGAAGCTCAGCAGTTAGATTTTCCAAAGCACGATATTCAGCTTCAGCTGATGAACGAGCCACAGTAGGATGTTTCTTTGATTTCCAAGAAATTGGACTATTACCTAAGGTAACAAATTATCCAGTGGTAAAACGACGAGTAATTGGGCATCCTGCCCAATCATATCTGTGTAACCATGAATAGAAGGAGAACTGGATGAGGACAAGAATATGCCATGTCCAATGGTTCCCTTGAGATATCGTAGAATACGATGAGCAGCATCCATATGAGCTGATCTTGGATGTTGCAAAAATTGACTCAGATAATTAACTGAGTATGAGATATCTGGTCGTGTTACCGTAAGATGTAACAAACGACCTATTAAACGATGAAAGCAGCTTGGATCAGTCAATTCCGTACCATCTGTAGGAAGCAACTTGAGTTTTATATCCATTGGAAAAGCTGAGGTACAAGCCCCTGTGAGGCCGTAATCCTTAAGGATATCAAGAATATATTTTCTTTGACATAAAAATATACCCTTGGATGAGCGAGAAACTTCAATGCCCAAAAAATACTTCAAACAACCAAGATACTTGATTGAAAAATGAAAAGCGAGACGCAATTTGAGAGAATTAATGAAGTTATTATTTGTACCAGTGATGATAATATCATCCACATAGACAAGTCATAGAGCATAGCTCGGTCGACCTCGCATGCGTTGCTATATCAAGCATGTTTGTCAATGTTAGTGATCAAAACTATGAGTCTTGATTTCTAGACTATTATAGCTAAGTCTCGGACTAGGATAGAAAAGTGTAGTTGAGCTCAAGGACTTCAAGGCGATTCATCATACAATGACGAAGATATACTCAAGGAACCGTTGAACTTCATCAAAAAAAAAGGTATGTGGAGACTTGAACTTATATATCACTCAAAATTCTATCTATTCTATCTCCTACTTCTTATGAGACAAAAAGTCGTATGCTATATAGACTGGATCATACACATTTGACATTTCGAGCTGAGTATTCACCACTTATCTTTTTCTCGAAATCGTGTGTTGGTAAAGCGTTTCGCTTTGATCAATTTTATCTTCACCTAGTGAAGAAAGTCATAAAAAGTTTCAATTACTTTGAGAATTTCTCTGACGTGAAATGGTCTGTGAATAACGGCTATATAACTTCCTATGAGAATGTCTGAATGATTGGAATGAGAGTTTAGATTACATAACCATGTATTCCTTAATCCGAAGTTCTCTTATCGAGAATTTCTGCTGGGATTTTCCAAAAACTCGTTTGCATATTTAGTCCACGAACTCAGTCCGCGAACCTAGTCCGCGAACTGGCGGAAGTCTCTTTGCCGAGATTTTCTGCTGAGTTTGGAAAACTCTGTCGGTTGCCTTAAGTCCGCGAACTTGTTTGTGAGCTTAAGTGGTTATTATCTAAAGATGTGCTCTGAACATGAAACTTAAAATACTAAGGAATGCTTTATGCAAACCGTGGCTATAAAGTTCATGAGCCGATTCATCGAATCGAATCATCTTTGTTTCAATTGTGTCTTGTGTAGTTACATAAGTTCTCATATCAATTGAACAACTCTCTAACTAGTTCATTTGAGTCAATTGAACTAGTTATGGTGAAGAATTACTAGGTTAATATGAATTTCTCATATGGTTAACCTTTTGGGTTACTATGTTGAACCAACATATACGTACACGTTTGGGCATGGTTTTCACAAACCCAGTAAACGTCAACCCAAGTGTGTGTGACAAGCTAAGTTTTCGATCTAACGGTTGATATTAGGTTGAATCTAAATCAGGTTTTCATCTAACGGTGAAAATGGATTGCTTTGTAACTAAGGCAAAACCCTGATTTAAAGGCTATATAAAGGAGACATCTAGCATTGTGCAAAACTAATCCCCACACGTCTGTGTGATACTAGTGCGCTCGCTAGAGTCGATTCTCCATTAACCTTTGGTTTTCTTCTCTAAAACCAGGTTAACGACTTAAAGACTTCATTGGGATTGTGAAGCCAGGCCGATACTACTTTTATCGTAGTTGTGTGATCTGATCTTGCATCTTCTATCATACGAGTACAATATATTGATTGGCTTGAGATCGTGAGAGTTCTCTGATAGGAAAGATAAAGAAGTCACAAACATCTTCGTCTCACTGTTTGTGATTCCTCGACAAACCGCTTGTGTAGTCAAGAAGGATTGTTGAGAGGTGATTGATTAATCTAGGCTGTTCTTCGGGAATATAAGAGTGGATTATCAATTGTTTTCTGTTCACCTTAATTTTATATCTTAATACGGAACAAAACCTAGGGTTTTTCTGTGGGAGACAGATTTATCCTTTGATAGAGTTTTTTGTGTGAGAAATATTTGTTTATTATCAAGTCTGCGATTTTGGGTTGCAGCAACTCTTAGTTGTGGGTGAGATCAGCTAAGGGAATCAAGTACGCAGTATCCTGCTGGGATCAGAGGCGTAGGAGTACAACTGTACCTTGAATCGGTGGGAGACTGATTGGGGTTCAACTATAGTCAAGTCCGAAGTTAGCTTGTAGTAGGATAGTGTCTGTAGCGGATTAATACAGTGTGTATTCAATCTGGACTAGGTCCCGGGGTTTTTCTGCATTTGCGGTTTCCTCGTTAATAAAACTTCTGGTGTTTGTGTTATTTCTTTTCCGCATTATATTTTATATAATTGAAATAATACAGGTTGTGCGTTAAGATCATCAATTGGAAATCCAACCTTTGGTTGTTGATTGATCCTTGGATATTGGTCTTTGGTACCGTCCAATTTATTCCTTGTGTTTGATTAAAGACTCGCTATTGTTTTAGCTTGAGTAAATCAAAACAAGTGAGAGATATTGACTCCTTGAGATACTTTAATCTAGATTGAGCCTGACTGTATAGTTGATTCTCTAGCAAAATTATTTCGGAGTTTGTCCATACAGATTGCTAATCAAATTATTGGGTGGTGTTGTTAGACCCCCTCTTTTTCAATTGGTATCAGAGCAGGCAAATACATTAAAGACCTCAAAAGTCTGTGTTTTTAGCGATCTGACTCTATGGACTGAAGTGCTATCTCTGTAAACGTACCACCAGTCTTCGATGGATCAAACTATCTATGATGGAAAGTTGTTATGCGCACATTTCTTCAGTCGCGTGACTTCTAATCATGGATCTATGTTGTTAATGGATATGAAACTCTCGTTGTTATGGAAATAGATGCATTTGTACCTAAAGAATTTCTTATGTATAATGCTGCCGAGTTAATTGCTGCAAGGCAAAAATCCGACGGGCTAAACGTCATCCTGCATGCTATTACCCCAAATCTTCGACATCATGTGGCCTTGTGCACGACATCTAAAGAAGCTTGGGATACTTTGGAAAGCGTATTTGAAGGTAACTCCAGTGAAAAGGAAGCTAGGCTTCAAAACCTTAATTCCGAATGGGAAGACCTTTATATGGCAGAAGAAGAATCGTTTGACAATTTTTATTACAAACTGTCTGAAATTTTTGATGCATCATGTGTATTGGGTGAGACCATTCCTGAAAACGAAATTGTGATGAAAATCCTCCAATCACTGCCATCCATATACGAGTCCGAAAAACATGCCATCGTTGAGGGAAATAACCTTAATACTCTTTCGCAAAACACACTTGTCGGCCGACCTCGCATGCGTTGCTATATCAAGCATGTTTGTCAATGTTAGTGATAAAAACTATGAGTCTTGATTTCTAGTCTATTATAGCTAAGTCTCGGACTAGGATAGAAAAGTGTAGTTGAGCTCAAGGACTTCATGGTGATTCATCATACAACGACGAAGATCTACTCAAGGAACCGTGGAACTTCATCAACAAAAAGGTATGTGGAGACTTAAACTTATCTATCACTCAAAAGTCTATCTATTCTATCTCCTACTTCTTATGAGACAAAAAGTCGTATGCTATATAGACTTGATCATACACATTTGACATTTCGATCCGAGTATTCACTACTTATCTTTTTCTCGAAATCTTGTGTTGGTAAAGCGTTTCTCTTTGATCAAGTTTATCTTCACCTAGTGACGAAAGTCATGAAAAGTTTCAATTACTTTGAGAATTGCTCTGACGTGAAACGGTCTGTGAATAACGGCTATATAACATCCTCTGAGAATGTCTCAATGATTGGAATGAGAGTTTAGATTACATAACCATGTATTCCTTAATCCGAAGTTTTCGAACTTTGTTGATTGAGAGAAACCGGAGGAATTGGCTTTGCCAAGTCCGCGAACTGATGGAAGTTCTCTTGCCGAGAATTTCTGCTGGGATTTTCCAAAAACTCGTTTGTATGTTTAGTCCGCGAACTGGCGGATGTATCTTTGCCGAGATTTTCTGCTGAGTTTGGAAAACTCTGTCGGTTGCCCTAAGTCCGCGAACTTGTTTGTGAGCTTAAACGGTTATGATATAAAGATGTGCTCTGAACATGAAACTTAAAATACTAAGGAATGCTTTATGCAAACCGTGGATATAAAGTTCATGAGTCGATTCATCGATTCGAATCTTCTTTGTTTCAATTGTGTCTTGTGTAGTTACATAAGATCTCATAGCAATTGAACAACTCTCTGACTAGTTCATTTGATTCAATTGAACTAGTTATGGTGAAGAAGAACTAGGTTAATATCAATTGCTCATATGGTTAACCTTTTGGGTTACTATGTTGAACCAACATACATGTACACGTTTCGGCATGGTTTTCACAAACCCAGTAAACGTCTACCCAAGTATGTGTGACAATTTAAGTTTTCGATCTAACGGTTGAGAAATATTAGCTTGAATCTAAATCAGGTTTTCATCTAACGGTGAATATGGATTGCTTTGTAACTAAGGCAAAACCCTGATTTGAAGGCTATATAAAGGAGACATCTAGCATTGTGCAAAACTAATCCCCACACATCTGTGTGATACTAGTGCGCTCGCTAGAGTCGATTCTCCTTTAACCTTTGGTTTTCTTCTCTAAAACCAGGTTAACGACTTAAAGACTTCATTGGGATTGTGAAGCCAGACCGATACTACTTTTCTCTTAGTTGTGTGATCTGATCTTGCATCTTCTATCGTACGAGTACAATCTATTGATTGGCTTGAGATCGTGAGAGTTCTCCGACAAGGAAGATAAAGAAGTCACAAACATCTTCGTCTCACTGTTTGTGATTCCTCGACAAACCGCTTGTGTAGTCAAGAAGGATTGTTGAGAGGTGATTGATTAATCTAGGATGTTCTTCGGGAATATAAGACCGGATTATCAATTGTTTCATGTTCACCTTGATTTTATATCTTAAGACGGAACAAAACGTAGGGTTTTTCTGTGGGAGACAGATTTATCCTTTGATAGACTTTTCTGTGTGAGACAGATTTATTTATTATCAAGTCTGCGATTTTGGGTTGCAGCAACTCTTAGTTGTGGGTGAGATCAGCTAAGGGAATCAAATGCGCAGTATCCTTGTCGGATCAGAGGCCTAGGAGTACAATTGTACCTTGAATCGGTGGGAGACTGATTGGGGTTCAACTATAGTCAAGTCTGAAGTTAGATTGTAGTAGGCTAGTGTCTGTAGCGACTTAATAAAGTGTGTATTCAATCTGGACTAGGTCCCGGGGTTTTTCCGCATTTGCGGTTTCCTCGTTAACAAAACTTCTGGTGTTTGTGTTATTTCTTTTCCGCATTATATTTTATATAATTGAAATAATACAGGTTGTTCGTTAAGATCATCAATTGGAAATCCTACCTTTGGTATTTGATTGACATTGATTGATCCTTGGATAATGGTCTTTGGTACCGTCCAAGTTATTCCTTGTGTTTAATTAAAGACTCGCTATTGTTTTAGCTTGAGTAAATAAAAACAAGTGAGAGATATTGACTCCTTGAGATACTTTAATCTAGATTGAGTCTGAATGTCTAGTTGATTCTCTAGCAAAAGTATTTCGGAGTTTGTCCATACAGATTTCTAATCGAATTGTTAGTTGGTGTTGTTAGACCCCAGCTTTTTCAGACGACATTAGTAATTTTCGTCAAGATAGTTCTCCTACTGAGTTTCCTCCAACTGAGACAATTTAGAAAGTCAAAGAAATTCCAGAATCAGTTGAAGTTATCCCAACTATTACTGATCCTGACATTTCTAGTGACAAGGAGAAGAGCACTGATCAAGCCATTCCTGATGAACAAGAACGTGTCCCTCCACGACATCTTTGGGTTCAAAGGAATCATGACCCCAAATGTTCCATTGGGGGGAGAGATTCTACAGCCAAAACAAGGGGTCAACTTCAAAACATATGCAATTTTGGTTGTTATCTTTCGCAAGTGGAACCAAGGAATATTGATGAAGCTCTGAAAGATCCCTTTTGGGTAAATGCGATGCATGAAGAGTTAAATCAATTTGAAAGACAAGATGTCTAGGAACGTGTACCTTGTCCTCCAGATGTCAATATTGTTGGTACCAAATGGATATTCAAAAACAAGTCTGATGAATTTGGCAAAATTGTCAGAAATTATGCTAGACTTGTCGCTCAAGGATATTCACAGATTGAAGGAATCTATTTTGACAAAACCTTTGCACCTGCGACACGTCTTGAGTCCATTCGACTTCTATTGGCCCATGCCTGCTTTCTCAAGATTAAGTTGTTTCATATGGACATAAAATCAGCGTTCCTGAATGGAATTATAAAAGAGGAAGTCTATGTCGCTCAACCTAAGGGGTTCGAAAACCCTGATTTCCCAGATCATGTGCTAAAGCTCAAAAAGGCGTTATATGGATTGAAGCAAGCACCAAGAGCCTGGTTTGAGAAACTTACTACCTCTCTTATTAGAAAAGGTTTTTCATGAGGAGGAGCTGATAAAACATTGTTTACCAAATGGAGTGGGAAAGATGTGGTCATTGCTCAAATCTATGTAGATGATATCATCTATGGATCAACTTCTGAAAAATTCGCAAAAGATTTCCAAGTCTCTCTTGCTAAAGAATTTGAAATGTGAAATGTTAGTGAATTGAAATTCTTCTTAGGATTACATATTCAACAACATAAGGAGGGTATTTACTTATCCCATGAGAAGTATGCACGTAATCTTCTGTCAAGATTTGGTCTGGATAAGTCGTCTCCTAAGTTGACTCCTATGCCTACTACTGGTAAATTGCACAGGGATGAGAAAGGAGAAAAAGTGGATCAAAAATTATATCGATACATTATAGATAGCCTTTTGTATCTTACAGCTACTAGACCTGACATTTCTTTCAGTGTTGGTTGTTGTGCCAGGTTTCAGGAGGATCCAAAAGAATCTCATCTTGCAGCTGCAAAGAGAATCATACGATATATAAATCACACTGTTGGGTATGTGTAGGATCAGAATCTCGCAGCAATAATGTCTCAGCGAAATTATCAACAACACAATACAACAGCGTCGCAGAACAATTTCAGAAATGACATAATAAACGACGTCAGCTAAAATCATGAGAAAAATGTGATGGTCCTGCGAAAATTAGGGAGTTTGCGAGATTAACATTTGTAAGGTTGCGAGAATGTCACAAGCCATATCTGAAAATAAAGGACAGATTACCTGTCATCCACTATGTACTTCCCAATAAATAGTCGTTCAGTTGTAAAGGAAAGGGGGAGATCTTTTTTTGGGTGAGAAGCAAGTAAATAGGAGAGAGAAAATCTAGAGCAGTAGTTATTCTTGATTCCTTTATCTTTTCTTGTAAGATTGTTCAAAGATTCATCAATAAAATTAAGATTGTTAATCTAAAATGAGTTGAATGTTAATGAAATCATATGAGGGGTATAGTGTAGGATTTCCTGCAACTACATAATGGCGCTAGAAACAGGGAAGCTGAAGATCGAAAGTTGAAGATTGTTGTTGAGATTGTTCAAATCAAGAAAGTGATTAAATAAATCAGTGAACCAGTTAAAAGAAAATTGATTAGAGTCAATGAAGATGACAAAAGATTGGAGTGTAATATGATAACAAAAACAATGGTTAATGAATTCCATGAAAACATCAAAGGAAGAATACATAAACGAAATTTTGAAGGAAGGAAGGTTATGGCGGTAGAAAAGACATCACCCTTGAGAGATTGGGAAAAGCAAAAAATCACATTCATGGCGGCAGAAATACCAAAAGAAAATTTGAACCACACATCTCCATTGGTTATTACAGTGCCTATTACGCGAAAAGAGAAGGGGACAATAACAAAATCCACGGAAGAATGGATATTGAACAGAACTTTAGTCGATACAGGAAGTTCAGTGGATATAATATTTTATCATGCGTTCAGGGGAATGGGATTTAAAGATGAAGAAATTTCCAGTTCAACATATCTTGTTCATGGCTTTGGAAAATCCACAACAAAACCTAAAGGAGAAATAGTGGTACGAATTCCACTAGGAGAGATCGAAACACACGTGACACTATGCGTGGTGGATATGGAATCGCCATATAATATGTTTCTAGGAAGACCATGGATACATGCGATAAAAGTTGTAGTATCAACGTTGCATCAATGTATTAAATTCCCCACACCAAATGGAATAGGTGAAATCAGAGGAGATGTTGACAATGCGAAATTATGTCATCAAATTGAAGTAAAGCATTATGAAGGACAAGCAAAAAGGAAACAATTTCGCAGAAAGTTGGCAAATGAGGCAAAGAAAGAAGAAGAATTTAGAGTATACATGATAAGGGCAAAAGAAGACATGGGAATACCCAGAGAAATTTCGGAAGAAGGGGAAGGACCTGTGAAAACAATAAAAGAACCAACACCAATGGGAGAAACCAAGTCCAGTTACACTGCCGCAGAACCAACAAAAGAAGTAAACGTTGGGACTATAGAAGAACCTCTAATATTGAGAATTGGAACCAAGATGGATGTAGAAGAAGAAGAAGAAAGAACTGTTAACCTTTTGCGAGAATATAAAGACGTTTTCGCATGGAGCATGGATGAGATACTGGGAATAGATCCATCAATTGCATGTCACAAGTTGGAGATTAACAAGAATGTGAGACCATTTAAACAAAGAATAAGAAAAATCGCAACAGCTTACCATTCCCAAATAGAAGAAGAACTACAGAAAATGCTTGATGCAGGAATCATAAGAGAAGCTAAATACCCAAAGTAGATAGCGAATATGGTCATTGTCCCAAAGAAAAACAAAGGAATAAGGATTTGCATAGATTTCACTGATTTAAACAAAGCTTGCCCTAAAGATAGTTTTCCGTTACCAGATATTCCTAAAATGGTGGAATTCGCGGCGGGAAATGATAGGGTATCGTCTTTAGATGGATACAAAGGATATAACCAGATCCCTCTCGCTGAAGAAGATCAAGAGCATACTGCTTTCTTCGCCCCTAGATGTTTATATTGTTACACGAAAATGCCATTTTGTTCGCGAAATGCGTGAGCGACATACCAAAGAATGGTAGAGAAGGTGTTCGCGAAATGGATACACAAAACATTAGAAGTATACGTGGACGACATGTTAGTAAAGAGTAAATAAGCCAAATACCATGTACAGGACCTGAGGGAGATTTTTGAACAAATGCGGCAGTATAACATTAAACTGAATCCTGAGAAGTGTACTATTGGAGTTGCATCGGGAAAATTTTTAGGCTACATTGTATCAAAGGAAGGAATACAGGTTGATCCAGAAAAAGTGCAAGCAGTTCATGACATGCCAACACCAGCAACAACAAAAGATGTACAGAAGTTGAATGGACTTTTAGCTTCGCTGGGGAGATTCATTTCGCGATAATCAGACAAATGCAAATATGTTTTCGATATACTCAAGAAGGGTGAGAAATTCAAATGGAATGATGAATGCGAAAAAGATTTTCAAGGGATCAAAGAACATCTTATGAATACAACTATTTTACAGAAAGCAGAATCAGGAGAAGAATTATTGATCTATCTTGCGACGACGTCGCATGTATTAAGTGTCGTGTTATTGAGAATAGACGCAGGAGTGGAGAAACGCATCTATTACATTAGAAAAACTTTTAATACTGCCGAGAAGAATTACTCAAAGATTGAGAAGCTAATCTTAGCATTAGTTTATGCATCATTTAAGCTCCTCATATATTTTCAAGCGCACAAGATAAAGGTATTAACAAAATTACCAATTGAATCAGTGATGAAGAATTCAAAAATATCAGGAAGAGTGGAGAGATGGAATGTACAAGTAGGCCACTTTGATATTAAATATGAAATTTTGTCTTCACCAAAATCATAAGTTGTTGCAGATTTCTTGGCAGAATTTCCTTTAGAAGAAGATGAAGCGGTAGAAGAAATGATGGATATAAAAGAAGAAAACGGAGATCCAAAAGACTTATTAACAGAACCAAATAGATGGGAGATATTGGTACATAGATCATCAAATGGAGAAGGCAATAGAGTTGGAATTGTTTTAATTTCGCCAGAAGGAGTGAAGGTGGCTTTTTCATTCAGATTGGAATTCGCATCCACTAATAACGAAACGGAATATGAAGCTGTAATACATGCCTTAAAATTTTCAATAGAAATTAAACTATAAAATACCAGGATCACTATCGATTCACATCTAGTTATTCGCCAAATAAAGGGAGAGTACACTAAAATGAACCATCCTTGAAGAAATACAAAAAGCTCGTTGAAGAATTGTCAGCGAAAATCCCAAAAATAAAATGGAGGCACATTTCAAGGAAGGATAACAGACTCGCAGACGCTTTTGCTTTCATCTCAATCATGATGACAGATCCAACTGCGAGATGCATAAAAATACAAACACTTCTGTCACCATCAATCAATAAAGAAGAAGAAGTGAACGTGATGATAATAGACGGTGAAGAAGAAGAACAAACGAACAATATCGCAGATTGGAGAATAGAACTTCATGCATATTTTGCGAAAGGAGAAACACCAAGAAATAGATTGGAAGCACACAAGTTAAAAAGTTGCGCAACGAATTATGAATTAAGAGATGGGATGCTATACCGAAAATCCTTTAATGGACCATCACTCAGACGTTTGACACGAGGGGAAGGAGAAAAAGTGCTAAAAATGTTACATAGTGGGGATGCTGGCAATCATAGCGCGGGAAGATCTTTGGCACATAGAGCAAAAATGCAAGTCTATTACTGGCCGTACATGCACGAAGATGTAAAACAAATATCAGGACGTTGCGAAGATTGTCAGCGGCATGGAAAGAAAATACATGCACCTGGAGCACCATTGTCATCTTCAAGCAGTGTGTGGCCTTTTGGAAAGTGGGGCTTAGATGTTGTGGGGCCATTTTTACCAGGTTATGGACAAAGAAGATACTTAATAGTCGCAACAGATTATTTCACAAAATGGACAGAAGTGAAGGCAGTACAGCATATTCGCGACAAAGATATCTTTACATTCATATTCGAAAATATCATTTGCAGATTCGGAATTCCTGCGCAGTTGGTATCTGATAATGGGAAACAGTTTGAAGGGCAGAACATAGAAATGTTACTTAATGCATTTAAGATAAAATGTGGAAAGTCTACTCCGTTGTATCCACAAGCTAATGCGCAGGTAGAGGCAACAAATAAAATAATTGCAGATATATTAAAGAAGAAATTGGAAGGACATCATAGAGCATGGTGCGAACAAGTACATAATGCAGTATGGGCTTATACTACAACTAGAAGAGAAGCTACTGGAATGTCACCTTTTTGTTTAACATACGGAGTTGAAACGGTGTTACCAACAGAAGTTGTTATTCCGACTACAAAGAGAGAAGATTGGGAGAAAAATCTTAGTGTGGGTTTGATCTTAAACAAACTTGATGAATTAGAAGAAAAAAGAGAAAGATCTTTACAACATATGGAGAATTATCAGCGAAGATTAGCCCGAGAATATAATAAACGTGTCAAAGTACGCGAATTCCAACCAGGAGATTTAGTTCTGCGAGAGACACCAATATATCAGCGAGAAAATGGTGGAAAATTAGCGAAAAAATGGGATGGACCTTACATCATTAAAGAGATAGTTGGAATAGGAGCTTATAAATTAATGGATCCAGAAGGTAGAGATGTTGGTCATAGACTTGACAGACCATGGAATAGGTTGTACTTAAAAAGATATTATCCGTAATAAGCTTTGAGAAGTTATGGATTCTGAAAGAATAATTGCGAGATTATTCATATCAAAACAAGATCATGATGTGCAAAACTTTCGCAGAGATAATTATAGAACAATGACATAAAAGAAAGGGGCGAACCTTTATGGCGTACACCCTAGTTCGCGAATAAAATTTCACAAGACGCAAATGTAAGACCTAAAGTACGTCATATAAGGGGGTACCTGTTGCATGGATCAGGGAAAGGTTACACCGCCACCGGAACCTGAGTCATGGAGATTTGGGGTCAATAAATCCCATCCGGGAGAGGCACCTTGGATTCTCAGCTTAAGCATATGACTTAGGTTGGGCGACTAAGGTAATAAGGACTCTCCCAAGGAGTGCAGAATCTGATCAAGGCGCCGAGGTACACGGTTGAGTCAAGAGTGCCAGGGGCGTTTGAAGCGTACCTTGCCATTCTTGACAAGTCTTGGCTTATACTGCACTTGGCCCGAAGAAAACCCCACTTAGGGTGCAGTCTCGTAACCATAATCCTTATAGGTAAAAGGGATAAGAGGCTGCGAAAACAACTGGTTGTTGTTAAGACTGGATGAGAGGATCTAACCTTGTATGGTAGAAGTACGCCTCCTTGAATGGGGAAACAGGGGGAGATAAGGGAGGCACCCTCCATTAGGGAGCTAATAAGTATCTTAAGACGCAAATGTCATGAGGCTTTTTACTCGCAAGGGTATTAAGGCTTGTCTCATTTGTGCAACAATCCTGAAGAGGCAATAATACAAAAGAAAAAGATAAGACGAGATCAATGGGTTTTCGTATGAAAGTGAAAAGACGTCCTGCGATTTCATCGCAAGACGGCAATGTCATGGGGATTTATTTTCTCAAGAATATTTAGGCCTGTCATATTGTCGCAACATTCCTGAAGAGGCCATAATACAAAAGAAAAAGTTAAAGCAAGATCAATCGGTTCTTGCATGAAAGTGCAAGAACGTCCTGCGATTTTGTTGCAATGACAAGAGGTGGCATAATAAGACCTTTAATTAGGAAGGCAAAATAAGACCACATGACAAAACAAAATATTTATAAGTATTCATAACAGATCCTTTCTCGCAAGAAAGATAATGAGAGGCAAGTATGGGAATCAATAAACAAGAGGCATTATCTTTCTCACTAGCAAAATACTAAAAGGGAAAATTGATTCCAAAGTTGGTTGAAGAATATTATTCCCAAAAAATAATAAAGATGAGACAATTCAAGAAGATAGAACTAGATAAGAAGCTCATGCTTCAGTATTAATTCCTGTAGAAGGAGATAATAGACGTTCTTCGCCAATGTTCTCATTATCGCCAACCTCTCCTTCATTTCGATTCTGATATTCACCTTGATTAGCACCTTGATTATCGCCAGCAATTACTTCTTCAGAAGAGATCTCTTTTTCGTTTTCATCTTGATTAACACCAGCAGTTGCTTCCTTAGAAGGAATCTCTTCTCCATCTTCCAAAAGACTATCCTCTGCACCACTATCATAATTATAATCACTGTCAGCAGGACGAGGAAACTCATCATCATCTACTTCCAAAGGTTCGATTGATGTAGAAGGAAGAGATTTAGACAATAAAATATCATTTACAAGGACTTCAGCACGGAGATGAACTTGACGAAGAAGTGCTCTCTGATGATTCCTATCTTGAATATCCTTAAAGTAAGCAAGATAATCAAGTCTTCTTTCTGCTCGGTCGCGAGAACCAGTAAGGACAGAGAAGTAATGCATTTTCTTTGCGAATTTTGGCATATTTAGCCTCCAAAACAGAAATGGAGGAATGAAGATTTTTCTCAGACTCTGCGAAAGGATAGAATACAAAATTTCAGTAAGATGAAGAACTCAAAAAGATATGACAAAGAAAAGATAGTTAAGGCAGTCAAACTATTATGACTACCTTCCTTTTGCGAATAATATGTTGAATCAAGGTCAGACAACTATTCTCCCAACGGTCCATGCATCATCAAATTTATCTCCAACTAAACCTTTAAGTCGAGACTGAAGATTTTTCTCTTTAGAAATAAGAAAGGCATTTTTCTTCGCAAGAGAAGAATAAGATTCTTCTAATTTGGAATATTGTTCTTTAAGTTGATTCGCCTTTACACTTAAAGCTATTCTACCTTGAATGAGTGTATCTCTTTCAGCGATAGATGACTGTTACTTCTTTAAGTTCATTTCTCAAAGAGCGAAGAGATTGCTCTTGGTCATCACATACTTTCTGAAGGATGCTAAGTTGTTGCGAAGATATCGCCATCTTATTTAAACAAATTCTTCTCTTGAGATAGAGTTTTATTCTCATCTGATAAAGATTTCATCCCAAGATTAGCTTTAGTTAAAGAATAAGAGAGGCGAGATATTTCATTACTTAATAAATCTTGCCTCGAACTAATTGGGTATTTTCATTGGTAAGATTATTTATATGATCAACAGAGTATGAATAGAGGTTATCTAATTGGTTATATTGATCCATCAAAATCTCTTTATCAACACGGGCTTCTTCAACACAGATTCAAATTGATATCTCTCCATTATTCGTTTCTGGTTTAAGGCTTAACATGCAAAAGAAGGATTTCAAGGATAATTAAATATGGGAAGGATAAAATCATTAAAAAGGCAAATTGAAGACACAAATAAGGAAATCATACCTGTCAGTTCATCATTCTTCTTGCGAAGGTTGTCACGATCCAGTGAAACATTCTGAAGCTTTTGATTTTCGAGACGAAGAGCATTACACTCTTTTTCCAAAGTTATTTGCGAAACAGCTCTGTCAGAACCGAAATACTTACTCAGAATTTCGCAAATACCAGACTTGTCAGGATCAATGGGAGACTTCTTGCCATCATCCAGGACTTCAGACAAAAATTTGAAAGCAATATCTATTCCTTCCATGGTTTTTTTCGAAAAGGGAAGAGGCTCAGGTAGAGAACTGGCAATGATAGAAGGTTGAGAAACATTATCAATAGGAGGAGAAGAAGCTTCATTCACAGAAGGATCAATAATGGGGGTTTCAATCATTGAAAGGTCAATTGAAGAAATGAAATCTGAGGCAGCTTTTTCGCGAATTGGAGATAATGGTTTAACTTGCGAAGATGTCGCAGGACATTTAGAAGAGATAAGTAAGTGGAATGGAACAGAGGTTTCAACGGTTTTAAGGTGGCGAGATTTCTTGAGAGGTTTATTGACATCCTTATCACCCTGCGAATTACAATCCAGATAAGAAACAGAGGCAACAATATTTTTATTAGAAAAGAATAATGTTTCTTACTATCTTCTAATTCGCAGACTTTCTTTTGTGTACAATAATCTTATGCTGCGGTTTGGGAATATTAGGGTTCTAAACTGTAAATTTGGTGTTGGAGGCGTTTTTGCGGAAATAACAACAGTATGGGAATCACATAAGCAACATCATTAAATAAAGCAGTAACAAGATCAATTTCAGCAAAACCCATAAGAAAGAAAAAAGAAAACTAACCTCGACGAATCCATGGAAAACACCAGCAGGAAGATTAATTCGTAAAAATTAAGAAAGTTACAAACAGTGAAGATATTCAGAGTGAACATTATGGAGATGAAGAAGAAAATAAAAAGAGTAAAAGAAGAAGAAAGAAGAAAAGTTGCAATGGAAGAATTTACGGAAGAATAATAGAGTTGCAGAGATGAGAGAATAAAAAGAGAAGAGAAAGTAAAAAGAAAATGGAAAGAAGAGTAAGAAGAATATATATAGAGAGGATTTTATACTCGAAGAAATAAACACCATTAATACGAAAAAAAACGTGAGCGGTTAAAAAGCAGCGGTTACAGAAGACGTGTCAAGAAATAGATGGAAGAAAGGATACGTGTGATAAATGCAGAATATGAAGAAATGAACAGTTGCGGCATTTCTCACATCGTTCTCTACTTCGCAGAGAAGATATGAGAAGAGGCAAGATGTAGGATCAGAATCTCGCAGCAATAATGTCTCAGCGAAATTATCAACAACACAATACAACAGCGTCGCAGAACAATTTCAGAAATGACATAATAAACGACGTCAGCTAAAATCATGAGAAAAATGTGATGGTCCTGCGAAAATTAGGGAGTTTGCGAGATTAAAATTTGTAAGGTTGCGAGAATGTCGCAAGCCATATCCGAAAATAAAGGACAGATTAGCTGTCATCCACTATGTACTTCCCTATAAATAGTCGTTCAGTTGTAAAGGAAAGGGGGATATCTTTTTCTGGGTGAGAATCAAGTAAATAGGAGAGAGAAAATCTAGAGCAGTGGTTATTCTTGATTCCTTTATTTTTTTCTTGTAAGACTGTTCAAAGATTCATCAATAAAATTAAGATTGTTAATCTAAAATGAGTTGAACGTTAATGAAATCATGTGAGGGGTGTAGTGTAGGATTTCCTGCAACTACAGTATGGTCTCTCATACACTTTTGATACTAATGCTGACCTTTCTGCTTATTTTGATGTTGATTGGGCAGGATGTGTAGAAGACAGAAAAAGTACATCAGGGGGCTTCTACTATGTAGGTCTCAATCTTGTAGCGTGGCATAACAAAAAGCCAAACTCTCAATCCCTGTCCACATGTGAAGCAGAATATATTGCTTCCTGATCACGTTGTACTCAACTCTTATGGATGAAATAGATGCTTGCTGATTATGGAATTGATACTGGAATAATGAAGATCTTTTGTGATAACTCCAGTGCGATTCGAATTACTGAGAATCCTGTTGAGCACTCAAGAACAAAGCACATTGACATATGGTACCATTTTATTCGTGATCTTTATCAAAATGGTATCATCAGTATGGAGTTTGTCCCTTCCGAACAACAATTGGCTCATATTCTCACCAAACCCTTAGACACTGCAACGTTTCAACACTTGCGGCAGTCTATTGGTGTTGTTTTGGTTCATTAAAACATTTCATTGACTCTTGCTCCTATGCTTATCCTTATATTTTGGGAAATTGAGTCTGAAACTCCAGTAGGTACTTTCCAGTTCAGTTTTTGTAGGATTGTCGTTATAGTCTTTTTAGTATCTCTTTACTGCTTCAAAATCCTTCTTTTCTTTCGAAATTAAGGTCGCTCTTGTTGTTATTTCGGGAATGACATCAAATAGGGGACAGTTCTTTTGAACTTGTGCTTAATGGTAATATCTTGCGGGGTGTGCGGCTGTGGAATTTTATAGGGGTTATCTTGTATCTTAAAACTCCTTGATGAATGCATTTACCTTCGGCTTTATGATTGCATCTAAATTAAGTTGGTATGTATTTTTTCTTTTAGTCTATGAAATGTCTCTTATGGAAATTTCATTATGATCCCGTTCTTTTACCTTTGCCAATTTTATTGACAAAAAGGGGGAGAAATAATGTAGTCCACACTACAAATACATATGGTTTTCGGATCATTGTGTAAGGGTGAGTGGTTTCCATGATCGAGATGGAGTATTGACTAAGGGGAAGTGATACATATCACCATAGTATTGTTGTTAAAGTCGTGATGCAATTGGACTTTGATGTTACATAATGATACTATGACACTGTACAATAATGATCGGGAATCTCGATTTCTCTCATTGTTATAGCTACGGATCTTCAACAACGATGGTGCTAAACTTACAACCTTTGGGATCATTGGAATACTTGGAAGGAAGAAGATTTCAAGGAACGTTGAAGATTAGACTATGGAATAGGAGCCACTAAAGCTTATATTTTTTGTATTCCATATGTATTAATAGTTTTTTCACAAAAATTGACAAAGGGGGAGAATGTTAGAGCATGGCTCGGCCGACCTCGCATAAGTTGCTATATCAAGCATGTTTGTCAATGTTAGTGATAAAAACTATGAGTCTTGATTTCTAGTCTATTATAGCTAAGTCTCCGACTAGGATAGAAAAGTGTAGTTGAGCTCAAGGACTTCATGGGGATTCATCATACAACGACGAAGATCTACTCAAGAAACCGTGGAACTTCATGAACAAAAAGGTATGTGGAGACTTGAACTTATCTATCACTCAAAAGTATCTATTTTATCTCCTACTTCTTATGAGACAAAAAGTCGTATGATATATAGACTGGATCATACACATTTGACATTTCGAGCTGAGTATTCACTACTTATCTTTTTCTCGAAATCGTATGTTGGTAAAGCGTTTCGCTTTGATCAAGTTTATCTTCACCTAGTGACGAAAGTCATGAAAAGTTTCAATTACTTTGAGAATTGCTCTGACGTGAAACGGTCTGTGAATAACGGCTATATAACATCCTCTGAGAATGTCTCAATGATTGGAATGAGAGTTTAGATTACATAACCATGTATTCCTTAATAAGAAGTTTTCGAACTTTGTTGATTGAGAGAAACCGTAGGAATTGGCTTTGCCAAGTCCGCGAACTCAGTTTGCGAACTCAGTCCGCGAACTGACGGAAGTTCTCTTACCGAGAATTTCTGCTGGGATTTCAAAGAACTCGTTTGCGTGTTTAGTCCGCGAACTGGCGGAAGTCTCTTTGCCGAGATTTTCTGCTGAGTTCGGAAAACTCTGTCGGTTGCCTTAAGTACGTGAACTTGTTTGTGAGCTTAAGTGGTTATGATCTAAAGATGTGCTATGAACATGAAACTTAAATTACTAAGGAATGCTTTATGCAAACCGTGGCTATAAAGTTCATGAGCCGATTCATCAAATCGAATCATCTTTGTTTCAATTGTAACTTGTGTAGTTACATAAGATCTCATAGCAATTGAACAAGTTATGGTGAAGAAGAACTAGGTTAATATGAATTTCTCATATGGTTAACCTTTTGGGTTACTATGTTGAATAAACATACACGTACACGTTTGGGCACGGTTTTCACAAACCCAGTAAATGTCTACCCAAGTGTGTGTGACAAGCTAAGTTTTAGATCTAACGGTTGAGAAATATTAGCTTGAATCTAAATCATGTTTTCATCTAACGGTGAATATGGATTGCTTTGTAACTAAGGCAAAACCCTGATTTAAAGGCTATATAAAGGAGACATCTAGCATTGTGCAAAACTAATCCCCACACGTCTGTGTGATACTAGTGCGCTCGCTAGAGTCGATTCTCCTTTAACCTTTGGTTTTCTTATCTAAAACCAGGTTAACGACTTAAAGACTTCATTGGGATTGTGAAGCCAGACCAATACTACTTTTATCGTAGTTGTGTGATCTGATCTTGCATCTTCTATCGTACGAGTACAATCTATTGATTGGCTTGAGATCGTGAGAGTTCTCCGATAGGCAAGATAAAGAAGTCACAAACATCTTCGTCTCACTGTTTGTGATTCCTCGACAAACCGCTTGTGTAGTCATGAAGGATTGTTGAGAGGTGATTGATTAATCTAGGCTGTTCTTCGGGAATATAAGACCGGATTATCAATTGCTTCCTGTTCACCTTGATTTTATATCTTAAGACGGAACAAAACCTAGGGTTTTTCTATGAGAGACATTTTTATCCTTTGATAGACTTTTTTGTGTGAGACAGATTTGTTTATTATAAGTCTGTGATTTTGGGTTGCAACAACTCTTAGTTATGGGTGAGATTAGCTAAGGGAATCAAGTGCGCAGTATCCTGTTGGGATCAGAGGCGTAGGAGTACAACTGTACCTTGAATCGGTGGGAGACTGATTGGGGTTCAACTATAGTCCAGTCTGAAGTTAGCTTGTAGTAGGCTAGTGTATGTAGCGGCTTAATACAGTGTGTATTCAATCTGAACTAGGTCCCGGGGTTCTTCTGCATTTGCGGTTTCCTCGTTAACAAAACTTCTGGTGTCTGTGTTATTTCTTTTCCGCATTATATTTTTTATATAATTGAAATAATACAGGTTGTGCGTTAAAGGTCATCAATTGGAAATCCAACCTTTGGTTGTTTATTGATCCTTGGATATTGGTCTTTGGTACCGTCCAAGTTATCTCTCTTTGATAAAGACTCGCAGATTTCCATTTTCTTGAGTAAAGATCAAATCGAGAGATTGAGATATAAACTCTTTGATATATCTCTTTATTGATTGAGTCTAACTGTCTAGTTGATTCTCATAAAAAGTATATTAGAGTTTGTCCATACAGAATGCTAAGCGAAATATTGGGTGGTGTTGTTAGACCCCCGCTTTTTCAACAAGAACAAATATAGAGGTTGTACCACGATGATATGTGAAAAGAGAATTATCACATAAGGATTTAGCAAATCCTTCAGATAACAAAACTGAAGAAAGTTTCGTAAACCATTGACGAGAGGCTTGCTTTAAACCATAGAGAGACTTTTTGAGTTTGAAAACTTTGGACTAACTTGGACGTATCATACCTGGTGGAAGCTTCATGTAAATTTCTTCATCCAAATCACCTTGAAGAAACACATTGTTGACATCAAGTTGATGAAGAGACTATCCCTTAATAACTGCAATAGATAATAAGACACAAACAATAACCAACTTAGCTACTGGAGCAAAGGTATCATAGTAGTTTATACCCTCTTTTCGTGTGTAGCCTTTGGCTACCAGTCGAGCCTTGTAACGTTCAACGGTACCATCAACATTGAACTTGATTTTAAAAACCCATTTGCAGCCAATGGTTGTTTTACCAGGTGGTAAATCTACTAATATCCAAGTATTGATGGCTTCCAAAGAAATGATTTCTTTGGCCATGGCTGCGCGCCATTTGGGACATTTATTTGCCTGAGAGAATGATCAAGGTTCATCAGTGAGAATAACTGAAGATAAAAAAGCTTTGAGTGAAGGAGTGAATTTTTCGAAGGACAAATAATTTATCATTGGATACAGTGATGAAGACGCATCCGTAGTAGAAAAACAATGGTAATCCTTTAAATAGGATGGTGGATTGCGAGAACGAGATGGATGTTAATGTATTGCTGATGATGGAATCGCTTGAGAGATAGGCACCTGAATAGGTGGAGATGTGGCTGATTGTCCTGGAAATACGGCAGGTGACTGAACTACTGGAACACTAGTAGTATCGGCAGAAATTGATTCTGCAGGATGGACAGAAAACGAGCCACTCATGGAATTACGTGTAGAAATAGTTGGTTGTGCAGCGGAATCATGAGAAGGTACGACAGTTTCTGAATGCTCAGAATGCGACTGAGACTGAGAGCATGGGATAGAATGCTAAGGATTCGGAATATCACCACATGATTGAGACTGAAATATGGAGTCGTAATAAGAATAATCAGGCTGTGAAGGCTCAACAGGAACTGATGATGATGAAGAAATATCTTTAAAAGGAAATGTATGTTCATGAAACACTACATCGCGTGTTACATACACGGATATCCGATGAAAATGTCAGGCTTAGCACGTTGATCGAATTTGTTAGAAATACGTATATTTCTGCCAAAACAAAGGCAACAAAACACTCGAAGATGTGAATAATCTGGTGGCGAATTGAGAAGTAACTTATGTGGAGATTTATGAGATAATACCGGTGTTGGAAATTTGTTAATCAAATATGTTGCAGCTAAAATGTAGTCTCCCCAAAATTGTATGGGAAAATTAGCTTGAAAGCGTAAAGACCTTGCAACATTGAGCAAGTGGCGATGCTTACATTCAACAATACCATTTTGCTGTGGCGTATATATACAACTGGTTTGATGGAGAATTCCATTTTGATGAAACCAAGATTGAAGTTCATTTGATTTGAACTCAAACCTATTATCAGACCTGAAAGTCTGTAGTTGAGGAATAACTAACGAATTGATACGAGAGGAGATGCTGGTAATGTGATGCCCGGATTTTTTTATAACAAAGGCAAAGAAATATTTGAGAAACTTCAAGGTTTCAGACTTTACTTTCATCAAAATACCGATGTACACCTAGAGTAATCATCTACTATTGTAAGAAAATATTTTGCACCAGTTAAAGAGGCGGTAGAAAAAAGACCCCATATGTCAACATGAATTAATTAAAATGGATGCTTTGATAAAGAAACATTGTTATTAAACTTGAGACGAGATTGTTTTTCTCGTGGGCATACATCACATAAGTGTTTAAATGAAGAACGAACATAAGCAAAATTACGAGCTAAAAAATTAAAACAATCCATATGTGGATGACCGAGACGACAATGCCATATATCCACTGGTTTATTAGCAGCTAAAGATGAAACTAATGGTTGGAAACTGAAATGATAGAGGCCAGAGATACGCCTACTCCATCCAATCTCCTTGTTCGTGAGACGGTCCTGGAAGATGCAAGACTCGTGTGAGAAATTGATACAACAGTTTGGTGTGCTTGTAAGCTGACTTACAGAGATCAGGTTAAATTTAAAACTTGGAATGTGAAAAACATTGAGTAGCTGAATATTGGGAGATAGATTCATAGTCCTAATATGAGTGACAGATATATTCGAACCATCTGGTAATTGAACCGTGATTTGGTTCATAACCAATATGTAAGAAGAAAAACAAGAGAGAGTGGAGCAAATGTGATGAGTTGCACCACTGTCTATAATCCAAACATTAGAAGAACAAGTCAGAGTAATACCTGCAAAATTGGGAAATGAAGTGACAACAGTGTCTCCATTGTTTGGTTCCAGTAAAGATATAAGTCTTGCATATTGAGCTGCAGTTATACCAGGAGCAGCCTGTGTATTAGGAACAGCAACAACAACATATGCCAGAGTTGGAATATCTCTGGATCTCGGAGGATCTTTTGGGTAGCCATTGAGCTTCCAGCAGGTAAGACGAGTATGACCATGTTTGTTGCAGTGGTCGCAAAAAGGTCTTGGTCGCTTGTTGGTACCATTCCCAGCGTTGGATGTGGTGCCGAGATTGAAGAAAGACCTATGATTTGGTCTGTCTGAGTTGGGAGCACTGCGAGAAACATTAAGTGTAGCAGATTCAACCTGAGTAAGAGAGGATGAGTTTATACCTTGCTGCCCCTCCTCCTGCCTCACGAGATTATAGAGTTTGGATGCTGATGGAAATGGTTCCATCAACAAACACTGACTGCGCGGTACGGAAAATCGGTCATGCAGCCCCTGTAGAAACTCCATGTCTCTATCTTGGGTATGATGATCTACAAAATATTTTCCTGCACCACAGATGCAAGGCTGAAGAGGTCTGAATGTATCGAGTTGATCCCACAACTTCTTGAGTTGAGTAAAGTACATCGCAAGATTGTGATTTTCTTGTTTCAGAGATGAAATCGATTGTTTCAGGGCAAACAGTTTCGGTGCATTCTTGTGAGAGAACTTGTTCTTAATCTCTAACTATTGTTCCCATGCAAATGGGGAAGACATGACACTGGATTTGATAACTGGATCGACTGAGTTTTCAACCCAGCTACCAACCAAATCGTCTGCACTAGTCCAATGGAGGAGATCAGTTGGATCCGTGGGTTTGGTGATGGTTCCATCAATGTAACCTAGCTTGGCTTTGGCACTTAGGGCTTTTCGGATTCCTCTTTCCAGATGCAATAGTTATCATCTGTGAGGAGAGGAGTAAATATGACAGTGGTAAGGTTGTCAGCCGGATGCACATAATAGGGACTTGATTGAGGAAGTCCTGAATCTCTATTAGGTGAAGGAATACTGGAAGATGGAGGTATTTGGATGTCATTTTCAACAGTCATGATGATACAGTTGCAGGTAAAAAAAAAAAAACTAGCCTAGCTCTAGAGTACCATGTTGCAATATTGGGTTTTGGGTTTTCTATCTCACACAACTGTGTTGAGATTGATTTCATTATTTTGTATATATACTTGTACAAATACATTGAATGAGTGAAGATCCTAATACTATAATTACATCAAGAGAATTAAATTTATTCCTATAGATAAATCAAAGAAAATAAAACTAATTACATCAATATTATTCTTTGCATGTACTAATGTTGTTTCCATATTCTTCATTGCATGTACTTAATATGTGTTGATCTTCTTATATATTTGCATGTGTTAATTAAAAGAACTAGAAGATTTAATGCCAAGAACACCACACAGCAGCACCCCATTAGCTAAAAAGCCACCTCCATGAAGAATCCAACTCGGAATTGCAACGGAAACCTCAAAGAAAAGACCGCCATCACTATCATCACCGCCTCAATCTTAAGAAATTCCAACCAAAACTCTAATGAACCGTCTCTGTAAAAAACAGAAACCCCAAGGAAAATCATCACGAGAAGGTTGAAAGCTTAAGAAGAGAAGAACTGCCATCAGATCCGGCCAACAACACCCACAACTGCCATGATATGATCACTACAATCCCAACATCAAATATAACATCCTCTGATCCACCGTCTTCAAAAACCACACTCATCGAACACCATTGAAACTGCTCAAAAGAGTTAGGAAAGTTTTACACAAAGGTTTTGATTAATTATGATGATGAGAAGGAAAGCAAAGAAAGATGCAGAATCTAAGAATGGGTTACAGAGGATTTGAATGAAGATCCTCTACATTATAAAATCTGGATCTGAAAAAGATTAGGCAAAAAATTGAGAAGAACTTAAGGATCCCAAAATCACATATAGAAAAGACCCAAAACCTATGTAGAGAAATAAATCCTTGCTCGGATATTGAGAGATATAATTAAAATTATTGTCCTCTAGCCAGTATAATCACAACCAATGGTCGGTTGTGATGCTGGTAAATCAAAAATGCTCGAGCAAATTATTATTTTTCAGTTCATTGATCGGAATAAAATGAGGGAAGCTTTACCTGAAATAGCATAGCACACTTGCACTAACAAAGCTAAGAAAACATAGCAAAAGGAGAAGGAAATAAAAGGAAAACATAGAATGAACTGCACCCTCATAAACAAGCTTCGATTTGCTATGTTTCCATCATTACATTAAGTCTAAATGTAAGCAATGATGTTTACATGCCATTCGCCTTTGCCGCCCTCCATCTTTGAATCAAGTATTAACTCAATCTTATCCAACCCAACATCACAAGAGCAGTACTCATAATTACATAGGAATATGATTTTGAGTCTAGGATTTGTGACAATTTAAATAATTACATAGTTATGTAAATGCCAGAAAGTAAGTTCTCTAGCAGCATTCTAAAAGTTCCTCCCCAGTTCAATGTTCCTTTGTCTCACCCATTGACACTTATCATAATAGCATACCAGTGCTCCCATCTTCACTAGATTATAATCCTCATCCAATGATGCGTCCTTGGGGAGTTTAGTAGCATACAAATTTTATGTACTAACATCAACACTATATATTTCTTTTTTAACATTCATGAGTTCTTCAGTATCGTCTCTAAGCCAATGTAAAGCACCATTCGTCAAAACCACTCCATTCCACGGTGAGTTGTAAGGTTTATCGAAACGGAAACCGGGATTCACTAGACTTATCCAAGAATCCCTTCCAAATTCTCCAAGTGTTAGGATCTTGCACAAATTCTTATCAGCATTCCCACCAAAACACACGGCTTTATAATTCTCCCCAACAGGGTCATAGGCCAAATGATCCCATAATCCTACTATTGGAGATATGCATATATATATATATATATATGTATATTATTGGAGATAAGCATATATTTATATTTATGGTTACATAATAAGTTAAGTGGGGAATAATATTATTTTGTGTAAATATGCTAATCAATATGTATTAGGATATCTATCTATTTAGCTTTCGAAGAACAGAATTGTAATCCAAGATTTTGATAATAACAAAACTTCAATTCTCTATCTTGTCGTTTCATGGCATCTGAGCCAGATTCGAAATAAACCTAAAATTGATTCGATTTCAAATTATACGGGTATGATGATTTCTCCGGTAAAATTGAATAGTGATAATTATGAACAAGATGAACAAGTCGTTGTTAATACGGCACTTATAAATACTGATGCAAATTCAACTGGAAGCTATCTTTCTTCACAAGATCGACTACCACTTGCTAATACACTCACTGATGCACAGTGGGAAGCTATTGTGAATATGTTTAATTCTTCAAATAAGGAGGGATCGAATGAAAAATTTTCTAGGAAATGGATACTTGATACAGGGGCTTCGAGACATATGACAGGGAGTAAAGAGTTCTTTTGCAAAACATATCAAATAGGTTTTTCTTCCGTAAAACTTCCAAACATCACGTACACAACTGTTTCATGTGAAGGCACTGTGGTGTTTGGACAAAATATGAGATTATATCGTGTTTTATATGTCCCTGATCTTCACTGCAATTTGATTTCATTAGCGTGTTTAATTAAAGATCTGAAATGTATTGTCACTTTGACTGATAAGTTGTGTGTGATACAGGACCGCACTACAAGGACGTTGATTGGTGTTGGTGAGGAACGAGATGGGGTCTATATCTTCCACAGTGGAGCGCAGATTATGGCACATCGAGTTACTACTGGTGAAAATTATTACTTATGGCATAAGCGTTTAGGTCATCCTTCTAATAAGATTATTTCTTTGCTTCCTGGTATGAATAAAGTTGATTGTCAGAAGTTTCTCAATGAACCATGTGATACTTGTTTTAAGGCTAAACAAACACGTGCTAGTTTTCCTATAAGTGAGAATAAAGCAAATGGTATCTTCAGTTTAGTTCATTGTGATGTATGGGGTCCGTATCGTACATCGTCTTCTTGTGGTGCACATTATTTTCTTACTATTGTTGATGATCATTCTCGTTGTGTCTGGGTTTATTTGATGGCACATAAAACTGAGGTGGTGAAATTTTTTTCAGAGTTTTTGTGCTATGGCTAAGTCACGATTTGATAGACATGTTAAGAAAGTTCGCAGTGATAACGGTACTGAATTTCGTCCATTGATTCCATTTTTTTCTGAACAAGGAATAGAATTTCAAACTTCATTTGTAGATACGCCACAGCAAAATGGGCGAGTGGAACGAAAACTTCGTCATATATTGAATGTAGCACGTGCTTTGCGATTTCGAGCAAATTTACCTCTTCGGTTTTGGGGTGAGTGCATTCTAACCGCTGCTCATATCATTAATCGCACGCCTACTACCTTGCTCGATGGGAAAACTCCTTATGAAATGTTACATAGAAAGCCACCTATTTATACTCATATTCGAGTATTAGGATGTTTGTGTTATGCAAGTATTGTCCCTCGTGATCGTAACAAGTTTAATCCACGAAGTCGACGTTGCATATTTATTGGTTATCCTTTTGGAAAAAAGGGTTGGCGCTTGTTTGATTTGGAAACCAAACAATTTTTTGTGTCTCGTGATGTAGTTTTCTTTGAAAACAAATTTCCTTATCATGTTGTTCCTTTGGATAATAATAATGAAGAATCCCAAATTGAATTGGATAGAAGGTTAGAAATCTATGGAGAACAACCAGACTTATTGTTTTCTGACGGTACTGCTAATCCGGGTAGTTCTTCAGGTACAAGCGGACAGAAATTGTCCGATACAGCCGGATATAAATCCACAGCTAGTGACAGTACAACAACTCCAGGCAGTAATGTACAGATGTTGTCCGGTGACTGTACAATTGGTCCACGAAGTAAAGAACAGACGTTGTCCGGCAGTGATGACACAACAGTTCCAGGCAGTGAAAGAAATGTTGTGCGGGATCCGTCTCATAGTGAGGGAACTACTGTACTAGGCAGTAAGACACGAGATTTGTCTAGTAGTGACAGAACTACTACTCCATTTAATGAGGTATTGGATTTGTCTAGTAGTGCTAGAAGTCCAATAGTCGCAGCAAGTGACAGAATTCCAAAGGTCACAGACGGATCATTAGTTACTTTAGAAGATGGTTTTGTCTCATATGGGCCCCAGTAAGACATGTCAGATATTGCAGAAAGGCAAGATCTGGTCCGTTATTCTTCTGATGCAACTGTAACTCATGATACTGAAAGTGATATTATTAGTGCTAATTCTGATAAGGCAGTTCGACGTAGTGTTCGGTCTCGGGTTTCTAATACACAGTTAAAGGATTATGTATGTAACACCATTCAATCTATAGACCCCGGCTCTTCTACTCCGCACTCGTCAACGTTCTCAGGTACGCCTTATCCCATAACTAATTATGTGTCTTGTGCAAAATTTTCTGCTAATCATACTCGTTTTTTGGCGGCGATTACTACTCTTAAAAAACCTAGCAGTTATGCGGAGGCTGTTCGTCTTCCTTGTTGGCGTGTAGCTATGTCTAAGGAAATTAATGCTCTTGATAAAAATGGCACGTTGTTTATTACTGATCTTCCGCCTGGGAAGAAGGCTATTGGTTGTAAATGGGCTTACAAAATTAAATATAATTCTGATGGCGGTGTAGAAAGATATAAAGCTCGATTGGTTGTTCTTGTTAATAGACAGGTTGAAGGGGTTGATTACCATGAAACCTTTGCTCCCGTAGCCAAAATGGTTTCGGTTAGAACTTTTTTGGCAGTCGCAATGGCTCAAGATTGGGAGTTGCACCAAATGGATGTTCACAATGCCTTTCTACACGGGGATCTTGATGAGGAAGTATATATGAAACTTCTTACAGGCTATTCGACTACTTCTTCGGGCAAAGTATGTCGTCTTCACAAATCCTTATATGGTCTTCGTCAAGCTCCACGTAATTGGTTTGCTAAGCTTGCAAGTGCTCTTAAGGCTTTTGGGTTTATACAGTCTTATGCTGATTACTCTTTATTTACTCTACGACGAGGTGAGAATTCCATTAACGTACTTGTTTATGTTGATGATTTGATTATTGCTGGGAATAATTCCGCTGCTATTGCTACTTTTAAGACATACTTAAGTCGGTGCGTTCATATGAAAGATTTAGGTCCTCTCAAGTATTTTTTGGGTATTGAAATATCTCGAGGTACTGATGGTCTATTTTTATCTCAACGAAAATATACTTTGGATATACTTTCTGAGAATGGACTTCTTGGAGCCAAACCAGCTGCTTCACCCATTGATCAACATCATCGTTTGGCTCTAGATGATGGACCTTTGTATTCAGATTCATCCCAGTATCGCCGACTTATTGGACGTTTGATTTATTTGACCATTACGCGTCTTGAATTATGTTATTCGGTACATATATTGGCTCAATTCATGCAATCTCCTCGAGTTGCACATTGGGAAGCTGCTCTTCGAGTTCTTCGTTATCTTAAGAGTCATCCAGGTCAAGAGATTGTTTTACGCAAGGATAGTTCTCTTCAACTTACTGCTTATTATGATTCTGATTGGGCGTCCTGTCCTCTTAGTCGTCGTTCGCTTACTGGTTACTTTATTTTCTTGGGAGGCTCACCTATATCTTGGAAGACAAAGAAGCAACATACAGTTTCTCGTTCTTCTGCAGAGGCCGAGTACTGTTCCATGGCGCATACTTGTAGTGAGCTCACGTGGCTAAAGGCGTTATTGAAATCTCTAGGTGTGTTTCATTCTCAACCTATGCGTCTTTACTGTGATAGTCAATCCGCTCTTCATATTGCTGCTAATCCTGTTTTTCATGAGCGCACCAAACACATTGAGATTGATTGTCATTATGTGCGCGATAAAGTTCAATCCGGTGCTATTATTACTTCTCATGTTCGCACAACCGCTCAGCTTGCAGACATTTTCACCAAAGTTCTTGGACGTCCTCAGTTTGAGCTACTTCTTCGCAAGTTGGGCATTCGTGATCTTCATGCTCCAACTTGAGGGGGAGTATTGGAGATATGCATATATATGTATATTATTGGAGATACGCATATATTTATATTTATGGTTACATAATAAGTTAAGTGAGGAATAATATTATTTTGTGTAAATATGCTAATCAATATGTATTAGGATATCTATCTATTTAGCTTTCGAAGAACAGAATTGTAATCCAAGATTTTGATAATAACAAAACTTCAATTCTCTATCTTGTCGTTTCATATATTTTTGATAATAACCCAACCGGTATTGGAATATTAACAGAACGACTAGTAATTGGGTTGTAAACGATGTAATTATAATAATATTTACGTCGATGAAACAACAGTAAGCCATTAAAAGATTGCTTAATTTTCATATAACTAAGCCGATAATAATCAGTTTCTGACCTAAACCTAATAATCTTTCTTTGATTCTTATCAACATCAAATAATGATATATGAGTTAATTAGTGTTTGGATCCTAAATTTTGGTATGATAAAGTATTTGGGTCCTAAGTTTGTCCAATTTAGTATTTGGATCGTTGACCCGTTAGTCAAACCGGTCAAAGGTTCACACTGTTAATGTCCGTTAACTTCTATTAGTGAAATAATTAACACATTTGCCATTATAAATTTCCGTTTACAAATTTCAATTTAACGGTATAGATTGAAAGCATGCGTGGCTACAGTCTCAATCAACGGGAAAAATGGAAGCAAGCAAGGTTCTTCCTTGTTTTCTCATCAACAGATCAATATAGAATCCCGCCAAACTCTTACCAAATTTTCAGTGTCTCTATTGACCTATGACTTCTCTTTTAAGATGTTGAAAACTCCCATTTAACCATGACTCAGGGCTGTACAAACTAAGGGAAACGTATGGGGGACTTCTATCGAACACTTGATCGGCAGGACCTGGTAATGGTGTAGTCCATCAAGGAATCATCATTTGTTGCTCTCAAGTAGACTCTCGTCATTCTTCTATGAATAGTATTGCCTGGTTCATGTGGTCCTTCATGTACCCAATTATTCTTGGTACAATTCATCTTACATTAGCCATAAGATTAACCATACCTTCAAAAACAGATACTTAAGATCACCAACTGCAAATCCGTCATATCACCGATTGTAGTACAATTATAACAACATAAGCAGCGAGCTATTACGAAACCCCCTTCACTTATCTTAGAATCAATCGATTTTTTCCTGCCCTGCAGAATTCCCCCAATTTCATTGCCCGAATCTTTCTATAACATGATTTTATAAGTTGCAAGGAATATAATCGAAACTAGCATGAACGATTTAAGGAGATAATTGTTCTCTTATCAGTTGAAGAGAAGTAAAGTTGTTGCGGAGGTGGTGATTAAAGGAGATAATTATTCGCTTATCAGTTGAGATGTGGCGGAGATAAATACCGGAGTTGACAGCGCGGCAAACGTGCGAATAAAATCTTAACGGATGTTAACGGATTGACTAGTTTACCTAGTTGACTAATGGGTCAGCGACCGAAACACTAATTTGGACAAACCTAGGACCCAAATACTCTACCATACCCAAATACTCTACCATACCAAAATATTGACAAGTATTTTTATCGAGCTTGGAATCAATGATACCTGGTGATTATGAGTAAGTAAGGAGAGTTCTTTTGATGAAGAAGAGCAAATCTCTTGTCGTTTAAGAGATATTTGGACCATAATTTGCATAAACAAGTGAACCGGACCATAGACTCAATAGGAACTCTAGTGAGTATATCATATACAATGAGATCATGAGGAAGAACTGTATTGGATTCAGAATCATTGCTATTTACCATGTTAGACATCGATTCAGGATTTCGAAGTAAAACTAGGGTTTGTTAACAACGGTGAAAGTGAAAAGAGACCTAAATACGGCTGGTACCTATAGACAACGTACGTACCGGTTTGACGTAAAACTCAAATCACGGTTCCAGGACGAGACACCTTGACCTGATCAACTCAATAGGTCAAACTAAAAAAAAAAACGTGTTGGCGGCTATCATTTTAAATGTACAGATAGAATTTCTTCCCGCTTTCAGGTTAACTAACACCAAACCTAATATTTTGTTGTTAAGTGGTTTGTCTCCTCTAAGCACATGAAAATCTACCTAATCCTAAATCACTATAAAATTATGAACTTCTGCTAAATAATTCCATCATCCAAAATACCATTTGAGAGAGACAGTATCTGTAACCACTAATCAGTATTAGAAAGAAACACTTGAAAATCATCCAACAATAATCAACCCGTTTGAAATGGAAGGAAGTTTTAGTTTTGAGAAAGTGGAAAGCAAAACAGAAGATCTAAAATCCGTATCGGATAGTTTAAGAACGATGGCTGATGAACGTGAGAAAGAAATAGAACCCGAAAAGCTTAAGGTCAAGAATGCAATGGAAAAAGGAAACGAGAAGCAAATTCGAATTCACGTTAGGAATATGGTGCGCATGAGACGTGAGTTGGTAAACTATCGTCAAATATCTAACCGTCTTGACTCTATGGTTGATTACTTTGACAAAGAACCGGAAGAAAGTAAGGTGCTTAGTTCGATTCCAGCAATTGTTGAGTCCATTGATTCTTCATTAACAAGCGGAAATACTAAAAACATGTTGAAAACAATGGATCAAATAGAAAAACAGTATTTCGATGACGAAATTGTGGCGAAATTTACTAGTTCGTCGGCTACCGAGAGCACACCAATTGCAATGTCAGAAGATGAGGAAATTAGCGCTTTGATTAAAAAAATAGCGGACGAATACAATATGAAGGCTTCTATAGAGTTAGAACCATCACAAAAGACGGCACTGCGTGAAGAGGATAAGGAGGTAAAGAAAGTTGATGAAGGCGAAGTTGGTGTTAAGATCAAATCTAAAAGACGCTTCAACATTTTTGCTTGTTGGTGTCATTAATCTTTTATTTGTTCTATTTTATTGATTTTGATTATGTACTAGTTTATTGTTTGTGCTTGTGATTTAAAGTCCAGAAGTTTGATTGATGAACATGTATAATAAGAATTTCAACTATTCGTACAAAATAAATTTGGATTTACATGCATGGATACTTTCAAGGTTAACTGAAGAAATGATACAACAGACACGCCTTGTTTCCATATAATTTTTTGGAACGCAAATACAAAAGATCAATGAAGAAATTTTCCGAATGTACTTTAGCGGAGAAAATAGGATTATTATCACACTCCCGAAAGATTGATTCTCAATGATATCGTGCAGACTATCAGAGCCGTCATTGCCCAAAAACTAAACCTCTAGCGGAATTAGATAAAATATAAGCAAATTAATTATCCATCATTAACAAAATCATTAGGAACTGGATTAGCTTACTAATCATACAATTGACTTGAACCAACCGATTAAATGATCCCGTTAAATCGGTGCATAACGTAATTGAACTTGATAAATTTTTGGTTATGCCCCGCTAGTGATAGTATCAATGGCTGCAAAAGTCAATTACACTATTGCATTGGCTCTGTGGAAAAATTGAAAAAATAAATAAGAAACAAGAAAAATGTTCACTTGAATCCAACTGAGTTCTTTAATCTAAAACGAGGGAAGTTTTACATGAAAAGGAACTAAAAGAAAAAGATAGAAAACGAACTGCACCCACGAAATGATCTTTCATGTTGTCTTCTGCTCTTTTGCTTTCTGTATATCTGACAATCTAATGTGAATAAGTTTTCAAGCTTTGATGGTCTGCACGCTCATAAAACAAGCTCAGTAAACAAGCTTTGATGATCTTCAAACACTTCATTGATTTGCTGTGTTTGTCTTCAACTCCAGCATTACATTAAGTCTAAATATAAGCAATGCTGTTCACATGTCATTCGCCTTTGCCGTTCATGTTTGAATTAAGTATTAACTCAATCTTATTCAGCTCAACATCACAAGAGTAGTACTCATAGCTTAAACATGAGTCCAAACCACCTTCTGCATTAACCCTTAAACGCAGGAACATGATTTTGAGTTTAGGATTTGTGGCAATTTCAATCACTTCACAGTTATAATGTAAATTAATATTTTGAAAGCTCCTCTCCAGTTCAATGTTCCTTTCTCTCACCCATTCACACTGATCATCAGTATTCTTCTTCAAAACCCATAATTTTTAATTGTTGGCATACGAGGTTCAATTCATAAGCATACTAATCCTCCCATCTTCACTAGATCACAATCCTCGCTCAATGATGCGTCGTTGGGAAGTTTAGTAGCATACAAAGTTTCGGTACTAACATCAACACTATATATTGCTTTCTTAACAGTCATGGGTTCTTCTTCTTGAGTACCACCTCTAAGCCAATATAAAACACCATTCGAGAAAACAACTCCATTCCTCAGAGAGTTATAAGGTTTATTGAAACGGAAGCCAGGCTTCACTAGATTTCTCCAAGAAGGGGAAATTCTCCAAGTGTTAAGATTTTGCAGAAATCCTCATCAGTACGCCCACCAAAACACACGGCTTTATAATTTTCCCCGACAGGGTCACAAGCCAAACGAAGTTCACAATCCAATAATCCTAACCCAACCGGTACCGGAAGATTAACCGAACGACTCGTAATCGGGTTGTAAACGATATAATCATAATAATTTTTACGTCGATGAATCAGCAGTAAGCCATTAAAAGATTGTTTAATTTCCAGATAATTAAGTCGACAATAATCAGTTTCTGGTCTAAACCTAATAATCTTTCTTTTGTTCTTATCAATATCAAATAATGATACTCCCTCCGTCCCACTCCTAAGTGACCTATTTGAAATTTGCACAATTTTTAAGGCAAGCAAGGAAAATAGTATTTTTAATCATTTTTTACAATTATACCCTTATGAATAATAACTAGTGAAATTTAAAAATGGTTTATCTCTCAAAATACTCCACGGATGTTTGCAAATTTCATACAATTGAAAAGCATTTTAAAACACCTACGTAACGAATATAAACATGCCTATCAAATTATACATATTTCATATATTATTTATAATTAACTAAAAGGATAATTCCGGAATATCTCATTGTTTAGTGATATAGGTCACTTATCATTGGGACAAAATCTAAAATCAAATAGGTCACTTAGGAGTGGGACGGAGGGAGTATATAATAATTACAAGTATTTTTATCGAGCTTGGAATTAATGGTACCTGGTGGTGAGTAAGGAGAGATATTTTGATGAAGAAGAGCAAATCTCTTGTCGTTTAAGAGGTACTTGGACCATAATTTGCATACACAAGTGAACCGGAACACAGACTCAATAGGAACTCTAGTGATTATATCATATATAATGAGATCGTGAGGAAGAACAGTATTGGATTCTGAAGGTTTCTATAACCTAAGACAAGACGAGATAACTCAAAGAACAAAACGAGAGAGATGATTCAATTCCGTGTGTTTCATTGATCACAAAGACTCCTATATAAAGAAGTTAGGGTTACAACAATATTCTAAAGATATTCTAAAAGAGGTGAATATCTTCTCAAGAAAAGTAAGTGAATATATGCAAATATACAAGAAAAATATACAAGAATATACCCAATACCCCCCTCAAGTTGGAGCATGAAGAGTCGAAATGCCCATCTTGAGAAGAAGAGTTTGAAACTGCTGACGTCCCAAGGCTTTAGTCAGAATATCAGCTAGTTGAGAGGTAGTATGAATATAAGATGGACGAATAGTACCTCGAAGTATTTCGTCACGCACAAAGTGACAGTCAATCTCGATATGCTTTGTTCGTTCATGAAAGACAGGATTATTAGCAATATGTAACGCAGCTTGACTATCACAATGAATCGAGACTGGTTTTGTATGTCCTATACCAAAATTCCGTAATAACCCTTTTAACCAAATGATTTCACAAGTTGTTGAAGCCAAAGCACGATATTCTGCTTCGGCTGAAGAACGAGAAACTGTGGTTTGTTTCTTCGTTTTCCAAGATATAGGAGAACCCCCGAGAAAGATAAAGTGTGACGTGAGTGAACGTCGACTAAGTGGACAGCTATCCCAATCTGCATCACAATAAGCATCAAAAACTAACTTGGAATCATCACGAAGTAAAATACCTTGCCCCGGGCTAGATTTCAAATAGCGCACAACTCGAAGTGCAGCATCCCAATGTGATTGAGTTGGATGTTGTAAAAACTGGGAAAGAATATGAACAGAATAACACAGATCCGGCCGTGTAAGATTAAGATAAATCAGTTTCCCTACCAACCTTCTGTAACGAGCAGGATCAGCCATAGGTGAGTCTGAGGCAAGAGCCAGCCGATGATTTTCTTCCATGGGAATATTAGCTGGTTTTGAACCAAGAAGACCTGTTTCTGTCAATATATCTAGAGCATATTTGCGCTGACAAAGGAAAATTCCTTTGGAACTTCTAGCTACCTCAATGCCTAGAAAGTATTTTAATTTTCCCAAATTCTTCATGTGAAAACATCTGCCTAGATATTCCTGAAATTCTCGAATAGCAGCTGTGTTGTTACCGGCAATAACAAGATCGTCCACATATACAAGAATATACATGATAATATTCCCATGACGATAAAGAAATAACGAGTGATCAGAAGCACTGGTAGAAAAGCCATATGTACGCAAAGCAGCTGCTATCTTAGCATACCAACACCGTGGAGCCTGGCGTAGATCATACAATGACTTACGAAGTCTACAAACTTTGCCAGATAATCCATTACTAAAACCAGGAGGAAGTCGCATATAGACTTCTTCATTTAAATCACCATGAAGAAACGCATTGTGCACATCCATCTGAACTAACTCCCAGTTGTTTATTGCAGCAACCGCAAGAAGAGTTCGTACAGTTACCATCTTTACTGTGGGAGAAAAAGTCTCAGTGAAATTAATTCCTTCCTGTTGATGATTTCCAAAAACAACTAATCTGGCTTTGTAACGCTCAACTGAGCCATCAGATTTTCGCTTAATGCGAAAAACCCACATGCAACCAATTGCAGACTTGTTGGCAGGCAAATATTCAATTGTTCATGTACCATTGGAAATAAGTGCAGCAATTTCAGCCTGCATTTCCTGACGCCATCGTGGATCAGCCATTGCCTCTTTAAATGATTTGGGTTCAACATCATTTGAAATAGCTGCAACAAAAAAACGATGTGCAGTAGAAAATGCATCACAACTCACAAAATGAGTTATAGGATAGGGAGTACCTTAGGACTTGACTGGTATAGGTGAAGCTGCAGGGGAAACCAAGGTCGTGTTAGACTGTTTTGAAACACCCTGCCACTGGACAAAATCCTTGTGCCTAACGTTCTCAAATTTTGTACGTTTACCCCGGCCAAGTTCCTCGTCTGCAACTATATTATGATGATCTCGACTATCTGTATTGTCTGTGAGAGAAGGAGTAACAAATTCTGTACCAGACGCAGGCACAGCAGAAGAAGAAGTAGGTGCTGAATCAATTTCCTTATGAGCTGAACATGTATCATTTACAGCAGGTGTCGTCTGAGAAAACGGCTGTGCATCATTCTCAGCAATATGTGTTGTGTGTTGTGCATCATCCAGGAAGACTGACGGAATATGGGAACTAGTCTGTGGAGGTGCAGTGTCAACAGGCGAGAGAGTAGCAGCGGAAGAAGAACCACCAGATACATGTGCATTATTGGAGTCATCTTCAAAATGATCGTCAGACAAATTTCTAGTAGATGAATCAGTGACCGCATCAGAATACAGTGAGTGCAGTTTCAGAAGCTCATCATTATCTGCCAACGGGAAAGTATCTTCAATAAAATGTACGTATCGAGACTGAAAGTAATGGCCTGTGTCAAGATCAAATAGGTGCCAGGCCTTCTTTCCAAATGGATAGCCGAGAAATATGCAACGACGACTGCGACTGTCAAATTTATCACAAGGATTGAGGTTTTTCGCGTAACAGAGACATCCAAATACCCTGAGAGAGTGAATAGATGGAGCTGAACCATAAAGAAGATCATAAGGCGTCTTGAAGTGAAGAACACGAGAAGGGGTTCGATTAATTAAGTAGGCAGCAGTAAGAACACATTCTCCCCAAAAGTCGATTGGTAAGGATGCTTGAAAACGTAGCGCACGAGCGACATTAAGAATGTGACGATGCTTTCTTTCCACCCTAGCATTTTGTTGTGGTGTATTAACGACAGAGGTTTGATGAATAATGTCATTGTTTCGAAAATAAGAAACGAGACCTTTGAACTCAGTTCCATTATCACTGCGTAAAGTCTTAACCTTTCGAGTAAACTGTCGTTCAACCAGTGCAAAGAAGTTTGTTAACAAGGTAGGTACCTCATCTTTGGTTTTCATCAAATACACCCAAACACATCTAGAAAAATCATCAACAATGGTTAAAAAATATCTCGAGTTACAGGCACGATTTGGATGATAAGGCCCCCAAACGTCGCAATGAAGTAACTCAAATAAATCAACTGCCCTACTATTACTCAATGGAAACGAAGTACGAGTTTGCTTGGCTCTATGACAGACATCACAAGCATGAAAATCTAACTGACTATCAACACAACCAATCTGAGGTAGAGACTTCAAAGCTTGGATAGAAGGATGACCAAGCCGTTTGTTCCATAATTCTGTTGCAGTCTTCTCTAACACAACGTTGACACGAGCTGGTTTCCCCACCATCAAGCAATACATCCCATCCATGAGCTTACCCATACCAATCCTCGTCCTCAAAGTATGGTCCTGTATAACACATTCAGAGTTAGTGAATTGAACACTTATAGTATTCTTTTGTGCATGAGTAGCATGCGATGAAGATAAAAGTTGAGAAACGGAGAGAAGATTGCATGTGAATTGAGGAACGAACAGCACATTGTGCAATATAAGAAAATCATTTAACTGCACAATGCCAATTTTGGTTGCTTGTATGCTGACACCATTAGGCAGGCCAACTTGAAGAGGACTAACATTATGACAAGATTCAAACACAGTGTCATCACAACAAACATGATTGGAGGCTCATGTGTCAACAATCCAGATGTGACCACGCTTACCAGAGAGACGAACAGGATTTGTAGTTCGCATCTCACCAACAACAGCGTTTGCCTTAGCTGCTGGTTGGTTACGGTGAGCTGGTGACTCGGTTTTGAGATAAGTTGCAGGTGGACGTCTGGGATGGCGACCATCTGGATACCCATGCTTCTCCCAACATCGATCCTCAAGATGTCCATTATGACCACAATAGGTGCACTTCAACGGAGTTTTAACAGCTCCTGATTTCGATCCTTGGGGCTTATTGTCGTGAGCAAGAAAAGCCATTGGAGAAACGATATCCTCCTTCGGCTGAGTATAAGATCGAACCTCTTCCTCTTGGATGAGACGAGAATACACAGTGTGCAGAGACGGAAGTGGTTCGGTGACCAAAATACTAGAACGAACATTAGCATAATAGGGTATAAGACCCATTAAAAATTCACGTACCTGATCATTGTTACGTCGAGTACGTAGAGTCATATTAAGATCACAGGTACAACCTGAGCACTTACAAGAAGCTAAAGCATCAAAGTCATTGATGTCATCCTAGAGTTTCTTCAGCCTCCCGTAATAGTCTTGGATAAACTCTCCATCTTTTTGTTTGCAACCGGCGACATCAGATTTAAGCTGAAAATTTTTTATTCCATTCCCAAGAGAAAAACGAAGCCTGATGTCTTCCCATAAATCAAAGGCGGTGTCACGATAGGAAATTGAGGAACGAAGAACTGGATCAATTGTGTTAAAAATCCAGGCAACGATCATGTAGTTTATAGTCCACCAGTCATCCAGGTCAGAAGAATCATCAGAAGGTTTCGAGAGTTTACCGTTAATGAAACCCAGCTTGCGTTTCGCACCCAAAGAAATACGAAATCCTTTAGCCCACTCTTCATAGTTTGATCCTTTGAGAACTACATGTGTGATGATAGTTCCTGGTCCATCATTGGAAGCTAGAGCATATATGGAGGACTGTTTGTTTGGTGAAGAAGAAGTTGAAGTTAAAATACTAGACATTGTTACCGGACTCAAGATACCATGAAGGTTTCTATAACCTAAGACAAGACGAGATAACTCAGAGAAAAAAACGAGAGAGATGATTCAATTCCGTGTGTTTCATTGATCACAAAGACTCCTATATAAAGGAGTTAGGGTTACAACAATATTCTAAAGATATTCTAAAAGAGGTGAATATCTTCTCAAGACAAGTAAGTGAATATATGCAAATATACAATAAAAATATACAAGAATATACCCAATAGATTCAGAATCATTGCTATTCATCATGTTAGATATTGATGCAGGATATTGAAGTAAAACTAGGGTTTGATAACAACGGTGAAAGTGACAAGAGACCTAAATACGGCTGCATGTAAAAACAAGCCCGAGAAATAGAATGTGCCCAGTCTGAACCCACGAGTTTAATCGAGTTAAGCCAAGTTGATCAGTCATACCGGTTTCACATAAAAGTTAAAACTCAAATCCGGTTCTAACTCGAGACACCTTGACCCTGATCAACTCAATAGGTCACAAAGTTAAAAATAGGGCGTTCCTTTATATACCTCTAAAAATACTAATGGTACTCCCAATTATTAGTTATGTTAGTTGTAATTTGATTAACATGGAAATCGTTGAAAAATTTCAAAATTTTGATACAATACCCCCTCTCCAAAACCGTAAAAGAAAAAAATTGAAATCGATTTTAAAATTGAACTAATTATAATCGAGATTTTTATACTCAAGTATAATATTTTTCCTAAATTTATGTCATCATGATTTTCCTCTGCAATTTCTTGATACAGATGACACAATATAAGTCCTTAATCCCATCTTTCATCTTTTTCTTCTTATCAACTGCCTTGAACCCTAACCCTATATCAACTTTAGCCAATCAGATTCTTCATATGTACGTATAACCTAGCTTTCTCCTTTGCACTTAACACGCGCCCATTCTTTTAACTGCTTTTCAAATCTTCAAAATCATATGTCCCATGTATTTCTGTACACAAACCCAGTTAGGGTTTAATTTGAAAATCACTAAGTTCCTTTACAGACTTAATTTTCATCATCCTACTTCTCTATGCAACATGTCAATCGTTGTTCATCGATCTCCATCGGTTTGACTAAATCTTGATTATGATCTCGCATCATCTCATCTGGGAAAGTGAAATATATTAAGGCATAACCGAGTCTTTAGTTTGGCACCATCTGTTTTGTGAACCCATAAATCCATATTTTTCTATGTACGTAATGAAGTACACACCATTGGAGATCTGATAATATACTAGCTCGTGGAGGAGAAAATGCCATTGATGCGTATTTGTGGTTCTGTTTCTCTAGGGGTATAGGATTATATGATCTGACGGGATAGGTAGATAAGTTGTGGGAGTAAGTAGATAAAGGGGTATCATTAGTATTTGTGGGGTATATAAAAGAACACCCTAAAAATAACGTGTTGGCGGCTATCATTTTTAAATGTAGATAGAACTTCTTCGCTCTTTCAGGTTAACTAACACCAAACCTAATCTTTTGTGTTATGCGGTTTGTCTGCTCTAAGCACATGAAATTCTACCTAATCCTAAATCACTACTCCCTCCGTTCTTTTGTAATAGGCCAGTTTCTATAAATAAAAGTTTCAAAAAAATAGGCCAGTTTCCTAATTGGGAAAGTCAAATGTTATTTTAATTTTTTGGGACCACTTTTCTCTTAACTTCTTTTGATGACAAGTGTCATGTGGACCACTTCACTTTACTTCTTTTGCTAACAAGTGTCATGGGGACCATTTCACTTCACTTCTTTTATTGACAAGTGTCATGAGGACCACTTTCAATGATTAGTTCTCTTAATTTCCTTAAATTTCGCTAAAAACAAAACTGGCCTATTAAAAAAGAACGGAGGGAGTATAAAATTATGAGCCTTTGCAACCAAAATACCATTTCAGAGAGACACTATCAATAATCAGTATTAAAAATAAACAATTTAAAATCATGGGAAAATTAAAAAATGTCCCAATATAGAACGTAATGTTGGAGAACTGCCCAACGTTAAAAAAACGTTGGAAAAATACCCCGATGTTAGGAAAACTAGTTAAGTGCACGCGTGTGAACTCTCATGTGCGATAAAATGACAGAAATATCCAGCAACGTTTAGATCACGCCACGTATGCTTATCATCAGACGGCCAAAGAGAAGGACGGGACGCACGTGAGGGTGCAGATCCTCTGTGCCTGACATTTTCCTGTCCTTTGTCCCAACCTATAAGGTTTCTCCACATGTCTTCTTAAGTTAACTGTCGTTTAATGGCATCTCACGTCGTTGGTCATCAATAACAGTATTTGATCAAAATTGCCTTTCTTCTTCTATTTTCACGCTTAATCTTTTCGTTCTTTCGGAATCTATATTTAAATCTCACTGATTAATCTAGGTGTTTCTACCGTGTATAAAATATACGAAAGGCCCGCAAATCAATACAAGGAGGCATGCAGGCAGATTAATGTCAGGAGACATGCAGGACAAGTCAATAGGCATGCAGGAAGTTTCATGCAAAGTTAATTCACGGAGGCATGCAGTCAGTTGCATGCAATATTAATTCAATGAGGTTTCATGCAATTTATGTCAGGGAGCCATGCAGGGAAATTATTACAGCATGCATGCAGAGAAAGTTAATACCATTTATGCTTACCTCACAATTAGGGTAAGACCCTAATTCAAAATTATATAAATAGAGGGAATGTAATCCTGATAAGGGGGTAGCCAATAGAAAAAAGGAGACTAGCTCATACTGAAAAAAATAGACTGTAATTCTATTATCAATAAAACAATACTCCTCAAGGGGATCACCCGTGGATGTAGGCAAGCCATGCCGAACCACATAAAAACCTGTCTCTTTTATTTGCTCTTCAATTCGCCTCGAAACCTAAATACACACCAAATCATCAATTCCATCGTGTTTCGTGCCCAAAAGTAATTTTGGGTACAAACAGCCTCCATGATCAATTCTGCATGCTGGCAGACTGGATTGATGGTTGACAGGCACAATGGCTGGCAGTATGGATGGATGCTGGCTGGCAAACTGGATTGGCTGCACGGGTAGAGACTGGCTGGCAGTGCGATAGAGAACTTAGCCGAGAATTGTTTGGCAGCACCGCTGACAACATGAGTGGAAAACGCATGGCAACACCATTGGCAACATGGATGGGAACTGCATGGCAGCACCATCGGTAACACGGCCTTGACATTGACTGATGGTTGATTTTGACCGTTGATCGGTTGTTGACTTTTACCATTGACCTTGACCATTGACTGAGCGTTGACTTTGACCATTGACCGGTCATTGGATTTATGTAATACTGGGCAGGCTGGTGGACTACTTCAGTTGACTAGTTAGCGGGCTTGGATGAGGGCCAAAAGATGATTCAAGTACCACTTTGGCCCATTATGTGGCATTTTTACTTATGGTACAGACACTAACTATGATCAAAAATGACTATGTTATGGCTGGTTATAAGAATCGATGGGATTGTGAGGCTTTTGAAACTAAAAATTAGGATTTAGGGTATAGTTTTAGGTTTAATAATCGAGGAAATCATAAAGAATATAATATCAAAGGTATCAATTCATTAGGAAGAAAATCAACTATTACGTTTTCTTGTCTTCCAATTTAGTTTCTTCATTAGCTATTGTGTGGATATATTTATACCCTAATTTGATATGGGTCCAATAAATCATTATGTTGATCCAAAACATTTAAATTTTTTATTTTATGGTATTGGTACATAAGGATCCAACAGAATCATTGATCTTTATAGAGAGAATATTTTGCGGATGATTGACAGGAAATTAAAATTATATACTACGGAAGAACCATGAGAAGAAGAACAGCTTTATTCATTCTGATTGTTAGAATTTTTACTAAATTTTTATTAAAGTAGAAATTCGGATAATAACTTAACGGGGTTAAATATAAATAAAATAGGGAGATACGAGGCGTGATCTAATAGGTTGGGACACGAGACAGGAAAATATTGGTCATCCCTAAACCTTAAACCCAACTATTTTTGGATATATTACACTTAAACCTAATTCTTTATTATGCTGAGATGTGTCATTGAGCGTGTGAGACTGTAAGCTCATCCCTAAATCACCATGGAGAAATTTCTTCTTCTCATTTTATTCTTATCCAAAATACAGACCGGAGAAGAGAAGAACGAGACGAAATTAGGTCAGGTTGGAGAACTGCCCCAACGTTAAAAAAGGTTGGAAAAATGCCCAGTTGTTAGGAAAACCAGTTAAGTGCACACGTGTGAACTCCCACATGGGGTAAAATGACAGAAATATCCAACGCACTACAAGAAACTTAATATATTGCAACATCCAATGGTTATGCCACAAACTCCTACTAGTGTCGCGATAACCTATGTAGCAAGAAGTCTATTGATGCACCCAATCTTTATTGCTGCAGTAAGAGATTATATTTTTTTACCACACTCTTTTCATATTGTTGTTACAGTTGTGTGGCAAAAGTTTCGTTTTACAGCTGTAAATTATAACTTTTAGCTGCAGCTGAAAAGTACTGTGACTAGAAATTTGTTTTTGCAACACCTATATTGAAGGTGTGGCAATATATGGTGTAGCAATTGCTAGATTTTCTTGTAGCGGCAACGTTTAGATCACGCCACGAAAAACCGGAAAAAATGCCCCAATATTCCCTAAAATCATCCAACAATAATCAATTAGTTTGAAGGAAAATGCTATATGACCAGCGGTTTAACCGCTTCTTAACAGCTGATTCTGATCTGGCAGTTACACGTCGTCGGCACATAGGAAAGTTAGTTTTCCATGTCTTTAACACCAACAAAACAAAAGGCAATCAGATGAACTATCGGTCTTTCAATAGAATGACTGTTGATTAGATTTAACTGCATCATGATTCAATGAAACTCTAGATCAATGTTTATAAAAAAAGAATTCTTATGAAAAGCCCGAAAAACCACCATGGAGGGGATATAATGGAAAGAACCCGATTTTTGTTGAACTTTTGAATCTATACCACAAACAGAGTTGCCAATCCTTTATTAATGAAACAGGTTCTAGTTTAAAGAGTTAGACATCACGGCAATCAAACAATGCCCAAACATTTTATAAACATTTTGGTACAAATACGAACTTGGTTTAGATAATTTGCTATACCATCTTTTGATTATAAACATGATTTTATATCTTTAATTTACAAGTTCAGGGAAAGCATTACCTGACTTTCCACCAAAAAGTTAGCCTGAATGTCGAAATACAGAACCCTAGAATTTTTTTGGAGAAGAATTGGGAAGACGATTAGTTAGAACCGTTAGATTTAACAATTCATATTTCGGTTGTTGATTTTTGTGAATACGTGGATGATAAGGGAAATTTACTCTCTCCTCCACATGGCTGTCACATAGGATTAGCCGTTAACTAGCTGTTAGTTAGCTGGTCAAGTAGCACGGTTGTAGTTTGAAATGGAAGGAAGCTTTAGTTTTGAGAAAGTGGAAAGCAAAACAAAAGATCTAAAATCCGTATCGGATAGTTTAAGATCAATGGCGGATGAACGTCAGAAAGAAATAGAACCTGAAAGCTTAAGGTCAAGAATGCAATGGAAAAAGGAAACGAGAAGCAAATTCGAATTCACGCTAGAAATATGGTGCGCATGAGACGTGAGGTGGTTAACCATCGTCAAATATCTAACCGTCTAGACTCTATGGTTGACTAGATTTTGTGCCCATGCTACGCACCGGGCAGAGCCGAAAACCATGCACCATCATTTTTTTTATTTTAACCATATTTTTGGTTGGTAGACTCTCCTCGTCGGGATGCATCTTTGATTTGGTATGGCTCGACTTCGCTTTGACTCATCCTGATGCATGCTTAGGATTTTTGATTTGGTATGACTCGGCTTCGCCTCGACCCGTCTCGATGCATACTTAGGACTTTTAATTTAGTATGCATTTTTATTATAGAATCAAAAGTAACTTTAAGCAGAATCATTCTTTAGAATACAGGAAACATAAGCAAAAGAAATAATTTCACTGAATGCGAAAGATATGTATTTACGTATGTGGTATTTTTAGTCAATTACACAAAAAGAGAAAGGAAAAACAATTTTAACAAAAACACACCACAAAGGCTCTAAGAAGTTCAAAGATTAATTGACAACAAATAAAAGAATCTCATCACTAACGACAAAAAATTCAGTTACTGCGTTACCAAAAAAATTGGTATTATGAGCATCTATGGTATTGTCGTTGGCACTCATGAAATTATTGAATGCCACAAAACAGAAATTTAGTTACATCGTTGTCTTTCGTCCTTCCTGAATGACTCGTGTCTTTTTTCCTTTTGTTGATAACAATTTACTTTGTTGTTTAGTTTCACAGTTGTGGGACCATAGCTAACACTCCTCTTCTTCTCCTTTCTGCCATTCATGTATCCTTACCTCGAATGACAGTATCACTTATGTACAAAATCCGTGATCCACCAGTGATAAAAACAACTGATCCCTTGTTTGGATGCTTTCTGAAGCATAAAAGGTTTTCAACACATGCAAAGCCAAATAGACTAAAAGAAGCAAACATTTTTCCCATAATATACATGATCAGTATAGGTAAAGTCATGTGCAAACCGAAGTGTAGCTCCCTAAGATTGGAGATACATTAATTTAGGATATTAAAACATTCGGTGAAACTACAGAATTATTTAATAAGTAAAGAAAGTAGTATCTAAATAACCCATCATTTTATTTGCTCCTTTAGATTCACGTTCCTAAGCAGTAGGTCACACCAATAACCTTCTTGTGCTTGTTTTTCCGGTGAAAGACAAGCATAAAACCACAACTAACCATCATAGAAAAAAATAATGTACCAACTGCTCAAACTAAACCCCAATTCATGATACAAAACCAACTTAATGGTCTATTAAATACTAATACCCCAAATAAAATTCATGCCATTGCACCAAATAAGATTCAGTGCATACATAACCAATTCTGGTATCATCCATCTTGAATATCCACCGGCTAATTTGGTGTGTGGTTTTGTCTCGCCCCTTCTCAAGGTGTATTCCTTTAACCTGTTAAAAAAATCTTTCAGTAGCATTCAAAACATAACACATACCGCAAAGTCAATTTGAATATGTGCACAATTATAAAACAATTAGATAAGATACTCAAATGGAAAAACGGTTCTTTTCTTTAAGGACACAAATTGGGTATCAATCTGTTGATGATGAGTGAGATAGAATTTTGTCCCATCCATCAACATATTACACCAAACGCAAATTTGGACAAAGTTAGGCACCAAACGCAAAGCTATGCCATTTTATAGGCATCAAAGTCAAAATATCCCTTATGAAAAATATTAAACAAAGCCGAGAGGACATTTTCAAGGTATCAAATGTTTAGAATATAGAAGAATTACACAACCAAAATTTATCCGCCTTGAAACAAAAAGAAAACATTGAGAAAAACAATCATATCAGAAGGATTTTGAATTTGATTCATACCCGAGCTTCAGACGGTTCCGAGGGACTCCAGTAGCATAACCAGTGAAGTAGAAATAACGACCCACGGCATAAACCAGTCCGAAACTAGCAGAAATTATTGGATGTTGGAGACCTCCTAGAACCAACAGGATGAAGAATATTGGCATGAATTCCAGTGAATTCTGATGCCCTCTCTACGATTAATCGAGAAAACGAAAGAGAAAAATTCTTAATCAGTACTATCGCCAAAAATCCATTGTCAAATTAAATTAAATTTCACAATTATGAAGAAACAAAATAAATAGATAAAAAATCATCGTTTTGGTTACCTGAACACAATTGAAGAACTTGGCATCCTTGTTTTCAGATTCTGCTACGTACATAACAGGATAAAACACCTTGTACCTGAAATTCCCCAGTTACACTTAGTAGAAGGAGAATAATATAGATAGAGAAATCAATCATACATAGAGAGATAGAGATAATAATTACTTCTTCCTAGCTTTGCCAACTTGGAAGGCCATCCAGAAATTGAGAAAGCAGTAAAAAACGAGAGCCAGAACTACATATCCATACTCCTTGGGCAGTAATTCAACACCCCCCATTGTTGTTGTTTCCTTTGCTGCTCTTCCTTGAAATTAAATCTAGGTTACTACTCTTAGGATTTCTTTGTTTCTCTGTTGATAGAGAATATGTCATGAGTATATATTATGTTTAGATTTACAGATGAGGGAAAAAAAACAAAGAACTTGTCAAATGCAAGCATTCTAAAATTCTCATTGATGATGTCAAATGCCTGTTCTATAACTGGCCTTTTGGGTGGAAAATTTCAAAAGAACACCTTTTTGCTTGGTCTTAGATAAGATCGCTTATAGAAACCCACAGATATATCTCACTTAGGAATAACCTAATGGAATCAATATGACTCATTGAGTTAACCTAAGATGACCAAAGATATATGTTCTCGACCCCCATTAACGCGTGAAGCCAAATTGTCCTGTATAGCATGAACTTGTCAACTTGATAAAATTTTGGTTCTGCCACTGAATGATTCTTTGTATAACATAAACAACTCAAACAACTATTCATGTGAGGTAATTCATCAATGGCTGCAAAACTCAATTACATTATGGCAATGGTTCTGTTGTAAAATTGAAGTAAAATTAAAAAAGAAGAAAATGCTTTGTCAATCTCTTCAGTTGAATCTACTCGAGTTATTTAGTCTAAAATGAAGAAAGTTTTACCTGAAATAGAATCCATATGATGTGCACACATTTTCAAGACACACTATAATCACTGACAAGAAAAATAAAAATAAACATAGCACAGTTGCACTAAAAGGAAAAGATAGAATACGAACTGAACTGCACCCTCGAAAACAAGCTTTGATGATCTTCACTTATGCTCTTCTACATTCGGACCAACACAAAGTCTAAACGTGAGCAATGCTGTTAACATGCCATTCGCCTTTGCCGTCCATCTTCGAGCCAGGTATTAACTCTATCTTATTCAACTCAACATCGCAAGAGTAGTACTCATAGCTTAAAAAAGCATCCTCCCCATCGTCTTCACGAGCCCCGTACCACATGAATATGATTTTGAGTTTACGATCTGTGACCATTTCAATAAAATGACAGTTATCCTCGAAATCTTCATAGGATAGAACTCCAGCAGCATTCTGAAAGCTTCTACCCAAATCAATATTCCCTTTTCTCACCCATTCACACTGATTATCAGTATTCTTCCTTAGAACCCATAATCTTACTTGTTTTTGTTCATGTTTCAATTCATAATAGCATAACAACCCTACCATCTCCACCAGGTTACAATTCACATCGGGTACTGCGTCCTTGGGGAACTTAGTAGTATACAAGGTTTCTGTACTAACATCAATACTATATATCGTCTTCTTAACAGTCATGAGATCTTGGGTAATCCAATATAAAACCCCATCTGAGAAAACAACTCCGTTCCTTACAAAACTGAGAGGTTTATCGAAAGAAAAACCAGGCTTCACAATGTTTCTCCAAGCATCCCTTCCACATTCTCCGAGTGTTAACATCTTGCGAAAATTCTCATCCTCATGCCCACCAAAACACACGGCTTTGTAAATCTTCCCCATAGGCTCATAAACCAAACAAAATTCACAATTGCGCAATCCTACCCCAACCGGCACCGGAAGATTAACAGACTGACCCGTAATCGGGTTGTAGACGATGTAATCATAATCAGAATTACGCTTATCAACCTGGCATTTTTAGGGGCGACCCAAAAGGAATTAGGGGCGACTTTTTTATTCCCAACCTATACTACGTTAAGGGATGTCCAAAAACGCGGAGAATACGTTAATGCCCTTACATAATCGGAAGCTATATTGTACCCGATTGTAAATACCTAATCGGATGATTATTAACTAGATTACACTACTGATTAAGTTCGTTTATGTGTCAAACTCGTATTTGGCTTCTATAACAATCGGGAGTAACAAGATCCTCAAGAGACTACCGATTGTTAAAGTATAGAAATTAAAAATCTTTAGATTTCAAATACCTCCCGATTATGGTAGATTTCAAATTCATTAAATGAAGGATTTTAGAAGAAAACTTATTTTGGGGCAACCTATAATCGGAAGTTTATGTAATCCATATACCTTCCGATTATGACTACATCCAAAACACGAACCAAATGGTTATGGTCGGCTCTGTACCCTCGAAACCTATGGAATTTGGCAGTGGTTCGATTTGGGGCTTCCTATAATCGGTAGGTATATAAGTAACAAACCCTAACAATTTTGGGCTACTCAACAATCAGTAGCTTATGATGTGGTAATGCCTACCGATTATTAACCGTTTGACAGATAAAACCAGAGTCAACCTGAATTCATTTCATTTCTTTTCAACTTCAACTTCAACTCCTCTTCTCCTCTTTCCTTCCGATTGCAGAGAGGAAAACTCTTCCCCTCTCCTCGCTATACATCGTTAATCGTCGAATCAAATTATCGTCGATTATTCTCTATAAAGATGAAAGAAAAGGAACCCCAGAAAGCTAAAACCAAAAACGTTTTTCGCGGTAAGGATCCAAACATTGGATTGCATGCCCGTAATAAAGAGGTTTTAACTCACGAACGCGAAGAACGCGAAGAAGATGCGGCCCCTGATGTAGGCGATACTCAAATCCAAACTCTCCAGCAACTTGAAATGGCGCCTATTAGGTAAGATTCTACCATTAATTTGCTTTATATTGCTTCAATTCGTCGAATCCATGATTTTTTTTAGGGTTTTCGGTTATTACCCATATTCGGTAGGTTAGTAATTGTTTTAAACTCCCGATTATTGTCGATTTCTTCATTTCACAAGAACATTCGTTATATTCGGGTGCTAAATATTTAGGTTTCCTACCGATTATTGAACATTTTTCATTACTGAAGCCTAAATCGATCATAATCGGAATGTAATTGTGTTTTTGACTTCCGAATATACTAGGGAAGAACAAGTATTAGAGATGTATTAAGCGGTTGATATGTTTTGTAATTTGCTTCCGATTGTTTAGGCTGAACCATATTAGTAGTTTCTGGACACAAAGTGATGCATATTCGGTAGACATTAGTTTTGTGAGACTTCCGATTGAGATTTATTTGGAAGGTTATACTTTTTATTACTTTCGATTATTCCTATTCGGAAGGTTGTGTTGAAATTTAGTTTACTAACCTGTTGTACTTTCTTCGCGTTGTTTAGGGATAGGCGAGGTTGAAAAGTCGAAGATGCAATTGTCTCAGATAGTGCAAGGAAGCAAAGGCGTCAGAACTTGACAGCTAATGCAAGGAGAGCTGGGAATGCTAAAGCCGCTTCAAGTGCTCAAGATGGAACTCAACAAGCAAGTCAAGAAGGTGTTCAACCAAGTACCCCTCAATCAGATCCAGTTCAAGAAGGTGTTCAACCATGTGCCTCTCAATCACAACCAGTTCAAGAAGGTGTTCAACCAAGTGCTCCACAATCACAAGCAGAAATTCAACTAGAAGCACCCGAAGATAGAGTACCAGAAGTAGGACAACCTAGTGGTGCGCAAGAAGAAGGAGAAGCCGAAAATAAAAATCCTCCTCGAAAGAAAGCGCAACACCTTGTCCCAAATGAACTGAAGGTGAAGGATATTCCAGAAGGTGTAATCCTTGGGCTGTCGGAGGATGGAGGACAATTTTTATTTGGATACAAAGACTCATGGGCCAAAGAAATATATGAAACCGAGGTAATGATCGTATCCATTTTATTTACCTATTATGTTTTTCTTCGTAATACTTTAGGTTATTCTAATTTTTTTTGTAACTTGTCATGTGTTTAATAGTATCATTCTGATGCGGTTCGGTTGCTCAAACCGACCTCCACACCAACTAAAATGCTGGATTGGCCTTTGAAGGATGAATGTGGAATGGTACCTGAGTGTTTCTCACATTCGTGTAATCCGTGATTTTAAACCAAAGCCAGCTTCGTACAAGAGTATCCTCAAAGATAAACTTGTGGGTTTATGAAAGATTGCTACGTATTTTTTCTTAGTTTAGTTTAATATTATGGGTAAAAATAGAGTAATAATCGTTTGATGGTATGCTATGTTTTAAAACAGAAGGGCGGGTTCAAGAGTTTGTCCAAATGGTACACTAATTGCATAAAAGCCGGAGAGCCTGTGCCACTTGATAAGATAAGAAAGCACCAAGAGTTGATTCATAACATTGACAATGAAGATTATGCAACTCAGTTTGGGGAAAAAGCCAAGCAAACCTAAAAAAATTGTGAAAAAAAAGAACTCGGGCGTCATCGAGCACTCAAGTTGATGAAACCAATGATAATGTTGGTCCAACTCGTCGCAAAGTCAAAGGAAAGAAATAGTAAACTCTCGATGTTTTTCGTTCACTTTATGGATAACTTTGTTTATGTCGGATTGCGTCGTTTTCAAACAATGTGTCGGATTATGTCGTTTTCAAACAATGTGTCCGATTTTTAGTTGTTACGTTATGTTTATGGATTGTGAATGGTTCCTTGTATGGATTATGAATGATTATGTTGCTATGTTTATGCATTTAACGATGACTCGCAAGCGAATCACATGAAAAGACGTGAAACTGTTGAATTTTGGAACACAATCGGAAGCTAAGTTTATATATTAACCTACCGATTCTGGGGATTTTGCATTTTTTGGTCAGAATCGGAAGCTTTATATATTATTAACCTATCGATTCTGGGGATTTTTCAAAATATTTTGTCAGAATCGGAGTTTTTTTAATATACTTTGCCTTCCGATTTTTCAGTGTAAAAAAACTTTGTTTCCTGGAACCAAACAACCCCATAATCGGGAGGTATATGTTCACCTTGACTTCCGAATAGTAGTAATCGGTAAATTTAGTTTTTATTACCCTATCGATTATTATATGTAAAAAAACATTGTTTCCTGGAACCAAACAACACCACAATCGGAATGTAAATGTGCACCTTGACTTCCGAATAATAATAATCGGTAGGTTTAGTTTTTATTACCCTCTCGATTATTCTATGTAAAAAAACTTTTTCCTGGAACCAAACAACACCATAATCGGAAAGAAAGTTGACTCATAACATAACCGAATATTACAATCGATAGGTTGTTGAACAAAATAATCTACTGATTTCGTATAATCGGCTAGTTTTTATATTAATAATACTCCGATTACATCCATTACATAAAGTTCAAACGACCTTAACCTTACAATTTCGTCAAAAGCACCTAAATCCATACTCCTAATTGACCATAAAAGTATTAAAACAGATCATAACTTCCCGTGACCATAGAAATTTTCCCTCTTGATTTTGTAGCATCCTTCATGTTCAAATCGTTTCCCGTAGAGGTCCACATACCGGCGATCCGCAAGATTTCTCTGAAATTACGAATGAGTAAAAAGTTAGTACTAAATTTTGTTAATGTGAGTTGGAGTTACAGAGATACTTACTCGTTTTTCATACGTCCACCAAGGAAAAGTATTCCTAACAAACCGTTCCTCATCTTCAAGTTTGTCAATCTCCTTATCGAGCGCATTCTTTTTCATCTTAATATCATTGGATGATCTTAGAATTCGATTACCATCTAAGGCCTCAAATACCATTAAGATATGGTTCCATATCTGCTCTTCGGATTCCGATTTGTGGAGCTTGTGAACACGATCATGAGCAGTTACCACAACCCACGCTCTATAAATAGCACAATCTTCTTCTTTGGCAAAAGCAATATCCATGTTTTTTGTTATGAAAATTAAAACTGAAGAGAAGAAAGAGTTTGGTGCAATTGGGGTGATAGATATGAGTTTCGTTATATAGGTTTAGGGTCCAACGGCTCTTTTTGTTTTTCCCAAAAACTCCAACAGCTAATTTGACGAAAGTTGAATGTGGAGAAACCAATAATCGGTAGGTATTGTATTTAGCATATCTACCGATTATGTAAGCTTTCAAAATTTGAATTTGGGGCAACTTATAATCGGTAGGTTTTGTAATATATTTAACTCCCGATTAACGCTGCATCCAAAACACGAACCAAGTGGTTATGGCTGGCTGTGTACACTCAAAACCTATGGAATATGGCAAGGGTTCGATCTGTGGCTCCTTATAATCGGTAGGTTGTTAAGTTGTATTCCCTTCCGATTATAGCAAGTTTCAAAATTCAATACATGAAGGATTTTAGAAAAAACTCATTCTGGGGCAACTTATAATCCGTAGGTTTTGTAATATATTTAACTCATGATTAACGCTGCATCCAAAAAACGAACCAAGTGGTTATGGCTGGCTGTGTACACTCAAAACCTATGGAATATGGCAAGGGTTCGATCTGTGTCTCCTTATAATCGGTAGGTTGTTAAGTTGTATTCCCTTCCGATTATAGCAGGTTTCAAAATTCAATACATGAAGGATTTTAGAAAAAAACTCATTTTTGGGCAACTTATAATCGGTAGGTTTTGTAATATATTTAACTCCCGATTAACGCTGCATCCAAAACACGAACCAAGTGGTTATGGTTGGCTGTGTACACCCAAAACCTATGGAATATGGCAATGGTTCGATTTGTGGATCCTTATAATCGGTAGGTTGTTAAGTTGTATTCCCTTCCGATTATAGCAGGTTTCAAAATTCAATACATGAAGGATTTTAGAAAAAACTCAGTTTGGGGAAACTTATAATCGGTAGGTTTTGTAATATATTTAACTCCCGATTAACGCTGCATCCAAAACACGAACCAAGTGGTTATGGCTGGCTTTGTACACTCAAAACCTATGGAATATGGCAAGGGTTCGATTTGGGACTCCTTATAATCGGTAGGTTGTTAAGTTGTATTCCCTTCCGATTATACCAGGTTTCAAAATTCAATACATGAAGGATTTTAGAAAAAAAACTCATTTTGAGGTAACTTATAATTGGTAGTCATATATGTTGGATAACCTACCGATTATAAAAGGGATTATTATCCGAAGTATCTACACTATAATCGGTAGGGTATAGTTTCACCTCTAACCTACCGATTCACCTCTAACCTACCGATTATGGTGTAGGCTCCCGACTATATAAGGGAATATTGTCCATTTCGAAATATCGGAGATAAGGGGTATCTTAGAATTACGTTTGGGTGATATTTTTTGTCTTTTAATGTCTCCCCTAATTCTTTTGGGTCGCCACTAAAAATTCCAGGCTTATCAACACATCGATGGAATAGCAGTAAACCATTAAAAGATTGTTTAATTTCCATATTGTCAACACGATAATCAGTTTCTGGTTTAAACCTAACAATCTTTCTTTTGTTCTTAGCAACATCAAATAATGATAAATAACACCTACGAATATTTTTATCGAACTTGTAATCAATAATACCTGGTGGTGATGAGTAAAGAGAATTCTTTTGATGAAGAAGAGCAAATTTCTTGTCCTTTAAGAGGTTTTTGGACCATAATTTGCATACACAAGTGAACCGTACCACAGACTCGATAGGAACTCTAGTGATTATATCATCCATAATAAAACCATGAGGAATAAAAGGTTTGTGATTATTGGATTCGGAACTGCCGATATCCATCTTGTTAGATTGATGCAGGATTTTGAGAAACAACTAGGGTTTGATAGCAACGGTTGAAGTGGAAAAAAAAGACGCCACACGTCCCAAATATATATGGTTGAATGTAAACGAGAAATAGAATGTGTCCGAGTCTGCCGAGTCTAATCTAGTTAGACCTATCATGACCGCTAGAGCAGTTTCCAAATGTAGGAAATACCTATTAGTTTTGGGATTAATATATTAGAGAGAGTCTATTCCAGTTGACTCAGTCAATTGTCTTTTTAGTCCTTTTTGGAAATGGACCGCGAGTTATAACCCCAAAAGTGTCACTATCCATGTATAAAAACTCCAACAAAACAAAGTGTTCACAAAAACCCCATTTAACACAAACTGTCTATATTATCCTTCTAGTTTAAATCACCCCAACAAAAATAAAAATCAACCCCGGCCCACCTTTAATTTTTATTATATTCTCACCACTAACAACAACACACCACAGCAGCAGCACCACTGTGCCCCTACCACTGACCACCACCACCGGCCACCACCACCACCACACACCGCCGCCAACCACCACACACCGCCGCCAACCACCACAATCATCATAGACCGCCGCCAACCACCACCACCACAGACCGCCGCCACTTCACCACCACCACTTCACTACCACCACCACCACCACCACCACCGCGCCGCAACCATCACCACCGCCACCGCGCCAACACCTGTCGCACCGCCACCAGCACCACGACCGCCCACCGCCACCACCACCGTCGTCGTCTCCACCGCCACCGACCACCCTTGTCGCCCACCGCCGCAGCCAACCACCTTCGCCGCCACCACCGCCAACCGTCATCGCCGTCGTGACACCACCACCACCGTACCACCGCCATCGCACCACCGACCACCACCACCGCGCCGCCGCAACCACCGCCTCCACTGCGCAATTTCACCACCACTACCAGCCACCGCCACCAGCCAGCACCACCACTGTCGAACACCGCCGACCACCACCGCCAACACCCGTCGCACCGCCACCAGGACCACGACCGCCCACCACCACCACCGACCAAAAATTTTGGTTTCATCATAAATACGATGAAAACGATTTTGATTTAATCATAAATAAGATGAAACCATAATTGGTTACGTGAGAATTCAAATGCAAGAAAAATTATAAGAGGTATTATACATGTTCATTGATAGAAAGACATCGTTGAAATGTCATGATTGACATGGCATGCCTAATGCTATTTCGCAAAGCTTCGAAAACACTAGTGGATGAAATGTAACTAAACAAAGTGAACCTTAGTCGAAGATCGATCCTGTTTCCGGAAACGCATATATAAGCAACTATTGTAACCACAAAAATCTAAGCAATCCATTCAAAATAGACACAAAATTAAAAATATGCAGATGCAACATAACAAAGTATACAAAATAAAAAAAATTGGGCAGAGCATCGGTTAACAATGAAGCTTTAACGGCTCATCCAAGACTGTACAATAAGGTAAGTGCATAGATGTGTTTTTTCGCATATACCTAAACATTATCACAGGTAATTCAGTTTCATAACATTTTGTAAAGCACCCACCAACAACATTTTGTAAGAAAAAGATTAGATGGAACTAATTTTGGTTTCATCATAAATACGATGAAACCAGTTTTGGTTTCATCATAAATAAGATGAAACCATAATTTGGTTTCATCAGAATTCAACTGCAAGAAAAATTATAAACCATGATTCATTTTGTTTGACCATACCAATGGCAATAACCTGTGTTGGCTTATAAGAAAAATAACTTGAAACTCTCACAAATATTGTAAGGCATGGACACACAAAGGTCTCAATATTCAGAACAGGGTCATTCAATTCATTTATTATAACCAAAGCCCAAAGGTAAGTCATATAGGTAAAAGAAGGTAAAACTACCATGGTAATTCATTGTACTGCGGGGGTACGTAAGACTCTGACTTGTTAAGTTACAGTATTGTTTTTGAGATCAAATCATCTTAATTAATGAAGAATAAAGCAAATCAATGATAAAATCAACAAGCAGGGAAACATAAACTTGAATGAACCAAAGGGATGATACTAGTCCGAAGAGATTAAAAACATAGACCACAACACCTACAACATTGATAAACAATTTAAGTAAGGATAAGATTACCTTACATCAAATTCCTAAAATGAGGTAGATGATTCTGACTACCTTGATTTGTCCACCACAACCAGCTCGACACGGATAACAACTCCATCACTTCCTTATAACATAATCAAACAATAATTCCATCGACAACTTCAAATAATTAACTTTATCTTGAACTTCTGAATCATAGATTCAAAGAAAATACATTATTATATCACCAACAAATTGGTTTCGTCGACAAAAATAAGATGAAACCAAAGATGGTTTCATCTTATTAATGATGAAACCAATTTTGCTTTCATCGTATTTATTAACTTTATGTTGGATTTGATCCTGGATAAATTTTGATTCATGCAAATGTCTATTCAACTTTAAGACAAATTACAAGAGATATTATCTTTTAAATGTTCCAACAGTATCGATGTTCATAACTACAAGGCCTCCAAACAACTAAAATTAAAAAAAACATGTTGCTGCCATGTATCAAATACGGGTCTAACCATCCATAAACACATTAAAGAGGAAAATAAAAGAAAAGTTGAACCTGCTTTGAAGCCATTAGGGATAAATCCTCAGCAGGCACAAGAAATTTTCCAGCTGCAGCATTAACAAGAATGTTTATCCTCCCAAAATGTTGAAAAGTTGCACTGATAACTCTGGTTGTATCTTCGTTCTTACAAACATCTCATACAAACCCAATTTCCTGAAACCATAAACATTGAATTGATAAAGCTCAGATGTGAGTCAAAAGTCCAATTACTAGTCAACTATTACTACAGAAATCAATTGCTCAGATGTCACACACACTAGCAAGTAACAAAAAAAAAGGTAAATCTACTTATAATGAAGCTAAATTCAGTGAAACCCACCAGTAACAACACCATGGATAGACAAATTAGGGAGTATGGGTTCATAATCTTATAAAAATCATTCATTTCATTTCTACAAATTTGACATAAAAATAAACTCAATTAGGGCGTGGAATTGACCCATTGTGATGTAGTTCTTATCAATGTCTTTGAAGATTCATCCATTTCCTTTAAAATCTGAAGGTGCACATCTGCTATATGAAAATGAAATTAATATGAATTGAAATCGAACCAAATTTGGTGTGAAGACTAATTTTGACAAATCCAGTTTCAGTTCATACCAATTTTCAGTTTTCTGTAACGGTGTTGCTTCATTAAAGTAAATTTAGGGCATGAAATTGAAGAAAATTCTTCGATCCAATTCCTCAGACCCTTGTTAGAAACATCACCACTTCATCATCCCTTCCTTGAAAATCGATCTCAATCATCAATTCGTCGCCAACCCATCTCTGTTCTTCTTGTTCTTCAATTGAAGTTACAGTCGCAACCCTAATTTCAACAATTTCTTCATCTGATCTTACAAAAACATCACAACATCACCAAATCCACATGTGTTTTCTTCTGAATTTGAAGATGAAACTATGGTTAGGGTTTTGATTATGGTTGGGGGTGGTGGTGGTAATGGTGTTGATGGTGAAGGAATTGAAGGAGACGGAGGAGGGTGGTGGTAGTGGTGAGATATGAAGGTGCAGTAGTGTGGTCGGGGGAGCATAAAGTTTCTGCTGGTGTTCGTGGAGATCTGTTATTGCTGCTGGTGGTGATGGTGGTGGGGAGAAGGAGACGAAAAAAAAAAAAGGAAAAAAGAAGAAGAAGAAGAAGAAGAAGAGCTAAAAAAGGGTATGTTTGGGTTTTTTTTAAAGTAACAAAAACTAAATTTGCTCATTATTATTTGACCTAGGGTTTTTGTGCCACTTTTTAATGAAATTGTTTTAATTTCTTAAAAATAATATGGTTGGATTTTTTGTACCACAAAGTTGGTCACCTTGGGTTTTTATGACTAGTTCTGTTTTGGAAATATAAATTATAGTTTAGTCCTAAAAATTATTGTTTAGTCCTAGAATATTGTCCACCCACACGGGATATTATTTTAATGTACTAAAATACCCCCGCACATGCTAAATTTATGTTTTAGTCCTAAAGTTTTATTATTTGGTCCTAGGACCGACGTATATAACCAGGAAAGAACGAGAATCACTTTCACTTTCAATTTTATTTTCTCTCTCCTCGTTTTTCTGTTGCTACAAAAAAAAAATCTAGGGTTTTCACGAAATCTTTATGTTGTAAGATTGATTCGATTTATAGAAGATTGAATCAAGATTGATTCGATTTATAGCATATTAACTTGCTTATGAAGACTGGTTTGATTACGGAGTTTGATTTGGAATTACAGATCTTATTCGATTTTTATTGAGATTTTTGCTTTTGAAGATTGATTCGAGGCTTTTTTGAAGATTGATTCGATTTTGGAGTTGATTTTGGGAATTACAGATCTGATAATCGGAGATTTGAAGTTTTTTTTTAGTTGATTTTGGATTCTTCTTGTTTCTGGTGAGTTTTCACACTAATCCTTTCTATGATTTTATTTTTATTTGAAGTAATTTTATAAATCAGCTACGTATTTCGTTGATTAGTTTGTTTTTTGAATTTCAAAAGTAATGAATGAAGTCATTCTGTTAAGGCTTCATTTGTTAGAATGAACTTTTTACATTGTTAAGGAAGAAGTAGTGTTGCTGCTTGTTTTATGTGTTAGGATGTTAACGAACGAAGTCATTCTGTAATGGCTTAATTCCAAGAATGAACTCTTTCTTTGTCAAGGAAGAAGTATTTTTGCTGCTTTCTTTATTTGTTAGGATGTTAATGAATGAATCTATTCTGTTAAGGCTTCATTTGTTAGAATGAACTCTTTATTTATTTTTTTGTTAAGGAAGAAGTAGTGTTGCTGCTTGTTTATCTGTTAGAATGTTATTGAATGAAGTTATTTTGTTACGGCTTCATTCCAAGAAGGAACTGTTAAGGCTTAACAGATTCAGTTGTTTGTGTGTGTGCATTTTTCAGGTTCAGTATGGCTCTCTCCAAATGTTATGCAGTTGTGTACTACAAAGGGGATGGTATTCCATTGGAAGTTTCTTTAGATACGATGATTCGTGACCTGAAAATATATGTTTGTGATTATTGGAGAAACTTGACTCCTCGGAGCATAAGATTTATTCATGGAAAAGGTTGTGATAAAACTCTCATCAATTGTGATTATTTTCTTCAAGGTCTAATTGTTGTTTCTTGTTCAAAGCAATTGTCACATTTTGATTTGTTCGTTGAGGAGGCTTCTAATAATGGTGCTTCTATCTCTTCATCTGATATTTCCACGCAGTCGCTCAGTGACGATGAATCATGTAGTGGGTTCACTGAGACTTCAAAGATTAAATACCTGGCGGAAGGTCATGAGGTATTAAAACCTCTTTTGTCTTATGGTGGGGAGGATATTTTTAGAGGTGCTGGGAAATTTTTTCATGGTGGTGTTGATGAGGTGCGCTTAGCTGTCGAAAAATATTGCAGCAAGTCTGGTTATACAGTTGCAAAGCTTAAGAATGATAGACTTAGGTTCACATTAAAATGTGGTAGGAATGCAGATTGTACTTGGCATATGCACGCTATTCCAATTGATATTGCTAAAACTGTGTTTGCTATCAAGGAATTCGATGGGAATCATACATGTGGTGGTGCTTATAAGATGAAGGATCCCCCTGTGAAGAAGAAAATGATCAAACATCTATTTAAGGATCAAATACAGTCAAATCTGTCGATAAATCCTAAGGATATGGTTGCTCAGGTGAAGAGTTGTTACGGTATTAACATAAAATACCATCATGCTTATAAAGGGAAGGAAGCATCACAGGTAGAGATATATGGTGATGATGTAAAAAGTTTTACATATATGGTTTGGTATGTTGAAGCAATAAAGGCTATCAATCTTGACAGCTATATTAAGTTTGAATATAATAAAGAGACTAAACGGTTTGAGAGGCTTTTCATATGTTTTAATGATACAGGTTCATTCGCCCTATGCTTTACTGTGATGCAACATTTCTTACTGGGAAATTCAGGGGAACGTTGATGGATGCCACTGGCGTGAATGGGAACCAAGGTACTTTTCTGGATAACTAACTGTTTTCTTTTTGATTAGTTTCTACTTTGATTAGTTTTCTACAGTCCATTATATAGAATGGACTTCATTTTTGGAATGGAGTCTAGAAAAGTTGTAGATATAGATTCTACAGTTCATGTTACAGAATGGACTTCATTTTTGGAATGAAGTCTAGAAAAGTTATAGATATTGATTCTACAGTTCATGTTACAGAATGGACTTCGTTTTTGGAATGAAGTCTAGAAAAGTTATAAATATTGATTCTACAGTTCATGTTTATAGAATGAACTTTATTTTTGGAATAAAGTCTAGAAAATTATAAGTATTGATCCTACAGTTTATTATATAGACTTCATTCCAAAAATGAAGTCTAGAAAAGCTATACATATAGATTCTATAATTCATTGTATAGAATGAAGTCCTCTGTTGGGTGTTGGTTCTACTTTGAATGTATCATTTCTACTGAACTGACATGTTTTAGTTCATACTTATAAATGAACCAATAGTTTTCTCAATTAACTGACAGTGTTTAGCTTTTTTAATTCTTTTGCAAGGTTTTTTTCCTTTCACGTTTGCTTTAGTTCCTTCAGAAGATATTGAAGGTTGGGAGTGGTTCATAGAAAACTTACAGTATTGCGTCGACTCTCTTCCTATCACCTTTATCACTGATCGTCATGAAGGGTTGAAGCAAAGTATTCCTAAGTATTTTCCCAGCTCTTATCATAGTTATTGTTTTTATCATTTGAAGAATAACCTTCCTATCAAGAAAGGACATGAGAAGTATAAACAAGTACTGGATTTGTTCCATAAAGCTGCATATTGTTACAGCATTGCTAAATATGAGTCTGCTTTGAATGAGATGTGTATTATTGGATGTGGTTGGGTTGCCAAGTACCTGAGAAATATTGATCCGAAGCACTGGGCAAATGCTTTCTTCGAAGGATGTAGGTATGGCACACACTCATCAAGTATTGCAGAATCTTCCAATAACTGGATTCATCGTGAAAGGAATTTGCCACCAGCTGCTCTTGTTGATGAGCTCAGGATAAAGATTATGAGGATGAGTTGAGAAAGGTGCGAGCTTGGTAGAACTTATCTAGATAGTTTGACTCCCATATACAAAGCTATACTCAAGGAACATGTCGACATAGGTCGCCCATGGAATGTTACCGAGTCAGGTAACGATATATATGAGGTGCATTCTCCCAGTTCTCATGTTGTTGATCTTATGCATATGACTTGCACTTGTCAGAGATGGAAAGTATTTGGTTTCCCTTGCGCTCATGCCACTGTCGCTATTACTATCAAGGGTGCTGAGATATTGATGTATATTCAGCCTTACTTTGGTTCAAATCATTTTCGCAATTCCTATGCTCCTACAATTCGACATATTCCCAACTTTGATACACCCGAAGTGTATGAACCTGAAGACATAAATCTACCTAGTATTCCAAGGACACCTCCAGGAAGACCACCAAAGAAGCGCATTCGAAATGCTTATGAGAAGCAGAGGAGGCCTATGAAGTGCTCTAATTGAAAGAAGATTGGGAATCACAACAAAGATACTCATCATGTATTAATGCTGGAGTAGTATGCTTGAACTTTTTATTAGTTTCTGGTGTTAGGTTTAATATGAATTGGTGTTTTTTAGTGTTTTTTTTTCGTTCTGGGATATGAACTTTATTTTTTGCATAACTGTTAGTTTGAAATGTTATTTCTATTTTGGATATGTACATCATTGTTCAGATTAGACTGCTATTATATGAGTTCATTTAGTGGAGTGAACTTCATTCTTGGAATGAACTCCATTTTTTCCTATGAGTGCTGGAATCAACCGACTTCATTTATGGAGTGAACTTCATTACTGTAATGAACAGGTATCGATAAAAAGTCCATTTTTGGATTGAGGTCCATTTTTTTCTTAATGAATGAACCCACTTCAATTCTGTAATGAACTTTATTACTGGAATGAACAGGTATCCATAGGAATTCCATTTCTTATTCTAAATGTTATTAAATGGAGTTCATTTTTGGTTGAAGTCCATTTTTTTCTTAGAAGTATTGGAATGAACCCACTTCATTTCTGAAATGATCTTCATTACTGGAATGAACATTGATATTAAGACAAGGCAAGACAGTAAGACAAGGCATAAGACAGTAAGACAAGACATAAGACAGAACATTGATATTATGTACTATCCAAAATATTATAGATGAAAATATAAAACATACTAGAGTATCAATTACATTAGATGCTAATTAAGGTGATATTTGACATAAGAGTTTTCTGTTGCAGTAAGAAGTAATCTACAGTATCAAAATACTATAGTTAAAAGAGTAAAAAGATCAGATTATATATGACATTAGAGAAGCTAAGGTTTAATCATTTCAGTCTTTGCAACCTTCTTTAATAAATTCATTGTTAAGATATGCTTCATTAGTTGTTTCACCCCAACTTAATCCATCTTTCTCATCACTTAGAAGCTTGTAAGCCATTCTGTATCTCCACCGTTGCATCTTTTTTATCATTTCATCTCTTGGAATCAGATGCTGAGATTTCAGGAGCCATGGCTTGCAACTTCTCTTTATCCAATGACATGTATAGAGAAGGAAATATGGGTGTGCTCCATGATCAGGTACCTGCATTTTCCCAATATTTAATTCAGTTCTTCTAGGGTGATGATGTTTCACCATCCATTACCAATGTGTTGTTTACAATAGGCAGCCATTTTTCTTGCATCCTATAAACATCTTTGTCCTATTTCTCCTGCTTTGAGTGAGTTGTAATGCTCCCACTGATAGTTTACGATGTCGTAAACAAGCAGGTGCCAGTGTAAACCCATAGGCCCTTCTAATTTGCCTTCATCGGGCAGGTTCATTGGAATGATTATCTTCTGAGTCTTGCTAGGCATATCTTCTATGAAGTCATCAATCTCACCTGCCCTATCATCGGCTTTCTTCTGATGAAGATATGTCTGCAAAGAGATATATAAATTTTCAAATACAGAATAACATCAAGAAAGCAATTCATCATAAAAATGAATTGTTGAATAACAATATGGAATGATAGTTTTGTTAGACTAGTTCATAATGTTAATGAACTAATAGGTTATAATGAAGAGATGATGGCACCTACTGCCGAAATACTCAAAGTGGATGTATTTCGGTGGATCTTGGTTGTCTTCGCTATCCATTTTTGATCTCTCCCTTTGTGCTTCCATCTTCCTCTTGTAGCAGTAGTAGAAAAGAATTAGGACATCAAGGTCTTTATTGAACATTAGATCATTAATGTGTTCTCCTTGGACACCAAACTGAGCTTTGTTAGTTGCATCTTCTACAACCCACGCTGCTTGACTGCAGGAGGATAAACAAAAATTTATAACATCAACATAAAAAAAATCAACATAAATGAATAGAAGTTCATTTTCTATGTTTTTTTACCTTTGCATAGCATGTTTGTAGAAGGTACCCAACACTCTCTTTTGATCTCTGTCCAATTTGGAGAAGTATGGAGACTTTTTCAGGTCCCCCATATATGGAATGATTGGCATGTATGCTCTCAGCTGCTTTTCTTGTTCTATTTTATCTGCTGGAGGATCTTCTAGTTCATTTCCTCTTCTCTTCTTGGTTGCTGCAGGTTTTTGATCTGCTTTCTTGATTGCAGCAGGTACATTTTTTCTCTTCTCCTGCTCATCATTCTTCTCCTGGTTAGCAGGTTTAGGAGGAGTTTTTGAAGCAACTTTGTTGTTTACTGGTTTCTTCTGCTCAACTTTCTTATGCTCCTCATTTAGTTGTTCTTTCCTTTGCAGTTTCAATTTGAACTTCAGTTTCGATTCAATGTAATTCGATCCACTGATGTACTCTTTTCCAAGAACATTTACATTTGATGCTTTTCTGACCCTTGTAGTCATCCCGTGTCTTTCAACAACTTGAACTGGGGTTGATTCAGTGTTATCAGTGGAAGCAGAACCAAGGCCATGTTCATCCAAATCTGCAACTATCTGGGATATTGTCTCACTGTTGTTTGCTGGCTCAACAACTTCTTCAAATTGTGTCATCCCAATCGAGAAACTAGGAATACTACAGTTGATTTCGTTTAGTGTAGTTTTGATAACGGTATCATCTTCATCACTATTCAAATCTCCATTCTTCTGATTCCTGTCATCAATAAGCTCCAGACTCACATGCTCTTCATTGACGACCATATCATCTGTGTTACTTGCTGTTAAAAATATTTCAAGAAGCATAAATCAAAAATAATTCATTAATGGTCTTGTACATCTAAAGTTAGATTTCACAAAATGAAACCCTAACATCTTTAAGAATGAACTCCAACCTTTCTAGGGTTCATTCCAAAAATGAAGTCCATTCATAGTATGAACTGTAGAATCTTGATCTATAACTTTTATAGACTTCATTCCAAAAATGAAGTTCATTCTGTAGACTTCATTCCAAAAATGAAGTCCAATATAGAACATTGATATTAACCCTAACTTTTCTAGACTTCATTCCAGTAATGAAGTCCATTATGTAGACTTCATTCTAGTAATGAAGTCCAACCTCTAAAGCAAAAAAAAAATTATAAAAGGGAGAAGAATAGTACCTAGGTTCAAACATTGATCATATTTAAAGGAACTCCGATGTTGTCTGTTGGAAATGAAGGTAGTTATTCTTCAGTCATTGTATCAACAAGCTTTTCCTGAATATCCCATGTATCGACTTCAATAGAAGGATTTTCAGCAGATAAGACAGGAAAGATATGATCAGAACCAGATCCTCCAACAGCCTCCATAGAAGCATCTGGTACTGCTTGCATTCCTTCATCTGTAACAACATCTTCATTGGCATTCCCTGCACCAGCTTTCATGCCTTCATCCACTTGTTGATTCAGTGTATTGTTTATTTCATCACTCACTAATGAACTCTTGTACTCATCACGGAAAACAGTACGCATGTATTCACAAGTTTGTTCTCCCATGAATTTCGCCACATCCCCACTTATAGCTAGCAAGACTTCAACTTCAGTTTGCTTAGAAGACAAGTGTGCTACAAGGGATTACATCTTCCTGTCAAAAAGTGTCTTTGAAGTTGTTGCTTCTGCAAGTGAGTGCTCAAGTTCTTGCTGCTTGAACAAAAGATCCCCCATCTCCTCAGATTGCTTTCTTGTCAACTCTTTTATCTCTTTAATATGTTTAACTCTCAGGTTCTCTATCTCACCAAGATGTGTAGATTTCAAACTTTCTATCTAACCAGACATAATATTGAACTCTTCCTCGAGCAACTCCGCTCTTGTCTTGGCTTTTTGGTGTTGCAGTAGCTTGTTTTCAGCATCAGTATATTCTTCCATGAATTTTGGTGATAGTTGCACACACAAAATTCAAATTTTCAAATAAAATGCTTACGTCTATGAGAATGAACTCCAACCTTTCTAGACTTCATTCCAAAAATGAAGTCCATTCATAGTATGAACTGTAGAATCTTGATCTATAACTTTTCTAGACTTCATTCGAAAAATGAAGTTCATTCTGTAGAATTGAAAATAATGTAACAGTGTCATCTTAAACTAGTTTTTTACGTCTCCAAAAGCGTCAACATTCATTTCTATGTGTTTGCAAATTTCTCAATGTTCCACCTTGCAAACCTAGGACAGTAGCCTACTCTATCCTGCACCTTCCACCTGGGATCTACTTTCTTTGAATGCTCAGCAAACCAAGGATGTATAAAAGAAGAAGTACACTAGTCAATTATCAACAATAATCAAGAAGAAAAATACAAATGAACTGCAAAATAATTATGAACAAGTATCTACAGTTTTTCATCCCACCAACAAGTAAAGGTAACATCCTTCAGAAGAACCTATTTTCAAGCTTTCCATCAAATACTTGTGTATGAGATGCGGCAAAGACACTCTATCTATTGACTCTAGGCAAGCTAGATACTTGGAGTGTATGGAACCTCCATCACCAGTAGTAACAAAAATGGTAGACAAGAGAAAAAGTTCAAACATGGTTACAAGATCTTCAATAGGTCATTTATTCTTAATCAACTCAATGATTTTATCTTTCAATTTTGTATTCTTTATATCACAAGGTTTCTTTTTTGGTGGAGAAAATTTGTAGGTTGTATAGAACTTTCCACAAGTGAAGTCTGTCAGGTTTCTTGAGTCCAAGAAAGATTCTTCTATTCCACCTCCAGGGATGCATGGTGTTCCAAACATTAACGAAAACTCTTCAGGTTTGGATCTTAGCACATATATTGCTTTCCCTACTTAGAAAAAGAAAATATGATCATTTGTATCAGGAATGAACTGATGTGTATTACATATAATTTGGATGGCAGGTATTGACTTAATCCATTAAGTATCAACAATGGTCTCTTCCAAAAACACTTTGGCTACATTACCCAATGATCTCCCGTACAAAGCACGTTTATGTTCTTCATTCAAATCCTCTTCCCCCTTTAACGCTTTAATTTTATCAACAAGTGAAATTGCTCCAGCAAAGCTACACTTTATCTTATAATCTACATTTTAAAAAAAAAATGATTAATGATTACTTTCATAAATATTAACTGATATAAAGAAGATAAAGTGTAGCTTGAAGGACCAATATTACAGTTCATTTCTACCGGGTGAACTCTAAATCACATCAAATTTAATTCAGTTCATTCTAGATTTTAGACTTTCGAATCTATATCTATAGCTATTTTAGACTTCATTCCAAAAAAAAAAAAATCCATTATATAACATGGACCGTAGAATGTTGATCTATAACTTTTCTAGACTTCATTCCAAAAATGAAGTCCATTCTATAACATGGATTGTAGAATCTATAATATGAAGTTCATTCTATAACATGGACTGTAGAATCTAGATCTACAACTTTTATAGACTTCATTTTTGGAATGAAGTCCTTTATATATAATGAAGTCTAGAATCTTGTACAATAATATTTATAGACTTCATTCCAAAAATGAAGTCCATCAAAACATCAAACATCAAATAGATCTACAACTTCATTCTAAAGGATGAACTCTGACTAGATACATGCGATTTAGAACTTCATTCAACAAAATGAACTCCGACAAGATATGCCTGCCTATAACTAAATATAACTGAAATCAATATGCAACATGATGAATATTCATGTGGAAAATCAACTTCAGAAGAACAATAAACATCAAAAATCAACTTATAGTACTTCGATTTAGGTTTTTTGTACCTTTCGCTGGTTTCTTTCCTTTTGATTTCTTTGAAACTCGTTCTTCTTCAACTTGATTATCTTCTTCAAACACAACTAATTGACTGCTTCTTTCTTCATCTTCTTCAACTTCATCGTCAGAAGATGATTCTACTACATTCTTCTTTGGTCTCCTCGTTTTAGGGTATTGATTTCTCTAATTTTTCTAGGGTTTTCGATTTTGTTTAACAAATTTTGAAGACTGATTTGATTTCGATTATAAAGATTGACCGATTGTTTGTTTTGATTTCTAAGGTTTTCTGTTCGTTTTCTCTGATTTTTCAGAGAAGAGAAGAGATGAAAACGAGGCAGTTTTTCGTCTGAAAATGGAAAATGAAAAGACTGAAAGAGAGAGAGAAAGATATACGCGTTTTTAGGAAGTTGGTGTGTTTGAGGAGGTAACAGTTAAAGGAGAGTATTATTGTCTGTTTGGTTTTTTTTAATAATTATGGACTAAATGAAAAAGGTGATTTCTGAAATGACTAAACTGATGTGGACCCGAACCTAAAAGGACTAAACGATATTTTTTCCTTTCCAAATTCGGGAGAGAGTTGTGAAGACTTGCATTCTTTTTCGCAACAAGCGATATGAGTAATTCAAACAACTGCGCCGCAACCCAAAATTTAGTAAAATAAAATGAATCCACCGAGGTTCATCGTGTTAAACCAGTGCATAAGAAACCATTTCCAAGTGACTAGTAATGTAAAACTATATGAAAAGTTTAGAAATGATGATTTCGGATTAATAATATATTAGCATCATCACAATATTTGGATAGAAGAAACCATTTTGATTAGTATGGTTTAAATCAAAAGATTCTAGCCCTACCTACATCATCTTTGTTTCCATATATACAATATAAGAGAAGGATTCTGATGATAGCAACACTTGCAACGGATGACGAATTTTGATTCTCCGATTGAGCACTTATTGCTAACCACTTTTCCTTTCAGCTCTGAGCATTCATCCCTGCACCAATTAGTACAATAACTGCAATCTGAAGTGGGATATGTGATCTCTGTGTACGTGTCCCCGGGTTTATCACATTTATCTCCGGTAGGACTTGGAGGAGATGGGGGTGAAGGAGGCGGAGGCGGAGAAGGAGGTGAGGATGGAGATTTGGGTGGTGTACAACAACAATCACAAACCGCACTCCCTGCAAGAGGATAAGAATTGCAGCCAAGCTGGCGCGTTGCCTTGTTCAAGCTCAAACATTTTGACATACATTTGTTTGCACATGAACTACAATTTGTGTCCGTAGCCCAGCTATAGTCATCCTCTCGCGCAGGACATGGAATTGGGGATGGTGGAGGTGGGGGGTGGGGGTGGTGTACAACAACAATCACAAGTAGCACCCCCCCGTAAGAGGATAAAACGTGCAATTAAGCTGACGCGTTGCCTTATTCAAGCTCAAAAAATTTGACGCACATTTTTCTGCACATGCACTGCAATCTGTGTCGACCTTAGCCCAGCTGTAGCTATCCTCTCGTGCAGGACACTTAAGCTCATTTACAATCTCTACACAAGAAAATAGAAAAACACCACTTTATTAACAAATTTAAGTAAGAGCTAGCCATATGTGATACTCACCGGAATAGGCCGGAAGAGCAAGCATGACAAAAACAAATAACCAAATTGGAGATGAACTGCAAGAAGCCATCGGGAAGAATCTGGTGATTATGATCTAGCTAATGAGATAACCACTACATAGATGTTTGTAGGGGATTGTGTGATCAATGTTTTCTATTTAAAGTAACAATATTCAGTTTTAAAATGTTATTGGGTCTCCTTAACTTGTATATCCGTATACATGTGAAGGTTCACTAAAACAACAAGTTCTTGCATTGGAAACAAGATTTGTTTGTTTTATTGCATTGAAAACAGTAATTCTTTGCATTGGGAATAAATTTTGTTATTTTTAGTGCAAAAAAAACCAATTTTTAGTAGAATAAGACAAAAAAATACAATTTCCAAAGAAATAAAATAATTCTTTATTAAACCTTAACATGTATACGGGTATACAAGTTAACAAAAGCCTAGCAAGTTATTTGCATAGTTCTAATGAATTCGTATATTCCATTTGTGAAACAGATATCTTTGATGGAGCCTTTACGATGCGCTTTGGAATCCGTTCATCTATATGGATATCTTCCCGAAACGAATATTAAATGTAACTAGATTTTGTGCCTGTGCTATGCTCGGGCATTATTCTCTTTTAGTCATATTTTTGATTTGGTGTGATGTGGCTTCGCCTCGCCCGTCGTGTATTTTTTATTAGGTGTCGTGGGGTTTCTCTCCGCCCATCACGATACATTTTTGATTAGGTGTGGCTCAGCTTCGCCTCGCCCCGTCGTGATGCATTTTTGATTTGGTGTTGCATGGCTTCGCCCCGCCCGTCGCGATGCCTTTTTGATTACGTGTGGCTCGGCTTCGGCTTCGCCTCGCCTAGTCCCGAAGCATTTTTGATTTGGTGTTGCACGGCTTCGCCCGCACCGTCATGATACATTTTTGATTAGGTGTCGTGGGGCTTTGCCCATACCCGTTGCGATACATTTTTGATTAGGTGTGGTTCGGCTTCGCCCCGTTCCAATGCATGCTTAGGATTTTTGATATTCTTATTCACCCGTCCCGACGCATTTTTTATTTGGTGTCGCGCTGCTTCGCCTCCCCGTCCTGATGCATTTTTGATTTGGTATCGCGTGAATTTGATGTTGGACGAAAACGCACGATGCATTTTTGATTTGGTATGGCTCTGGCTTCGCCTAACCCCGTCGCTTAGGATTTTTGATTTGGCGTGGCTTGGCAGTAGAAAGCATTTCGTGAGACGTGTAACAAAAATCTCAAAGCCCGCTTATGCTGCACCGAATACTGCCCCCAAGTTATTCACTAAACATCAAGCAGTCATTGCCATTCACAGAATTCAAATCAAGAAGAAAAAAAAAAAAAAAAACTACGAAACTGATTCAATAAATATTATCCAATGAATAAACAATGAAAAACAAAAAAAATTAAGCATAAATTTCAACGTTTACACACGAAGGAATTGAGATTTTAAGAAATCTCCATCTTAATACATCCCAACACCACCACATCAATTAATCAATCCCATGCCAAGATTCTTCTGTAATTAACTCTGAATTTGCATGGCTAAAGTGGTGCTTCAATACCTTTTCTTTTGGTCTGGTACTGCTCGTCCCTCCGTCCAATTTTCTTTGATGGGCTTACAATGAAACAATTTAAAAGAAGCTGTCAATCACTGTACGATTTAAAGGAGTTATTAGCCACTGCACCAACAGTTATTAGACTCTCTCAACCACACCTTTGTTGCAGTTTCCGTCAGACACACTCTTTAATGCTATCTTCTTCGAGCAACTATGGATGCGCCTGGGTGGTTATTCATATATTTTTATCATATCCTAAGCTTAGCCAGTGTTCCTTGTCCATGAGAGGCTAGAAGCTACCGGCTGATGGAAATGGATTGACTACCAGTGATATTTGTGTTACTTTGTCTTCACTAGTTTGTACACGAATGCAAAAAAAAATTAACGCAAACTCATAAATGAATCCCAATTTACTAAACGAATATATTGAATATCTTAAAAACCAAACGTTCAGTAAGGCTTGGATATGTGCAAGGAAATCAAATGTAGGGAGGAAAACAAACCAAGTCATGGAACTTTTCATAGTATATCTGTATTGCAGATCAGAGTTTCTGCTAAGTCAATCTTGGGGGATGCCATAGTGGTTAAGCATAAGAAGGAAGTAACACTGAAACCAGAAAAACAAAAATATAAATCGAAATGAAAAACAAAAATGACAGTAGCCATATATTCATCAGTAGTTATGAGGATATGACAAAGTCAGAGGGAAAAAGAAAATCATGATAGAAATTGAACAAAACTAACAAACGTGATGAAATAAAGTCGAACCTAGATATATGAGAAAAGAATCACTGAGATTTTACCCTCTGAAAGTTTTCTAAACTCAAGTTATTAAATAAATTACAGTTTTTCCTTTTCGATACACTTACTAAGTAACCGTGTGTAAAACTGCCAATAGTTTTCGTGGGGTCATGGGTTTGGTAGATATAACTGTGCATATATTTGACTTCTTCAAATCATTGCGGAAATTGTCGGACACATTTCTTGTAGATGCAATTGAGCATTGCAGCAAGTGAATTCATTCTCTGTTTTGATCAGTTAAAAAAACACAAACTAAGCTAACAGCATAGATTGGTGTTAAGAGAAATCAATGAACTTTCAACAAAAACATAAAAAGTTTTGAAAGAAAAAAGCAAGAAATTGAACCAAAGAACGCAAATTACTTGCCTTGATTGTGCACATCTACGATTTCAAAAAGGGAGTAACCCCTAACCTACAAAATTAGAAACCACTTTGCTGGCAGGTTCCAAGTCTTTACCCATATCATTGAGGATTTTGCCACTTCGCTAAATTAATTATCTTGGACATGGTTAAATATAGTGGTTCTTTGTACAGGAGGTACATCATTCCTGAGCATCTGTTAGGGGCATCTCTTGCCTCCTCCTTAACCTGGGCTTCTGACTGGCATTTAAAATGGCAGGGTCCAAAAGGGGTTTGTTGATATTTGAAAGCATGATGTTGGTTTTGTTAGTGGTTTCCCATAACTCTGTAACAAAAAACAACACATTTGGCTTTAGCTACTTGTTACTTGCTAGGCATTAGGCAGCCATAGCTTTACATATTCAAAATTATAATTCTACGTGAATTAAGTGAACTGTAACTTGACTGTAACTACATAACTATCAGTCAAGAACAATGAATCTTAAGACTAGTGTCGAAAGCAATTATCATGGCAGCTATTAAGACAAAACCTAAGAGAAACTATAATTAACTCCATTAGTTAAAGTTCCAAAAATTCGTATGTAAAAAACAGTACTCAAATTATCCTACCTTAATTAGCGCCAAGAAGAAATTAGAAGAGAACACAAATGGCACCATTGTTTTTTGCATCTCTACTTTATCCAAGTCGGTTTCCATCATTCAGACGCGACAAAATATCTATCAACACAAATCAAATGGATCAAACCCTAAGGGTTCCTACCATAAAGAAACCAATAACAGAAAGTCGGTCTTCATTCAATTGCATTAGCTCTTACAAATTCAATTGTACCTGAGTTGGTTGTTTTGATCAATACTGTTGTTCCTATATTCCGTTGTTGCTTTATCAAAAAATCTCATCAAGCCTCCACTCTTATCCCTGACTCCAATAAAGATAAGTGAGGAGTACAATGACTGTGGTTTAGTAGCCATTAGTGATTTCTGTCCACGTTATTAATCTTATTTTAGTATCCATAACAGGAGAACAAAGAAAACAACCGCGATATATCTACGTTGAGCTCTTAACCTTTATATTGTCGCTTTGATTCTCTCGCATATATGCACATGTATGAACTATCACCTGCAATATCAACAACAAAGAGAAAGAAATCCAATCACAAGATGACTACATGAGAATAATATTTACCCAAAAAATATAAAAAATTTCACTCTCGGCATATCGTAACCCAATAAAACAACAGAACAACAGGAGAAGGAAAATGAATGTGAGAATTGCGGGAATAACATAACCAGCAGCAACACCATATTTTCTTCAAAAAAGACCAAATCTACCTCCAGATTTATGACTACAGCTTCCAACAGTAGGACATGACACAGAAAAGAACTCATGTCATGGACTTGACTTGCAAAAAACTGCAAGAAAAAAAAATGCAAAAACTCATATCAAAAGTTGGGGAAATGTCTATGGATTAAAGAGATGAACCGAAGAAAAGTATATCTAAAGGTGTTGTTCAAATAGTTAGTACATTTACTTTTTAAAAAGAACATAGTCATCCAAATCAATAAACTATATAAACCATGTATTATTTGAGCACCCATAATATTCATCAACGTATTCCAGTAATATTTCACAGTTGAGGCGCAAGGTTATTCGAGTTGAGAATCGCCTCCTAATTGGGAGCACAAATAGCAGCAGTTATGGAATTCATCCGGGATGAACACATTCCTGTCAATTTTTAGATTTATTTCCACCATTGCATGTTATTTTTCATGCTCATTATGAAATTAGACGGAAGATTCTTTATATATTTCCTTTGGACATTAAATTGGTGCAGGCGTCGGGAAAAGGAAAGCCATCCTAAGTTGTTGGGAGAAACATAGATTAACAGGAGATAACACAATAATGACTAAAGGTACTTTTAACTTTTAACGCACCTCATAGCTTAACACAATTTAAAATTTGTTAGCATGTTTGCTACACTGAAAAATTAAGTATGAGTCTGTAAATAACGAACAGAAAGGAAACAATATAAATAAAAAAAAGAACCTTTTTTCATATCACTTATTGGTCCTTTTTTGGTGTGCCATTTGCTTTGCACTGCACTTGTAGAGAGCCCTTTGCCTTTCTTCCTACAATGATCCATCATCAAAGGTTAAATCAAACCATATGAACAATTGTTTCATGTGTATGTCAATTAAGTATACCTTGAACGCTTGAACTTCGTATTCCTAATTTTCTAATTTCTCTACATTCATCTTCTCATTGACAATTTAGACCTTTTTTGTGGCCACGTTATTAGTTCAGCGTTCTGATTTTCTAGTTTCAAATCAAATTTTCCAACCTGAAATAACACATAATTTTCGTTTTGTCATCAGTAGCAAAAATAGTGTGCTCAATTAAGTATTAGATTGTGCTATTCTGAAATGATAGGTAAGAACGCTATTAATCCAGTGGATAGATAAAGGATTTGTTAATCAAAAAGAACAAAAAGGATAATGTACCTTATGAATAGTTGGTTGGGCTTTCTTAGACGCCAAAATCTGAGTAAACCCAATTGTACAGGGGGTTAGTCCTCGAGTGATTTCGGGGGAGTTGAGTGTATTTTAAATCTCAGGAATTTTGAGAGAGTTTGAGAGAGTGTAGGGAGTTTGAGAGATTTTGGTGTTCTTGAGTTCAGGGAGTTTGGGGGAGTGTAGGGAGTTTGAGAGAGTTTATTAGAGGGAGTTTGGGGGAGTTTGAGAGAGTATTTAGAGGAGAGTGGTTGAAGAAATAGTGATGATGTTGTTGAGAACTTGAGATTATCAGTCTAACAGAGAGAGAGAAGGGGTTCTCTTACAGTGCATTGATCAAAGAGATCTTTCACTTACACTCCTGTTACACTGAGCTTGCTGGCCGATGCCATCATGGTCCATCGATTTACTCACTCGTCACCACTGTCAGTCTATAGGAGGAACAATCAATTATCAAAGTGGTAACTGTTCTGGAAAATTAGAGTTACATACTGCTTGCTTGAATTCTTGATGCAAACTGTTCTGGAATGATTCCATTTTTCAATTATTTTGTTCTGTCTGGACTGCGAAGTCAAATGGCGTCTGGAATTTTGGATGTGTCAAGATGGAAAGGGCTGGTAACTCACAATCAATCTCGTTGGGGAAAGCTTCACAATCCATCAATGTAGCAGTTACTGAAGTTGTTGCATTATCAATTGCCAACAAAATAAACTCAACCCGTCATTTGTCTTCACATCAGGATCATGATGATACTAGAATCTGCCTGCCAAAATTAGTGATGAGATCCAAAATATGGTGTCTGAAACAATTGTCAGCCCAACACTCGAAAGTCGAACCCCTATAGTGATTCTAGTAAGTGGTACAATTTAGAGTCCAAATACAATTTTCGCTTCATGATTTTCATCTTTGGGAATGTGAAATGTACGAGGAAACCAATCCCACGATAAAATGTAGTATTCTTCCGCTTCCTTTATTGACTCATCAATTTGTAAGATAATTTGTAATGCAGGTGGGTATGATTTATCCCCAACGACAAATTCATAAGAAACACACCATTAACATCAATCAAAATACAACCTGGACTTTTCCTTGAACCGGTTTCCTTCATTTTTCTATTCACCATAACAACACCATCACATCCCTTCGCTGCTAACTCTCCCGCTTCGACATTCTTATGAACTCTACATGCGTTTAAAAGTGCACCTCATATAGCTTTCAGTGGCATATTGTTCACGAAATCAACCTCTTGTGCAATCAATCCTGCCCGGCCTAGAAAATCGACCACACAACCGAAGTGTTCAACTGTGGGTTCAATCCCGAACTCGGATTTCATTCTCTTGAAATACATTAACCCCTCCTTGACCAATCCTGCATGAGTGCAACCAGATAAGAGGCCGAAAAATGTGATTGCATTAGGCTTAACACGCGATTCCACCATGTTTTCAAACAATTCAACAGATCTCTCTCCAAAACCATGCATTGTTATGCCAGAAATCATTGTTGTCCGCTCTCCCACAAGCTTCTCCTTAACCCCTTTAAAGAAAAATACCCCATCTTCGATGCTCCCACACTTAAAATACATACCAATCAGTGCAGTATTTATCCGACTGTCAAATCGATTTCCATTCTTATTCCTAATATAAGAATGAATCCATTTACTAGTATCTAAACTTCCCAAATCAGCAGAGGCAGAAATGACACCAATAACAGTAGAATCATTAGGCTCCAACCCCTGAATCTGTAACTCACGAAATAATTCCAATGCTTCGTTAAACCGTCCCTTTCTAACATAACCAGTAATCATCGCACTAAATGAAACAACACCCTTCTCAGGCATTTCCTTGGACAACTCACATGCAGTTCCCGTTGACCCGTGATTAGCATAACAAGAAAGCAATGTAGCCCAAGTAGCAACATCTCTTTCGAGAATTTCATCAAACAGTTTACGAGCAAAACTAAATTTATCATTCGACTTGTGAAAATGGATTAATGAACTCTGAACAAATATATCAATATCAAACCCATGCTAAACAGCTTGACAATGGGTTTCTTCGCCTTTACTAATGACACCAAGAACCGAACAAGCTTTGAGTAGGAAAAGGGAACGTGTATTTATCAAGTGAGGGTCGTCCGTTTCTGTGCATTTGGTTATACATAATGAATGAATCTTTTGGATTACAACTTGAAGAATAAGCTCGTATCATAGTGTTGTAAATGATTTTGATCGAAAATTAAGCGTGCGTAATGGCGAGTAGACGGGTTAGAAATAATGAGTTTTCGAAGGTAAATTTCTTGGCTTTGGAATCCAGTGATCTATAATGTGACATATCCTCTTCTTTCTCCTATGGTTTCCTACGCACCAAACTCCTTCCCAAATCTCTACTCTTTTGAGAGATTTGTTGTGAGACCAAAATACACTAAAAACTCCTTCGAACTCCCCAAAGCAACCAACTCCCTAGTATTGTAGGGTTTTATGACTAACAGGGAGTTCAAGAGCTTTTTTTAAACTCCCCAGCGATTAACATGTGTTTTCTAGGGAGTTTAGGAGACTCCTCTAAACTCTCCCACGACTAACGGGGATTTTAAGAGACTCCCTCAAACTCCCCCACGACTAACAGGAGAAAATCTAAATACATTAAAATCTCTCGAACTCTCCGACGACTAACCCCCTGGTAATAGGAGATACATATTTCTGCTTCCTGTAAACAGAAGTCCCAAAATCGCAGACCTAAACATTATCTCTGAAAAATCTGTAAACCAAAATTCAGATGATTACTGCAATTCAGATACAATAAGACAAAAAAAAAAAAAACTAACCCATCAAGAATCGAAATCAGATATAAATCTATGGGTTTTGACTGAAACAGTGATTTCGAAACCAAACTATAAGAAGAGAATGAATCAAGCGATACCATACCAGTGATTTTGATTGAAGTGAAAAGCCATTGATGAGGATTTGAAAATTTGTTTGATTCAGAGTAAAATAAAAAAAAAATCAGGAGGAAAGAAAAATCGTAACTGCAATATAAAACGGAAGGGTTAGGGTTTATGGATTCAGAGAAATAAAGAGACAGAAAAAGAGTTGGGGTTTACCAATACGATTTGGTTATTTAATCGAGAAGAAGAAAGGACCGGGAAGAAAAGAGACAGGATGAATGAACCATCGCGATGGAGAAAGATTTTTTTTAGGTTTTTTTTCTCTCTCAATTTTTTTTCGTTTCCTTTTTACTGGATAAATAAACAAATTTCTTTATGTTGTGAGAAAAAATCTTGTTTTTTTCTCCTTTTGAGGAAAAGTGAAACGAAACAATTTCATGAGTGGGTGAGGATCACCGTTTAACGTGGAACCTTATGAACTTAGGATTTTAAAAGAGTTAGATAATTACATGTATATTCACGAATTTCTGGACTTATCAATATCAACTCAATTCGCATCCGGCCGGTCAAACTTGTATGAGGTAATGCGAATTGCCATTTGCAAGTTGAGTGATAGGCTGATACCAAAACAAAAAAAGTTGAGTGATAGGCGCAAGAGGGTGGATCATTTGTTTTCCATAGTTGTTTTTTTTGCAGGTTTTGAATTATTTTCGTAGGACGTTTAAATGAAGTGGGTCTTTGCAAATTCAAATCGACAAAATTTCTTATTTATTTCATCTTATAATACACTTAAAGGGAAGAACAGGCACATCACGAATTTGTTAGCTTTTGCTATTTGTTGGTTAATTTGGAAGGAGCGTACAATATTGCGTTCGCATTGAAATACTTTCTGCGATACTCCTACTGTAGTTGTATTCTCTTCAGACTGGCAGTTTCACCCCTCGTTATTCTGCATTGTACTATTAATTCTTACAAAATTTCACAAATCTTCTGTTACAAGAATTAGGCACTCTTAGGTCTTCTTTTACAATGAAAATCAACCATATTTTCTCTTTCAAGCAATGCATGATCCGTTCCTCACAGCCTATCCCCTTGTTTTCGTGTTGGTATCAAAACCACAATAAGTTGTATCAATACATGTAATCGCATTAATACTTGGTAAATTTAAGATAATCATTTAGAAAAAAGTTCTGTTGATAATGAAATCGTGCGCCATTAACAAAAACAAATACAAAATACAAAAACAAAAATGAAATCAAATAATGCAAATGATAATGGGCAGGATAGTGTTATATTGTCTAGCAACATTTCCACACCTCCGAGTCCTTAGATGATTCGCTTCAATCTCTACTTATAATTTTCTGTAGAGCTACTCACTAATGAGCGTTCAACCTGACAATTTCTTTGACAACGTTGACCTCGAGCACTGCGATTTCATTACAACAGCACTTGCAACGCGTGAGAAACTTTGTTTCTCCGATCTCGCACTTGTTGCTAACCACTGTAGCTCCTTGCTTTGAACAATCTTCCTTGCACCAATTTTTACAATAACTGCAATCCGAGGTGGGATATGTGGTTTCCGAGTACATGTTCCCAGGTTTATCACATTTATCTCCCGTAGGACTAGGAGGTAGTGGTGATGGTGGTGGTGGGGATGGTGATGGGGGTGAAGGTGACGGAGGAGGAGGTGAGGATGATGGTGGTGGGGATGGGGATGGAGATGGAGGTGGTGGTGTGTGTGGTGTACAACAACAATTACAATTGGCAGTCATAATAGTAGGATAATCATTGCAACCAAGCTGGCGCGACCCCTTGTTCAAACATTTTAAGCTACATTTGTTTGCACATGAACTACAATTAGTGCCTGTAGCCCAGTTATAGTTACCCGGAGGACATGAAGGTTGTGGTGGTGGGGGTGGTATACAAAAACAATCACAATTGGCACTCATAATAGTAGGATAATCATTGCAACCAAGCTGGCGCGCCCCCGTGTTCAAACAATTTAACCCACATTTGTTTGCACATGAACTACAATTAGTGCCTTTAGCCCAGTAATAGTAACCCAAAGGACATGAAGGTTGTGGTGGTGGTGGTGGTGGTGGGGGTGGGGTTGGTGTACAACAACAAGTACAAACGGCCCTGAAAATAGTTGGAGAATCACTGCAACTAAGCTGGCTCGCCCCCTTGTTCAAGCTCAAACAATTTGACGCACATTTATTTGCACATGAACTACAGTTTGTGCCTTAGCCCAGTTAAAACTATCTTCTGGCCGAGGACAGTCATATTTAAGATCATCTCCCATCTCTACACAAGAAAAATATAAAACTATTAATTCACAAATTAAAGTACTAAGTAATTAAGAGCTAACATGAACTGCTTGTTGATGTACTTACCAGAATAGGCTGACAGAGCAAGCATTGCAAATACAAACAACCAAATTGGAGATGAACTGCAAGACGCCATCATGGTGATAATGATCAAGCTAATGAACGTTTTTTTGCCAGTGCATAGATTATTATTTGTCCATGTATGTTCATGGCCTATGAAACCCGTAGGCCTGTCAATGGAAGAATATCCGTCGGATATTTAGAAATCCGATATCCGACATGTTAAGCACTACCGGATATTCGATATCCGATAATATCCTATAGGATATTAAAATCAGATATCGATTCCGATAGGCTAAGCTGTCGGATATCCGATAAATATCCGATAATATCCGGTAATAACAAAAAAGTTTAAAAACCCTTGTAAAATATTTTCATAATTGACACTTATGAGATATTTATCCGACAATATCCGATAGTATCCGATACTAGACTCGAAATTAGGATAAAATACAAATAAGTTCATATACTATCGGATATCGGATATTAACATTTCGGATGGGGTCTAATCCGTTTCCGATATGTTAAGGAAGAAATATCCGATAAAATATCCGATCTGATATCTGATAAAACGGATAAAATCCTATAGGATCTCGAATACTCGGAAATGGATACCGGATATCAGACAAATATTGACATGCCTAGAAACCCGGATCTTCTAAACCAATATCTTGAAGCATCGCATTAATACCCCCGTCACTTGATGTAGAAGTAGAAGTATCAGAACTAGAAAGATGAATATTTAGGTCCCCAGTCAAGCACCAAGGACTGGATATGTTCTTTCTTGTTTCATTGATGAAACCCAATTGTTCTTGTTTTTTATGCCCTTTTCCATAACCATACATACACGATAATAACCATTCAGGCTGGCTAGGATCGTCTTGAATGAGTAAGATGAATCATATTATTTTCGCAAGACAACACTTCACAAGAAAATCCATTCTTCCACATGATAACTAATCCGCCAGACAAGCCAACTGAAGATAAATATCTCACATTCGAAAAATGATAAGAAGCAACGAGAGGTTTCATCTTGGTTTCACTAAGCTTAGTCTCACGTAAAAATATAATGTCAGGATTTTGTGTCCTAATTATATCTTTGATATGATGTCTAGTATCAGTGGCTTTTAGCCCTTGCACATTCCACGAAACAACTTTCATAATCAAAAGCAAGTTGAAAAAACACCAAAATCCTACCAATTTTAATTTAATGTAAGAATAGTGAGTTGACCCTATATGCAAGTTTCTAAAGTTTCGATTAAAATTATAGTGAGTATTCACGTAATAAATGCATGCAAGTAAAAACATGCAAAATAAATGACACAGATTAGACTTTTCAAAAAGAGTAATGAACAACTTTAAATGAGCAAAAGAGTAAGGAAATATCTGACTCTTATTATCAGTGCTGCAAGTTTGTTTATCTTCCATTGTGACCATATGAGTAGTTTGGTTCATTGTGTTGATATCAGTGACGGTGATATTGGAAGTAGATTCAAACTCCGTAATGTTGTTGCTGCCTTCCTCATTTGTTCTAAATCTTTTTCCAAGTCTTAACTCATCCACTTCTTCTGTAGCTTTCTCCTTGAGTAAGAAATCCATACTAATAATTCTTTCATCCTTAGGAGGGACAAAACTCGAGCTCTTAACAAACTTCTTTTGAAAAAAATTTGGTGCTGGAGCTGCAGAGGAATTCATGGGAGTAATGGTTTTCCTTACACTATCAGCTTTACCAAAGTAATAAGGCTTTTCATGCGCCTTTGCCAAATACTTAGCAGCATCCTTACAAGCTCCATTGCAGTGATTGATAATATAACACTCCGTACAGATACTAGGAGGTTGCCTTTCAAAAAAAAAAATTTTGCCAGCGAAAGACTCTTGCATTGGTGAGAGCTTTGACACCTCTTCTCATTGGCATCGATAAATCCACTTTCGCACAAACTTTAACTGGTTCACTTCCAATAGGGATGGCATCCTTTGGTTCTATACTTGTTACCTCACCAACCACTTCACCGATCTTAGTCACAGATGCAGCGTTCATATGTTCTGGCAAAAGAAATTTCAGCTGGATCCAGAATTGTTGAAAACCCCATTGCTTGTAAGTATAAACCATCTCAGGAATGTAGTCATGTACTACCAATAAATTCTTGTTGATGTGCCAAGGTCTTTGCTCAATTACAATGTTTAGTAAATTCCAGTCGCTGAATTTGAAGATCATTATATTGGGTTCAACTTCCACTATTCTAAGTTGATCTGGTTTTAAGAAAGGCCAGGTAAACTTGATGAACCTTACAACAGTATCATAATTCATTCTTCCCTCTATTATAACCTTCCCAATCGCGCTAGCTTCCCAGTTAGACTCCTCATCGGTTTTCTCGTTGTTTTCTTTTTGAAAAACAACAATCTCATTCGTGTCTCCCAAATCTAAAGTTGCTTGTTTGAATTTGTCAACTAGCTCACCTACATCACTAGCATTTTTCTCCTCTATGAGTATTCTTTTTTTTGGAATATGATGAGAATAATAACCTTGATGGTTTCTAGGTTTTAATAGAATATGAGAATCTTGTAACTGAGGATAATTGAGAATTAAATCATTGAGATATTCAGGCTTGAAATAAGGTAACTGAATTGAGCGAGATTTTTGTTTAGTTTGGTAACAAGAACAGTTGTTAATTGACCAAAGGAGCAGAAAAAGGAAACTAAGTTTCCTAATTAGTTTTACTTTTAGAAATTTGAAAGTTTTCGAACTATTTTCAAAGCGGGATGAATCTGAGACTTGAGTTGCTGAGTTGAAACGGACATGAATCTTCTTCCACCACATATCATTAAAACCAAAGATATCAACACAGATGAAACCTGCAAGCAAAAGCTTATAGAAAAACTTAGCAAAAGTTTTAATCACAATATTAATATAGGCAAAATCCATTGGAGATTAAACAAACTGCATACACTGAAAGAAGAATACAGAAAAGATTAGTTCTTCATTATCAAAAGTGAAAAAATGAAAGTAAAATTAACTCGATAAAATAAAAACCATAAGAAAAAAGGAACAGCAAATAGAGGATCACTGTAAGAAACCAATTTTACGAGTTCCTAATCTTTGATCAATTCCAAAACTTAAAAATATTTGAACTGAGTTAACTCAAGGAGTAGACCGATCCTCAGAGAAGAGAGTGAAACCCCAAAGTGAACTGTCTGTACTGACATAAAGGCTAAGTTCATATATATAGAGAACGACTGTGTACATGTATTCTAAACCACATACGATATAGTTTTTTTTTGGGCAAATTAATAAAGTGTCCTGCTTCAAACCATATAATTAATAAACCGGCCAAGTTTTTAAATTCTTTTAGAAACTGGCCTTTCTGTTATCTTTCACACCTGGGTCCACCAAATTGGTCAAAAACAAATACTGAGTCAGAATTTTACGTCGAGTTACTAAAATATCCTTACAAAAACATTCCCTCTTCCATCTATTTCCCGATCTTTCTGTTTCCTTCGTCACTTTTCCCTGTCTCAATTTTTTTTTCTCATTCTAAATTTTTTCCATCGTCAAACGAAACATGTCTTTGTTTTTGGTTGTCATTAGGATTTATAGAGTTGAAATTTAAGGTATTAATTACTGTTAAAACTAGAACCAAAAACAGTAAACCTTAAAATTTTATTCTATCAATCCCTAATTGAAAATATGGTTGGAAGTGGCGGCGATTTGAGATTTAGAGGGTTTTGGGTTTGTGCATGTTGACTGATACAATTGGATTCACCCATCAAATCAAGGATGTAAGATTTTTTCTCTTATTTATTTTGCAATTCATTGGACTATAATTGATAGATTTGATTCCTATTAATTTGATGAGTTTAAGCTATACGAAAGAAGAAAAAAAACCATTGGATCTGATGGGTTTTGAGTGTGATTGTAAAATTGATTTATTTAACTTTGCTTTCCCAAGTTTAATTGCATTTAGATGGGTTTCTGGCACTTGATTTGACCGAATCAGTAGCAGGCAAAGACAAATTGGTAATGGTATTTCTGGTTCTTCATTTTGGAGAAGAACGGAGCTAGGGAAAAACATTGGACTCGGTGCAACTCGTTATGAGTCGGTCCAACTAAGTATCTTAGAATTGTTTGACTAGGTCCGAGTCGTCCGACCTAAACACTCATGAGGGATTTTAATGTCTTTTACATAGTAGTATAACTGACACATAAGCTTTTAACGGCTGTTACCCGTTTTTTGAAAAAAACGGGATGAAAATTGTCAATATCGGTCGATTTATAAAATGATTCAAAAAAAACGGCCAGTTTCTTAAATATAGCTCAAAAAGGTGATCACTTTATTAAAAAACCTTTTTTTTTTTTTTGTAAAACAAAGGCAAACTTTATATTACATAAACATAGTAGTACGATATAGTTTGCTCCTTAATAACTTATATATTGATCAGTACGATGGCTGCAACAAGTTCCCATGAAAAGGTGTAATACTTCACATACACCTTAACCTTCTTCCCCCTTGACGATTTATTTAAATACAAGATCTCCTCAAGGGTAACTGGCCCTTATCAACTAAGTGGGGATTAATAGTATATCGTAAAATTTTAGCAAACACCAATTTCAGTAAGGGTAACTGGCCCTTATCCCCACAAGCAACCGTTTCTGCATCAAGATCACTTTCAGTAACAGATTAGCAAACACCTATTTCTCCTGCACAAACTACCAGTAGGAGTCACCCAATAATGACGACCAAGGTATGTAGTACAAAATATAAGAACAAAGCAAGAGTTTTAAACTAATTTATAATCTTTGGATGTGTGCGATTGATTATATCATCTCTTTTTTTTCCTATACACAAAAAACCCTGCTGTATATTTGCAACTGTTCACATATGCTAACAAGAATTTTAATCATGATCTAATAGAACAGGATAAAATTCAACTAAGGTCGAAAGAAGTTTTAGATATTGTTCTCGAAACAGCACATTAACGACCAAGAATATCTTAAAGAGAGAATTATTGTTACAAATACAATAGAAAATGCAGACAAAATCAATGTTTTTTTGATGTCGCTTTTACCAGGAGACGAACATAAGTATTTAAACACCGATTTAGATGACAATGAAAGATAGGAGCTAGAGAAGCACCGATTTAGATGACCATGAAAGGTACGACCGAGAGATGTATTACATCCTGTTGGAGTCTTGCAACAATAGAAGAAACGTCAGATGTATCAAACAATAAATATAAAGAACCGTATCAAACAACTCTACCACGAACAAATTGATGAGGGAAGAATCACAGGTTCAACAAGTTTTCCTTAACACATTAGTTCGCGGGTATACTCTAAAGTAATGTTAAACCCCAACGTGCGAAGATGTGTCCAGGATAAGACTGCCCGATATAACTTGTATTAGCACAATACAAGTTACCCACTCTTAAACTCAGCAACGGGGATGGAAGTAAAACGCCGCACGAAAATAAAAGCAAGAAGATGAAGAAAAGTAGACCTAGAGATGGTCGCTGCTTTAGCATTACTTTGAAAAGAGATTTTCGAGTTGTATTTATAGGAAAATTAACTTGCAAATCAAGTTAGGTTTAGGTTTTTTCTTATAAAACGAGTTTTGTTTCTTGTAAAACAATTAAACAAAAAAAAGAAGTTTTAGATATTGTTCTCGAAACAGCATATTAACGACCAAGAATATCTTAAAGAGAGAATTATTGTTACAAATACAATAGAAAATGCAGACAAAATCAATGATTTTTTGATGTCGCTTTTACCAGGAAACGAACATAAGTATTTAAACATCGATTTAGATGACAATGAAAGGTAGGAGCTAGAGAAGCACCGATTTAGATGACCATGAAAGGTACGACCGAGAGATGTATTACATCCTGTTGGAGTCTTGCAACAATAGAAGAAACGTCAGATGTATCAAACAATAAATATAAAGAACCGTATCAAACAACTCTACCATGAACAAATTGATGAGGACAGAATCACAGGTTCAACAAGCTGTCCTTAACACATTAGTTCGCGGGTATAATCTAAAGTAATGCTAAACCCCAACGTGCGAAGATGTGTCCAGGATAAGACTGCCCGATATAACTTGTATTAGCACAATACAAGTTACCCACTCTTAAACTCAGCAACGGGGATGGAAGTAAAACGCCGCACGAAAATAAAAGCAAGAAGATGAAGAAAAGTATACCTAGAGATGGTCGCTGCTTTAGCATTACTTTGAAAAGAGATTTTCGAGTTGTATTTATAGGAAAATTAACTTGCAAATCAATTTAGGTTTAGGTTTTTTCTTATAAAACGAGTTTTGTTTCTTGTAAAACAATTAAACACAAAAAAGAAGTTTTAGATATTATTCTCGAAACATCACATTAACGACCAAGAATATCTTAAAGAGAGAATTATTGTTACAAATACAATAGAAAATGAAGACAAAATCAATGATTTTTTGATGTCGCTTTTACCAGGAGACGAACATAAGTATTTAAACACCGATTTAGATGACAATGAAAGGTAGGAATTAGAGAAGCACCGATTTAGATGACCATGAAAGGTACGATCGATAGATGTATTACATCCTGTTGGAGTCTTGCAACAATAGAAGAAAACGTCAGATGTATCAAACAATAAATATAAAGAACCGTATCAAACAACTCTACCACGAACAAATTGATGAGGGAAGAATCACAGGTTCAACAAGTTTTCCTTAACACATTAGTTCGCGGGTATACTCTAAAGTAATGTTAAACCCCAACGTGCGAAGATGTGTCCAGGATAAGACTGCCCGATATAACTTGTATTAGCACAATACAAGTTACCCACTCTTAAACTCAGCAACGGGGATGGAAGTAAAACGCCGCACGAAAATAAAAGCAAGAAGATGAAGAAAAGTAGACCTAGAGATGGTCGCTGCTTTAGCATTACTTTGAAAAGAGATTTTCGAGTTGTATTTATAGGAAAATTAACTTGCAAATCAAGTTAGGTTTAGGTTTTTTCTTATAAAACGAGTTTTGTTTCTTGTAAAACAATTAAACAAAAAAAAGAAGTTTTAGATATTGTTCTCGAAACAGCATATTAACGACCAAGAATATCTTAAAGAGAGAATTATTGTTACAAATACAATAGAAAATGCAGACAAAATCAATGATTTTTTGATGTCGCTTTTACCAGGAAACGAACATAAGTATTTAAACATCGATTTAGATGACAATGAAAGGTAGGAGCTAGAGAAGCACCGATTTAGATGACCATGAAAGGTACGACCGAGAGATGTATTACATCCTGTTGGAGTCTTGCAACAATAGAAGAAACGTCATATGTATCAAACAATAAATATAAAGAACCGTATCAAACAACTCTACCACGAACAAATTGATGAGGACAGAATCACAGGTTCAACAAGCTGTCCGTAACACATTAGTTCGCGGGTATAATCTAAAGTAATGCTAAACCCCAACGTGCGAAGATGTGTCCAGGATAAGACTGCCCGATATAACTTGTATTAGCACAATACAAGTTACCCACTCTTAAACTCAGCAACGGGGATGGAAGTAAAACGCCGCACGAAAATAAAAGCAAGAAGATGAAGAAAAGTATACCTAGAGATGGTCGCTGCTTTAGCATTACTTTGAAAAGAGATTTTCGAGTTGTATTTATAGGAAAATTAACTTGCAAATCAATTTAGGTTTAGGTTTTTTCTTATAAAACGAGTTTTGTTTCTTGTAAAACAATTAAACACAAAAAAGAAGTTTTAGATATTATTCTCGAAACAGCACATTAACGACCAAGAATATCTTAAAGAGAGAATTATTGTTACAAATACAATAGAAAATGAAGACAAAATCAATGATTTTTTGATGTCGCTTTTACCAGGAGACGAACATAAGTATTTAAACACCGATTTAGATGACAATGAAAGGTAGGAATTAGAGAAGCACCGATTTAGATGACCATGAAAGGTACGATCGATAGATGTATTACATCCTGTTGGAGTCTTGCAACAATAGAAGAAAACGTCAGATGTATCAAACAATAAATATAAAGAACCGTATCAAACAACTCTACCACGAACAAATTGATGAGGACAGAATCACAGGTTCAACAAGCTGTCCTTAACACATTAGTTCGCGGGTATAATCTAAAGTAATGCTAAACCCCAACGTGCGAAGATGTGTCCAGGATAAGACTGCCCGATATAACTTGTATTAGCACAATACAAGTTACCCACTCTTAAACTCAGCAACGGGGATGGAAGTAAAACGCCGCACGAAAATAAAAGCAAGAAGATGAAGAAAAGTATACCTAGAGATGGTCGCTGCTTTAGCATTACTTTGAAAAGAGATTTTCGAGTTGTATTTATAGGAAAATTAACTTGCAAATCAATTTAGGTTTAGGTTTTTTCTTATAAAACGAGTTTTGTTTCTTGTAAAACAATTAAACACAAAAAAGGAATTTTTTCCATAAATAAAACTCTTAAATAAATTATTTATCAAATTAAAAACTTGCAAAAAATAATTCCAAGTAGACACGGACTTGGTGCTTGGTACAGGCGCATGGGCATGGGTCGAAACATGTATTTTTCGACATTGTTTTACAACATATCCATGAGAACATGGTAATATAGTGGAGCACCTCTTTACTTTTCCACAATGTGGGACTAAAGGTTCCATTTCATTCACTCAAAAATGAGATAGTATCCTTAGACCCTTAGGTCATGAGATCAAACCACATCAAGACCAAAAAATCATTTATTAAATAACTCATTTTCTCCAACACATCCATCAGCAAAAAACATGATACTTCCAGCCCAATACAGAAAATGTGACTGATATTTACACCCGTTTCACGAAAAAAATAAGGCAAAGACAAAAATAAAATAAAAAAGTCAATTTGGATTTCATGACGTGGCTATATTATGGTGAGGACACTTGCCAACGTATGCTTGGTTTAAAAATTACAAACTTAAAAGAAAAACACGACATACGTGTTTGGAATTTTATGGAAGTCCAAATTCAATTGGGAAATCTGAGTACCACCCATATTGTGACTCTTAGTTTTCAAATTAATATATAAAGGGAAAAAATCCACTTATTTCACACATATGCGAAAATAAAGGGATAAAATAAATAAAATCGGAAAGTATTCCCTACTTATTTAATTACCAAATCAAAAAAACATCGCTATGGGGACTTTAAAAATGCATCGGCACGGGGCAGGGCAAAAACCCGCGCACACCAAATGAAAAATGCATCATCATGGGGTAAGTGCGAAGCCCGCGAACACCAAATGAAAAATGCATCTCTGGGGCGGGGCGAAACCCCACGGATACCAAATGAAAATGCACCGTCATGGGGTAGGTGCGAAACCATTTGTATTTCACACATATTTTCTGCAAAAATAAAGGGATAAAATAAATAAAATCGGAACGTATTCCCTACTTATTTAATTACCAAATCAAAAATACGTCGTTATGGGATAAAAATGCATCGGCACGGAGCGGGACAAAATCCCGTGCACACCAAATGAAAAATGCATCATCATGGGTTAGGTGCAAAGCCCCGCGGACACCAAATGAAAAATGCATCGCTGGGGCGGGGCGAAACCCGCGGATACCAAATGAAAATGCACTGTCATAGAGTGGGGCGAAGACCGCACACACCAAATGAAAAATGCATTGTGACGGGGTGGTCCAAAGCCCCGCACACCAAATCAAAAATGCATCGCCACGGGACGGCGAACCCTCACGCATACCAAGTTAAAAAAAAGATGTCTGGTGCATAGCACGGACACTAATCTAGTATTTTCTTGATTATATATGACCCTTAATTTGAACTTGCATACTCCGTCAGATACTGGGGATCCGCAACAACGGTTGCATATGCTTCTGAACTCCAAGAACTGCACTGTTGATTAGACACTAGTCTGCCTTGCGACCCGCATTTAGTATTGTACTGATGCTCACATTCATAACCGCAGTAGTCGATGCCTTCTAGAATGAGTTTCCCCTGAGCTATTGGCAATTTGAAATATCAATTTGCTAAACACGATTGTTTCTAGAATTTGAGTTGCCAAAACCTGGTCAATTCAGCTAGTCAAAGTCAACTACATTTGTTGGCGTGATCAAGAATTTAGATCATTAGTGTAGTTGCCAATCCTCACTTGTTTATTTTTAAACGCAT